>NC_135537.1:108853166-109496550 GCF_045843805.1 Urocitellus parryii | reverse complement strand
TTTGCCTTGCTCTCCTTAGCCTTGCTCCCCCTAGCACTGTTCCCCCTGGCCCTGTATTCCTGGGCCCTACTACCAATGGGCCCTCCTTTCCCTGAGCCCAACTCCCCATGGACTTGCTCCCCATGGACCCTGATCCCCCATACCCTTCTTCCCCTGTCCCTCTTTCTCCTGGGCCCTGCTCCGCCTGGCCCTTCATCCTCTTGCCCTGCTTCCCCTTGGCCAGCTCTCCAGGGCACTGCACCCCCTGGTTCCGTTCTCCTTGGGCCCTTCTCCACCTAGCCCTGCTCCCCCTAGCGCTTTTCTCCCTGGCTCAGCTCCCACTGGCTCTGCACCCCTGGGCCTTGCTCCTCTAGGACCTGCTCCTCCGGCCCTGCATCCCCTTGCCCTGCTTCCCCTGTGTTCTGCTACCCCTGGCCCTGCTCCCCTGGGCCATGCTCCCTCTGATCCTGCTCCCTCTGGGCTCTGCTCCTCCTTTCCATGCTTCCACGGGCCTTGCTTCAATCTGGGATATGCTCCCCCTGGGCTCTGCTCCCCCTGGGCCCTGCTCCCCCTAGGCCCTGTTTCCCCTGGTCTGATCACCTGAGTTCTGCTTTTCTGGACCCTGATCCCCTAACCCCTGCTCCCCTGGGCCATGCTCCCAATGGCCATGGTCCCCCTGGAACCACTCACACTGGCCTTGCTCCCCTGGGCCCTACTCCTTCCAGTCCTGCTCCCCTGGGCCCTCTCCCCATGCTTCTGCCCCTCCTGGGCCCTGCTTCCATAGACCCCACTCCCCCTGGGACCTACTCCCCCCCGCCTTGCTCCCCTGGGCCTTACTCCCTCTGGTCCTGCGTCCCTTGGGCCCTGCTCCTCCTGGTGCTATTCCCCTTGGACCTGCTGCTCCCTGGGCTCAGCTCCCCCTGGACCCTGCTCCCCATTGGCTCTGTCCCCCTGGTCCTGCTGCCCCAGGCCCTGCTCACTGTGGCCCTGATCCCTCTAACCCTGCTCCCCCTGGACGTGTTCCCCCTGGCCCTGCTCCCCTGGGCCCGGTTCCCATGGGCCCTGCTCCCTCTGGATCTGCTTTCCAGGCACTGCTCCCCTCTGGGACCTACACCCCTGGGACCTGCTTTCCCTTGTCCTGCTCCCCTGGGTGCTTTTTCCCCTGTGTCTTGCTTCCCCTGGCCCTGCTCCCCTGGGCCCTGCTCCCCTAGGCCATGCTCCCTCTGGTCCTGCTTTCCTGGGCACTGCTCCCCTGAGCCTTAATCCCCTGGTCCTGCTCTCCTTGGGCCCTATTACACCTGGTCCTGCTCCCCACTGTCCTGCTTTCCTGCGCCCTGCTCCACCGGCCCTGCTCCCATGGGCCATGCTCCTCCTGGCCTTGCTACCCTGAGCCCTGCTCCTCCCTGGGCTAAGCTCTCACTGGGCCCTGCTCCCCCTTGGCTCTTCTCCCCCTGGTTTTGCTTCCCCGGTCTCCGCTCCCTCTGGACCTGATCCCCCTGCCCAGTTCTCCCCAGGGCTGTGCTCCCTCTGGTCCGGCTTTCCTGGGAACTCTCCCCGTGGCATTGCTCCCTGTAGGCTCTATTCCCCTGGCCCTAATCCCCTGGTCCTGCAATCCTTGGGCCCTGCTCCACCTTTTCCTGCTACCCATGGCCCTGCTCCCCATGGGACCAGCTTCCCTGGGCCCTGCTCCCTCGGGTCCTGCTTTCCTGTCCAGTGCTTCCCATAACTCTGCTCCTCTGGGACCTGCTCCCCCTGGCCCTGCTGCCCTGGGCCCTGCAAGCACTGTGTCCTGCTCACCCTGGCTCTGCTCCTATGGACTCTGCTCGCCTGGGCCATGCTCCCCCTGGTCCTGCTTCACCAGACCCTCACTCCCTCTGGGACTGTTCCCCTAGGCCCTACTCCCTCTAGCCCTGCTACCCTGGGCCCTGCTCCTCCTTGTGCTCCACTCGCTCTGGGCCCTGCACACCCTGGGTCCTGCTCCCCCTGGTCCTGATTCATAGCACCCTGCTCCTTCTGGCCCTTTCCCCTGGCCCTGTTCCCCCTGGCCCTGCTCCCCTGGGCCCTGTTCCTCCCTGGGGCCTGCTCCCTCTGATCTGCTTCCCTGGGCGCTGCTCCCCCTGGCATTGCTCCCATGGGCCCTGCTCTCCATGGCCCCTGCTCCCTCTGGTTCTGCTTTCCTAGGCACTGCTACCCGTAGGTCTTCTCCCCTTGGCCCTGCTCCCCTGGGACCTTCTCTCCCTGGCCCTGCTCCCTGGGGCCTGTTACTCCTGTGTCTGGCTCCCCCTGGCCCTGCTACCCTGGGTCCTGCTCCCCTGGGCCATGCTACTCCCTGGCCAGCTCATCTAGGCCATGCTCCATCTGGTCCTGCTCCCCCTAGTCCCTGATACTCCTGGCTCTGCTCCCCTTGGCACTGCTTCCCCCTAGGCTCTGCCCCATCTTTGACCCTGTTCCTTCTGGTCCTGCTTCACTGGACCCTGCTCCATTAGGCAATGCTCCCTGTGGCTCTGTTCCCCCTAGTCCTGCTCCCCTTGGCCCTGCTCACCTAGGCCATGCTCCCTCTGGTCCTGATTTCCTGGGCCTTGCTCCCTCAGGCCCTTCTCCCTTGGGCCCTGCTCTCCTGGGCCTGCTTCTCCTGGACATGCTCTACTGGGCGCAGCTCCTACTGAGCCCTGCTCTTCTGAGTCCTGCTCCCCATGGTCCCTTCTATCCATGGGCCCTGCTCCCCAAGGCCCTTAACCCCTTACTCTGCTTCTCCAGGGCCCTGTTCCCCCTGGCCCTGCTCCCCCTTTCCCTGCTTCTCCTGGGCCTGCTTCCCCAGGACCTCCTCCTCTTGGTAATGCTCTCCCTGGGCCCTTCTGCTCTGACCCTGCTCCCTCTGGCCCTTGTATCCCTGGCTCTACTCCATCTGGTTCTGCTCCCCTGAACCCTGCTCCTCTGCAACCTTATCGCCATGGCCCTGCTACCCTGGGCCCTGCTCCCCCTGAGTATTTCTCCCCCTGGCCCTGCACCCCTGTGCCCCAAAACCCTGTGTCCTGCTTCCCCTGGCCCTGCTCCACATGGGCCCTAATATTCCTGGCCCTAATCCGCTGGCCCTGCTCACACTAGCCCTGCTCTCCAGGGCCCTGCTTCCCTGTGCCCTACTCCCCATAGAGCCTACTTCCCTTGGGCCTTGCTCCCCTGGTCTTGCTACTCATGAGCCCGGTTCACGGGGCTCTGTTCACCCTGGCCCTGGTCGCCCTGGCCCTGGTCCCTGGGCCTTAATGCCCTGTGCCGTGCTCCCAACCACCACCACCCCCCCGCGGCCTTACACCACTGGGCCATGTTCCCTCTTATCCCGCTCCCCCCTGGGCCCTGCGCCTCTGTGCCCTGCTCCCCTCTGTGCTCCACTCCCTCTCGGTGCTGCTCCCCCTTGATCCTGTTCCCCTTGACTCTGCTACCCTGGGCCTTGATTCCTCTCTTCTTTCTTTCCTGGGCCCTGCTCCCCCTGGCCCTGCTCCCTGTGGGCCCTGCTCTTCATGGCCCTAATCCTCTGTCCATTCTCCCCTGGGCCTTACTCCCCTAGGCCCTTGTCTACTGATCCCTGCTTCCCCTGGGCCTCTTATGCTGGGCCCTGCTCCCCATCGGTTCTGCTTTTCTCGCCCTGATCCCCCTAGGCCCTTATTCCCCTGGGCCCTGTTCCCGCTGGTCTTTCTCCCCATGGGCCCTGCTCCAGTGGGCCCTTCTCCCCATGTTTCCTGTTTCTCCTTTCCCTGATTCCCCTGTCCCTGCTCCCCCTTTCCCTGAATCTATGGGCCTGCTCCTTGGGACCTGCTACACCTGGTACTGCTCTCACTTGTCCCCAGTTCTGCTCCCCCTGGCACTTTCCTCCATGACTCTGCTCCCCCTTGCTCTCATTCCCTGGACACTGCTCCTCTGGGACCTGCTCCCCCTTGCCCTACTCCCCTGGGCCCTGCATCCACTTGTCCTTCTTCCCCTGGCCCTGCTCCCCATGGGGCCTGATCTTCCTGGCCATAATCCCCTCGTCCTGCTCCCCCTGGCCCTGCTCATTTGGGCCATGCTCCTCCTAGGCCCTGCTCCCCTGTTCTCTACTACCCCCTGGGCCCTTATCCACCTGGGCCCTGCTCCCCCTGGTCTTGCTCCCCATGGGCCCTGTTCCCCGGGCCCTTCTCCCCCTGTAAACTGCTCACCCGTGGCCCTGCTCCCTCTTACCCTGTTTCCTGTGAGCCTGCTCCCCATGGTACTGCTCTTCCTAAGCCGTTATCCCCATGGCACTGCTCCCCCTGGCACTCTTCTCCCTGGCTCTGCTCCCCCTGGTACTGCTCCTCCTGGCAATCTTCTGCCTGGCTCTGCTCCCCCTTGCTGTGCTCCCCTGGGCCCTACTCTTCTGGGACCTGCTCCCCTGGGCCATGCTCCCCTGGGCCCTATTTCCCATATGTCCTGATCTATCTGGCCATGCTCCCCTGGCCCTGCATCCCATTTGTCCTGCTCCCCCTGGCACTGCTCCCCTGGGCCCTGTACCCCAAGTGTCCTGCTCCCCTTTGCCCTGCTTCCATGAGCCATGATTCCTCTGGTCCTGCTCCCCCTGGGACCTGCTCTCCTAGGCCCTGTTCCACCCTAGCCTCTAATTTCCCAAGCCCTGCTTTCCATTGACCTTACTCCTCCTAGTCCTGCTTCCCTGCGCCCTGATCCCTGTGGACATGCTCCCCCTGGCCCTGCTCCCCTGGCCCCTGCTTCCCTGGGCCCTGTTCCCCCTGGATCTTCTCCCCTTGGTATTGCTGTCCCTGAGCCCTTCTCCCCTTGGCCCTTTTCCCCTATCCCCTATCCCCCTGGGCCTGCTATCCATGGGACCTGCTACCCTGGACCTACTCCCTTTTGGCTCTGTTCCCCTTAGCCCTGTTCATCTGGGCCCTGCTCCCCTTGATCCTCCAAATCTTCGTCCTGCTCCACCTTGTCCTGCTCCCCCCGGGGCCATGCTCCACTGGCCCTGCTCCCCTGGGCCCTACTCCATCTAATCTTGCTCCCCTGGGCCCTGCTACCCTTGGTTCTGCTCCTCCTAGGCCCTGGTCCCCCTAGACGTCGCTCTCCCTGAGTCATGGTCCCTCTGGCCCTGCTCCCCCTGGCCGTGTTCCCTCTAACCCTGCTCCCCTGCTCCCTGCTTCCCTGCACCCTGCTCCCTCTGGTTCTGATTTCTAGGTCCCTGATCCCCCTGTCACTTCTCCCTATGAGTCCTGATCCTCCTGGCCCTGATCCATGGTCCTGTTCTCCTTAGGGCCTGCTCTACCTGGTCCTGCTCCCCATGGCCCTGCTCCTTCTGGCCCTAATCCCTTGGCCCTGCTCCCCCTGGCCTGCTCCCCAGGTCCCTGCTCTCCTGGTCTCTGTTTCCCCTGGTCCTGCACCCCTGGGCCCCGCTCCCCCTGGGGCCTCCTCCCCCTGGGCCCTGCTCCCCATGGGCTTGCTTTTCATGGGTGGTGCTACCCCGGGTCCTGCTACCCATATTCCCTGCTTCTCATGGGCCCTGCTCCTCATGGCCCTGCTCTCTTGGGCCGTGCTCCAACCTGGGCTCTGCTCCCCCATGTGCTCCGCTCCCCCTGAAACCTGCTCCGCCTTGGCCCTGCTCTCCATGGTCCTGGTTTTCCAAGCCCCGCTCCCTCTGGCCCTGTTCCCCATGGCCCTCTTCCCCCTGACCCTGCTCCCTTTGATCCTGTTCCCCTGGACCTTGCTTCTCCTGGCCCTGTTTCCCTGGGCCCTGGTCCCCACGGCCATGCTCCCTGGGCCCTGCTCCCCCTGGTCCTGCTCCCCATGGGCCCTGCTTCCCAGGTAATGCTCCACCTGGCCCTATTCACTGTGGGCTCTGCTCCCCCAGCTGTGATCTCCTGGGCCCTGATCCCCCTGATCCTCCTCTCTCTGGGCCTGCTCCCCCCCATCCATCTCTCTGGACCCTGTTCAACCTGACCTGCTCCCCTGGGACCAACTTCCCCCAGTCCTCTACTCCTGGGCCCTGCTCTCCCTGGTTCTGCTCCGCCTTGGCCCTGATTTCCCTGGACTCCAATCCCCCTGGCCCTGCTCCACCTGGATCCTGCTCCACATGGTCTTGCTTCCCTGGGCCTGCTTCCTGTAGACTTCTTCCCCTAGCACAGTTCCCCTGGCCCTGATTCCCTGGACCCTCTCCTCCAGGCCCTGCTCCCTCTTATTTTGCTCCCCCCTGGTCAAGCTCCCACAGGACTTCCTCCCCCTGGTTCTGCTCCCCCTGAGCTCCCCTCCCACTAGGCCCAGCTCCCCCTGAGCCCTGCTCCCCATGGTCCTGCTTCCCTTTGCCTTGCTCTCCTTGGCCTTGCTCCCCCTGGTACTGTTCCACCTGGCTTTGTATTCCTAGGAACTACTCCTGCTGGGCCCTTTTTTCCCTGAGCCCAACTCCCCTTCTATTGCTCCCCATGGGCCCTGCCCCCCGATGCCCTTCTTCCCATGTCCCTCTTTCTCCTCGCCCTGTTCCCCCTGGCCCTTCATCCCCTTGCCCTACTTCCCCTGGGCCAGCTCCACCGGGCACTGCACCCCCTGGTTCCGCTCTCCTTGGGCCCTTCTCCACCTAGCCCTGCTCCCCCTAGCCCTTTTCTCCCTGGCTCAGCTCCCACTGGCTCTGCTCCCCTGGGACCCGCTCCAGTAGGACCTGCTCCCCCTGGCCCTACATCCCGTTGCCCTGTTTCCCCTGTGTCCTGATACCCCTGGCCCTGCTCCGCTGGGCCACGCTCCCTCTGATCCTGCTCCCTCTGGGCTCTGCTCCTCCTTGCCATGCTTCCACGGGCCCTGCTTCACCCTGGGCTCTTTTCCCCCTGGGCTCTTCTCCCCCTGGTCCTGCTTCACCAGACCCCACTCCCTCTGGCCCTGCTCCCCTAGGCGCTACTTCCCCTAGCCCTGCTCCCCTGGGCCCTGCTCCCCTCTGGCCGTGCTCCCCTGGGACCTGTGCACCAAGTGTCCTGCTCCCCCTTGCCCTGCTTCCGTGAGCCATGCTCCCTCTGGTCCTGTTCCCCCTGGACCTTGCTCACCTAGGACCTGCTTCACCCTGGGCTACAATTTCCCTGGGCCCTGCTCACCCTTGACCTTACTCCTCCTAGTCCTGCTCCCCTGGTCCCTGCTTCCCTGGGCCCTGCTCCCCCTGGAACTTCTCCCCATTGTATTGCTGTCCCTGAGCCCTTGTCCCCTTGGCCCTTTTCCCCCTATCCCCAATCCCCCTGGCCCTGCTGCCCATGGACCCTGCTCCCTTGGCCCTACTCCCTGTTGGCTCTGCTCCCCCTAGCCCTGCTCATCTGGGCCCTGCTCCCCTTGATCCTCCAAATCTTCGTCCTGCTCCACCTTGTCCTGCTCCCCCCAGGGCCCTGCTCCACTGGCCCTGTTCCCCTGGGCCCTACTCCCTCAAGTCTTGCTCCCCTGGGCCCTGCTACCCTTGGTTCTGCTCCTCCTGGTCCCTGGTCCCCCTAGAGCTCGCTCTCCTTGAGTCCTGGTCCCTTCTTGCCCTGCTCCCCCTGGCCGTGTTCCCTCTAAGCCTGCTTCCCCGCGCCCTGCTCCCTCTGTTCCTGATTTCTTGGTCCCTGATCCCCCTGTCACTGCTCGCCATGGGTCCTGATCCTCCTGGCCCTGATCCCATGGTCATGCTCTTCTTGGGCCTGCTCCACCTGGTCCTGCTCTCCATGGCCGTGCTCCTTCTGGCCCTAATCCCTTGGCCCTGTTCCCCCTGGCCCCGCACCCCAGGTCCCTGCTCTCCTGGTTCCTGCTTCCCCTGGTCCTGCATCCCTGGGCCCTACTGCCCCTGGGGCATCCTCCCCTTTGGCCCTGCTCCCCATGGGCTTGCTTTTCATGGGTGATGCTACCCCGGGTCCTGCTATCCCTGATCCCTGCTTCTCATGTGCCATGCTCCTCATGGCCTTGCTCCATTGGGCCCTGTTCCAACCTGGGCTCTGCTCCCCCATGGGCTCCGCTCCCCCTGAGTCTTAATCACCCTTGGCCCTGCTCTCCATGGTCCTGGTTTTCCAGGCTCCACTTGCTCGGGCTGAGCTCCCCATGGCCCTTTTCCCCTGACCCTGCTCCCTCTGATCCTGTTCCCCTGGGCCTTGCTCCTCCTGGCCCTGCTTCCATGGGCCCTGCTTCACCCTGGGCTCTGCTCCCCCTGGGATTTGCTTCACCCTGGGCCCTGCTCCCCCTTGGCCCTGTTCCCCCTGATCCTGATCCCCTGAGTCTTGCTTCCCTGGACCCTGATCCCCCAACCCTTGCTCCCCTGGGCCATACTCCCAATGGCCATGGTCCCCCTGGCCCATTCACCCTGGCCTTGCTCCCCTGGGCCCTCTCCCCCTGGTTATGCTCCTCCTGGGCCCTCCTTCCATAGACCCGACACCCCTGGGACCTACTTCCCCGCGCCTTGCTCCCCTGGGCCTTACTCCTTCTGGTCCTGCGTCCCTTGTGCCCTGCTCCTCCTGGTGCTATTCTCCTGGGCCCTGCTCCTCCCTGGGCTCAGCTCTCCGTGGACCCTGCTCCCCATTGGCTCTGTCCCCCTGGTACTGCTTCCCCAGGCCCTGCTCACTGTGGCCCTGCTCCCTCTGACCCTGCTCTCCCTGGTCATGTTCCCCTGGCCCTGTTCCCTTGGGCCTGATTCCATAGGCCCTGCTCTCTCTGGTCCTGCTTTCCTGGCACTGCTCCCCCCTGGGACCTGCTCCACTGGGATCTGCTTTCCCTGGCCCTGCTCCCCTGGGCCCTTTTTCCACTGTGTCTTGCTTCCCCTGGCCCTGCTCCCCTGGGCCCTGCTCCCCTAGGCAATGCTCCCTCTGGTCCTGAATTCCTGGGCACTGCTCCCCATGGCCCTAATCCCCTGGTCCTGCTCTCCTTGGGCCCTAACACCTGGTCCTGCTCCCCATGGTCCTGCTTTCCTGCGCACTGCTCCCCCGGCCCTGCTCCCCTGGGCCATGCTCCTCCTGGCCTTGGTCCCCTCTGCTTGCTCCCCATGGACTTGCTCCCCATGGGCCTTGCTCCCCCATGCCCTTATTCCCATGTCCCTCTTTCTCCTTTGCCCTGCTCCCCCTTGCCCTTCATCCCCTTGCCCTGCTTCCCCTGGGCCAGCTCCCCCGGGCACTGCACCCCCTGGTTCCGCTCTCCTTGGGCCCTTCTCCACCTAGCCCTGCTCCCCCTAGCGCTTTTCTCCCTGGCTCAGCTCCCACTGGCTCTGATTCCCTGGGTCCTGCTCCACTAGGACCTGCTCTCCCTGGCCCTGCATCCCCTTACCCTGCTTCCCCTGGCCCTCCTCCTCTGGGTCATGCTCCCTCTGATCCTGCTCCCTCTGGGCTCTGCTCCTCCTTTCCATGCTTCCATGGACCCTGCTTCACCCTGGGCTCTGTTCCCCCTGGGCTCTGCTCCCCCTGGGCCCTGCTCCCCCTTGGCCCTGTTCCCCTCTATTCCTGATCCCCTGAGTGCTGCTTCCCTGGACCCTGATCCCCCAACCCCTGCTGCCCTGGGCTATGCTCCCAATGGCCATGGTCCCCCTGGCCCCACTCACCCTGGACTTGCTCCCCTGGGCCCTACTCCTTCCAGTCCTGCTCCCCAGGGCCATCTCCCCCTGGTTTTGCTCCTCCTGAGCCCTGCTTCCATAGACCCCACTCCCCCTGGGCACTACTCCCCCCCACCTTGCTCCACTGGGCCTTACTCCCTCTGGTCCTGCGTCCCTTGGGCCCTGCTCCTCCTGGTGCTATTCCTCCCTGGCCTCAGGTCTCCCTGGACCCTGCTCCCCATTGGCTCTGTCCCCCTGGTCCTGCTTCCCCAGGCACTGCTCACTGTGGCTCTTCTCCCTCTGACCCTGCTCCCCCTGGCCGTGTTCCCCATGGCCCTGCTCCCTCTGGTCCTGCTTTCCTGGCACTGCTCCCCCCTGGGACCTGCTCCCCTGGGACCTGCTTTCCCTGGCCCTGCTCCCCTGGGCCCTTTTTCCCCTGTGTCTTGCTTCCCCTGGTCCTGCACCCCTGGGCCCTGCTCCCCTAGGCCATGATCCCTCTGGTCCTGCTTTCCTGGGCACTGCTCCCCATGCCCCTAATTCCCTGGTCCTGCTCTCCTTGGGCCCTACTACACCTGGTCCTGACCCCATGGTCCTGCTTTCCTGCACACTGCTCCCCGGGGCCTGGTCTCTGGGCCATGCTCCTCCTGGCCTTGCTCCCCTGAGCCCTGCTCCTCCCTGGCTAAGCTCTTTCTGGACCCTGCTCCCCCTTGGCTCTGCTCCCCTGGTTTTGCTTCCGCGGTCCCCGCTGCCTATGGCCCTGCTCCCCCTGGCCATTTTCTCCCTAGGGCTGTGCTCCTTCTGGTCCTGCTTTCCTGGGAACTTCTCCCCATGGCATTGCTCCACACAGGCTCTGTTCCCCTGGCCCTAATCCCCTGGTCCTGCTATCCTTGGGCCCTGCTTCACCTTTTCCTGCTACCCATGGCCCTGCTCCCAATGGGCCCAGCATCCCTAGGTCTGCTCCCTCTGGTCCTGCTTTCCTCGCCAGTGCTCCCTATAACTCTGCTCCTCTGGGACCTGCTTCCCCTGGCCCTGCTCCCCTGGGCCCTGCAACCCCTGTGTCCTACTCCCTCTGGCCCTGCACCTATGGGCTCTGCTCCCTTGGGCCATGCTCCCTCTGGTCCTGCTTCCCGGGGATCCTGCTCCCCCTGGTCCTGCTTCACCAGACCCCTCTCCCTCTGGCACTGCTCCCCTAGGCCCTACTCCCTCTAGCCCTGCTCCCCTGGGCCCTGCTCCCCTCTGGCCCTGCTCACCTGGGCCCTGCTCCTCCTTGTGCTCCACTCCCCCTGGGCCCTGCACACACTGGGCCGATCTCCCTCTGGTCCTGATTCATTGCACCCTGCTCCCTCTGGCCCTGTTCCCCTGACCCTGTTCCCCCGGACCTGCTCCTGTGGACCCTGTTCCTCCCTGGGGCCTGCTCCCGCTGGTCCTGCTTCCCTGGGCGCTGCTCCCCCTGGCATTGCTCCCATGGGCCCTGCTCTCCCTGGCTCCTATTCCCTCTGGTTCTGCTTTCCTAGGCACTGCTCCCCCTAGCTCTGCTCCCCTGGGCCATGCTCCCCTGGGACCTTCTCTCCCTGACCCTGCTCCTTGGGCCTGTTACTCCTGTGTCTGCCTCCTCCTTGCCCTGCTACCCTGGGCCCTGCTCCCCAGAGTCATGCTATACCCTGGCCCAGCTCCCCTAGGCCATGCTCCCTCTGGTCCTGCTCACCCAAGGCCCTGATATTCTTGGCTCTGCTCCCCTTGGCCCTGCTTCCGCCTAGGCTGGGCCGCATCTGTGCCCTGCTCTCCTTTGACCCTGCTCCTTCTGCTCCTGCTTCACTGGACCCTGCTCCATTTGGCCCTGCTCCCTCTGGCTGTGTTCCCCCTAGCCCTGCTCCCCTGGGCCCTGCTCACCTAGGCCCTGCTCCCTCTGGTCCTGCTTTCCTGGGCCTTGCTCCCTCAGGCCCTTCTCCCTTGGGCCCTGCTCTCCTGGGCCTGCTTCTCCTGGACATTCTCTACTGGGCACAGCTCCTGCTGTGCCCTTCTCTTCTGAGTCCTGCTCCCCCTGGTCCCTTCTCTCCCTGGGCCCTGCTCTCCTAGGCCCTTAAAGCCTTACTCTGCTTCTCCAGGGCCCTGTTCCCCCTGGCCCTGCTCCCCCTTTCCCTGCTTCTCCTGGGCCTGCTTCCCCAGGCCCGGCTCTCCTTGGTAGTGCTCTCCCTAGGCCCTTCTCCTCTGGCCCTGATTCCGCTGGCCCTTGTATCCTTGGCTCTACTCCCTCTGGTTCTGCTCCCCTGTACTCTGCTCCTCTGCGAACTGCTCACTCTGTCCCTGCTACCCTGGGCTCTGCTCCCCTTGAGTATTTCTCCCCCTGGCCCTGCACCCCTTTGCCCAGCAACCCCTGTGTCCTGCTTCCCCTGGCTCTGCTCCCCATGGGCCCTGCTCTTCCTGGCCGTTATCTCCTGGCCCTGCTCTTCTGGGCCCTGCTTCCCCTGGCCCTGCTCCCCTGGGCCATGCTCGTCCCGGGCCCTGCTTCCCTGTGCCCTACTCCCCATAGACGCTTCTTCCCTTGGGCCGTGCTCCCCTAGTTTTGCTACTCATGAGCCCTGCTCACAGGGCCCTGTTCCTCCTGGCCCAGGGACCCGTGGCCCTGGTCCCTGGGCCTTAATGCCCTGTGCCGTGCTCCCCACCGCCCACCCACCCCCCGCGGCCTTACACCTCTGGGCCATGTTCCCTCTTATCCTGCTCCCCCCTGGGCCCAACGCCTCTTGGCCCTGCTCCCCTCTGTGCTCCACTCCCTCTCAGTGCTGCTCACCCTTGATCCTGTTCCCCTTGGCTCTGCTCCCCTGGGCCTTGATTCCTCTCTTCTTTCTTTCCTGGGCCCTGCTCCCCCTGGCCCTGCTCCCTGTGGGCCCTGCTCTTCCTGGCCCTAATCCTCTGGCCATTCTCCCCTGGGCCTTGCTCTCCTGGGCCCTTGTCTACTGATCCATTCTTCCCCTGGGCCTGTTCTGCTGGGCCCTGCTCCACATCGGTTCTGCTCTTTTGCGCCCTGATCCCTGTAGGCCCTTATCGCCCTGGACCTTGTTCCCCCTGGTCTTGCTCCCCCTGGGCCCTGTTCCCGTGGGCCCTTCTCCCCATGTTTCCTGTTTCTCCTTTCCCTGATACCCCTGTCCCTGCTCCCCCTTTCCCTGAATCTATGGGCCTGCTCATTGGGACCTGCTCCCCATGGTACTGCTCTCACTTGGCCCTTGTCCTCTGGTCTGCTCCCCCTGGCACTTTCCTCCATGACTCTGCTCCCCCTGGCTCTGATTCCCTGTACCCTGATCCTCTGGGACCTGCTCCCCCTTGCCCTACTCCCCTGGGCCCTGCATCCACTTGTCCTTCTTCCCCTAGCCCTGCTCCCCATGGGCCCTGCTCTTCCTGCACTAATACCCTGGCACTGTTCCCCCTGGCCCTGCTCATATGGGCCATGCTCCTCCTGGGCTCTGCTCCCTGTTCTCTACTACACCCTGGGCCCTTTTTCCCCTGGGCCCTGCTCGCCCTGGTCTAGCTCCCCATGGGCCCTGTTCCCCGGGCCCTTCTCCCCCTCTGAACTGCTCCCCCTGTCCCTGCTCCCTCTTACACTGTTTCCTCTGAGCCTGCTCCCCATAGTACTGCTCTTCCTAAGCGGTTGTCCCCCTGGCACTGCTCCCCCTGGCACTCTTCTGCCTTGCTCTGCTCACCCTGGCACTGCTCCCCCTGGCACTCTTCTCCCTGGCTCTGCTCCCTCTGGCTCTGCTCCCCTGGGCCCTGCTGTTCTAGGACCTGCTCCCCTGGGCCACACTCCCCTGGGCCCTGTTTCCCATATGTCCTGCTCCACTTGGCCATGCTCCCCTGGGCCCTGTACCCCACGAGTCCTGCTCCCCCTTGCCCTGCTTCCGTGAGCCATGCTTCTTCTGGTCCTGCTCCCCCTGTGCCCTACTCCCCTAGGTCCTGCTCCACCCTGGGCTATAATTTCCCTGGGCCCTGTCCCCCTTGACCTTACTCCTCCTAGTCCTGCTTCCCTGTGCCCTGATTCCTGTGGACCTGCTACCCCTGGCCCTGCTCCCCTGGCCCCTGCTTCCGTGGTCCCTGGTCCCCCTGGATCTTCTCCCCATTGTATTGCTGTCCCTGAGCCCTTCTCCCCTTGGCCCTTTTCCCCCTATCCCCAATCGCCCTTGCCCTGCTCCCCATGGGCCCTTCTCCTTTGGCCCTACTCCCTGTTGGCTCTGCTCCCCCCTAGCCCTGCTCATCTGGGCCCTGCTCCCCTTGATCCTCCTATCCCTTGGTGCTGATCTACCTTGTCCTGCTCCCCCCAGGGCCCTGCTCCACTGGCCCTGTTCCCCTGGGCCCTACTCCCTCAATTCTTGCTCCCCTGGGCCCTGCTACCCTTGGGTCTGCTCCTCCTGGGCCCTGGTCCCCCTAGACCTTGCTCTCCTTTAGTCCTGATCCCTTCTGGCCCTGCTCCCCCTGGCCGTGTTCCCTCTAATCCTGCTCCCCTGGAACCTGCTCCCTGCGACCTGCTCCCTCTGGTCCTGATTTCTTGGTCCCTGATCCCCCTGTCACTGCTCTCCTTTAGTCCTGATCCCTTCTGTCCCTGCTCCCCCTGGCCGTGTTCCCTCTAAGCCTGCTCCCCTGGAACCTGCTCCCCTGCGACCTGCTCCCTCTGGTCCTGATTTCTTGGTCCCTGATCCCCCTGTCACTGCTCCCCATGGGTCCTGATACTCCTGGCCCTGATCCCATGGTCTTGCTCTCCTTGGGCCCTGTTCCACCTAGTCCTACTCCCCATGGTCCTGCTCCTTATGGCCCTAATACCTTGGCCCTGTCCCCCTGCCCTGCTCCCCCCGGTCCTGCTCCCCATGGGCCCTGCTTCCCTAGCCCTGCTCCACCTGGCCCTACTACCTGTGGGCTTTGATCCCCCTAGCCCTGATATCCTGGGCCCTGATCCCCCTGATCTTCCTCTCTCTGGGCCCTGCTCCCCCGTCCATCTCTCCCTGGACCCTGTTCCACCTGGCCTGCTCCCCTGGGACTAAATCATCCCAGTTCTCTACTACTGGGCCCTGCTCTTCATGGTTATGCTCCCCTGGGCCCTGATTTCTCTGGGCCCCACTCCCCTTGGGCCCTGCTCCACCTGGGTCCTGCTCCACCTGGTCTTGCTTCCCTGGGCCTGCTTCCCCTAAACTTCCCCTAGCATAGCTCCCCCGGCCCTGATTCCCTGGACCCTCTCCTCCAGGCCCTGCTCCCTCTCATAGTGCTCCTCCCTGGTCAAGATCCCACAGGATTTCCTCCCCTGGTTCTGCTCCCCCTGGGTACACATTCCACTGGGACCACCTACCCCTCAGCCCAGCTCCCCCTGGTCCTGCATCCCTTTGCCTTGCTCTCCTTGGCATTGCTTCCCCTGGTACTGTTCCCCCTGGCCCTGTATTCCTGGGCCATACTCCCGCTGGGCCCTTCTTTCCCTGAGCCCTGCTCCCCCTGGCCCTGCTCCCCTGGGCCCTGCAAGCCATGTGTCCTGCTCACCCTGGCCCTGTTCCTATGGGCTCTGCTCCCCTGGGTCATGCTCCCTCTGGTCCTGCTTCCCTGGGACCCTGCTCCCCCTGGTCCTGCTTCACCAGACCCCACTTCCTCTGGCACTGCTCCCCTAGGCCCTACTCCCTCTACCCCTGCTTCCCTGGTCCCCGCTCCCTCTGGCCTTGTTCCCCCTGGCCATGTTCTCCCCAGGGCTGCGCTCCCTCTGGTCCTGCTTTCCTGGGAAATCCTCCCAATGCATTGCTCCCCATAGGCTCTGTTCCCCTGGCACTAATCCCCTTGTCCTGCTATCCTTGGGCCCTGCTTCACATTTTCCTGCTACCCATGGCCCTGCTCCCAATGGGCCCAGTGTCCCTGGGCCCTGCTCCCTCTGGTCCTGCTTTCTGGCCAATGCTCCCCATAACTCTGCTCCTCTGTGACCTGCTCCCCCTGGCCCTGCTCTGCTGGGCTCTGCAACCTCTGTGTCCTGCTCCCCCTGGCCCTCCTCCTATGGGCTCTGCTCCCCTGGGCCATGCTCCCTCTGGTCCTGCTTCCCCGGGATCCTGCTCCCCCTGGTCCTGCTTCACCAGACCCCACTCCCTCTGACACTGCTCCCCTAGGCCCTATTCCCTCTAGCCCT
Organism: Urocitellus parryii; assembly: GCF_045843805.1. NCBI lineage: Eukaryota > Metazoa > Chordata > Mammalia > Rodentia > Sciuridae > Urocitellus > Urocitellus parryii. The sequence goes on along the minus strand of NC_135537.1, from coordinate 109,480,906 downwards.
GCTCCCCTGGGCCCTGCTCCCCTCTGGCCCTGCTCACCTGGGCCCTGCTCCTCTTTGTGCTCCACTCCCCCTGGGCCATGCACACCCTGGGTCGTGCTCCCCCTGGTACTGCTTCATAGCACCCTGCTCCCTCTGGCCCTGTTCCCCCTGGCCCTGCTCCCCTGGGCCCTGTTCCTCCCTGGGGCCTGCTCCCTCTTGTCCTGCTTCCCTGGGTGCTGCTCCCCCTGGCATTGCTCCCATGGGCCCTGTTCTCCCTGGCCCCTGCTCCCTCTGGTTCTGCTTTCCTAGGCACTGCTCCCCCTAGCTCTGCTGCCCTGGGCCCTGCTCCCCTGGGACCTTCTCTCCCTTGCCCTGCTCCCTGGGGACTGCTACTCCTGTGTCTGGCGCCCCGTGGCCCTGCTTCCCTGGGCCCTTCTCCCCAGGGCCATGCTATACCCTGGCCCAGTTCCCCTAGGCCATGCTCCCTGTGGTCCTGCTCCCCTTAGGCCCTGATACTCCTGGATCTGCTCCCCTTGGCCCTGCTTCCTCCTAGGCTCTGCCCCATCTGTGCCATGTTCTCCTTTGACCCTACTCCTTCTGGTCCTGCTTCACTGGACCCTGCTCCATTTGGCAATGCTCCCTCTGGCTGTGTTCCCCCTAGCTCTGCTCCCATGGGCCCTGCTCACCTAGGCCCTGCTCCCTCTGGTCCTGCTTTCCTGGGCCTTGCTCCCTCAGGCCCTTCTCCAGTGGGCCCTGCTCTCCTGGACCTGCTTCTCCTGGACAGGCTCTACGGGGCCCTGCTCCTGATGATCCCTGCTCTTCTGAGTCCTGCTCCCCCTGGTCCCTTCTCTCCGTGGGCCCTGCTCCCCTAGGACCTAACCCCTTACTCTGCTTCTCCAGGGCCCTGTTCTCCCTGGCCCTGCTCCCCCTTTACCTGCTTTTACTGGGCCTGCTTCCCCAGGCCCGGCTCTCCTTGGTAATGCTCTCCCTGGGCCCTTCTCCTCTGGCCCTGCTCCTCCTGGCCCTTGTATCCCTATCTATACTCCCTCTGGTTCTACTTCCCTGGACCCTGATCCTCTGCGACCTACTCGCCCTGTTCCTGATACCCTGGGCCCTGCTCCCCCTGAGTATTTCTCTCCCTGGCCCTGCACCCCTGTGCCCAGCAACCCCTCTGTCCTGCTTACATTGGCTCTGCTCCCCATGGGCCCCGCTCTTCCTGGCCCTAATCGCCTGGCCCTGGTGGCCCTGTCACTGCTCTCCTGGGCCCTGCTTCCCCTGGCCCTGCTCCCCTGGGCCATGCTCCTCCAGGGCACTGCTTCCCTGTGCCCTACTCCCCAAAGACCATTCTTGGGCCCTGCTCCCCTGGTCTTGCTCCTCATGGGCCCTACTCACCATGCCCTGTTCCCCCTGGCCCTGGTCCCCCTGGCCCTGGTCCCTGGGCCTTAATCCCCTGTGCCGTGCTCCCCACCACCACCCCCGGCCCTACACCTCTGGGCCATGTTCCCTCTTATCCTGCTCCCCCCTGGGCCCTGTGCCTCTGGGCCCTGCTCCCCTCTGTGCTCCACTCCCTCTTGGTGCTACTCACCCTTGATCCTGTTCCCCCTGGCTCTGCTCCCATTGGCCATGATTCCTCTCTTCTTTCTTTCCTGGGCCCTGCTCCCCCTGGCCCTGCTCCCTGTGGGCCCTGCTCTTCATGGCCCTAAACCTCTGGCCATTCTCCCTGGGCCTTGCTCCCCTGGGCCGTTGTCTACTGATCCCTGCTTCCCCTGGGCCTGTTCTGCTGGGCCCTGCTCCCCATTAGTTCTGCTCTTTGTGCCCTGATCCCCCTAGGCCCTTATCCCCCTTGGCCCTCTTCCCGCTGGTCTTGCTCCCCATGGGCACTGCTCCAGTGGGCCCTTCTCCCCATGTTTCCTGATTCTCCTTTTCCTGATACTCCTGTCCCTGCTCCCCCTTTCCCTGAATCTATGGGCCTGCTCCTTGGGACCTGCTACACCTGGTACTGCTCTCAATGGGCCCTTGTCCCCTGGTCTGCCCCCCCTGGCCCTTTCCTCCATGACTCTGCTCCCCCTGGCTCTGATTCCCTGGACACTGCTCCTCTGGGACCTGCTCCCCCTTGCCCTACTCCCCTGGGCCATGCATCCAATTGTGCTTCTTTCCCTGGACCTTCTCCCCATAGGCCATGCTCTTCCTGGCCCTAATCTCCTGGACCTGCTCCCCTGGCCCTGCTCATTTGGGCCGTGCTCCTCCTGGGCCCTGCTCTCCTGTTCTCTACTACCCCATGGCCCCTTCTCTGACTGGGCCCTGCTCCCCTGGTCTTGGTCCCCATGGGCCCTGTTCCCCGGGCCCTTCTCCCCCTGTCACTGCTCCCCCAGGCACTCTTCTCCCTGGCTCTGCTCCCCCTGGCTCTGCTCCCCTGGGCCCTGCTCTTCTGGGACCTGCTCCCCTGCGCCATGATCACCTGGGCCATGTTTCCCATATGTCCTGCTCGACCTGGCCATGCTACCCTGGGCCCTGTACCCCAAGTGTCCTGCTCCCCATTGCCCTGCTTCCGCGAGCCATGCTCCCTCTGGTCCTGCTCCACCTCGGCCCTGCTCCCCTAGGCCCTGCTACACCCTGGGCTACAATTTCCCTGGGCCCTGTCCCCCTTGACCTTACTCCTCCTAGTCCTGCTTCCCTGTGCTCTGATCCCTGTGGACATGCTCCCCCTGGCCCTGCTCCCTGGGACCTGCTTCCCTGGGCCCTGCTCCCCCTGGATCTTCTCCCCTGGTATTGCTATCCCTGAGCCCTTCTCCCCTTGGCCCTTTTCCCCCTATCCCCAATCCCCCTGGTCCTGCACCCCCGGGCCCTGCACCCCCTGGGGCCTCCTCCCAGTGTGCCCTGCTCCCCATGGGCTTGCTCTTCATGGCTGGTGCTACCCCGGGTCCTGCTACCCCTGATCCCTGCTTCTTATGTGCCCTGCTCCTCAAGGCCCTGGTCTCTTGGGCCCTGCTCCAACATGGGCTCCTTTCCCCCATGGGCTCTGCTCACCCTGAGACCTGCTCCCCCTTGGCCCTACTCTCCATGGTCCTGGTTTTCCAGGCCCCGCTCCCTCTGGCCCTGCTCCCCATGGCCCTCTTCCCCCTGACCCTGCTCCCTCTGATCCTCTTCCCCTGGGCCTTGCTCCTCCTGGCCCTGCTTCCCTGGGCCCTGCTTCCCCAGGCCCTGCTCCCTGGGCCCTGTTACCCCTGGTCCTGCTCCCCATGGGCCCTGCTTCCCTAGTCCTGCTCCACCTGGCCCTATTCCCTATGGGCTTTGCTCCCCCTAGCCCTGATATTCTGGGCCCTGAATCCTCTGATCCTCCTTTCTCTGGGCCCTGCTCCCCCCTGTCCATCTCTCCCTGGACCCTGTTCCACCTGGCCTGCTCCCCTGGGACCAAATCATCTCAGTTCTCTACCCCTGGCCCTGCTCATCATGGTTCTGCTCCCTGGGCCCTGATTTCCCTGGGACCCACTTCCCCTGGGCCCTGCTCCACCTGGGTCCTGCTCCACCTGGTCTTGCTTCCCTGGGCCTGTTTCCCCTAGACTTCTTCCCCTAGCACAGTTCCCCTGGCCCTGAATCCCTGGACCCTCTCCTCCAGGCCCTGCTCCTTGTTATCATGCTGCCCGCTGGTCAAGCTCCCACAGGACTTCCTCCCCCTGGTTCTGCTCTCCCTGGGCGCCCCTCCCACTGGGCTCAGCTCCCTCTAAGCCCTGCTCCCCCTGGTCCTGCTTCCCTTGGCCTTGCTTCCCCTGGTACTGTTCCCCCTGGCCCTGTATTCCTGGGCCCTACTCCCGCTGGGCCCTTCTTTCCTGAGCCCTGCTCCCCCTGGCCCTGCTCCCCTGGGCCCTGCAAGCCATGTGTCCTGCTCACCCTGGCCCTGTTCCTATGGGCTCTGCTCCCCTGGGCCATGCTCCCTCTGGTCCTGCTTCCCTGGGACCCTGCTCCCCCTGGTCCTGCTTCACCAGACCCCACTTCCTCTGGCACTGCTCCCGTAGGCCCTACTCCCTATCCCTCTACCCCTGCTTCCCTGGTCCCCGCTCCCTCTGGCCTTGTTCCCCCTGGCCATGTTCTCCCCAGGGCTGCGCTCCCTCTGGTCCTGCTTTCCTGGGAAATCCTCCCAATGCATTGCTCCCCATAGGCTCTGTTCCCCTGGCACTAATCCCCTTGTCCTGCTATCCTTGGGCCCTGCTTCACATTTTCCTGCTACCCATGGCCCTGCTCCCAATGGGCCCAGTGTCCCTGGGCCCTGCTCCCTCTGGTCCTGCTTTCTGGCCAATGCTCCCCATAACTCTGCTCCTCTGTGACCTGCTCCCCCTGGCCCTGCTCTGCTGGGCTCTGCAACCTCTGTGTCCTGCTCCCCCTGGCCCTCCTCCTATGGGCTCTGCTTCCCTGGGCCATGCTCCCTCTGGTCCTGCTTCCCCGGGATCCTGCTCCCCCTGGTCCTGCTTCACCAGACCCCAATCCCTCTGACACTGCTCCCCTAGGCCCTATTCCCTCTAGCCCTGCTCCCCTGGGCCCGGCTCCCCTCTGGCCCTGCTCACCTGGGCCTGCTCCTCTTTGTGCTCCACTCCCCTGGGCCATGCACACCCTGGGTCGTGCTCCCCCTGGTACTGCTTCATAGCACCCTGCTCCCTCTGGCCCTGTTCCCCCTGGCCCTGCTCCCCTGGGCCCTGTTCCTCCCTGGGGCCTGCTCCCTCTTGTCCTGCTTCCCTGGGTGCTGCTCCCCCTGGCATTGCTCCCATGGGCCCTGTTCTCCCTGGCCCTGCTCCCTCTGGTTCTACTTTCCCTAGGCACTGCTCCCCCTAGCTCTGCTGCCCTGGGCCCTGCTCCCCTGGGACCTTCTCTCCCTTGCCCTGCTCCCTGGGGACTGCTACTCCTGTGTCTGGCGCCCCGTGGCCCTGCTTCCCTGGGCCCTTCTCCCCAGGGCCATGCTATACCCTGGCCCAGTTCCCCTAGGCCATGCTCCCTGTGGTCCTGCTCCCCTTAGGCCCTGATACTCCTGGATCTGCTCCCTTGGCCCTGCTTCCTCCTAGGCTCTGCCCCATCTGTGCCATGTTCTCCTTTGACCCTACTCCTTCTGGTCCTGCTTCACTGGACCCTGCTCCATTTGGCAATGCTCCCTCTGGCTGTGTTCCCCCTAGCTCTGCTCCCATGGGCCCTGCTCACCTAGGCCCTGCTCCCTCTGGTCCTGCTTTCCTGGGCCTTGCTCCCTCAGGCCCTTCTCCAGTGGGCCCTGTTCTCCTGGACCTGCTTCTCCTGGACAGGCTCTACGGGGCCCTGCTCCTGATGATCCCTGCTCTTCTGAGTCCTGCTCCCCCTGGTCCTTCTCTCCGTGGGCCCTGCTCCCCTAGGACCTAACCCCTTACTCTGCTTCTCCAGGGCCCTGTTCCCCCTGGCCCTGCTCCCCCTTTACCTGCTTTTACTGGGCCTGCTTCCCCAGGCCCGGCTCTCCTTGGTAATGCTCTCCCTGGGCCCTTCTCCTCTGGCCCTGCTCCTCCTGGCCCTTGTATCCCTATCTATACTCCCTCTGGTTCTACTTCCCTGGACCCTGATCCTCTGCGACCTGCTCGCCCTGTTCCTGCTACCCTGGGCCCTGCTCCCCCTGAGTATTTCTCTCCCTGGCCCTGCACCCCTGTGCCCAGCAACCCCTCTGTCCTGCTTACATTGGCTCTGCTCCCCATGGGCCCGCTCTTCCTGGCCCTAATCGCCTGGCCCTGGTGGCCCTGTCACTGCTCTCCTGGGCCCTGCTTCCCCTGGCCCTGCTCCCCTGGGCCATGCTCCTCCAGGGCACTGCTTCCCTGTGCCCTACTCCCCAAAGACCATTCTTGGGCCCTGCTCCCCTGGTCTTGCTCCTCATGGGCCCTACTCACCATGCCCTGTTCCCCCTGGCCCTGGTCCCCCTGGCCCTGGTCCCTGGGCCTTAATCCCCTGTGCCGTGCTCCCCACCACCACCCCCGGCCCTACACCTCTGGGCCATGTTCCCTCTTATCCTGCTCCCCCCTGGGCCCTGTGCCTCTGGGCCCTGCTCCCCTCTGTGCTCCACTCCCTCTTGGTGCTACTCACCCTTGATCCTGTTCCCCTGGCTCTGCTCCCATTGGCCATGATTCCTCTCTTCTTTCTTTTCCTGGGCCCTGCTCCCCCTGGCCCTGCTCCCTGTGGGCCCTGCTCTTCATGGCCCTAAACCTCTGGCCATTCTCCCCTGGGCCTTGCTCCCCTGGGCCGTTGTCTACTGATCCCTGCTTCCCCTGGGCCTGTTCTGCTGGGCCCTGCTCCCCATTAGTTCTGCTCTTTGTGCCCTGATCCCCCTAGGCCCTTATCCCCCTTGGCCCTCTTCCCGCTGGTCTTGCTCCCCATGGGCACTGCTCCAGTGGGCCCTTCTCCCCATGTTTCCTGATTCTCCTTTTCCTGATACTCCTGTCCCTGCTCCCCCTTTCCCTGAATCTATGGGCCTGCTCCTTGGGACCTGCTACACCTGGTACTGCTCTCAATGGGCCCTTGTCCCCTGGTCTGCCCCCCCTGGCCCTTTCCTCCATGACTCTGCTCCCCCTGGCTCTGATTCCCTGGACACTGCTCCTCTGGGACCTGCTCCCCCTTGGCCTACTCCCCTGGGCCATGCATCCAATTGTGCTTCTTTCCCTGGACCTTCTCCCCATAGGCCATGCTCTTCCTGGCCCTAATCTCCTGGACCTACTCCCCTGGCCCTGCTCATTTGGGCCGTGCTCCTCCTGGGCCCTGCTCTCCTGTTCTCTACTACCCCATGGCCCCTTCTCTGACTGTGCCCTGCTCCCCTGGTCTTGGTCCCCATGGGCCCTGTTCCCCGGGCCCTTCTCCCCCTGTTATCTGCTCCCCCTGGCCCTGCGCCCTCTTACCCTGATTCCTCTGAGCCTGCTCCCCATGGTACATCTCTTCCTGGGGCATTATTCCCCTGGCACTGCTCCCCCTGGCACTCTTCTCCCTGGCTCTGATCCCCTGGCTCTGCTCCCCCGGGCCCTGCTCTTTGGGGACCTGCTCCCCTGGTTCATGCTCCCCTGGGCCCTGTTTCCCATATGTCCTCCTCCACCTGGCCATGCTCCCCTGGCTCTGCACCACATGTGTCCTGCTCCCCTGGCCCTGCTCCCTTGGGCCCTGTAGCACAAGTGTCCTGCTCCCCTAGGCTCTGTTCCACCCTGAGATCCAATTTCCCTGGGCCCTGCTCCCCCTTGACCTTACTCTTCCTAGTACTGCTTCCCTGTGCCCTGCACCCTGTGGACCTGCTACCCCTGGCCCTGCTCCCCTGGGACTTTCTTCCCTAGGCCCTGCTTCCCCTGGATCTTTTCCCAATTGTATTGCTGTCCCTGAGCCCTTCTCCCCTTGGCCCTTTTTCCCCTATCCCCAATCCCCCTGGTCCTGCTCCCCTTGGGCCCTGCTCCCCTGGCCTTACTCCCTGTTGGCTCGGCTCCTCCTAGCCCTGCTCATCTAGGCTCTGCTCCCCTTGATCCTCCTATCTCTTGGTCCTGCTCCACCTTGTCCTGCTCCCCCCAGCCCTGCTCCACTGGCCCTGCTCCTCTGGGCCCTACTCCCTCAAGTCTTGCTCCTCGGGGCTCTGCTACCCTTGGTTCTGCTCCTTCTGGGCCCTGGTCGCCCTAGACCTCAAACTCCCTGAGTCCTGGTCCCCTCTGGCCCTGCTCACCCTGGCTGTGTTTCCTCTAAGCCTGCTCGCCTGGGGCCTGCTCCCCTGCACCCTGCTCCCTCTGGTCCTGATTTCTTGGTCCCTGATCCCCCTATCACTGCTCCCCATGGGTCCTGCTCCTCCTGGCCCTGATCTCATGTCCTGCTCTCCTTGGGCCCTGCTCCACCTGGTCCTGCTCCCCATGGCCCTGCTCCTTCTGGCCCTAATCCCTTGGCCCTGCTCTCCCTGGCCCTGCTCCCAAGGTCCCTGCTGTCCTGGTCCCTGCTTCCTTTGGGCCTGCACCCCTGGGCCCTGCTCCCCCTGGGGCCTCCTCCCCGTGGGCCCTGCTCCCCATGGGCTTGCTCCACATGGGTGGTGCTACCCTGGGTCCTGCTACCCCTGATCCCAGATTCTCATGTGCCCTGCTCCTCATGGCCCTGGTCTCTTGGGCTCTGCTCCAACATGGGCCCCGCTCCCCCATGGGCTCTGCTCACCCTGAGTCCGGCTCCCCCTTGGCCCTGCTCTCCATGGTCCTGTTTTCCAGGCTCCGCTCGCTCTGGACCTGCTCCCTATGGCCCTCTTCACCCTGACCCTGATCCCTCTGATCCTGTTCCCCTGGGCCCTGCTCCCCCTGGTCTTGCTCCCCATGGGCCCTGCTTCCCTAGTCATGCTCCACCTGGCCCTACTCCTTGTGGGCTCTGCTCCCCCTAGCCCTGATCTGCTGGGCCCTGCTACCCCTGATCCTCCTCTCTCTGGGCCCTGCTCCCTCCGGTCCTGCTCTCCCTGGATCCTGTTCCACCTGGCCTTGCTCCCCTGGGCCCAACTCCCCCCAATCCTCTACCTCTGGGCCCTGCTCTCCATGGTTCTGCTCCCCTGGGCCCTGATTTTCCTGGGCCCCACCCCCTCGGGCCCTGCTCCACCTGTGTCCTTCTCCACCTGGTGTTGCTTCCCTGGGAGTGCTTCCTCTAGACCTAATCCCCTGGCACAGCTCCCCTGGCCCTGACTCCCTGGTCCCTCTACACCAGGCCCTGCTCCCTCTCATCATGCTCATCATGCCCCAGGCCCTGCTCCCCTTGGTACTGCTCTGCCTTGGCCGATCTCCTCTGACCCTGCTCCACCTGGCCCTTGTATCCTTGGCTCTACTCCCTCTGGTTCTGCTCCCCTGGACCCTGCTCCTCTGCGACCTGGGCCCTGCTCCCCCTGAGTATTTCTCCCCTGGCCCTGCACCCCTGTGCCCAGAAACCCCTGTGTCCTGCTTTGCCTGGCCCTGCTCCTCATGGGCCCTGCTCTTCCTGGCCCTAATCAACTGGCCTTGCTCACCCTGTCCCTGCTCTCCTGGGCACTGCTTCCCCTGGCCCTGCTCCCCTGGGCCATGCTCCTCCCGGGCCCTGCTTCTCTGTGCCCTACATTCCATGGTCCCTTCTTCCCTTGGGCCCTGCTCCCCTGGTCTTGCTCCTCATGGGCCCTGCTCATGGGGCCCTGTTCCCGCTGGCCCTGGTCGCCCTGGCCCAGGTCCCTGGGCCTTAATCCCCTGTGCCAGGTTCCCCACCGCCACCCCCCCATGGCCCTACACCTCTGGGCCATGTTCCCTCTTATCCTGCTCCCCCCTTGGCCCTGCGCCTATGGAACCTGCTCCCCTCAGTGCTCCACTCCCGCTTGGTGCTGCTACCCCTTGATCCTGTTCCCCTTGGCTCTGCTCCCCTGGGCCATGATTCCTCTGGTCTTTCTTTCCTGGGCCCTGCGCCCCCTGGCCCTGCTCCCTGTGGGCCCTGCTCTTCCTGGCCCTAATCCTCTGGCCATTCTCCCCTGGGCCTTGCTCCCCTGGGCCCTGGTCTACTGATCCCTGCTTCCCCTGGGTCTGTTCTTCTGGGCCCTGCTCCCCATCAGTTCTGCTTTTCTGCGCCCTGATCCTCCTAGGCCCTTATTCCCCTGGGCCCTGTTCCCACTGGTCTTGCTCCCCATGGGATCTGCTCCTGTGAGCCCTTCTCCCCATGTTTCCTGTTTCTCCTTTCCCTGATTCCCCTGTCCCTGCTCCCCCTTTCCCTGAATCTATGGGCCTGCTCCTTGGGACCTGCTACACCTGGTACTGCTCTCACTGGGCCCTTGTCCCCTGGTCTGCAACTCTGGCCCTTTCCAACATGACTCTGCTCCCCCTGGCTCTGATTCCCTGGACACTGCTCCTCTGGGACCTGCTCCCCCTTGCCCTACTCCCCTGGGCCCTGCATCCACTTGTCCTTCTTCCCCTTGTCCAGCTCCCCATGGGCCCTGCTCTTCCTGGCCATAATCCCCTGGACCTGCTCCCCCTGGCCCTGCTCATTTGGGCCATGCTCCTCCTGGGCCTTGCTCCCCTGTTCTCTACTACCCCCTTGGCCCTTCTCCGCCTGGGCCCTGCTCCCCCTGGTCTAGCTCCCCATGGGCCCTGTTCCCTGGGCCCTTCTCCCCCTGTTAACTGCTCACCCGTGGCCCTGCTCCCTCTTACCCGGTTTACTCTGACCTGATCCCCATGGTACTGCTTTTCCTAAGCCATTATCCCCCTGGCACTGCTCCCCCTGGCACTCTTCTCCCTGGCTCTGCTCCCCCTGTCACTGCTCCCCCAGGCACTCTTCTCCCTGGCTCTGCTCCCCCTGGCTCTGCTCCCCTGGGCCCTGCTCTTCTGGGACCTGCTCCCCTGCGCCATGATCACCTGGGCCATGTTTCCCATATGTCCTGCTCGACCTGGCCATGCTACCCTGGGCCCTGTACCCCAAGTGTCCTGCTCCCCATTGCCCTGCTTCCGCGAGCCATGCTCCCTCTGGTCCTGCTCCACCTCGGCCCTGCTCCCCTAGGCCCTGCTACACCCTGGGCTACAATTTCCCTGGGCCCTGTCCCCCTTGACCTTACTCCTCCTAGTCCTGCTTCCCTGTGCCCTGATCCCTGTGGACATGCTCCCCCTGGCCCTGCTCCCTGGGACCTGCTTCCCTGGGCCCTGCTCCCCCTGGATCTTCTCCCCTGGTATTGCTATCCCTGAGCCCTTCTCCCCTTGGCCCTTTTCCCCCTATCCCCAATCCCCCTGGTCCTGCACCCCGGGCCCTGCTCCCCCTGGGGCCTCCTCCCAGTGTGCCCTGCTCCCCATGGGCTTGCTCTTCATGGCTGGTGCTACCCCGGGTCCTGCTACCCCTGATCCCTGCTTCTTATGTGCCCTGCTCCTCAAGGCCCTGGTCTCTTGGGCCCTGCTCCAACATGGGCTCCGTTCCCCCATGGGCTCTGCTCCCCCTGAGACCTGCTCCCCCTTGGCCCTACTCTCCATGGTCCTGGTTTTCCAGGCCCCGCTCCCTCTGGCCCTGCTCCCCATGGCCCTCTTCCCCCTGACCCTGCTCCCTCTGATCCTCTTCCCCTGGGCCTTGCTCCTCCTGGCCCTGCTTCCCTGGGCCCTGCTTCCCCAGGCCCTGCTCCCTGGGCCCTGTTCCCCCTGGTCCTGCTCCCCATGGGCCCTGCTTCCCTAGTCCTGCTCCACCTGGCCCTATTCCCTATGGGCTTTGCTCCCCCTAGCCCTGATATCCTGGGCCCTGAATCCTCTGATCCTCCTTTCTCTGGGCCCTGCTCCCCCCCCCTGCCCATCTCTCCCTGGACCCTGTTCCACCTGGCCTGCTCCCCTGGGACCAAATCATCTCAGTTCTCTACCCCTGGGCCCTGCTCATCATGGTTCTGCTCCCCTGGGCCCTGATTTCCCTAGGACCCACTTCCCCTGGGCCCTGCTCCACCTGGGTCCTGCTCCACCTGGTCTTGCTTCCCTGGGCCTGTTTCCCCTAGACTTCTTCCCCTAGCACAGTTCCCCTGGCCCTGATTCCCTGGACCCTCTCCTCCAGGCCCTGCTCCTTGTTATCATGCTGCCCGCTGGTCAAGCTCCCACAGGACTTCCTCCCCCTGGTTCTGCTCTCCCTGGGCGCCCCTCCCACTGGGCTCAGCTCCCTCTAAGCCCTGCTCCCCCTGGTCCTGCTTCCCTTGGCCTTGCTTCCCCTGATACTGTTCCCCCTGGCCCTGTATTCCTGGGCCCTACTCCCGCTGGGCCCTTCTTTCCCTGAGCCCTGCTCCCCCTGGCCCTGCTCCCCTGGGCCCTGCAAGCCATGTGTCCTGCTCACCCTGGCCCTGTTCCTATGGGCTCTGCTCCCCTGGGCCATGCTCCCTCTGGTCCTGCTTCCCTGGGACCCTGCTCCCCCTGGTCCTGCTTCACCAGACCCCACTTCCTCTGGCACTGCTCCCGTAGGCCCTACTCCCTCTACCCCTGCTTCCCTGGTCCCCGCTCCCTCTGGCCTTGTTCCCCCTGGCCATGTTCTCCCCAGGGCTGCGCTCCCTCTGGTCCTGCTTTCCTGGGAAATCCTCCCAATGCATTGCTCCCCATAGGCTCTGTTCCCCTGGCACTAATCCCCTTGTCCTGCTATCCTTGGGCCCTGCTTCACATTTTCCTGCTACCCATGGCCCTGCTCCCAATGGGCCCAGTGTCCCTGGGCCCTGCTCCCTCTGGTCCTGCTTTCTGGCCAATGCTCCCCATAACTCTGCTCCTCTGTGACCTGCTCCCCCTGGCCCTGCTCTGCTGGGCTCTGCAACCTCTGTGTCCTGCTCCCCCTGGCCCTCCTCCTATGGGCTCTGCTCCCCTGGGCCATGCTCCCTCTGGTCCTGCTTCCCCGGGATCCTGCTCCCTCTGGTCCTGCTTCACCAGACCCCACTCCCTCTGACACTGCTCCCCTAGGCCCTATTCCCTCTAGCCCTGCTCCCCTGGGCCCTGCTCCCCTCTGGCCCTGCTCACCTGGGCCCTGCTCCTCTTTGTGCTCCACTCCCCCTGGGCCATGCACACCCTGGGTCGTGCTCCCCCTGGTACTGCTTCATAGCACCCTGCTCCCTCTGGCCCTGTTCCCCCTGGCCCTGCTCCCCTGGGCCCTGTTCCTCCCTGGGGCCTGCTCCCTCTTGTCCTGCTTCCCTGGGTGCTGCTCCCCCTGGCATTGCTCCCATGGGCCCTGTTCTCCCTGGCCCCTGCTCCCTCTGGTTCTACTTTCCTAGGCACTGCTCCCCCTAGCTCTGCTGCCCTGAGCCCTGCTCCCCTGGGACCTTCTCTCCCTTGCCCTGCTCCCTGGGGACTGCTACTCCTGTGTCTGGCGCCCCATGGCCCTGCTTCCCTGGGCCCTTCTTCCCCTGTCCCTCTTTCTCCTGGGCCCTGTTCCTCCTTGCCCTTCATCCCCTTGCCCTGCTTCCCCTGGGCCAGCTCCCCCAGGCACTGTACCCCCTGGTTCCGCTCTCCTTGGGCCTTTCTCCACCTAGCCCTGCTCCCACTAGCCCTTTTCTCCCTGGCTCAGCTCCCACTGGCTCTGCTCTCCTGGGCCCTGCTCCTCTACGATCTGCTCCCCCTGGCCCTGCATCCCCTTGCCCTGCTTCCCCTGTGTCCTGCTACACCTGGCCCTGCTCCTCTGGGCCATGCTCCCTCTGATCCTGCTCCCTCTGTGCTCTGCTCCCCCTTGGCTCTGCTCCCCCTAGGTTTGCTTCCCCGGTCCCCGCTGCCTATGGCCCTGCTCCCTTTGGCCATGTTTTCCCCAGGGCTATGCTTCCTCTGGACCTTCTTTTCTGGGCACTTCTCCCCATGGCATTGCTCCACATAGGCTCTGTTCCCCTGGCCCTAATCCCCTGGTCCTACTATCCTTGGGCCCTGTTCCACCTTTTCCTGCTACCCATGAACCTGCTCCCCATGGGCCCAGCTTCCCTGGGCCCTGCTCCCTCGGGTCTTGCTTTCCTGGCCAGTGCTCCCCATAACTCTGTTCCCCTGGGGCCTGCAACCCTGTGTCCTGCACCCCCTAGCCCTGCTCCCATGTGCTCTACTCCCCTGGGCCATGCTCCCTCTGGTCCTGCTTCCCCAGGATCCTGCTCCCCCTGGTCCTGCTTCACCAGACCTCACTCCATCTGGCCCTGCTCCCCTAGGCCCTACTCCCTCTAGCCCTGCTCCCCTGGGGCCTGCTCCCCTCTGGCCCTGCTCCCCTGCTCCTCCTTGTGCTCCACTCCCCCTGGGCCCTGCATACCCTGTGTCGTGCTCTCCCTGGTTCTGCTTTATAGCACCCTGCTCCCTCTGGCCCTGTTCCCCTGGCCCTGTTCCCCCTGGCCTTGCTCCCCTGGGCCCTGTTCCTCCCTGGGGCCTGCTCCCTCTGGTCCTGCTTCCCTGGATGCTGCTCCCCCTGGCATTGCTCCCATGGGCCCTGCTCTCCCTGGCCCCTGCTCCCTCTGGTTCTGCTTTCCTAGGCACTGCTCCCCCTAGGTCTTCTCCCCTGGGCCCTGCTCCCTTGGGACCTTCTCTCCCTGGCCCTGCTCCCTGGGGCCTGCTACTCCTGTGTCTGGCTCCCCCTGGCCATGCTCCCCTGGGCCCTGCTACCCTGGGCCATGCTATAACCTGGCCCAGCTCCCCTAAGCCTTGCTCCCTCTGGTCCTGCTCCTCCTAGGCTCTGATACTCCTGGCTCTGCTCCCCTTGGCCCTGCTTCCCCCTAGGCTCTGCCCCATCTGTGCCCTGCTCTCCTTTGACCCTGCTCCTTCTGCTCCTGCTTCACTGGACCCTGCTCCATTTGGCCCTGCTCCCTCTGGCTGTGTTCCCCCTAGCCCTGCTCCTCTGGGCCCTGCTCACCTAGGCCCTGCTCCCTCTGGTCCTGCTTTCCTGGGCCAGCTCTGCTGGTCCCTGCTTCTGCTGAACCTTGCTCTTCTGAGCCCTGCTCTCCCTGGTCCCTTCTCTCACTGAGCCCTGCTCCCCCAGGCCCTTAACCCCTTACTCTGCCTCTCCAGGGCCCTGTTCCCCCTGGCCCTGCCCCCGCTTTCTCTGCTTCTCCTGGGCCTGCTTCCCCAGGCCCTGCTCCCTTTGGTACTGCTCTCCCTGGGCCCTTCTCCTCTGACCCCGCTCCTCCTGGACCTTGTATCCCTGGCTCTACTCCCTCTGGTTCTGCTCCCCTGGACTCTGCTCATCTGCGACCTGCTCACCCTTTCCCTGCTACCCTGGGCCCTGCTCCCCCTGAGTATTTCTCTCCCTGGCCCTGCACTCCTGTGCCCAGCAACCCCTGTGTCCTGCTTACATTGGCCCTGCTCCCCATGGGCCCTGCTCTTCCTGGCCCTAATCCCCTGGCCCTGCTTGCCCTGGCCCTGCTCTCCTGGGCCCTGCTTTGCCTGGCCCTGCTCCCCTGGGCCATGCTCCTCCCGGGCCCTGCTTCCCTGTGCCCTACTCCCCATGGACCCTTCTTCCCTTGGGCCCTGCTCCCCTCGTCTTTCTCCTCATGGGCCCTGCTCTCCGCGCCCTCTTCCCCCTGGCCTTGGTTGCCCTGGCCCTGGTCCCTGGGCCTCAATCCCCTGTGCCGTGCTCCCCACCTCCCCCCATCCCCGGCCCTACACATCTGGGCCATGTTCCCACTTATATGCTCCCCCCTAGACCCTGCTCCTCTGGGCCCTGATTTCGTGTGTGCTCCACTCCCTCTCGGTGCTGCTCTCCCTTGATCCTGTTCCCCCTGGCTGTGCTCGAATGAGCCATGATTCTTCTGGTCTTTCTTTCCTGGGCCCTGCTCCCCCTGGCCCTGCTCCCTGTGGGCCCTGCTCTTCCTGGCCCTAATCCTCTGGCCATTCTCCCCTGGGACTTTCTCCTCTGGGCCCTTGTCTACTGATCCCTGCTTTCCCTGGGCCTGTTATGCTGGGCCCTGCTCCCCATTGGTTCTGCTCTTCTGCGCCCTGATCCCCCTAGGACCTTATTCCCCTGGGACCTGTTCCCGCTGGTCTTGCTCCCCATGGGCCCTGCTCCCTTGGGCCCTTCTCCCCATGTTTCCTGCTTCTCCTTTACCTGATACCCTGTAACTGCTCCTCCTTTCCCTGAATCTATGGGCCTGCTCCTTGGGACCTTCTCCACCTGGTACTGCTCTCACTGGGCCCCTCTCCCGTGGTCTGCTCTCCCTGGCCCTTTCCTCCATGACTCTGCTCCCCCTGGCTCTGATTCCCTGGACACTGCTCCTTTGTGACCTGCTTTCCTTGTCCCTACTCCCTGTGGGCTCTGCTACCCCAGCCCACCTATCCCTGGCCCTGCTCCCCTTTGGTTTTCCTTTCCCTGGGCCCTGTACCACCTGGTCCTTCTCCTCCCCAGCCCTGCTCCCCCTGTCCCTGTTCCCCGGTGCCCTACTCCCCCTAGTCCTGCTCGCCTGGGCCCTGAACGCCTGACCCTGCTCCCTTGTGCCCTGATCTCTTGGACCCTACTCTCAAGGGCCCTGCTCCACTGGCCCTTCTCCCCTGGGCTCTGCTCCCACTGTCCCTGCTCCCCCTGGTCCTTTTCTCCTGGCACTGCTAACCCTGGCTCTGCTGCCTTGGTCCCTGCTCCCCTGGGACCTGTTCTCCCTGGTCCTGATCCCTTGGGCCCTGTTCCCCGTATTCTGCTCCCCCTGACCGTGCTCCCCTGGGCCCTACTCCCACTGTGTCCTGCTCCCCCTGGCCCTGCTACCCTGGGTTGTTCTACTTCTGGTCTTGCTCCCCATGGGCACTGCACCTCCTGGCCCTGCTATCATGGGCCATGCTCTCCTTGGGCCCTGCTCCAACTGATCCTGCTCCCCATGGGCCCAGCTCCCCTGGCCCAGCTCCCCCTGGGCCTAATCCCTATGAGCTCTGCTCCCTCTAGCCCTACTCTCCTGGGCCCTGCCCCACCTGGTCCTGCTTATCCCGGGCCCTGCTCCCCCTGGCCTTACTCTCCTGGGCCCTACTCCCCCTAGTCCTGCTCCACTGGGCCCTGCTCCCCCTATCCCTGCTCCTCTGGGCCCTGCTCTCCTGGGCCCTCTTTCTCCTGGCCCTGTTCCCCTTGGCTCTGCTCCCTCTGTCCCTGCTCCCCTGGCTTTTTTCTCCTGGCACTGCTCCCCTTGCCTCTGATCCTCTGGGTCCTGCTTCCTGTGTACTGCTCCCCCTGGCTCTGATCCCTTGGGCCCTCTCTCCTGGTCACTAATCTAGTCCTCCTCTCTCTGGGCCCTGCTCACATGGTCCTGCTCCTTCCGGGCCCTGGTCCCCCTGGCCCTGCTCCCCTGGGCCCTACAAACCCAGTCCAGATCCCCTGGGCCCTGCTACCACTGGCCCTGCTCCCCTGGGCCCTGCATTCCTGGCCCCTGCTTCCCCTGGCCCCTGCTCCTCTTGGCCCTGCTCCCCTGTATCCTGCTCCCCCTTATCCTGCTCCCTCTGTCCCTGCTCCCCTGGGCCATGCTCCCCTGCACCCTGCTCCTCCCTGGCCCTCCTCCCCTTGGCTGTGCTCCCTCTGGCCCTGCTCCCCTGGGCCCTTCTCCCCACTGGGCTTTGCTCCCCTGGGCCCTGCTCCCCTGTCCCTGCTCCCCCTGCCCCTACTCCCTGTGTACTCTGATCCCCTTAGCCCTGAATCTGCACCCTGCTCCCTGTGGTCCTCCTCTCCCTGGGCCCTGGTCAACCACTTCAAGCTCTCCCCAGCCCTGTTACCCCTGGCCTGCTTCCCTGGGCCCTACTCCCTCCAGTCCTTTTCCCCTGAGCCCTCTCCCCTGGTTCTGCTCCTCCTAGGCCCTGGTCCCCCTGGACTCTGCTCCCCAAGCCCATGCTCCCTCTGGCCCTGCTCCCCTTGGCCATGTTCCTCCTGGCCCAGCTCCCCTGTGCCCTGCTCTCTCTGGTCCTGATTTCCTGGGCCTTGTTCCCCCTGGCACTGCTCCCCATGGGCCCTAGTCCCCCTGTCCCTAATCCCCTGGTCCTGATCTCCTTGTGCCCAGCTTCACCTGGTCCTGCTAACCATGGCCCTGCTCCCCTGGGCCCTGCTCATGCTGGGCCCAGCTCCATGGCACCCTGCTTCCCCTGGGCCCTTCTCCCCCTGGGCCCTGCTCCACATGGGCCATGCTACCCTGGGCCCAGCTCCCCCTGTTCTCTGTTTCTCCTGGGCCCTCCTCCCCCTGACCCTGCTACCCCTTTCCCTGCTTCCCCTGTGCCTGCTTCCCCGGGCTCTGCTCTCCCTGATACAGCTCTCCCTAGGCCCTGCTCCCACCGTGTCCTGCTCCCTTGGGACCTGCTTCCCTGAGCCATGAACCCATGTGTCCTACTCCCCTTGGTCCTCATCCCCTAAGTCCTGCTCCCCCATGGCCGTGCTCCCTGGGCCCTGCTTCCATGGTTCTGTTCCGCCTGGGACCTGGTTTCACTTTGCCTCTCTACCCCTGGTCCCTGCTCCCCTTAGGCCCTGCTTGCCCTGGTTCTGTACCCATTGGCCCTGCTCGCTGGCCCTGCTCCCCTTATGCCCTGCTCGCCCTGGTTCTGTACCCATGGGCCCTCCTCGCAGGCCCTGCTCCCCCAGCCTTACTCCCTGTGGTTTCTGCTCCTCCTATACTTGCTCTACTGGGTCCTTCTCCCCTTAGGCCTCCTCTCCTTGGGCCTGTTCCTCCTGGTCCTGCTCCTCCTTGGCCCTGCTCGCCTGGCCCTGCTCCCCTGGGGCCTACTCACCTAGTTCTGCTAACGTGGGCCCTACTCCCCCTAGCCCTGCTCCCCTGGGTCCTGCTTCCCCTGGCCCTGCTCTCCCTGGCCCTTTTATCCTTGCTCTGCTCCCCTGGACCCTGCTCCCCTGGGAACTGCTCTCCCTGGCCCTGCTCCTCTGGGCCCTACTCCCTGTGTGCCCTTCTCCCCCGGCCCTGCTCTACCAGGTCCTGCTCCCCTGGGCTATTCTCCCTCTGGTCCTGCTCCCCCAGGGCTCTGTTCCATCTGGCCCTGCTCTCCTGGGCCCTGCTCCCCCATGGGCTCCACTCCCCCAGAGCCCTGTTCCCACTTGGCCCTGCTCCCCCTGGTCCTACTTACCCAGGACCCACTCCCTCTGGCCCTGCTCCCCCTGGACCTGTTCCTCCTGGCTCTGCTCACCTGGGTCTTGCTCCCCTGGACCCTTCTCTCTCTGGTCCTGCTTCCCTGGGCCCTGCTCCTCCTAGCCCTGCTCTCCTGGGCCCTACTCCCTCCTGGCCCTGCTCACTGGGCCCTGCTTCCCCGTGGCCCTACTCCCCTGGGTCCTGTTCCTCTAGGCCGTGCTCCCTCTGGTCTTGCTTTCTTGGTCACTGCTCGCCATGGCACTGTTCCCTATGGGCTCTGCTCCCTGGGGCCCTAATACCTTTCCTTGTGACCTGCTCCCCCTGGCCCTAAACCCCTTTCCTGCTCTCCTTGGGACCTGCTCCACCTGGTCCTGATAACCATGGCCCTACTCCCCTTGGTCCTCATCCCCTGAGTCCTGACCCATAGGCCCTGCTCCCACTTTTCCTGGTTCTCCTGGGCCTGCTTCCCCGGGCCCTGCTCCCCCTGGTACTTCTCACCCTGGGCCCTTCTCCCCCTGGCCCTTCTCCCTCTGGTCCTTTTCTCTCTGGATCTGCTACCCTGCCTCTGCTTCCCTGGGCCTTGCTCCTCTGGCATCTTCTCTCCCTGGTCCTACTACCCTGGGCCCTGCTCCCACTGTGTACTGTTCTACCTGTACCTACTCCCCTGAGCCCTGCACCCATGTGTCCTGCTCCTCATGGTCCTGCTTTCCGGGCCCTGCTCCTCCTGGCCCTGCTCCCCCTTGACCATGCTCCCTGAACCCTGCTCCCCTGGGTTCTGCTCACCATGGGACCTGGGTTCACTGTGTCAAGCTCCCCTGGGCCCCGCTTCCACTGGGCTCTGCTCCCCCTGGTCCGGCATTCCCCGGCCCTGCTCCCCTTGCTCTGATCCCTCTTGGCCATTCTCCCTGAGCCCTACCCCCCCCCGGTTCTGCTCCCTATGGGCCCTGGTTTCTCTGTGCCCCGCTGCCCCTGGGTCCTGCTTCCCCTGGGCCCTGCTCCCCCTGGTCCTGCATTTCTGGGCTCTGATTCTCCTGACCATGCTCCCCTGGGCCCAGCTCCCCCCAGCCATGCTCCCTGGACCCTCCTCCCCATGGTTCTACTCCCCCTGCACTGGTTTCCCTGTGCCCTGCTCCCCTGGGCCCTGCTTCCTTTGGGCCCTGTTCGCCATGGTCCTTCTCCCCATGGGCCCTGCTCCCCTGACCCTGCTCCCCCAACCCTATTTCCTGTGAGCTCTTCTCCCCCTAGCCTGGATCTCCTTGGTCCTGTTCCCCGTAGGCCTCCTCTCCTTGGGCCATGCTCCACCTGGTCCAGCTCCTCCTGGGCCCTGCTTCCCCTGGCCCTGCTCACCCTGGCCCTACTTCCTGTGGGCTCTTCTCCTCCTAGCCTGGCTCTCCTGGGCCCTGTTCACCGTAGGCCTCCTCTTCTTGGGTCATGCTTCACCTGGTCCGGCTCCTACTGGGCCCTGCTCCCCCTGGCCCTGCTCCCCTAGGCACTACTCCCCCGAGTCCTGTTCCCATGGGCACTCCTCTCCTGGGCCCTGCTTCCCCTGGCCCTGCTCCTCTGGTCCCTACTTCCCCTGGCCCTGCTCCCCTGGTCTCTACTCCCGATGTGTCCTTGCCCCCCTGGCCCAGCTCCCCTGGACTATTTTCCCTCTAGTCCTGCCACCCCCCTGCAGTTCATGCTCCTCGTGGCCCTGTCCTCCTGGGCCCTGCTCCCCACAGGGCTCCTCTCCCCCTGAGATTTGATCCTCCTTGGCCTTTCTCCCCCTGGTCCTGCTTCCCCGGGCCCCACTCCCTCTGGCCATGCTCCCCCTGGCCCTGTTTCCCCTGGCCCTTCTTCCCTGGAACTTGCTCCCCTGGGCCCTGCTCACTCTGTTCCTGTTCCCCCGGGGCCCTGTTCCTCCTGACCCTGATTCCCTGGGCCCTGCTCCTCCTTGGCCCTATTGTCTGGTCCTGCTCCCTCTGGTTCTGCTTCCCCGGGCCCTGCTCCCACTAGGCCCTGCTCTTCCTTGTCCTGCTCCCCATGAGCCCTGCTCCCCTGGCCCTGCTCCCCCTGGCTCAACTCCCTGTGGGCTCTGCTCCCTCTAGGCCTGCTCTCCTGGGCCCTGCTCTCCCTGGACCTCCTCCCCCTGTACCCCGCTCCCCTGGGCCCTGTTCCCCCCTGGCCCTGCTCCCCTGGGCTGTGCTCCCTCTGATCCTGCTCCCCCTGGGCCCTGCTCCCCCTGGGCCCTGCTCCCCCTTGGGCCCAGCTCCCTCTGGGCCCTGCACCCCTTGTCCCTGCTCCCCCTGGTGCTGCTTCCCTGGGCCCAGTTCCTTCTGGCCCTGCTCCCCCTGTCCATGTTTCCCCTGGCCCTACTCCCCTAGGCCCTACTCCCCTGAGCCCTGCTTCTCTGGTCCTACTTTCCAAGCCCTATTACCCCTCGCACTGCTCCCCATGGGCCCTGCTCCCCCTGGCCCTAATTCCCTGGTCCTGTTCTCCTTGGGCTCTGCTCCACTTGGTCCTGATAACCATGGTCCTGCTCCCCATGGGCCCTGCTCCACCTGCCATAATCCCCTGGCTCTGCTCCCCGTAGGCCTCCCTGCTCTCTGTTCCCTGCTTTTCCTGGGCCCTGCCCCACTGGCCCTGCTATCCCTGGCCATGCTTCCCCTGGGCCTACTCCCCTGGGCTCTGCTGCCCCTGTTCCCTGCTTCTCCTGGCCCCTTCTCTCCCTGGCCCTGCTTCCCTGGTATATGCTCCCCTGGGACCTGCTCTCCCTGGCCCTGCTCCCTGCGCCCTACTCTTCTCCCCCTGTGTCCTGCTCCTCCTGGCCCTGCTCCCCTGGGCTGTTCTCCCTCTGAACCTGTTCCCTCCTGGGCCCTGCCCCACCTGTCCCTGCTCTTCTGGGCCTTGCTCCCCACTTGGGCTCCATTCCCCCTGAACCCTGCTCCCCCTTGGCTCTGATCCCCCTGGTCCTGCTTCCCCGGACCCCATACCTCTGGCCCAGCTCCCCCTACCTTGTTCCCCTTGGCTCTGCTCCTCTTGGCCCTGCTCCCTCTGGTCTTGCTTCCCCGGGCCCTGCACTTCCTGGCCCTGCTCCCCAGGGCCCTGCTTCCCCCTGGCCCTGCTCCTCTGGGCCCTGCTCTCCCTGGTTCTTCTCTGCCTGGGCATCAGTTTTCCTTTGTCCCGCTCCCCCTGGGCTTTGCTACCCCTGATTCCTTATCCCCATGTTCCTGCTTCCCTGGGCACTGCTCCCCCTGCCCTGCTCCCATGACTTGCTCCCCCTGGCCTTGCTCCCCTTGACCATGCTCCCCCTGGGCCATACTCGCCCTGGACCTGCTCCCCCTGGACCTGCTCCCCATGTTCCCTGCTCTCCTGCCCTTTTCCCCCTGGTCCTACTCCCTGTGGGTTCTGCTCCCCCTAGCCCTGCTTTGCTGAGCCTTGCTCCCCCTGGTTCTCCTCTTCCTGGGCCCTGTTCCCCTGGCCCTGTTCCCTTGGGTCCTACTCTCCCCAGTCCTGCTCCCCTAGGCCCTTCTCCCCCTGGTTCTCCTCTTTCTGGGCCCAGGTCCCCCTGGGATCTGCTCCCGCTTGGCCCCGCTCCCTCTGGCCCTGCTCCCCCTGGCCGTTTTCCCCCTGGGCCCTGCTCCCTGGGCCTTGCTCCCTCTGGTCCTGCTTTCCTGGGCCCTGCTCCCCATGACACTACTCCCCATGGGCCCTCCTCCCCCTGGCCCTGCTCACCTGGGCCCTGTTCCCCTGCACCTTGCTCCTGCAGGGCCTTGCTCCCGCTGGGCCCTTCTCCCCATGCTCTTGCTCCACATGGGCCATGCTACCTTGGGCCCTGCTTGCCCTGATCCCTGCTTTTCCTGGGCCCTGCTACTCCTGGCCCTGCTCTCCTAGGCCATGCTCCACCCTGGGCTCCACTCCCCCTGAGTCGTGCTCCCCCTTGGCTCTGCTCTCCTTGGTCCTGCTTCTCTGGGCCCCGTTCCCTCTGGCCCTGCTCCCCATGACCCTACTCCCTGGACCCTGCTACTCCTGGTTCTACTCCCCCATTGCCCTGGATTCCTGTGCCTCATTCCCCCTGGGCCCTGCTCCCCCTGGTCCTTCTCCCCATAGGCCTTGCTCCCCTGGTCCTGCTCCCCCTGGCCTTACAACTGCAGCCTATGCTCCCCCTAGCCCTTATATCCTGTGCCCTGCTCCTCATGGTCTTCCTTTCCCTGGGCACTGCTCCAACTGGTCTTGCTCCCCCCGGGCCCTGCTCCTCATGGCCCTGCTCCACTGGGCCCTAGTCCCCCATTCTTGCTCCCCTGGGCCCTGCTTCCCCTATTTCTGCTCCTCCTGGGCCCTGGTCCCCCCTGGGCCCCACTCCCCCTGGGCCCTGCTCCCCCTGTACCCTGCTCCACCTGGTCCTACTTCCCTGGGCCCTGCCACCCTTACCATTACATGATAATAACAAGAAGAAAATACATTGAATAATGAAGGAGCAGAAATAACACTGGAACCTTTAAGAGTGGACTCCAATGTTACTGACACCTGGAGGGGCATTTCACTCTGTGGGCCTCAGCTGCCTCCAGACCTGATAAACTCAGCGGAATATGGAATTATTCTTAACATAGCAACATGTCTACAGCATAAGGTCTTATATTCCTGATAATTGTGGATTCTCTGCCCTACAACTTTTATGTGAGGATCATGCAATGCCAAGAAGTGTAGCAAGAAGTCTTGAGCCTTGAACACTAGTAGTGAATCAGGAAATGATAAACATGATCCATTCAGTACCTGGCACACACTAATAACTATATAAAGCATTCTCTATTTTATTGAGGGACCATGCATTTCTTTACAAATCCAAAGCCACAATTTTATTACAGAGAGACTGATTATGCTCATTTGTAAGAACTACCCTGGATCATCAAGAGTAAATTACAACATTCTCAATATAATGCTACTAATGAAGGCATAAAGACCATTTAATCTATTTCTCAGTCTTCACTGGCATGGGGGTAGAGGGTGGGAAGGTACTACCACTTAACTGAGGTCATGTACTTCATTTGGCAGACACAGACTAAGTGCATGTTCTCAATAATATAACAAAATACTGAATGATAGGAGTTGGCTCAGGCAATTATGCAAGCCAGTGAGGACATCATCTGCAAGCTGGAGAAGCAGAAAAGGCCAGTGGTATAATTCAGTTCTAGTGTGACCACTGAGAACTGGAGCATGGGGAGACTGGTGTAAATTCTCTCTGGTAACCAGAAGCACTAATGTCCAAAGGCAGGAGAATATGGATATCCTCACTCAAACAGAAAGTGAGTTTGCCTTTCCTCCACCTTTTGGTTTCATTCAGGCCCTCAATGGACTTAGTGATGCCTACTGCACAGGTGAGGGGAATCTTCTTTACTCGACTTACTGATGTAAATGCTAATCCCTTCTGGACACACCCTCAAAGACACACGGGAAAGAATATTTACCAGCCATGTTGGCAACCCTTAGCCTAGTCGAGCCACACATAAAATTACCCATCACAAGGTTCACCCCTTGCCAAACTGGTACCTATATGCATTTCCTTAAGCTGTATTTAGTCTCCAAATAAAGACAATAATAAGGTCACAATTCCACCTAACATGGTACAATTATGAACACAGTACCCCTTCTCCATAAGAGGTAAAGCTCTAGAATGATGTTTACTCTTCTTGTGATATTCCACAACTTAAATACTATGATGCAAAATTAACAATACCTTAAAACTAATGTAAAGTCAAAACATCTTATATTGCATGATGAGGGAAAAGGAGGAAAAACAAAGAAAATTTCCCAATATAAGTATATTTACATACACAAAGGTGTACTCATGATGATTAGAGTCCTCATTTCTATAACTGGTCTTGTGCTCATAGCTGGTAATTATAACCACATTCTCCTCTTACTCATTCTTTATCTCTTTTTCCTTTAGAAAGTACCTAGTCATGGTTCTTTTTCTACTGGGTTGACCCAAATCTTCACTCCTGTGAAGGGCCATTAGTATTTCCACCTGGTTTGGGTTGACCTAACTCACAATGGCATAGTAATGTAAGAGATACCATAAGAAATCTCCTGTATTCCACACACACATTCTTCCCTACCTACACTGTGGAGTAATAACCCAGTTTCCCCTCGACAGTCCACATCAGTCCTCACAGTTAACACTGTAACTCCTTTCTTGGTCTCTTCTTCATTTGGAGACATAAGGAATCCAAAGGGGAATTACTTCTAGGTCAGTGAATTATTGTCATGCTTCCTAGTCATTACTCCCTAAGGAATTAAGACCTATGGGACACAGAGCATAATGTTGCCAGAAGAGAAAACAAAATTTTGCCTGTGGGGTAACTAGAGGTAATAGTGAATAGTGCTACTTCCATGTCGATCTTTGATTTCTGGACTTGTGACTCTTGGTTATGGGAGAAGTAGCATTAGATACTGAACACTGGTTTTGATTACATATGGCCTTCTAGAATACTTTGTCCTAGGCCTGAAAGGTATTGCCACCTAGCTGGTGCTGCAACTGAGGCTTCAAACGGCCATTCCGCCATTCTAATCAAGCCAGTTGCTTCTAGAGGGTGGGCAGCCTTTGGCAGCTCTAAGTGAATCATGGCACAACTACTGAATCTGCTGAATCATATGGCTCAAGTGGCAGAGTAACCTGCACAGCAGCCTGCACTTCTGCAGAACCTTCTCTTATTCTGTGCCCCCACACAAAACCAGCAGCTCTTTAGATCACTTGGCCGGAATAACACACCCAAACAAGTAAGTTTCCTCTGAAATCCTAACTGGTACTAGGCATTGTGCCTTCTTCATAGTTGTAGGAGGAGCCAGATGTAACAATTTATCCCTCTTCTTAGAAGAGATATCTTACCATGCCCCATACCACTGGATCCTTAGAAATTTCACTAAGGCAGAAGGCCCTTGAATTTTATTTGGATTTATTTCCTAATCAATGTCCTCAATTTTCCAGTAGACATCCTGGGAAGCTGGGAGCTCGTTTTGCATTGTATTTAGCCAATAACAGGAGAAGGTTCTGCCTTTGATTTCCAGCAATTTCAGCCCTGCAGCTACAGAGGAGAGGGCTGGCACACCTAGAAGCACTTAGTCCACTGATGGTGGTGCTTGATCTGGGAATTCCAATCCTCAAGCTCATCCCTTTACTCCACCACTTGATTCACTGACATCAGGAGTAACCAATCAATGTTATTACATTCCTGGGTTTCCTAAAAATGTGTGAGAGTATCATATGCAGAATCACTTCGCTCCTTGCTTCAAATGTAAGTGGTTGATTGGGAGTATTCAAGGCAGATATTTTATGTATAAACAGTTCTCCCCACAGACTATCAGTGCTTTCTCTCCTACTGGAAACAGCACTGCTGTCTTCAAACTTAATCAGATTAAAAAGCCAATTCCAGAAACCCCATAATTAATTCAGAAAAGTCATCCTTAAAACTTTCTTCCTCTACATTCTTAATTAAAAAATATCTACTATGGGTTATCCAGTAGGATAAAGAGATATAGATATTTCAATGTGCTTATTAGGAACTGGCTCAGGTGATTATGGATGCGAATAAGTCCCAGGATCTGGAGAAGCAAGAGAGCTAGCTAGAGTTGCGATTCAGTCTGAAGATCTGAGTTAGGGAATGAATGGGGAGGGAATGGAAGGAGTGGAGAAAGTAATTGATGTAAGTCCCAGTTCACGTTTGAAGGCCCCAAAAGCAGTGGCATGGATATCTGAGAGCAGGAGAGAATGATATCCCAGCTCAAACTGAAAACAGGAATTTGCCTTTTTCCATATCTTCTACTCTGTTCAGTCCCCAGTGGCTTGGATGATGTCCACTCACAATGATGACGATAACCTTTACTTAATTTGCTGATTCAAATGCTTATGTCTTCTGAAAACATTCTCACAGATTCACCCCAAATCATTTTTGGCCAGCTGCTGGGCACGCCTAAGCCTGGTTAAGTTGTAAATAAAATTTACTCTCCCATCCTCAGACCATAGGCCCCTGAATGGCATTCTTGTGCTTTAGTACAACTGCAGATCCATTCCATATATACCTCTGCTTATATCTTCTTCATGAAAAACACTTTTAAGAGTAAATTAAGTGCATATTCATTGTATCAGGGTTTGAGGTTAAATGATCCTGAGCTTAGAAATCCAACAGACCTGGCTATGAAATCAGCACCCCACCTCTCTTCCTTTGTTCTCATTTGTAAAGTAAGAACAACCCCTACCAAACTCCTGGGAGGATTATATGCCAGTAACTAACAGAAATGTGGGGGCTTCTGGTAATCCCCCAGGAGTTTCCTCCGCAAACTGCGGAAACCTCATTTCATCAGCTCAGTCTAAGAAGGGAAACTGGAAACAATTTTTTCAACAGTAAGAGCCTGTTTAAAAGGCACAGGAGCAAGAGAAGATTGGGCCTTAATGTGAAGGTAAGAACATCCGTGTGGTGGATCCAAGCCTACAACAGGAGATTGGGCTGGCATGCTTAGGACTGGGGTGAAGACTGGGTATGGATACCACAAGTAAGAACTGCCTCTCACTGTTACTACAGCTTCACTATGTTGAACCCAGAGCTTGAAAATGACAGCAGGCTACACTGTGACTCTAAGTTACGAAAGACAAGAGCAAAAGTCTTCAAAAGGACTTCTGAACATAACATTTGTCCTTGAAATGGGGAGAGGAAGTGGTGGTTTTAACTTAATATTGGTGCTGGAGTCCAAGGGTTTAAGCTGCTTGCTCACTCCCTCAACTCTTCTTTCTGTGCCACAAGCCTGCACTGTTTCCACTGCCCTGAACACCATCACATGCCACATGTTCACGTCTTTTCCAGCAGAATGCAGGTTCCTAATAGCCAACGCTCAATTTTGGCCACCCTGAATTCATAGTGCCCAGAACCAAATTTAAATACATTGTTATTGGATAAAATAATCTCAATAGTTACAACTATACCACATTTGTTAAAAATGAATTTGCCTTCTTTTAAATGTTAGTTAGGTTTATGTAGAAAAACAAAACTCTCTATATAATTCACTAATATGACTATGGGAACTGTATTTTTAAATTACATCAGAGAAATTAAAAAGTATATGCACTGGTTCTTAGATATAACTTCACCTTAATATGATACGATGCTTCTCTGCTCTTAGAAGCCAAAATATATATGCTTTGATTATGTACCTAATGTAAATAAGTCTTTATCCCCACAACTTGGCCATCTTTGATAGAAACAAAAAAGGATACTTTTCCAAGGAAAATGCAATGCTATATATATTTTGTACTTTTGATAGTGCTTTATTTTTTTCCCAGAAAATAAAGCTGTGAAGTTAAATAGATTTTTAATGACATTCTAGAATGTTCTATTCAAGACTTGATGATATAGTACACATTTTACAGGTTTAATTACCTATATTATCCTTAAAAATAAAAGACTTAAGGAGCTTCCCATGTGGAACTTCAATTTCTCTATGTCACTTTCCTCTATATCCCCAAGTTTTCATTAAAGCTCAACCAATTCTGCCAGGCAGAAAAGATCTCTCTGGTTTTAGAACCCCCAAGCTGCTTAGAGTGAGTACAAGCACAATTAGTGTCAAATCATTTGGCACCCCAAAGTAACACACATGAAATGATTCATGAGAACCAGGATCACAACTGAAAAGCAGGACCATAACTGCACTGTGAACCATCCCAGTGAGCCCTAGTGCTCCTCTGAGATTAGCCACATAACCCAAGGTATCCCTTTACCTCGCTGCACTCAACAGTCTCCTTTATAGTATAGCAGATAACTTTCCAACTCTGGATTTATACATCTTATAATCAGGACTTTTTAGGTTCCTTATTATAAAGAATGGATTCAATCTTTGGTTTTGGGCAGACTGGAGTTCCAGCTCTGAGCCAAGAGCAGAGCTAGTGCTAGTCTGACTCACTGATACTCAACTCATCTATAAATGTAGGAGAAAATACCAACTTAAGTCTGTTAAGGGAAAAAAAAGACATTTATAGCAGATCAAAAACAAATTGTCAGGAGAAGTGGCACATGCCTGGAAGACTGCAAATTTGAGACCAGCCTCCACAACTTAGCAAGACCCTATCTCAAAATAAAAAAAAATAAATAAATGAAGAGGCTGGAGATGTGGCTCAGGGGTTAAGCAATCCTAATTTTAATCACTGGTACTAAAAGTAAATAAATGTATAATATTGTTAATTTCACAAAGCTATTTATTACTAGTTATGAGAGATTTCTTTATTGTATGTTATGAAGATAAAACTTTTTTTATTTTACCAGCTAATAAGCCCTTTCTGTGTTCTTCAAAGGAAAATAAAAGAACATACCTCACATGATCCCTTGTCAAAAGCTTACTAGGGCAGTAATTCTGATCATGCCCTGTTACTATCATCAACCATGGGATACTTTCATACACCAAATGACAATGCTGATTCGTTTGCTCGGGAATAACACAGTCCCATTACACTCTAACATCAAAAATATTAGCAATCCAACCTAAGCTCCTCTGTGGATTGTGAGCTTTCCTGTGTTCCCCATAGAAAGAAGATCATCACAGCATCACAGGTAGCAAGGAACTTTCAGGTTCAGGATTGTCATCTTTTCACCCCAAGTAGGTGACCAGAAAAAATGAGCTTAAGTGGACATCTCTGGCTACTCTCTCAGTATTTATAATCATCCTCCAAATTTCTCCATCATCTGTTTCAGTGCCTCTTAAACTTCAATGGGTATTAAATTTATCTGTAGATGGGCTATGCTAGCTTAAATGACCTAACCTGTATAAATAAGTTCCTAAACCAAGCTTCTAACCACACATCTCTGGACACTTGTTATAATCCTTTAAATATGTGGATCACTAAAGTGTACTTTACTGTAAGGTAGGACAGAGGTTGTTAAATGAAAGATAAATAGATTTAAATAATCCTAAAGTGTGAGTTAAGTGTCTCAAAGATAAATAGATTTAAATAATCCTAAAGTGTGAGTTAAGTGTCTCAAAGCAAGATTGCATTTAATTTTTCTCTTTAGATCTGAGTACAGCCAAGTATAAGAAATAAACAGTAAGCATCCAGAATTGTACATGGCTAAATAGTTATCACATATAGGAAGACTATTATCCACAAATTCAAGCAGAAGGTAAAAAAGGGCAGATTTTTTTTTCCAAAAAAATTTTTTTTGTCTATTTCCTTTTTATTCTAAGATTGGAAAAGAAACAAGGGGGTATCCATATTCAACTGGCCAATTAATTATTGCTTGGGCAGATATCCCTCTTGGTTATCTTCATCTCACAACTTAAATCTACTTAGTGTGTTTTCTTACTAGGGATAGCCATTGATCCTAGATAGTCCTATATCCTCATTTCTCTTATCTTAAAATAAAAATTTTGATTTCCCTTTTAAGAAGGCAGATTATTAACATGAAAAAAAACCATTTTCAACAACTTTGCATTTTTTTCATATATAAAATTAAATTTATAATATCAATATATTTTAGTGGCAAGGAATTAAATCGCAGTAAATGTTTAAGTAATTTACCTACTGACTTCAATAACCAAATAACTTCTGTAAACCTAAGCTCTTTCCAAAGGAAGAGGTGGAACATCACCTCAACATTTCCTACAGAGGCTTGCTGTGCAGCTCTCAGAGATGTCCACATTGAACAGTCCTACCATCCTTATATTTCCAAATTCACCAATGACTTTTTATACAGATTTGAGAGGTTACCACTGAGGAGAAAAAGACTTAATGATTAAAGAATCAAATTAAGAGAGAAGTTCCTGTCATCCTCATTACAAGATTTAAAAAGGAAAGAAGAGGGTTGGGCCTGCTGAGGGTGGGGAAAGGTGAGCTACAACCTCTGAAGGGATGAAATGATGATCTACATAAAGTAAAGGTCTACTAGCACTCACTTTCACCTACCTTTGCTTTTTTTTAACCTTTAAAGGCAGCATAGCTACCTAAATGTCTCTTCCCATTTTTACTTTTGATTCTCCTTATTATCCTTATCTAGTGAAATAGCAACATATTATTTTCAGAGAAGTCCTAAACACATATTTTCAAACATCATAATGCCTCTTGGGATGTAATGATAATTTTCAGAGATAAATTACATTAACATACACTATCATTAAAACACATATTTACACATCTCCAAAGAACTTTATAGACCTGAAAAAAAAATTTACACAGATCCTCAGAAAAATTTGCTCTGAAAAAAAATCAGTGAACTTTACTTACTTGTATTGATCAGAAATTGATTTGACATACCAGGATGATCTACATCCTGTATTGCACTAGCAAAAATTGCTGCAAGAATCTCCAAATCTGTAAACACAGCCTGGAAAATCAGATAATATCAATATTACTATTCTATAAGGATATGAATAAAAAGTATTAATAAAATGACAAATGACTTCCTAGAATTTAGATGGAAAACAAACCTTCAAATCACCATGTATTTTGAACAGACTTTTAGCTAATGAGGTACCTATAAACTTTTTAAGCATAATTCTGGAAGAAAATATTTCAACTTCATTATATCTGAGGATCATCATACTTTTTTTAAAAAAATAGAAAAAAAAGAGTGTCTTAATAAGACATGGGAAATTCTTTTCTTGTATCCAAATCAGGATTTCTCAACCTCAGCACTGTTCACATTTTGTGTCAGGTCACACTATGTGTGATGATGTCCTGTACTGGTACATTATAGATACTTAGAAGAATTCTTGGCTTGACCATGACATGCCAGTAACATACATAAACAAAAATGTGATACAACCAAAAATTTCTCCAGGCATTTCAAGTGTCACTAGAAGCTGAGGGGAGGGGGGAAAGGGGCAAGAAATCATCTACAGTTGAAAACCACTCATCTGAATGATGAGGTATTAACACAATTTCATACTGAGAACAATGCAAACTATATCCAAAAAGAGAATCTTTCCCAAAAATGATTAAGGAAATCAAATTGCTTTAGTAAACACTTAGCAGAACAACATCTTAGGATTTAAAAAAAAATTAAAGTATTTTTCCTAATAAATTCTATGGAAAATATCAATGCATTCACTGTTTACATTTTATAAATTAATCATTCTTTGAACTCTAACTTAAAAAGTCATCAAAATGAATTTCCAGAAAACAAACAAATGTCCATATGTTCATTATGACATATCCACTGGATCATTTCAAAAGAAGAAATATAAACAGATGAATCCCTAAATCTCTGATCCACTTTTACAGACAAATTCATCAAAGCTGCAACTGCTTTATTAACCACAACATTTCTCCCCTGTAAGTCAACATATTTCCAATAAAGCCAATTACTATATGCATCACAAATTCCTCAGTTTGAAAGTTTAAGACACTCATGATTGGCAAGTTAGTGTTCTTAAGGTTTTTGAAAACAGATTTACCTCCAAAGCAGGTGTAGACAGTAGCACATGAGTGGACTGGACAACATCTGCAGCATGGATGTTGTTATGATAGGCCACATCAGCATGGTAATGGTCTTCAAGGGTCATAAGGTATGTAATTAGAGGGTCACTGGAATTTTAAATGTTTTTTAACAAATCCCGTTCCTGTAGGAGAAGATATCCTTGTAACATTTTTGTCTTTATATTTTTTTTTAAAAATGTTTCACACAGAATGTTAAAACAAACAAACAACCCCCCCTTGCGCACACACACACACAACCACCAGGGCTTCCTCCAGATGACTCAGAAACAGAATAGCACTTTCCTATGTGCAGTGAGAGACATGGAAATATTTGGGAAGATCTAGGAACTTATGGGACAATATCAGAGTTGAGTTGTCCTTCTGGAGGACAATACTGCTTTATCCAAACCTAAGGTCTCAGGAATGTATTGCCTACTATAAGAGCTTCAGTATCCCATGACCATGGAGGCACCAGCCTCAGCCCCACCAGCTCCAACCTCATTCTAGAACTGGAGTTTCCCATTATAGTCCCAGTGTATCAGTAACAGACTCAAATTCTCATTTAAATCTCACTCTGAGCTGAGGCAAGGGCTCCACAAGAAAATGTAGTGGATATGGAAAAGGTAGTAGCAGATTAAAGAAATTATGTTCTGAGGTTAGTCTGCAGGGAAGTTACTCATTTTTTAAAGTTAGCATTCCATTCCCTATGCAAGTCAGGGTCATGAAGATGAATCTTAAACTGTTGTTTTAATGAATTCCTTCATTCTCCCATATCACATCTTTTTCTTAGATGGAAAAAAAAACAAAAATAAAATTTATTTGTGTTTTATCCACACTCCACATTTCTCTACCTTTATTTGTCCCTTGGAAAAGGAACAGATAAGGGAAAAGATACTATCAAAATGAACAACAACAAAAAAGGGTGGGTGGGGCTGGGGTTGTGGCTCAGAGTCACAGCATTTGCCTAGCATGTGAGAGTCAGTCCCTGGGTTGATCCTCAGGACCACATAAAATGAATAAACAAAATAAAGGTATTGTGTCCAACTACAACTAAAATATAAATACTTTTAACAAAAAGGGTGAGTGATAAGGAAGACAAAATGCATACACTTTTCATAGACTCAACAGTCAGTCCCTGCACAAAAGAGATGTGATAGAACTGCTATACCTGAAATATGGTGTGCATGATAACAGTCAGAGGCCGGTTACCAGACAACTCAGCTATTCTGAAAACATGAAGACTCCATTTGTTCACATCTTCTAGTTCCTGGCATTGAAAAATGACACCAAATAATTAGAAAGTGGAAGAACATGAGGCAATGAAACACAAATATTTAAAAATCTAAAAAATTGTTAGATATTTTTAAACAATGACTCATTTTAAATATAAGCAATATACCATAAAAATAAAAGTAAACTTTAGGAAAATTTACTTAAATGTACTGAAAACGGTGAAGCGTTGCTTAGATTCTAATTCTGACAACACATCACGTTCACAGATTTTGAATATTTGAATATCAATCCCAAAGCATTTCTTCAATGGATAATATTTACTCACAGAAACTTAACTATTCTTGTACAACCCAGAAGAGATGACAGACTTCTAACTTCTTCAGACCAAAAATCAAATGAAGATACAAAAAAGTAAGAAATGTGTACTAAACCACCTGTCTAAATCCACATATTAATAAATTCAAATAACTGAAAGAGCTTTATAAAGTGCTTTTCCATTTTCAAAACAAACTTATAAATTAATGAACTTTTCCATCTATTTAAAAGAGAAGAAATCAAAATTCATGCAAAACATCACTGCATACTTATGATTACGCTCTCTGATATTATCTTACCTTGGCCATAACATCTTCTTGTTCTGTTTTAACTCCAAACCTTGGGATACTTGAATTAGTCAGACTAGAACTATGCATCAATTTCTTGACTCCACTGATCTGAGACATTGGCCTTTTCTTTTTCTCCTTTTCCTTCTGAGTTGGAGAAGGAATTTCCACTTCATGTTGCTTATCTTAAGAAATTTAGATATTGTTCTACAATTATTATGAATTCTACTTTAAAAAACACAACATGCATAATTAGGCAGGATATAATTAATCACTGGGAAATATTTACAAGTTATACTTTTCTAATAGAGTTGAATATTCATAATTTGATGAAAACTTGATATCCTCACATACAAAATTAAGCAAATAAATTCCATAATAAACTAATTAATATCAAATGCCCAGTGGTTACTTCCTGATAGATCACCCAATGAAAAAAATCATGCAAGACTTAATCATGACAGCAGACTCACAGAAAGTGCAATTCTTGATTATTTACTCTGTTCATCAACTCCATTACTGTATGACAATAACCTAGAGGCTTGAAACTGCTCTTGCCAACTAAGGATTTCCATGTTCAACACATACTTTAAAATAATAAAAACTTCAAACACAAATATAATAAAAATAGCAGTGTACAAATCTAACAGCTAATTAAAACCGATCAGACTATGGGAATTGAAGCACCATTTTTTGAAAGAAAATATAGGTTTCCCCTTTATTTCCTGTTATTATAGAAGTAAGCTTTCTAAGGAAAAAAATTCAAAGGGAAGTAGTCCCTTTTGACATTTGACGAGGTAAATTAAAAAAAAAATGACTTGAATACCTCAGGTCCTTTCTTTTTCTATACCACATTAGATAAATTATGATGTAACCAAGTTTTATGGGAACCACAGAGAATTCCAATTATAAGTTATTAAGTGATTTTACACCAATGCTCTTTATCTTTTTCTACAGTAAAATCAAGATATCTTGGTACATTCATTCTTCCACTATTTCAAGCAGTCAGCAAACCTACCCATTCATGTCTGTTCAGTAATGTGCCAATCAGCCATCAGAACAGTTTTGTTTTGAAAGTAAATTTAAATCAAGGATTTGTTCAAATTACTGATTTTCACTTATTGCACTTTCTCCTGATGAGGTAGAGGGGCTGCCCCAGAACATCATACTTTCAGCTATTATTAGCACACTGTTCTTTAGCAGTTGCCCTGTACTTGCTCACCAGATTGCCAGGCATGGTATGCATTAGACAATCAAATCATCAAGGGCAGGACTATTTCTAATTTATCATTAAGTACCTAGTGCCCAGCCAGGGAAGCATTTAAGAAAAATTTGTCAAATGCATGCATAAATATCTTATAAAATACATTGTACTGTTCTGTATTATGAAAAAAAACTGTCTAGGGATGTAGCTCAGTGGTAAAATGTTTGTATGTGTGAAGACCTGAATTTAATCCCTGGCACCACTGAGTAAATAAAAAAAATTACTTTGTTACCTTATATTCTAAGGCTTAGAAGTTTACAGTATCAAATTATTAAGATAATAAATACAAATGGAATTTTTGACACTTATTTGATTTCCAAAATGAGTTGGTGCTTCAATCCCTCTCCAAAAACAAGCAAGCAAACAATTCAAAAGAAAAATTTTAAGCTGCATGGAGTTATTCTCACCTAAGAATGTGTTTGATATGTACTCTGACACTTGGTTTCCAGACAGGCTCATTTCAGAGAGATGGGTGAGCTCCCAATTAAGCATCCTTTTAAACTGAAAAACCAAAAGGTAAAATGAAATAACAGAAGAGGAAATTTTAAGTGAAATAACTTAAGCGTATCCTGGGACACAGAAAGATACATCCCCAAAATTTTAAATTGCCTTGACAATTTAGAGGAGAACTCTTCAACAAAACCTTCTGCAATCATAGGAAAGAACCATAATCTGTGTCACTTGTGACAGTGGCTGCCATGCACAGGTGACTGCCACGCACTTGAAATGTGGTCAATGTGAACAAGACACAGAATTTTGAATTTCGTATAATTATTCTCAATTTAAATAGTGTGTGGCTGGTGGCTATGACATTGAATAGCACAGATTTTGACAATCAATGACAATTAATAGTAAAAACAATTATACACTTTAAATGTATTATTGGTATTTAGATAAAAATATAATTTATAAGCACACAAAAGTGTTTTCACATGACTAAGCATGGTATATTTTTATCATTTGGTTTATCATTACCAGAAATGAATATATAAATAATATTGGTATTATTTTACCCCAAAGTAAACTTTAATAGATTTGAGTACTTTTGGGGAACTGTGGAAAAATAAAACTTAAATAAACACTACATAATATATTCTTTACAATTTTTTTTCAAGTAAAAAGTAGAAGGCTTATTGGTTCTCAGCATTCACAGAATTGCCAGCCCAATTCCCAAGTCATGAAACAAACAAACAAACAAAAACCCCATCAACTTTCATTATTGAATTTTATTACTGTGCAACTTATTTTACTAAAGCTACAGTGCTTGTTTTATCCAAAGATACCACACGGCATTGCCAACATTTTCAAAGATTTGATACTTCCCTGCACATCCGCTGCTTTTAAAAAAATCTTTAATAAAATGATTTTATTCTTTTACACTTAAACACATTTAAATTTTGTCTAATCATGTATGCTCAACAGTCATACGTGGCTAGTGGCTAATGTACAACTTAGAGATTTCAAAATGCATCCTTGGTTTATCACAATCTAATATATATAATGCATTTACTATTTCCAAAAAAATGATAGAACCTTAAAAATTTATACCCTTCCTGTTTTTTATGTTTTTATTGCAATTTATAAATACCATAACTATTATGCCCACTGTTTTTCAATTATATTTGGCCACATATTTGCCATTTAATTTTAGCTCATCATTTCTTCCTGCCTCAGTTTTTTTTTTCTTCTGTCAAATATTTGGTGCTTAAAGAACTATTTTTATATTTCTTTAAAGCAGGTGAATTGATGGCGAATTCTCTTATGTTTTCTCCTCTTCCTTAAAAGTATCTTTATTCATATTAGAAATTTTGAAGGCTAATATTGCTAGCTAAAAAATTCTAAGTTGACATCTATTTAACTTCAGCCTTTTTGAGTTGTTATTCTGCCTTTAACTTCCACTGTAACTATTTTGATTGCTTTTCCTTTAAGGGTATTGCTTGCTGTTGAATCTGGACATTCAGTCTATGGCCATACAACCTTGAACATGTCCAATCTCACCTGTATCTGAATGTTAAGATTTTCTTTTGCCACCATATATAAAAAGGTATTCTATTAGGATCGCAGATGTATTTATTCTTCCTTGAATACATCCTCTCTGGAGTTTTAGGATATTTTGTGTATCTTTGCCTTAATGTCTTGTGTCAACAGTGAAGATATTCATCTAGCAGTTAACACCTCAGATATTTATATACCCATACATATAGCAACTCAACTGTTGGAGTACTATACCCTTAAGCATCTTTAGACACTACTCTTGGCATTTTCATTCCCCTTAGGTCATCTCTTATTAAAGAATTGACAGTACTGACATAGTAGTTGCTTCTAAACATATCTTCCTTTGACTGGAAACAGCCCAAATAGGCTTTTAAATATGCTTTTAGTATTTCTCTTAATATAGAGAATATTAATATATAGAGTATCTTAATATATAAGATACTTGACCAAAGCCAGATACATCATTCCTTATCTTTAGCAGCCTTTAAGTGGTTGAGCTTCACTAGAAATTCTCATTTAAGTCTGGAGAAGAGCAGTGAATTTATCTTTTAGAAATGTTTGAAATGCAATTATTTCTCAGTGTTAAATTAGCTTATTTAGAATGTTCAAAAAGTACTGCTTCTCTATATAATTGTTACAAATATGATCTAACTCAATGTAGTTAAATCTCTCCAAAAGTCAATCTTATTGATCATCTAAATTAGGCATAAGGATTGAACTCTCCCTCCTAAGCACTGCAGAAGATTTGAGTTCTTTTTCCTAGCCCTCTTTTTGATACTCAGTTCCTATTTTTGTGTGTTTTTTAAAAAAATTGATATTAATTTTTATGATTGAAAAACATGAACTTGAAGGACTTGATTATAGTTATGACTAGCTAGCCCCCTCTTCATCTAATCCCATAAAAGAATTTAAGACATAGAGGAAACTATGTTCAAAAACATACTATATCATATATAATCTCACACAGGTTGGAGAGTGGACAACACATCTTGATTTACAGATGAAATCCACCTTTGAAAACATCCATTAAATAGAAATACACACACACACACACAAACACACACACACTTAAAAAGACAGTCTGCTATTAACATTAGAAGCATGTATTCAAGTAAGTATCTCTTTGACTAGACATTGTCCCTGTCATAAGCTGTAAGTTGCTATAATCACAAAGTCATTTTATGTAAAAGGTGTGAAATAGGCAGTCCTTTCAGCCTCTGCCAGCTCCTCAGCAGTCAGTACAGGGAAGGTGTCCACCTGCACCCTGTCAATGTAACTAAACACTAAATCTTCTGGGGCAAGTGGAAAAATTAGATGAGGATCCAGGTATTCACAGACCCATCTTCTAACTTCTGCACAAGCTCTAACTTAGAAGGAATATATTGTCATATGTACAAACAGAAAAATATTTGTTACCTGCAAATCTGGGACACAAATTACTGATGCATAATTTTTCTGGTGATTAAAATATATAATTCATCAAAATAACCAGTTAGTACAGATAACTAAAGCAAAAAATGCCAGAGAATCTATTGTGTGGACTGAATAAACAAGATTGCATATTCCATTGAATATTTCACATCATACACATTATGCCCAGACTATTCTTTTGCTTTTGTTCAAAACAGAAAAATCCTGGGTTGGAGAAATCCATTATCACACATCTATCTCTCTACCAAGGTTTGCAAGGTGCTCCAAGAAAGTCAATATTTAATTTTATCATAATTATAACTGACAGTATTTTAAGCAATCTCTCTCTTCCCAAAGGAAAGAATTATGAGGGATTTCCTATGGAGTACTGTCAAAGCATCCATTAAGTTGAAACATAAGGATATTTTCTAAAAGGAATAAAAATCATTTTACTATTTGGCTATTACACAAAACTTTAAATCCAGGGAAACTAAACTAATAACAACCAAAATCACCACAATTGCTTTCTCAACTATTAGCTGATCTTAC
Source organism: Urocitellus parryii (assembly GCF_045843805.1). NCBI lineage: Eukaryota > Metazoa > Chordata > Mammalia > Rodentia > Sciuridae > Urocitellus > Urocitellus parryii. The sequence goes on along the minus strand of NC_135537.1, from coordinate 109,441,964 downwards.
AAATTGGTTTTGGAGTGTATAGCCTGATGTACTAAAGAACCATATACTAAATTATTCAACAAAAATTTTAAAATCTAAGTAGAATTTCTCTTATTTTGAGATAACTCTGTAACATTTACTAAAATAACTACATAAAAATTACCATGACTGGGGAAAAAATGATGATTTTAAAAGTTAATAAAATGTATTCTTCTTGAAATATCATTATATTTCTTGATTAATAGATTTAAAAGACACAAAACTCTGAATTGATTTTCAATTAAAAATTGGTTGCGATTTAATTGAGCATTTAGTTATTTTAACTAAATATTTTCTGCTTGGGAATTTCTTGTTAGTTTTGGTTTAAGTAATTAGAAAATAAAACAGAATCATGGTTGCAATGAAGAAAAACATGAGGAAGATTTCTAAATCCTTTGTTTTCATTAAGCATCAGAATATCTGTGAGTACCATTTAAAAGGCTTAAAGGAAAGTGAAAATGCATATCTGAATGGTGTGCTTTACATTTCAGAACTACAGTTCTCCGGTTTACATTCAAGATTGTATATAAGTTCTATATTTAAGATTGTTAGGGCTGGGGATTTAGACTAGTGGCAGTGCGCTTGCCTAGCATGTGTGAGGCACTGGGTTCAATCCTCAGCACCAAATAAAAATAAACAAATAAAGGCAATATGTCCATACACAACTACAAAAAAAAAAACTTTAAAAAAAGATTAAGGAAACAAAATAAAACAAATTATGTCCATCTCATTCCACCATCCTTACCCTAAGTACATGTATGAAGATATGAATAGTGTGACTCCACTTTGTGTACAACCAGAGAAATGAAAAATTGTACTCTATATGTGTGCTATGAATTGAAATTCATTGTGCTGCCATGTATAAAAATTAGAATAAATAAATAAATTAAAGAAACAAAAATATAATTAAAATATTTTAAAATATAGTCCTCTGAAATCCTGAATCATGCCACTGTGCTACTGGATATATATATATATATATATATATATATATATATATATATATATATATATATATTACATATCCTCCTAGTATACATTCAAGAAGGTGGTACAGCTCAAACAGAAAGAAAACACTTATATTTAGCTATAAGTTTCTGCTAAAAAGTCATTTAATTTGCTGTTCTGTGACAAGTTTGGAATACATCAGTATTAAAAAGCTACTTAAATTTAAATTGGCTGCATAAAAATAAAATCTTCAAAATGCATAAGACCACATCTGTATATTTAGATTCTTGGAGGTATTGTTCATACCCAAAATATAAACATGAAGCCTTTAAAAAATGTATCAAATATGAACTGGCTAAAAGCTAAGAGATAAATTGAGGAGTCAGAGGGATTATGGGTTTTTTGGGTTACTTTCTATACTTTTCTGTATTTAAAAAAGTAGAAAAGAAATGCTTAGCAGAATTCACATAATGAAAATCTATATATTTAAAAACATTTTAAAAATCTGGATCATCCATAAATTTAAACATTGAAATGTTTTCTAAAAATTCAAGAAAATCTCAAAAGTAAAGGGGAAATGTCCTTTAAAATAAGCAAAGAAACAGATAAAATATTTCAAACTTCAAGTCCTTAAAGTAATGGAAAAATGAATCTTTAAAAATTTGTGCAATTGCCTCAATAATCAAGGATGATCCTCACTTTCTGAAGTGATACTTCACCCAGAACTGAACTAAGTTTTTCTACCTTTCATTACCATCATGGAGATAGAACACCATGCTATCATTACCACAGAACAGGTAAAAAGCTTGCTAAATATGAACACATTCTTATTAAATTCAGTGTATTAATTCACTTCTTGAGATTAACAAAAGCATCATCATCATACAAACTTTTTTTATAATTTTACACTAAGATAATCAATTTTCATTTTGAGACAAATATCAGTTAAATATTCAATGTCAATTTTTAATGTAATCTAGCGTTGTATATCCAAAAATGGAAAAAAAAATCTTTGTCATATTAAAGTAGTACAGGCATTTACAGAGCCATAAATTAACTGTATAACCTTTAAAGTGTTACATGTTAATTGGAATCCATAAATCAGAATAGGAAATTTGGCTAAAAATTATTTGCACAAACTTATACCATATGACAAACAGAAGAATCACTGCACATAAAAAAGCTATTTTAACAAACTACACATGATAAAAAGTTATCCAATCTTATCTTGAACACCGAAAACACATATTTCTTTCATAGTTTGTGTAAAAGGGAAAAATATAGAATTGCTTAGAAGGCTTAAATACCATCATAATTTGTTAACACTATCAATTATGTAATCGGAGTAACCAGGAGTTTTCAAAGGAAAAATCAATCTTACCTTTATGTAGCCCCATGACACTGATAGCAAATAGTTTGCTTCAGGAATTTTTGATTGCTTATCAAAAATGTTTATATATATGATAAATATGTTCAAAAATATGTGTATCTTCAAATCCTTTATACTTTCACAATCCCTGTAAGCCAGTGTGGGATTTTAAAGATTTTGGTAATTAAGTATACAAAAGAATGCCTCGTATTAGGTTCCATCCAGTCATCTTCCCATTAAATACATGCCATTTGTAAAACTCCAGAATGGAACAAAATTCAACAATTATTCTGAATAAAGAAAATCCATGTGATAAAAGAATAGCTAAGGATCTAAGGGTTTGCATCTTTCTCTCTCCCAGCTCCAGGGCTTAATGAATAATGTATGTCAAGATGCTTAGCTGCAAGAAAGACTAGTTCTGTCAAAAACTACCAAATAAGGAACTGCAGGGAAGCTGGGAAGAGTGACAAGAAACCCCTCCCACAGAACCCCAACTATGCACCAATCGTACTCCATCCTCCAGGGTGTGAGGGCAGGGGGTGTGGACCTGGCGCAGGCTGCTTTGTGATTGGCTGGCGAGGGCGAGCCTCTGGGGAAGAGGTTTTCCACCTGACCCGGTGAATGCCATTTAATAACGGTCTCCCTACAGCTCGGAGGCTGCCGTGAGAAAGATGAATGGGGCTTCCCTCTTACAGAGATGCATAACGACCATGACACTATTCAAAATATTCAGCTCATTCTTAGAAAAAGACTGACAGCCCTTCTGCAACCATTTCTATGAACTTTAATATTCTTAGACTTTACTTACATCCACATAAATGCTGCTCTGAAAATGATAATCATGCATTTTAATTACTTTCCTTTCTCTTGGATTTCTCAAATCCAAAACAAGTGGCTTCCTTGGTGACCTAGATTAACCATGGTTCTTCCCCTGTTCATAATAAAAGCCAAGGGATTAGAAAATGTGACCTATGCCCAGAATTCACAAATTCAATGATGCAGCCTCTGACCTGTATGGTATGGCTGGTCTTAGGTCCCCTTTTTTTTTTTGGTGGGGCTATGTGTGCCTGAGCTCTTTAATTTCCAAAATCTTAATGTAGAGATGATTTATTATAAATCTGACTTGGGAGAAAATGAATCCAAAAGCTAACAAGCTGTGTATGGATAAAGAATGCAATGTTTTGTATATAGATTTCAGGATCTATATTTTGATCAGAAGGGAACATTTTTATGGCTGTAAACTTAAAGTGGCTTTTAGGAATACAGAACTAAGTTGAAGAGTAATCACTACTATATAGAATGTGATTCTTTCAGGAAAAAACATTTTTATGTATGGTTTAGAGTAGTATTACTCTGTAATTTTTTTTATATTAAAGAAGTCTTTTGTATGAGAAAAGGGGGAAATCTTGCTTTTGCCCTATTTTAACATAAAATCCTGCCCATTCTCCCTCATCTCCATCTCAAAATTTTATTCTCAACTCTTTTGTGACTTAATGATATGATTACTGCACATTCTTCTTGTCATTGAAGTACTTCTGTTGTTCAGGTTTGTCTTAGATAGTATGCCCTCATCATAAATACAGCAGTTCTTCCTTGTCTGCAGTTTCACTTTCTACAGTTTGTTAATCAAAAAATATTAAGTGGAAAATTCTAGAAATAAACAGTCAGAAGTTTTAATAACTTTAATTTTGGCATATTGTTAAAATTATTTTATTTTATCTTGTTGATTTATAAATTTCATCATTATGTTTATACAAGAAAAAATACAGTATATGTAGGTTTTGGTATTCTTCACTGTTTTAGGCAGCCAGTGGGGGTCCTAGAACATATCCTCTGTAGGTAAGAGGGAGACCACTGCATTTTCTTCATCTTTGAAATTCTGTTGATTCCCTGATGCTGAAGTTCTTAGTTGCTATTTACACCCTTGTGTTTTATTCCCTAAATTTCTCTAAATCCTTTACAAAAGATAAGAAAAAAGGCAAAACCTTTTTTTAAAAAAATATGGTCTTTCATCCTCCTTACCTTCTTTGAAGTGTTCAGCCTTGTTTGATCACTCTTAACACTTTCCCTGAACTCCCAGCGTCCTGAACTTCTTTTCTTTCCACTGCTCTGACCATCCCTTCTTTGCTTTCTTCTATTAATCCCCTAACTCAGGATCTCCACAGACTCGTGCCCAGGCCTACACTCTTCAATTACTACTTCTAAGTTGAACATTAGTACTGTATTTCCAAAAATATAATACTCTTCCCTTTCAAATGTCCTGCCAGTCATGTCAAACTTTTTCAAAACTATGAAACATTTTTTCTATTTAAAGTAGTTCTTATCATAACTAACTCCCATTGCAGTCAGGGGGCCCAGGTTGTTTCCAGTGTCTCTGATGAAATCCGTGACTCCTATCATCCAATAGGTGTCTCATGTGAGTCACACACTGTCAGGTGTTTAATATAAATCATCTAACTGAATCCTCGAGTAACCCTGACATGTTCCCCTCTACCACATTACCTTCTCTCCTTCACCCATCATCCTGACCAAATCCTATCTTTCATAAAATGCCATTACTTTCCTTTTGTTCCTTTCTATTCCCACTTCCGTCATATCAATCCAAATACTTAAAAGAGTAAAATAGAAAGTACCTTCAATTTCATTCCCTCCAATCTCTCATTTCCACATAAACAAAACACTTTGAGAGAAAATATGAATTTCCCCAATTCACCCAGCACCTGGACTCTAATCTTAACTTCTAAATTGGTTAGTGCAGCAGCTAATCTACAAAAGACTCCTAATGAGTCACACCACTCCACTACGCTGAATCTGAGCTGGCTTGTGTACCCACATGATGATGCATAACTGCTGAGGCTAAGTCACAGAGGCCTTGAGCTTTCACCTTGCTTCTTTGAATTTGCTATTGGAATCCCTGTGCTGATATGTAGGAAAGTATGGAGTGGGAGATATGGAGAGATTGTGCCTGCCTAAAAACAAGCACACACATCTGCCCAGTCACCAACCAGACCAAGATGAAGAAGCCATCCTGGTCATGCAGCTCAGTTTAGCTTTCAGATTACTCCAGCCCCATCCACTATCTGACTGCAACCATAAGGGACCCCAAATGAGAATGTGTAGCCATGCCCACAAAATCATGGAAACTAGTAAAAAATAAATTGTATTTCAAGTTTGAAGTGATTTATTATACAGCAATCAATAGCCAGAACAGTTAGGAGGAGTAAAGGAAATGTGTAACTCTACATCATGTACAACTAGACAAATGAGAAGTTATACTCCATTTATGTATGATGCATCAAAATGCATTCTACCCTCACACATAACTAATTAGAATAAAATAATATATGCAAAGCACTTGAAATAATGATATATAATAAAACAAATAGATATCAGATGATATTGATAACAATAATTCCATTATCAAATCAACATTTTTTTAAATATTGTCTTAGTTGAACACAGACACAGTATCTTTATATTATCTGTTTTTATTTGAACCCAGTGCCTCACACATGCAAGGCAAATGCTCTACCAACTGAGCTACCACCCCAACCCCATACCATCATTTTTTAACTCTCGGATTACTACTTATTTTCTTAATATACCTTGTTTCCTTTCATCTGCATCATGTCACTCTGTGTCTCAGATCTGAAATTCTGTCATTGAATCTCCACTATTTTCTCGCTTCTGACCTTTCCCCCTCCAGGGCCATACTGATTTCCATTGCCAGACCTCATTTCCTCAAATCCAGCCTCAGCCTGTAACTTCAAAGCTAGTAACCTACCAACTACTTTCTTCCATCTATATTCCTCTGTGGGATCCAGATTGCTGCTCCTAATCCCTAAATGCAAAACTGTTTTCAGCTGCTCTTTGACATCTCCATTCTGTCCCTGGAAGGCTAGAATTCCAACTGTCTCTTGGACCAGCAGCCCCCATTTCCCTATCTTTACTAGCTCCCTCCTCCTTCCACTCTGCCTGCCTCAAACCAGCCCTTCAAAGTCAGATTTAAGTTATTCAAGTATGTCTCAAACATAACTATTCCTGTCCTTCTCCAAATTTTAATTATCCTTTATTCACCCCTTCATACAAAAAATATTTTCTACTAAGTTCCTACTATATGCCAACCACTGTCCCACATGCTGGGGGACACAGTATAAACAAAACACATTTTCCTACCTGGAACTTACATGCAACAACTTAGTTAGCAAGACAAAACACACCACAGGATGATAAGGGCAATGGAGGAAGAGAAAGGAGAGGTGGGCAATGAAGTGTTAGGACACAGAGGATCTGGGAAGCCTCTCTGAGATGATGGTCATCCAGAGATCTGGAGCGAGGCAATCACCCAGAGCCCTGGGAGGGGGATCCAGGCTAGGGGCACACCCAGAGCAAAGGCCTCCAGGCAGCAACACACCCAGTGGTGAGCTCCCAATGCGTGTCACCCCCTATCATTTAAATCCAAGTCATACTTCAAAGTGGTTCTCAGCAAGCTCAGGCTCACTGTCCTGACTCCTTGTTATCTATCCACCAGTCGATTTTATTCTTTGGCAAGTTAACATTTTCTTTTTACAACAAATATTTCTTGTATCCTGAATTGAAATTCTTAATGACAATTCCTGTAAATATACTTTGCTAAATATAGGCACACAGACTAAATACTCTCTAAGTAGATAATTTTTCAAAAATAAGTAGAATGGTTTATATCAGTAACATAAGGAGAAGTAAAAGAATTTATATTGAATAATACAAAACATAAATATTGTATACAACCATATTAAAAAATCATTAGAAGGTTAGATCTTACTATTCCTGTCTAGCTATGACCTTGAGGGACTTATTTAAATGTTTCATGCTTCAATTTAGTCATCTGGGAAATGAGAATAGTGTCCACCTCATATGGTTGCTGTAGGAATTAAATCAGTGCATATAATCGAAGCACTTGGAACAGTAAAAGCTACGTAAGTGTTCACTGTGATTTCTCTGATATGGAAGATGGCCATGAAAGTTACAGCAGCATGAAAATGAACACACAGAAATTATATTAGAAAGACTGTGTTTTTCTCCTGAAATGGTTAGGATTACTCTTGGAAGCCTTCAAATATAACCAAGTACAAACTTCCCGTAACATGATGCTGTTGCTGCATTACTGAAAAGCTAGTGTGGATAAAACCATGTAAAAATATTTCGTGTGTATATGTAAAAAGGAGCTGGGTTCTAGGCTCAGATTATTATAAGGGCGTTTTTCATCTACATGAACAGCTGCTGGGACTTTCATCTACATGAACAGCTGGAAGTCCTGTGGGTGGGACACAGCAATCCTTCATGGCAAAGGATTTTCCTATGGACTTCAGGGTGTCCAGTCTCCCTAGCCTCTGGCTCACCAGAGAAGCACCCCACACTGTGTTCCCCCAATTTTCTGAATATTCCAGTGTTAAGAATCTCTGTTCTAGTTGTTTCTATGCAATGAGTTTAGCCTCTACAATCAGAAGGTAGAATCATTGAGAGAAAATATATATCTTACTCTTTTTCTATATTTCTTGAGGTAGTTAATGATCATAATCATGAAAAGGTTGTTCACTGATGCAAAAGCAAAAATTAGCAACATTTTTAACCACCTATAGGAGATAGGAAAGGATCAGAGGTGTTACCCTCAGCAATGTCACCAAAAACATATAAAACAAATTATATATGGCAAAACAACAGAACCTGTCTTAAAAAATGATCCAAAACCACATATGGTTTCCCCTGCTTCTGACTGTCCACTGCCCATTCTCTTGCTGAACACAATGGAGTCCCCATTCCACAGATTTCCATCAGCAACAATGTGCACTAATGCTCAGAGAGGTGTCGAATTTGAATTGATTCAACTGTAAATCCCTAATATGCTGCCAGAAGATTACTGCAAGTGTTAAGTAAAAAGTACCAAGGAAGATTTCCATATTTCAAGGGAATAAGAAGTCTTTTTTAAGCTCCAAGCTAAATTAAAACTCATTTTATTTTTTTCCCATTACACAAAACAGACTAGAAGCTTGTTCCTACTGCCATGGTAGGAAGAACTTGGGGAGGATTCTAGACAATCCAGAAGAGAAATTCAGATAGATCCAGAATGGTGCAACTCTTACTGTCAGACTTGACTTCTGTGGATTTTAAACTGTCTCAAGTTATTAGGCATCTATTATGCAATGAGAGTTTTATATACCTTGTTTCTTATCTTTGCAACATCTCAGTAAGATAGATACTCTGCCCATTTTAAAGTCAAAAGATGGACGTTTTTAAACACTTGATAACTTGTCCCATGGGTGACAGCTGAGGCAAACCCAGTCCTCTTTCTGCCTTTTCTCACCATGGTCTGTGATGGTTCATCATCTAAAAGGCTGATGCAAGCTCTATGATCATTTATAGGAATCCAGGAGCAAATTCTTTTACCCTTAATTCTTCTGCTGAATCTACAGCATCTTGAATAAAAGAACCATGGTTACTATCTCTGTGATCCCATCTCCAGACAGGGTGGATCCTACCAGCTAATTTAGTTAGGAAGCGGTGCCCAGATACGCAGCCCCACCCGAGTGAGACATGCCTGTGTTTGGGAATGCACTATGAACCAGACAAGGATGTGCTCTCATGCAGAGTGGGGGCAACACATTCAGAAAAGGAACCGAGGTCCAGAAAGTCCTGACAACGCAGTATGAGGGGCAGCACCACAGCTAGAATTCAGATTCCTAGTTGTAATCTGCCGCTCTTGAACATGCAAATGGCTTATAAACATAGATGTTGAAACAGAAAAAAAAAAAACTTTCCATTAGCATTCAGTTACCTGTTCCTAATAATTCTCTTGAGAATCACTACATCCCACTCTTCTTCTTCATTTTCTCAGTCCTTAATAGATACTCCGAGCAATCAGCAAGCTCTCTGGAGTATTTCAGGATACTTAAAATTCTATGGATGAAGTTGAATCCTTGACACATTAACATATGGCTGGCATCATTGACTTTAGAACACTGGCCGAGACAGAAAAACCACAGTTTTTAACAGGGAAAAAGAAAAATCAAAACATTAGGTAATTGGGGTTCAGAGAAGTTAAGTGTCTTGCTCAAGGTCACAAAGCCAGAAAGTAGTAATGCCAAAGTTTAAAATCAGGCTGTCTGGCTTCTGCCCAAAACAGTATTTCATAAGACAAACACAGAAAGTCAAGTACTGTATGTTCTCCCTTCTGTGTGGAAACTAAAAAAAGACCTGAAAGTAGAATAGTGATCACCAGGGACTAGTGAGGGGAGGATGGGGGGTGGTGAGAAATAGATGATTTGGTCAGTGCAGGATATATGTATGTATGTATGGAAATATCATACCAAACTCCATTGACATGTACAATTAATATATGTTAATAAAAAAACAGCATTTCAGACTTTTTTTATGTTTATCCCAGAGTCTACACTAAAGGTCTATTAATATAATCAATTCTAAGCTAAATATTATATTATTGTACTTGAAATATTTAAGAAATATTAAGATAAACATATATTCTCTTAGATTTCTCCAACCAAAGGGATTGTCCTGGCAATAGCATTTTTTGTAGAACTTACACTATTGGAAAATATTTTATTCTATCTACTTCTATAATTTACCTACTTTTATTTTACACCTTTTAATTTAGAATCAAGTTCTGGTAATTATTATTAACCAAGAACCAAATTCATATAAAGTAGGGTCTCATATATCTGGTACTGTTCAGTTTCACAAATGCAAATACAATTACTTAAATGCCCCTGGAAAAATTCTGAGGCAAAGTTTAACTTGAGATATTAAACACAATAGCTTTAGCAGTCAGTATCTCTAAAAACAGTCTACCTTCAAATGTCTTAGAACTATTTTTAGAGGTCTACAAACACACAATATAGGCATATATACACATACATACATAAATGCATAAATACATGCTTTACCATGGTGCTGTATCCCTAGTCCTTTTTAAAAGAATTAATTTTGAGACAGTCTACGTTGTTGAGGGTCTCACCTACATTGCTGAGGCTGGCCTTGAACTTTGGACTCTCTGCTCTCAGCCTTTTGAGTTGCTAGTGTCTGACACCACATTCAGCTAACACCAATATTTTAAATCACGGGATTTTCAATCTATTTGCACATTAGAAAAACTGTATATAACTTTGATTATTGCTAAAACATGAAGAAACCTCAAATAAATGCACTACATCTGTTTGTGTTTACTGCCCTCTAGGGACAAAGGACCCACATTTGACTTATAAAGCAGCTCTGTTCCTGAGTTATATTTCAAAAAATGAAAGCTCCCTCACAAGTTCTAAGGATGACTGAGATTAAGAGGAACAGCAAGTTGGATCTTAAAAATTGAATAATAATCTAGAAAACAAAGGAAGGTTCATTATCTAATTAATCTGGCCTGAAATCTTTCACCCAAAGGGCTTTATTTAAAAACAGGAAAAACTTGCAACATTCATTAGAAAAGAAATTCCAATTAAAAAAAAATGCTCCTTCTTCACTATAGGGTGTGCTTTGTGAAATGATTTAAGCAGAGAGGCCTGTCTTCTGAAGCAATAAGGACAAATGTAAACAGGTTTACTTCTAGACAGGCATAATTTTCACATGCACTCCTCTGATATGTGGATCTTAAAGTAATTTTAACTCACAAAATTTGAGCTATAATTTTAAAAAGTGAAAGGATATTCCTTTCAACAAAAGATGCCTGAACAAAAAATCAGACACCAGCCACAAAACAATGCAACCCAACCTTTACCTGGCGCTTAACATTTTCTACTTAATACTTCCCAAACAATTTCAAAAATTTGAAGAGGGGGAGATTTTTCCTAATTCATTCTGTAAGGCCAGCAAAACCTCAATATCAAAACCAGACAAGGATACAACAACAAAAAAGAAATCTACACGTTGACATTCTTGATGTACTCAGATGCAAAAATTCTCATAAAAAAATGAGCAAACCAAATCCAACAGCATGGTAAAAATGATTATTCATCATAATCAAGTAGAATTTATCACAGGGAAGCAAAGTGGCTCAACATACACAAATCAATAAACTCTCCTGAGAAATATACCCCAAACAGAATGAAGGACCCAAATCATGTAGGATTCACCTCAATAGAGACAGAAAATCATCTCATAAAATTCAACATCACACACACACACACACACAAAAAAAAAAAAAACTTCCAACAAAAGCTTGAACCTACCACAATAAAGACCATATGTGACAAACTCAAGACCATATGTGACAACCTCATACAAAATGGGGAAAGTTGAAAACTTTTTCTCTAAGATCTTGCACAGCACAAGGATGCCCACTTTCACCTCTTTTATTCAACATAGTACTGGAAGTCCTAGCCAGAGGCAGTTAGGCAAGAGAACGAAAGAGAGGGCATCCAATTTTGAATGGAGGAGGTCAAACTGTCCTTTCTTGCAGACATGATCTTAAATACAGAAAAGCCTTAAAAGACCACATACAGGAAAAAAAAATCTGTTATAACTAATAAATGAATTTGGTGAAATTGCAGAACAAAATCAACACACAAATGGTAACCCTGGGCCACTATTATTTGTTCATCATTGAAAAGGCAACAAATTGGGCTGGGGATGTGGCTCAAGCGGTAGCGCGCTCGCCTGGCATGCGTACGGCCCGGGTTCGATCCTCAGCACCACATACCAACAAAGATGTTGTGTCCGCCGAGAACTAAAAAATAAATATTAAAAATTCTCTCTCTCTCTCGCTCTCTCTCTCTCTCTCCTCTCTCACTCTCTCTTTAAAAAAAAAAAAAAGAAAAGGCAACAAATAATTATTGTGTACTCATTCTAGGTCAAATACTATGCCAACTATGAGGGATAGAAAAATCCATTAAAATGGGCACAACTTTTTGCACAAAACTGAAGAGCCTCAATAGGAGTATTCCTTCTGAATCCTTTTGCTTTTATTTTATTTTTTTCATAGTTTTCTATTTTTTCCAGCCTGGTCTCTTTACAGTCAGTATAAATTTGCTTCCTTATAGTCAGTATATGATGCTTTTTCCCCTTTTAGGATGAGCTTTTGTCTAAGGCAGCATGTCCCAGAATGTGTAATGAAGGACAGCAATCCAAAGCAGCACTTTGTAAAGACGACTTCCACTGTCAAACAAAGCTTCAACGTGGCACTAACTTCTATGGAATCTGTACATTCGCATAGTCAAGGCTCTGCCAAGGACTTGACACACAACCTTGCCTTGTTGGTTTGACATGGCATTTCCCAGATTTACTCTTCTATTGAACTGTTGATATTCTTAACAAGGAAACAAAATCATAGTACTTAGGTTTCATTAAAAGTTCCTATGAAAGCAATGGGCTTTAAAAATCAGACACTTAAGATTTTTAGGATGGTTTTATTCACCTATTCACTCACTGATATTTATTGCACAGCTACTGTGTACCAGCCTCAGGGACACAGTAATGAACAAGACAGACTCTCTTTGACCATGTAAACTTCGGACTCCTGGAGCAGAAAGACAAAGAAGGAGAAAAAAAATTAATGAAAAAAAAATAGAGGCAATATGATACTGTGATGGGGACCGTAAGATTAAGTAGTGAGGAAAAACTGTACCAAGAAGATAGTATCTGAGAAGAGACCCAAATAACTAGGAAGTCAATTATTGCAGCAGTACTCACAATTACTAAGATATAGAAACACGATCTAAGTGTCCATCAAGTGATGACAGAGTAAAGAAAATGCGGTACACATCCATCGTGGAATATAATTCAGCAGAAAAAGAATAAAATATTGTCACAATGACATGGAAGGAACTGGGGAGAATTAAGTGAAGTAAGCCAGGTACAAAAGATAAGTACCACATATATGATCTCACTCATATGTGAGGAAGTTTAGAGTGGAATGGTGGTTACAAGAGGCTGGAGAGTAGAAAGAAGGGGGGGAGCTGATCAATGGGCACTAAATTAGAGTCAGACAGGAGTCAGAAGTTAGGATGTGCTATTGCACAGTAGGGTACATAGATAATGCTACATTTCAAAAAGCTAGCAGAAAGGATTCTGAATGTTTTCACCATGAATGATAGATGATTAAAGATAGATTATGCATAATCTGATTTAAATGTTATATAATTTGTCCTAATCAATCGATCAGTCAATCTATCTATCTATCTACATATACTGGTACTAAAATATATGTACAGTTTTAATGTTTTAAAACTACAATTGAATTTAAAAATAAAGATGACTCAGAACAGACCACTCACAGTAAGGCTGAAGGAACCAGGAGACAGGGGAGAATGATATCGGAGGCAAGTGAAAGCAAGATGGTATGGGACCCTGGAAGACTTCAAAGGGGTGGAAGGGTACCCCTGGAAGGTTCTAGCACCAAGTAATGGAATATCATGTAGATTTTGAATATGATTCACATTTTTTAAAAGTTATTTCTACAGGGGATGGCTTGTAAAGGGGTAAAGGCAGATGAATGAGATAAGGAAGAGAATTAACTCCTGACTTCTGTTCTGATGAACACCTGCTCTGAGATGGAGAAGACTGGGGTCACAGAGATATGGAGGAAGATGAAGAAGAAAAATGAGACCTAAGAGCCAAGTGCAGGAACATCTAAATAGATGAAGGTTCAGTTTTAACTGTTGAGGAACTTTCTGCACCTTTCACCAGGTTCATTAAAGAGGTGTGAACATGGAAAGGTGCCAGAGAGCAAAAACCCCAAAGACATTACATTAGGATAGACCACTTCCATCAAAATCTTTCAAAATGTTTTATAATAATTTAGCAAAGGGGCAAGAATAGATAATTTGTTTTTAAAATCCTTTCACCATAGTAGATTAGGACTGCAAAAGCCCAAACAACTGCTCACACAATATAATCAAAATTATATGAAATTCTGATTATAGAAAATTTTGATGAAATCAAGATTATCTATGAGTTGAGCACTCAAGAGTGGACAAATTTTTATTGAAATCCCATGTCTTGTTTAAGCATTTTATGAATGAAAACTTAACTGAAGGCCATAAGAAACAGGTAAAAGTAGTGTACCAATGGGCTGTTCTGTTGTCTGATTTGCCACAGTGACTAAATTGCAGGGACTGACATTTATGAGATGCACCGTGGTATAGAATACAGGTTACTCTGGCTGACTTAAAGTCCCACCTCCTGTGAGCCCTGAAACAGGCAGCATGTTATCTAAGGGCTCTGTGCTGTGTGGAGGAATTGGAGTTAATGTGATCTAGGATAATCTATAAAGCATGTGCCAGGAGCTCAGTGAGTTATATTATTGCCAGAAATTCTGAAACTTGTCACAAAGAAAACATTCTGATTAAAAAGGCTGCTTTATGGGCTGGGGTTATGGCTCAGTGGTAGAGTGCTTTCCCAGCATGTGTGAGGCACTGAGTTCTATTCTCAGCACCACAAATAAATAAATAATGAAAGTCCATTGACAACTAAAAAAATATTCAAAAAACAAAGGTTGTGAGCTGCGGTTGTAGCTCAGTGACAGAGAGATTGCTTTGTAGATATGAGGCACTGGGTTTAATCCTCAGCACCACATAAAAATAAATAAACAAAATGAAGACATAGATATATAGATACAAAGGTTGTTTTAAGATGGCTACCATTATACCTACCCAAAGGTTTATGTACCAGTGGTTTGTCTAGAAGTTATCAAAATCACCCAAGCCAGACAAGACTGCTCCTGGAGATCTGAAACACACCAAGATATTTTTTCTGACAAATATAAAGAAGGATATTTCACTCTGAGTAAATGCAGAATAATACACTGGGTTCATACTATTCTTCAAAAAAAGCTCTTTATGGACCCCTTAAGACTGATTTCACAATGGACCCAACAAATGAAAACAAAATCCAGTTCAGGGATTGCATTATGGGAGTGTCAATGAAGAGAAGAGTAGCCAAGATCCATAACTGTTCATGTAAAAGCACTACAGACCTGACTAACGGTGATCAACAGCTGGACATGATCAATTACAGCCTGGGCAGTCACTTCCCCCCACAGATAGGGAGGTAAGTATGTGGATCAGAACACACACTTTCCCATCTGGGGTAGTAAGAAAAGACTCCAAGTTGAGGGCTTCAAAAGCCTCCAGAATACCAGTCCTAACAATACACAAAACTGTCTTTTCCTAAAACAATAAAAGAATAATAAAAGCTCAAATTTATTGAGTGTTTACTATGTGCTGAGGATGGTGCTGGATATACTACTGGCGTTATCTCATTTATTTCTAATAAAAACCTTATGAGTGAGCGCTAGCATTATCCCCGTCTTACAGATGAGTCTGAAGGCTTCCAGCTATCAACTCTGTGGAGGCAAAACTCTAGTAAAATCTTGCCTTTTTCCTGGAAAACCAGGCCTGACAATTGAAGGCCCAGAGTGCATTGCAACTTAGACATGGAGTCTCACCTCTATCTCATGACTAAAAGTTTAACTAAGATATTGTCCAACAGCCCCCATCTCAATCTGGCTTCTCTTCCTGATCTACTGACTATTATCTTTCCCATTATTTGAGTTTAGAGTTTCATACTGTCCTCTTGCTGCAGTCCTGCAGTCCTGTAGGACCCGTCACCCTTCCTCATGCAATCTTTGTCCTGCCCATCTTTTCTTTTCATTCCCATCCTACTTCAGGCCCTTGTCACTCCAGTAGCTAATTCTCTAACAGACTCTTCCTGTTTTTAGTATGTCCCCTCAGTAGGATCCATCCTGTACACTTTTACCAGATTTACCCTCCCCAAATCACTTGGTTGTTCTATTTCCTTTCTAATATTATCTTTATAATCAAATGCAAGGCTCTGCAGGATTTGCTCTGCAGGATTTGTAGGAGAATTGCTCATGTTTTAGCTGGGCATTTAAGGCAATCTGCCATGTGGCCCAATCTGCATTTCTCACCCCTGTTCTGGCCTTAAAACCAAATTGTTCAGCCAGGCTCACGCTTCCATGATATCCACTCATCCCCCACCCCACTAATATACAATAACACTAAACTACAGGGTATTCTATCCTACCCAAATTTCTTCTAGCCCCTATAATATACCTCCTTCCTTATTAGTAACTAATAGGAATCCCCAATGTTCACGATCCAGATGTTCAAGTAGCATGTTCCCTGGAATGCTTCACATTCTAGTCCTGTGTGGGGAACTTCTCTACAGGACTGGACACCCTAAAGCATTCCATGACCCATTAAAATGCAACAGGCTGACTTAGAAGACTAGCTATATTTTCGGTGGTATGTCTGTATGCTTTGGTACTTGTGTACCTGCCTGTTTGTATAAAATACACCTATGTGAAGATCTCATTTCTCCTCTAAGAACCTTGAGCAGATAGATATCCTGCCATCTAAAACAAAAGGATAAAACAACAACTCAGTGAAAGCCTGAAACCTGAACTGTGGTTGACTTCAGCCAAAAGGTGCAAAACAAAACCAAACCCTCCTAATTGTTTATTTCCCACATGAAAGTGGTATCTCATCTAGAGAATGGTCAAGGATCAAACAAAGTAACAGAGACATACCAAATTAAAAATGTCATTTGAAAGTGATGGTGCCCATATAACCCCAGATCAGGGCTATATGACCAACAAGACCAAGTCTGTATTCTTCATAAGATCAAAGCCCTGAAACACAGAACTGTGTTGTCCTTGGTTACTTTCACTTGGCTATGCCTTGTTATTTTGCTATATCTGTATAACAGGTAGACCTCATAAATCCCTAAGGAATTATGGAATTGAAGAGGGAAAAAAGAGATTATTAAGCAAACTGAAGTTTGATTTCTCTGCAACGTGGCTGACATTAAGTGGAAAACGGAAAGGAACCAATTGCCTATGCAGTGACTCATGGTCAACCCTTATAACAACTGCACCACTAGGGAAGTTTTCTCTTGATGGCTATATCTAGTGTCAGACTCATGACTAAGACCTCATCATGGGGCTGGCACTGGATTCAAGGTCTTCTCATCCACACTTGTGTTTCTCAGCTGGATTGTCATTTTTAATCTGCAAGGATTAAAGGGTCTACTTCTAGTTCGTTTCTACTTTCACCAGGAAAAAGCACTTGTTATCTTCACTTTGTCTGATATTGGACACATTTTTAAATCATGACTTCGCTTTTCACAGAATCAGAAAAATCATTTGAAGGGGCTTTGGAGGTCATCCAGGGAAGGGAAAAACAAAGCACAAGCAAAGGACCAACTTTTAGACAGATAAATGAAGATCTACGTACAGCTTTTATAACATTAGTAAGTCTTTTTTTGTGGCTGCCTTCATAGTATCCTTTTAGAGCCAATCTAATTAAGTAGTCAGCAAGAGTGTAAATAAAAATATGCTATCATTGGGTGCTAGGTAACCAAGATAACACTAAAGTAAACAAATCTGTAGGCATCACATATGCAAGCTGGTAAGGTCCCATAAATCACCATGACTGGGTATCAGGATTTAAAAGGCACACTCTGTAAGCCCTCTCCCAGTCTGTTGATTCAAGCCCCAATTGCATTGGGTTACCTATATGGCAGCATACAAAATTGACCTTTTAAGTTTAAAACTAGTCACAGTCATCATCCCTACTAAAGATAGGCCATAGTGCCTGCCATGTTTAAAAACTTTATGTAAGTTTTTATTTAATTTTCACAACAGTCCAGTGAAGTAGCTTGTGTTGTCTTGATTATAGAGAAAACAGAGGCTCAGAGGGGTTAGAGTAAATTAATGGTCCAAGGTCTTAACTCTAGTGTGGAGCAGATTCATACCCAGAAAAGAAGTTGCTAAGTTCATCAGAATTTAGGAGGTGATTTAAAGGAGAATTGAGAATTTGCTCTTCTGTTCCATTTTACTCCCCTAGCATGTAAGTTAATAACAAGTCTATAACAGTGAATCAGCTGATATTTATATGGACATGGTCTCTTTTCACCCTATTGCAGCTTGCACCTTGCTGTCACGTACCCTTCAACTATTCCCTTTCCTCACTCCTGGGCACCAGGATCCTTAGGGGATAGCCCAGCCGTTGGATTTAGCAACCCACCCATGCTGCTACTGGGCTACTACTCAAGGAGGCAACAGGTGAAGGAGATGACACCAGGTCTTAGTGCTAACAGAGACCTGAGCCTCATGAAATACACTGTCTGAAAATCTCCCCAAGCAAGTCGGTCCTCCCCTCCTCCCCCAAAGCTGCTGATGATCATCCTACTTAGAACATTTGCACCCTCTTGTTGACCTGTCCGATTTTTTTTTCTTCAAAGCTGTCCCCAAGGCTCATTACAACCAGATTTCACCATACAAACCCTGAGGCAGAAGGAGGTCAGGAACAGAAACTGGTTCAGCCAAGGAGAGCCCTGACCCCAGGCCAGCGGGATCAGATGTTCTGCCTTCTACCACTCCTCCTGCCCTCATTGCACGCTAATAGCTTCTCTGTATTTCTTGCAACCTTTCTTTCCCTCATTTTTCTTCCTTCCCACCATCCATTGGTCCACATTCCCTTTCCCATTTTGTCCCTAGAGGAAAACAGAATTTCAAAGACCCTCATAGTAACAGGCTATTTTTAAAACCCTAAACTTTCTTACACCTTCTCTGTTGTTGCCTTACTCACCACCAATATCCTTAGATTCTCTGCCAACTTGGCATTATAGATCTGCTTTCATCATTTGGTTTTCTCATCTCACCAACCTCATTATCCTTTCATTTATATCTGTGACCAGTTAACTACCTGCCTGCCAGGGTGGTTCCTGACCAGACACACTGTCTCAACATCATGTTCTTCTTAGGAGGAAGGGGCCAGGTCAGTTTTGTGCCCATTTGACATAACTGAGAGAAGGAAGGCAGAACAAGATGTACTATAGGATTCCCCTTGAAGAATTAGCTTTTGCTGAAATTGCTCTTGCTATTTTGGAATCCAGTATTCATTAAATACATATTTTAAAATGTTTTGAATATTTTGAACATGTAGTCTGAGAACAAACACTTATGTCTCTATATTCACCCAACACTTTATCTAAAAAATAATTACCTTTACACCTACTAAAATCCCTGCAGAGCACTTGCCAGCCTGCCTGCACAAGGCCCTGGGCTCCCCCAGTATTGCAAAACATGTGCTCCCTCCACATGGATCTTAGGTAAATTTAAATGAGCCTCAGGTTTTCATCTTTAGAAATGGGAGAAATTGTTTTCATATGTAGTATACAATTTCTAGGACTAAATTAGAAACTTAAGGTTTGAGGTATGAGAAAATAAACAAAATCATGCCTTACATTAGAAGGTAAGGCACATATGAGAGTTTCCCAACCAGTGGTAGTCAAAGATTGTTTATGGACCAAATGGATAACACTATAATCTTTGGCATTGAGTCTTTTCTTTGTAATTCTGTGTAATTCAGTATATTTTATAATTCTTTTAAAAGGTACACAATCATTTTTATGTTTTTTCTCTAACTTCTCACTGTTCTTCCTTCTTCAGTGTGTTTGAATTAGAAGGATCAGGTAACATTTTAAAACAGAATAACAAAAGGAAACACTGATACAATGAGTAATTGATTCTTCCACTGAATTTGACTTTTCAGATAATAAATTCCTTTCATATAGGAATTAACTGTGTCATAACACAACTCTGTTCCCTTTAATCATTTCACTTCTCATTAGCACTAAAGCAAAATTAAGATTTAGGCCCAAATATCTTTCAGGAAAAACTAAACTAATCTTCTCCTGATGTATAGAAAAGAAATAGGCCTATTTCTAGTAAAAGATTCCTCATGAGTTACTGAAACCCAATTATCACTACTCTTATGAAGATCTAAGAGATCGTGCTGAGAATATAACATTAAGAAATCAAAGAAAGAAAATGAAAACATAGGCTAAAGAGAATATTAATGTTTCATCTTTATCACAGCCTGCTGAAAATGACTTGAAATATTCAAAAAGATGGAAGAGGATAGGTGCTTAGTTTAAAAAAGGGAAGGGACTAGTCAATGAATATTCACTAAATACCACTTCTATGAAAGGCAGGGAGCAAAGCATAGTTTTGTTCACTCTATGCAACTTTTAGCCTCTTTTCGTGAAACAGGGCTTCCCTGAAAATAATGACATTTAAATCACGTATACATAATTAAAGCACCCACGACAAAAGAATTCTCTTAAACTGTGAAAGCCCTCCCCAAATTGAAATTCATTCTCTTCCTAAATTATTGCTTCAAAGCCCATCAATTGTAAAGGCAGTTTATTTTTTCCTGAATATAGAAAAATGAAACTAGCAAACATCAAATACAACCTATCTTGCTCAAGTACTCCCTTTCTAAAATGTAGAGTTGATTTATAGGCATAAAAAATACAATATCACCTTACTAAGAAAAAATATTTTCTTTGTAATTCTGTGTAATTCAGTATATTTTATAATTCTTTTAAAAGGTACATGATCATTTTTATATTTTTTCTCTAACTTCTCACTGTTTTTCCTTCTTCATTGAGTTTGAATTAGAAGGATCAGGTAATATTTTAAAACAGAATAACAAAAGGAAACACTGACACATTTCCTCAAAATATTTTGAAGAGTATTTCTGTAAGACAATTATGAATAATTAATATGAATAATGCTCATTCATATTTGCCTAAAACAAAAACAAAGCAACCAGAACACTGCTATGTACAGAGAACACACATTAAAATCAAGCAGTTATTTTCTGAAGTGGAGAAGGCACCCATGAGTCTGAACTTATTCCAATATGGCAGCCGCATCTTTGCCTTGTTGCTATGGTTACATCCCCATCATGCCTGTGCTTTCTACTTTCCAGACCTGTTTATGACAGGCAGAGGTGTTTCCTACTATGGTGCCTATGTCTGCACAGCTAACTGCTTGCCAGGAATAAGAACCAGAGGCTGTGACAGTAGGGATTACAGTGCAGCAGCCCCTAGATGCAGACGGGAACTCAAGCACATGCTATGTAGAACCTGACAGAATAGACCCTAAAAGGTGAAAAAGATATTCTTTCTCTCTCTCTCTCTCTCTCTCTCTCTCTCTCTCTCTCTCTCTCTCTCTCTCCACACACACACACACACACACACACACACACCTTTTCATCAAAACTGAAAGAGCATTCAGATAGTTCCAACTGAAAAGGATCTAATAAAAAAGAGGTTATTGCTAAAATAGATATGACAGAAAACAGTTTGCAGCTATGAATATGGTCCATCTGGCTTTTGCCTAAACACTATTAACTTTAAATTCAAATGAGATAAGGCTAATCTAGTATATCCTGCAATAACATTTCTGAGAGATGAGTTCTCTAGAAGCAGAACTCAGATTCTTAAGGGAGAAATACTAGGAACTCTTGTCAATGAAAGAAAAACACTTTCTTAAAAATCCCAGCTAGAAATGGCATTTACATTACATTTACATTAACTACTATCATGAGCCCTGTACTGACTTAGGTTGCATCTGCTATAGGTTGCATCTGGAAAGTCCCCCAAAGGCCCATGTCTTCAAGGCTTGGTCCTCAGTCTGTGGTGCTCTTATGGTTTGGTGGAGACCTTTAAGGGGTAGGATCTAGTGGGAAGTCTTAGGTCATGGGGGTGTACCCTTAAAGGGGACTATGGACCCTAGTCTTGTTCTCTCTTTTGATCCCTGGCTGCCCCAAGCTTTGCTCCACCATCTGCACAAGATACCGCCTTACCACAAACCCAAAAGCACTGGGCCAGTCAACAACCATG
This sequence comes from Urocitellus parryii, assembly GCF_045843805.1. Lineage (NCBI taxonomy): Eukaryota > Metazoa > Chordata > Mammalia > Rodentia > Sciuridae > Urocitellus > Urocitellus parryii. The sequence continues at coordinate 109,419,928 of NC_135537.1, read as the reverse complement.
GACTGAAACCTCTGAAACTGTAAGCCAAATAATCTTTTCTCTCTTTAATCGATTATTTTGGTCATTGTATTACAGTAAAGGAAGAGTGAATAACACAGGTCATATGTTTTATATTTAAATCATTGAAGAACCTAATGCATCACTAAAATATTTAAATAACTAGACAAAATCATCTTACCAATGGGAAAAAAATAGAATAATCATTAATTGCAGAGCAGAGACAGAAAATACAGCCATTGGAAAAGCTAAATATTAGGGCATTTGTGTACTCTGGTATGTGTGTACTTTAGCATGCATGCGTTCTAGAAGAAAGGGGAGAGAAAACAAGCAGGATGAGACAGAGTGAGCACTGCCATGCCTGAGCATGAGAACCCATGTGTCTCACAGAAACAACACTGACTCCTGGACCATGAAGACTCCCATATCTTGGGGAACCAGTTCAATAGCAAGGAGATGAAAACTGTACGGAGAAATGTGATCACACTAACATCATTAACAAGGCTCTCCCCTGTGATTCACAAGAATGGCAAGAATATGCTCATTTAATTTTGAGAGAATCTCCCAAAGTATTTCATGTCCACTGATGCCACGTCAATCGAAAATAGTTACCTTATTTTTGAAATTGCAATTTCACTTTCTTGTCTGTAAGATGTCAGTTCATTTAGCAGACATTTTTTTTTCTGTTCCTTTCTGAGCAGCAGGGGATTACTTTTGAGGTGGGCACTGATGCGAACATTTCTCTTGCAATGGGGCATAGAGCACAGACTGTCAGCTGTGCCCTGCTGGGCAGGGTGAGTGGGGCCCAGGACTGTAGCTCTCCAATTCTCAGGCACCATGGGCAATATGAAGTCTACCATTGCCAACTTCCTAAGTCATGCCCAACAAGAAAGGGAACCCCTAAGTCTTCATCTGATACCTTTTTTTCCCACCAGATTATTATGCTTATTTTACAAAATGAGCAAAGGGATATTATTGAGTGACACTCCCCAATTTGTCACCTATGGCAGCCTGTGTATCCTTACTCAATCAGGCACCTTATGCCTAAAGTACCATGGGGGACTTATGGTTCCTAAATGCACCATGCTATCATGCTCTCTCCTGGGCATGTGTAAACAGTGTCCTCTCTCTAGGCCACTGTGACCACACCTTCTACTCCTTCCCCTTAATGCCCCTAACACTCCAGTCATTAAGACATTGTCATGTACGGTGGCTAATTTCTCACTCATCTTTCAGGAGTGTGCATGGCGGAGGGTGGTGTGGGGACCTTGCTTCTTATTCTGCAGCCTTTGGTGTCTGCAGGGTGCCTGCTGTGCAAGGGCAGTGTGGACACATTTGCTGAACTGAGGAGGAACGTGAGACCAGTGCAGCACCTGCCTCCTCCAACTGCTGGCTCTTCAGTCTTTTTCTTTTTTTTTTTTTTAAGAAAGAGAGAGAGAGAGAATTTCAATTTTAATTTTTTAAATTTTTTTGGCTGACACAACATCTTTGTTTGTATGTGGTGCTGAGGATCGAACCCGGGCCGCACGCATGCCAGGCGAGCTCCTCTTCAGTCTGTTCAAAGGGATGTGATTTCTCCCCCATCCGCCTTTATAACAATCCACTCCCTTTCTCTCAAGTCAGAAAAATGGTATTTACCTGTGATTAAAAGAGGACACAAGGCCCCTCTCTCTGACAGGCAGTCCCACAGCCAGAAAAGGGATCTCTGTCCAGGCTGGTGCTGAGAACCCTCTGCCCTGACCAGAGCAGGCTGAGCACCTCTGCTCCTCTGCAGAAGGGACCCCACTAAGGCCCCTCTGAGAGGACAGGGCCACTGAACCTTGTCCCCGATTCCTGGTCTCAAGCTAGCCTTGGACTCTGATGACTTTTCATTAGGGTGCTCAGGTGAGTGGGACAGAGTCCTTACTTAGGCAACAGGGTAGGCACACATCCAACTCTCACCCCATACTGTTGAATCTGCTGCCTCCTGCCACCCCTCGTCCAGTCCAGCTGGCTCAGCACCACACAAGAATTGGCTCAGTTTAACCAGCGAGCAGCGACAGTGTGGTAGTACCCCACCCTCGCTTTTCTCTCACTTCCCTGCTGTTTCAGCCTCAGTCTCCTCATCTCTTCTCATGGCTGAACAGGTGAGCTGAGTTACAGCCTCTCTTGGAGCCTGACCACACTGTTCAGTCAGCAGAAGGCCTTCCCCTGGCTGAGTCTCAACCTAGACTGTACACCAGAATCACCTGGCAGCTTTCAAAAATAGTGACATCTGGGTCCCACCCTGGCTATTTTGATGAGAGGCAGCGTGGAGTTCAGGACTTTTAAAAACTCCTAGGTCATTCCAGTAGGTAGCCAGCCATGGTTGAGAACCACTGGCCTAAGGATTTTTTTCCATTGCATGATTTGTCAGAATTCTGAATTGGGGGGAATTCTATTTCTTTCCCAGTTCAGTCCCTGTATCCCATTTCAGTGTTCTTTGCGGGCGTTCAGCTCCCTAGCCAAAAGTCCCAGGAGGAAAGGGATATGTGGTAAATTTCGGCATCCAAATCTGATGTCAGTTAACCCTGGTGTTGTGCAAAAAAACAAAAATAAAAACAAAATCTCCAAATGAACTCTTATGTGCAAGGACAAATACATGTTCTGATTAAGTATAAACACACTGTATCCTTGCAGCAGGACAGTAAAATCATGATGTCACCCTTCAGGCAGTTTCTGGTCAATCAATGCACACTGAGCACCTACTTTAGGAGTGTCAGGAAAAGCCAGAAGTCTTGTCAAGGTAGTACTTACTTCGGGGGACCTTGCTGGGGTAAATCTTCTGGCATGGTTTGTATTCATCCGGAGGGGGAAAGTCTTCCACAGAATGGAACGTGAATTTAGACTCGAAGTCATCTGCACATGTGGGAAATGGTAAAGTTTAGTTGGGTTACAGGCAGGCCCCACGTTGGATCGCTCCAGGAGAACTCTGTGCCTACTCTGTGCAAAGGTGTTGATGGAAGGGCTATTCCCCCCAAGACATCCATCCACCTTTCAAGTTTTACTGCTTGGCTGGGAGGAGGGAAAGTAGAGTGAGATCAGCAGTGATTTCCCATCAGCCACCAAACTACTCCAACCAACATCTTAAGGAAGCTCCTAAGGGAGCAGAAGTGAACCCCTGGGGAGAAAAGAGGAGTTGCCCTGTCTCCCTTTCCTGGGCTGACTCCTGTCTTTTGAGCTGGGTCTTATGTCTGACCATAGCCTAGCACACAGAAGGGGGGCAGAGGTGTTGCAGTCACATCCAACTCCAGGTGCCTTTAACTTCCTACCTCCATAGTTTTGCTCCAATTGTCCCCCTACCTCATGGGCCTTCCACCCACTCTTTGCCCTTATCCAAATCACTCTGGTCTCTCTGGCACTCTGGTCTCCATGGAGAGAGACAGACATACACACAAAGAGAGAATTTAAATGCTGGTTTTCTTTTGGTTCTCTAATCTGAGTCAGGAGTCTAAGAGTAGGCCCTGGAACTAACCAGAAAGTGGTGAAAGAAATCCTATTTCACAGGCTCTGTAGGCTGTCCTGTATTTGTGTGAGCCCACAGTTCACTGGGAAGCATGTAAGCTCTCTCCAGGAGCCAGGAGAAATGACTTCCTCACTGGCACAGTCCCCTAGGTGTGCACCTGCTTACCGGTGATGTGCATGCTTCCATTCCTCAGCTGACCTCCGGGCTGCTGGGTGGGGGTCCAGACAGGGTTCTGCTGGCTCTTGCTTGAAAGCTCTGTGGTAGGTAATCATGCAGGAGGTGCTGGAGGTGGATTTAGCTTTCCCCTACTGGTCCTTTTTGGGGAAGATGACAGGGCATTCAGAGTTAGGAATGGGGACAGTGATGTTATAACTCTATGTGAGAGATTAGACATTTAGATTTCTGGATATAATATGATATAGTGATATATCACTATATATAGGGCAACTGCTTGAGCCAAACTGAGAATGAATCACAGTTCTCTCATTGGCACAAATAACAGGTTCTTTGTGCCTTAGTTTTCTTACCCAAAAATGGGAATACTAGGACACATACCTCCTAGGGTTGAGAGGACTAAATGAGTTGATTTCAGTCAAGTGGAATACAGTAAGTGCCTGACAGTTGTGATAATATTAATGATGACCCTCATTATAAGATGATATAGCCCTCTGGGCATGGTAGGGCATGCCTGTAATCCCAGTGGCTTGAGAGGCTGAGTCAGGAGGATTGTGTGTTCAAAGCCAGCTTCAGGAAAAGCAATATGTTAAGCAACTCAGCGAGACCCTGTCTCTAAATAAAATACAAAATAGGACTGGAGATGTGGCTCAGTGGTTGAGTGCCCCTGAGTTCAATCCCAAGTAACTCCCGCCCAAGAAAGATGGTACAGCTCAAGGAATAGCCCCACTGCAGAGTGATAGGAACAGCAAAGGTAGTTGCTAGGTGAGGGCCCAGAGGGAGGCCAGAAGAATGGGTCGTAGGGGCATGTTCCTACCCTCAATTTCTGCTCCCACTGAGTTCTGCCCCCACCAGCTCCTCTGCATTGCAATCTGCTTATTCTCCTTCAGTTCCAACCTAGATCCTTCCCGACCACCAAGGCCCAACTCAAATCCAACCTACATCCTCAAGCCTTTCCTGGTCAATGGCCAGAGGCTCCTCCCTCCTCTCCCTGTGCTATTCTGTGTGACCCTTGGCAGTCAACAGCCCAGTGTCCTGGCTCCTCACTACAGGTACCCCACTGCTGCTTATCTCCTCAATGACATTGCCACCATCACTCTGCCGGTACACTACCATTCCCTGTGCTACTTGCTTACAATTACAACTTCTTTCCCTTCTCCCAAGTTGAGCTGAAGTAGAAGTTACCCCTATTTTATAAGTGAAATCAAGTTTCACATCCAAAGACACCAAGGGAGAGACCAGGCAAGCCTTCTGGAGCAGGTGGGGGTTCCAGCAGCAGCAGCAGCAGCAGCAGCAGAGTGGTACCCTCTGAGCTCCTGCTTTCCCTGCAGGATCTGCCCAAAGGGACTGTCCCAGGCTTCTTTCTCTCACTCTTCTCTTCCTAGGCACCTAGGAGTTATTTGATCCCACAAGGAGACTAAAGGGCTAAAGAGACTGCTGATCCTCCTCTGGATGGGAACTTGCCCCTCCTTGTGGGAAAGGAGAAGGAAGGAAGGAAAATACAGGCTCCCGCCCCAGCCACGCACAGGCCCTCACCACACAGTCACAGCTATGCCCTGTGAAAGATGCTGTCATTATACCTATTTGTCAGAGTAAATAAAAAAAAAAAAAGATAAAACAAAACAAAACAAACAAGCAACTGGCATCAGATTACACAGGAGTATGCAGGGAACCCAGGATCTGAACTCAAATCTCTCCAAATCCAAAACGTGCTTTTCTTTCCACTCCATCATGGACATTTAAAATCACAGATACCAGAGGAGCTCACCACTCACAATGCCGGGCCTCCTGGTGACCAGTCAGTTGAAAGAAGAATGATTAAAACCTTATCTCTTCTGATCAACAGTCTTAAAAATATCCTTGCCCTTTGTGCTAGGAATTCTCTCTTAGGAACCTATCCTTTAAAAAATATCCAAAGTGGGGCTGGGGTTGTGGCTCAGTGGTAGAGTGCTTGCCTTGCTTGTGTGAACCACTGGGTTTAATCGTCAGCACCACATAAGAAAAAAATAAATTACTTAAAAAAATAAAAAATATCCAAAGTATGGACTAAAATCTCTATAAAAGTATTTCCTACACTGTTATTCATAATAACAAAAACAGGGAATCAAATATATGTACCTATTATCATTTTAATTTACTTACACATTTTAATAATTTTACAAAACTGCTTTTAGTATAGTATTAAGTAAAAATACAAAATTGTAAGTGCAAAATGGTATTAAGCATGTAAATGTACATGTATTCAGAAAAAAAATGAAAATGACATCCAAATGACAGTTTTCATCTCTAGGCGATATTATTTCTATTCATTCCACAATAAGCTGGCATTGTTTTTAATTTACGGAAATACATTTAAGAAACTTTCTGCATCAAAAGATTTACTGACAGAACAAAAAATATGTGCATGGATATATGTGTGGGGGAGTTGTATATGTGTTAAGTGTGTATGTATACGGGTGTGTGTATGGAGTACGCATTTATTAGGGTGTTTGTGTGTAAGGCTGAGAGAGTGCTTGTAATTGTGTTTGAGTTGTGTGTGTAAATGCAGGTGTGTGTGTGGATGTGTGGTGGTACCTTTTGTGTGGAAAGGCGTCAACAGTGCATGAAGTCTACCACTACAGGGACCAGTGAAGTAAGTCACAAGCCATCAACACTCAATTCACAATCCTCTCTGCTCTGTAAGTGAAGAATTATTTTTGCTTTTTGGCTAAAGATACAGGCCCTGTTTTCTCCAGTCAGCTGAGAACCTGCCAAAAGGCAGAATGTGAATCCAATCTGCTGTGGGCCAGTGAAGATTCAGGCTGGGAGCCAGACTGGAATAATTCAGGAGAAGACTAAACCAGAGACTTGGGCTGGGAAACAAGCCCCACCCGAGGAGTAGATCTGGAGACAGAAAGTCCATAGTAAAAACAAAACTCTTCTCTAGAGCTCACTTGCTATTCCCTGTTCTAAGCACATCACATACAAGGCCTCCATCTTTACAACAACTCCAGGAGGTAGAAAGATTTCTGTCCTCATCTTACAGAGAAGGAAGCACAGTTAAGTGGCTGTCCAGGGTCCCAGCCAGTGATGGCAAGAAGATCATGGCCAGAATCCCTCCCTTACCTTCTGCAGGATCTGGGACAAGTCTCCCAGTCCCCCTGGCCCTTGGTTTGCGTCTCTAAAATGAAAACTTTCAACAATAAAGTCCCATAGAGGGACAAGGTTCTACCCAGAGGCACTGAGTAGCTCTGGACTAAAACAAGATTCTGAGATTGGAGCCATCCCACGGTTTGCACGGGGTTCCGCCGTCTGGGCTGCTTTACCTGGGCCTCTGCAGATCCTCCTCTTCTGCAGGAGCGGCTGAGGTCCCAGAGGGCCAGGTGGTGCGGGCAAGCCCTGCACACTGGCCTTCTGCTGTTGGGCCTGGAAGCTGGGGGACTTGGGGGGCAGCGGGGGAGGGGTTTCGCTGCAGTTGTTAGCGCCTGGCAAGGGAGGCGCTGGCACCGAAGCCCTGGGCGAACAGGAAGCATACAGGGGGAGTGGGGGCCGCAGAGGTGGCGGTGGCGGTGGCGGTGGCGGTGGCGGTGGCGGTGGCGGCGGGGCGGGGGGGGGCCTCTGGCACCTCTTTCACGGGACTGGCAGGCTCCTCATTGAGTCCTGGATACCCACAGGGTGGGAGGAGAGGGAGAGGGGGCGGGATGGGCGGGAGGTGCAAGGGGGCCAGCTGAGGCCTCACTGCCTTGTCACTGAGTAGGGAGGCCAGGGGAAGAGGGGGTGGGGTCAGAGGAAGCGGCGGAAGTGGAGGCGGAGGAGGGCAGGGGACAGTGGGTGCAAAGGCAGGAGAGCTCCCTTTGGTCGGTAGGCCTGGTGGGGACATCAGTGAGGCCTTGGTGGGGGAAGAAGGTGGTAGAGGTGGAGGTAGGGGGTGAGGAGGTGGAGGTGGGGTGGGCACATTGGGGCGAGGAGGGACTATCCTGGCAGCGCCTTGGGCCTCAGAGGCATTGCCTAGCCTGGGAGATGCAGGGGGGGTTAAGCGGGCCACTAATGGTTTTGGTGGGAAGCCGGGGAGAAGGTGCTCTTGAACCAGAGGCCTTCCCTGTCTTGACACCTAGAAATGAAACAAATTCTGGGTTAGCATAACAACAGAGAAAGGAAGAAGCTAAAACGCGTGGGTGGCACTTGGGACCAGCTGGATGAGCGCCAAGGTCCTTCTGAGCATCAAGGAGCTGTCCTTCCAGACAAACCCAGGTCAGACCCTAATCTTACTATTCTGTTCTCACCTGCCAACAGCCTTCTCACGTCCAGCCCAGGACGCAGGACTGCTCTGACCTGTGCCCTTCCTCATCTCAAGACCCCTCACATTCATCCACCTTTACCTGCCAGGTGCAGTTGCTCTTATGCTCTAGTTTGCATCCTTAGGTATACCAAGCCCAAACACCTGGCTAGGGAGGTTTTCCTCACTGCTAGCATTTTATGAACAAGGACATCCTTTGTTTCTATATTGCAAACATAAAATTCATGGTTCCCTGAATACATAAGGGAAATCAGCAGGGAAAAACTTGTCCTCCACATTCCAGGTCCAATGACCTTGAACCCCCTAGTTACATGGCCTCTAGAAGTTCAAAGCCCTCTTTCCCAAAAACTTACTCTAATTTTCAAAGGGCTGGCTTTTTCCTGATCTCTGAATTTCTCATCCTCTATGTGTCTCCTTCACCACATAATTTTTTAAAAACAAAAATATTTATTTTTTAGTTGTAGTTGGACACAGTACTTTTATTTTATTTATTTATTTTCATGTGATTCCTAGGATCAAACCCAGGGCCTCATACATGCTAGGCAAACGCTCTACCACTGAGCCACAACCCCAGCCCAACCACATCACTGAAATCCAATAACTCTTAAACTCAGGGGTAACAACAAATTGCTCGTTTGTGTTTGCTGGACTTTATGGAGGACTGGGGTGGATATGGGGTCCTTGGAGGGAGCTCTGACTCTTGATACAACCTTGCACCACAGTGCTGATTCTCTTCTTCCCCCTCCCTTGCCTCTTGCTAAGGAGAAAAAAAATTCCTCTTCCTCCTTAATGCACTGAAGTTCTGCAATCATTGTTTAAATACGATTTTAAGAGAGGTCACTGTCAGAGGGACTGTCACTGTCCTTTCAGGAGGCATATTCAAATATTTATTCCAAATATAGTCCTCCCTTAAAGGAGTTCTGGGGAACACACTTTCCCCTATTTCACTACCCCTATATGTTATATGGCAATATGTGGAAAACACTTGGAAAAATGCTTGCTTCTCACATATACAACTTCCTGGGTGCTGCAGCATAGGGGCAGCTTTTGTTTCAGATTATAAACCCCAGTGTCTATTGAGGGGTTCTGGAGTTTTTCATCCCATATGAATCTCCAGTGTTTCCCCAAACTGGTACAAATCATTCCTGAAGGACTTGATGTTAAAAGCCAGGCCAAAGGCATAGAAGAAGTGCCTCTGGGGGAAGAAGATAAGTGGGCAGGAGTATGGTGTCTGGGTTTTCGCACTGGTGGCCCTCTGGCTATGATGTGACAGTCACCTGGGCAAGACTACTACAGCTTGGTTGTACCCTCTGTTGAAGATTTTCTTTGAGGAGATTCTGGAAGACATATCTTTGTCGTGAGGAATTAACTTAATTTCAGGGGCCAGAACAGCTGGCTGCCTATGCCCAGGAGTAGAAAGTCCTACCTGATCTTTCCAGGGACAAGATCTATATTTTATATGATATCTAGGGCAGAGATCAGCACAGAGAATCCAGCCTAAAAGTTCTGAAACCTGTTCCCATAGTACACAGAGATGATGACAGAAAACCCAGGCAGCTCCCTAAATAAGACAGCGTCTACCTAGATGCCCAGTTGCCAAGTGAAATTTAAAAGAATAATAAACTTAAAAAGCAGAACAGAGCCTACTCTTGAATAACCAACCCAAACTTTTTAAATGATTGAAAATATCATGAATCCAAGATTCAAAAACTCTGAAAGTGAGTCTGTTAAGAGTACAAAATCCTCTGCTTCCTGTTCATGTGGTGGAAGATCAGGTACCAGGAATATTTGGAGCCTGACAGTCCCTGGGTCAGTGATATACCTGTAGTTTATTCATCTTGTTGGCTAAAGAGAAAGAGCACAATAGTAGGAAAACATTTTTTTCTTATGATATATATATATATATATATATATATATATATATATATATATCTCCAATTTGAATGCAAAAGTTTTAAAACATTCATTGCCCGCTAAAGCACACATAACTGCAATGGACTGATTGTAATAATGGCCTCAATTACCCTCTCATGCCTAATTCTGTAATATTTGAATATGATTGACTATTAACATAACCTTTTAATATGATTGAATATGATATCAAGAGATGAAGTCTATTTCCACATCTTTGTCACTTGCTTTGGATGTGATAGGAATTAACACTTCCTAGCCTTCCAAGTTACTTCTCAGTAGCTTCCAAGACTAAGCCTCAAGGGACTTTATACACATCTTCCTTTTATTTTGGAGCCTTGACACCACCATGATAAAAAGCCCTTGAGCAGCCTGCTGGAGACTGAGAGACCACGTGGACCTGAGGTGAGTCAAGCCAGTGGTTACAGCTGAGGCCTCAGAGACAGGAAAAACAGGAGAAATCTAAGATAAAGGAAAGCCACCTACCTAACCTGCAGGTTTGCAGATGCTGAGGGAGTAGAGCTGAGATCATTCCACATTGCTAACCCACAGAATCATAAGCTAAATAATAAATGGTCATTTAAAACTCTTAAGTTTCTGTGTTCTGTTACATAGCAATGCCTAATTGATACAATGAGTGAAAACCATTACAACTCATGCATCTCTAGTGAGTCCATAGTGATGTCATTATGATGATCTATTATGATTTGCACCTTCTGTCTGGGCAATGCTAAATAATACAAATTTCTCTTCAATTATTAATTGAATAATTTAGTTAGGATGATGATTTGAAAGATTCCTCATGAACAATTCTGTGCTTTAGAAAGTTCCAGTATTTAACTTCCCAAATACATGATCTCTAATATGACTGTTTATAAAACACATGTCCCTGGGCACATGTGGAACCAACTAGTCACATGTGGATTTCCCAGTTGGTTCCATGAGTTAAGGAGATTTAGACTATGATGTAGCTAGTCCAAATTTTTCCTTACCTGCTACACCCTCTGGCCTGCTGGTCGCAACACAAGAAAGCCACCAGCGAAGAGATCTCCCAGGACAGGGGGTGTGTTTCCTCCTCGGGAGTTGGCAGAGCCTCCTCCTTCTTTGTTGCTTGCTTTCGAACCTTCAAAGAGAAGAGCAAGTGGTGAAGATGTGTGAGCAGAGCTGAGCAGTTCCTTCTCACTCTGGGGTTTGACACCGTCTCAGCAGTGTCCCATTGTCCTCTTTCCAGTGTTGCCCATGCACTCAGCATCTTCCCCAGGTTCCCTCTGCCTTGATACTCCGCAGACTCATGTGTCTATATATGTCTGCTGCCCTCTCCAGCCCTGTCAAAGAGCTAACCATTTGTGGCCAACCACCCTGAAAGGCGACCAAACAAAGGAACCTGATTTTTACCCATTTGCTGGATGCTGATGGGGAATCAGCAGTACACTGCAAATTAGAAAACCTGAACACGGCAAGTGTAGAGTTGGTCATATTCACAGCTTGGCATTAGGAAGACTAAACAAAGAAAACCTATGGATTTGATTCATCCCACCATCTTAACTTGCTATCCACAGGGGGTTGACCAGAACTACAAGCAGGAAGTGATGGTCTGCAATGATTTCTGCTTAAGAATTTTCCTTCCCCTGGGTTCTCAGACACTGGGCCCACCCTATGATTCCCTAAACTCCTTTCTGTAAAACAGGAAGCCTGAAAGCTTGGACATCATTAACTGTAGCCTTTGAGATGTGTGTGATTACCAATTGCAGAACCTGAAAAGATATTCAGCAGAGGCAAAAATCACTGACAGAATGTATTTATAGCCTGAAGCTTTTATGCAGGGAGAAGTTAGGACACAGTGCCCACTGGTGGCTGAAAGTAGACAGATTATTCTGAGTATTAATATACATTAATTACTGGAGTCATTATGAAGTGAGTATTCCAAAAAAATGGATTAATTTGTTAATTGAGCATAGCCAAGTAGACAGTGGGTCTAAATGGAAACTAATTTATATTATAATCAATTTTGAAAACCCTTTTTTAAAAACATGTCTTTGGCTTGGCGTTGTGCCCCATGCCTGTAATCCCAACTTCTCAGGAGGCTGAGGCAGGAGGATCGTGTGTTCTAAGCCAACCTCAGCAAAAGTGAGGTACTACACAACTAATTGAGTCCCTGTCTCTAAATAATTAAATACACAATAGGGCTGGAGATGTGGCTCAGTGGTTGAGTGCCCCTGAGTTCAATCGCCAGTACTGCCCCCCTCAAAAAAAGTGTATTTGTGTGTTATCATATGAGATACAATTATGTTTTTAGGACTAGCTTTAGGACCATCATGCACATCATTGCAAAATATATAAAGACCCAATACCTTACATTATTAAATAATTCAATCTTCCATAATCTGAACACTACCCCACCATAGAAAAAAGAGCAGGTATTATTATCTCCTTCATTTTGCAGATGAGCTAACTGAGCCTTAAAGAAGTTCCCGGGGCTTGGGGTGTATAGGGGTGTAGTCCAGTGGCAGAGCCTGTGTTTCATTCCTAGTACCAAAACAAAAAACAAACAACAACAACAAAAAAAAAAAAAAAAACAAGAGGTCCCTTGATTTGCCTGGTGGCAGAAGCAGAATTCAACGTGAGTTATCTGACCTGCACACAGGCTCCTATTATGTTCTGGAAGACAGAAGGCTGCAGTCATATGATCCTGTGAGATAGAATTTTGAATACATCTTTTTCCTTGTGAAAACAAAAACTCCTTTTTTTAAAATTTGAGAGCTTTATTGTCTATAATTAAGTTTGAGGGCTATGTTGGCACAGGGTAAGGGATCTTTATTTATCCCATGATGGACACACAAAATATGGTACATCCATAAGATGAAACTGTGTGAGAGGGCTGAAGTACTGACACATACTGTATTATGGATGGAGCTTGAAAATGCTGGCCTGAAAGAAGCCAGTCACCAAAAGGCCACAGAGGACAGGATTCCATTCCTATGAAATAACCGGAAAAAGCACATCCATAGAGACAGAAGGTAGGTTAGTGGCTGCCAGGGGCTGGGTTGGGAGAAATGGAGTGACTGTTAATGAGTGTGGGATTTTCTTTTTAGGGTAATAAAAATGTTCTGGAACTAGACAAAGGGAATGGTTCCAACAACATTGTGGATATAGTAAATGCCGCTGAAGGTTTTAAAATGGTAAAATGGGTAAATTGTGTTATATGTGTTTTATACAATGAATAAAAACGTCAACCTAACATGGAGTTGTTTTTGTTTTGTTTTTTAACTTTTAGCCTTTGAAAAGTGATGGGAGATGCACTCTAAACCATCTCTGACTCTCTTGCCCAGATATCTGCCTGTCCACTAAGCAGGTCTGAGATGGCCTGGTGTGTCTTGCATCACAAATGCAACCCAGCCAGGGGACTGTGGCTGTGCCCTGCCCTTGCCCCTGCCCTGAGCTTGCGGTAGGCCTGATTGAACTGCTTGCTTACTCTCAATTTGTGGCGCACTGTGGTCATTGATCTGTGTGACTTTTCACAGGCGAGTTCCTTGCTGGATATCGGCCAATAGGGCACTCCAACCTTTTGGATCTGGCTTCCTCAAGCCTGAAGTGTCAGTGCTGATCTGTAAAAGAAGATGAGGTTTGACTATAATTTCATTTAACATTCATAGAGGAGCAGAACAGCCTGACTCTGGGAGCTCTCCTACTTCCATACCCCTTCCCCAAAGCTGACCTTGTCCAGGCAGTTACCTGCAGCTATCACTGGAGACTGCCTCAGTCCTGACCACACCTCTCTTCCTGAAGCCTAGAATGGACTCTTTCTTTTAGAGGCCTCAAGCCAAGTGCCCATCGTGTGCATAAAGTCCTGGAGGCCTCAAGGAGCCCTCAATCATAGCCCCTTTCCCCCCCTTCCTGGTAAGCTGCACCCACACACTTGGGCTTCCATCTGTGCATCCCTACTTCCTGCTTCCAGGTTCTGAATGATCACTCTGCCTGGTGTCCCTAGGTTACCCCTGGACCAAATCCTAGACTGGCCATACCTTGTGGATGGGAGATACTCCTGATCCATTTGACTCTAGACTACTCTGAGCAGTACTGAGGTGTTGCTCAGTCCTTTGGTGGTCACATCCTTCCAAGGTTAGGGCCCAGGTGGCCCATCATGGGCCTGTTATGTCTCTTAACTGAAGACAATTTGTACTCCGGGAGCCGGTTTTGAGGGAAGTGATAGCAATCTTCATGTGATTTTTGGAGCAGAGAGAAGAACCATGGGGTTCCACAGAAATTGGGGCCCAGAAGGTTCAGAGAAAGGTGGGGCAGGGCTATAGTGACTGAGTGACTGCTAGCTCTGTGCCTGGATGTGTCACATCAGTCTTCATGAATCCTTGTGAGTTTCAAGAGACCTTGTCCTCCCCTTCACAGAGGAAGAAAGTGAGTCTATGAAATCATCTCTTGGAGGTTACGGGATTGGGATTCAACTCTAAATGGGCTGAATCCTGAAGGCCACATACTTTGTATTTTGCAGCACTAGTGATCAAGTTCACATGCCATCTTGAGTTTATGTGTCCTAGAGACTGCTGAAATTCTTCATAAGTATCTTAGCAAGAACAACTTCGTCCTAATTCTGCAAGTAGTCCTGAGATCCAACCGCTTTCCTTCCAGATAAAAGGTGTGGGAGGTTGGCAAAAGGGGAGGGAGAGGCTGTACTGGGAGACACAGCCATGGATATTCGCTGCACTTAGGATGTTAATGCCATGCGACTTTAGAGACCATTAAACACTTTTCAAGGCAAGAAATATTTCCTAGTCCCTAGTGAAGAAAAGACTATGTTTCTTTGGGTTTCAGTTTAAATATTATCATTTTGGAGTCTTTTCTGCTCCCAAATTTATATAAGATCATGAACTCTTCTGTCTTAGAGTGTTATATTTCATTTTCTTCTGTCATATTTATCAGGGCATACAAGTTTATAGTTATCTTTCTATGGTTCTGGCTATGAGTTTTATGTTCATTAAACCCAAGGACTCTCTATTAGTATATCCTCAAAGAGTAGAACAGGACCTGGCCTCAGATAGGTTCAATAACTATTTTCTGTGCAGAAAAATGAATAGAAGCGTGAACTACACTTAGGAGGTGTAAGACATTGTCCTTGCTCTAAAGGGCATGCACATGTGCCAGGGTCATGAACACACAGGGAGTTTAGCCAACCTGTTACACAATAGAGCACCCATTGAGTCCTATAGAGAGGAAGACCACAGAGGGTTCAGATATGGCCACATGTATGAGCCCAGCAGTCTTCAGGGAAGATGTGAGATCTAGGAGGGCCCCTGACATTTACCTGGAATTTATAAATCCTTGCTATCACTATTTTCTCTTCAACAAAGGGCAAAGCAGGCTTGCTGACTAGAAACTCAGGGGCCCTGTAGTGTCTCATTCTAGAAGTGAAGGCCACTGTGGTTTGGGCTTAAATGTGCTGAGTCCGTATTTTCACTGGCTGACTAAGCTCAGGTTATGAATCTTATGCTGGCTTTGACAGGTACGAGCTTCACTGTCTGGATCTTATTTCCTACAAACATGCTTTTTGAGATGGGCTTATGAATGATGGTCATTAAAGCACCTGTGAGAAAGTGGCCCAACCCTAATTGGTTGGCTAGATTTAGATGTACACATAGATATGTATACTATTAATATCTAACTGCACTCAGACAGCAGGATATTTCCCATACAACATGTTCTAAAAATATCCTCTAAAACAATTGATGTCAGAAGTCATTTTTCACTGCAAAGTTAAAGATTTTTAAACTCTTCTTTCATTTTATTTATAAGTAAGGGATCAAGTAAGGGATCAACAGAAATACTAAAACCCTTGCCAAGAGGGTATTAATTTTTTTGGTATAAATTTGGTATTACAATCTTATGTGTATTATGGTCAGGGACACAGGAGAGGAAGTGCTTCATCAATTTCTTCCTGGGCACAAGATAAACAGCAGTGAGTTATAATGATATTCATGGCCTAACTCAGGTCAGGGTTTATAAGGCACATTTTTCCATTTAAAGAAGCACCTGGAATGCAGAGAAAACCCTACCTGTCACTACCGCTGGGAGAGGGATCCCCTCATCCAACTCACCCTCAATTTCCTATTTATTACCACAATGCACCCCATTTCCTGACCTTGCCTATCCCAGGTGTTACAGGTTAGGGCTGTGAATTACGCTGAGTGGAAGGAATGGTTTTTATTTTAGTACCTACTTAGCACATGCATCAATAAATCCCTGATGATGCTATATGACTGATTTGTTAATAAATATGTTCTACATTGTGGCAGGAAATGAGGGTCAGGACACCAAGAACTGGCAGAAACACTTTATTAGTAGCACCAGAGCCCAGAGGGATAATTCCCAAAGTCTGAGCCCTGAGTGCAGCATGGTTTTTACTCTGGTAAATAAGCAAGTTTGGTTTACTTTTTTTTTAATGTGGTGCTGGGGATTAAACCCAGGGCCTCACACATTCAAGACAATGAGCTACAACCTCAGCCCCTTATAAGCAAGTTTGGGGTACATCAAGGCAAGGGAGTTGGTGCAATTGTATTGGAGGGTGCAGTCTACATTTTGAATATGGGTGCAAGCTTGTAAACAGCCTAGGGACTCTTAGCTCATACACTTAGGGACTTTTACTGCACTAAGGGGATTGTTCTATCCCTGTTGCTTTATTTCCTGCTTCTGCTGCTGTGGTTTTCTGTGACAGGTACCCACTAGCCTCTGCAAGCTTCTATGGTTAAATGTCACTATGTAGAGCTGCTGTGGGTCAGCGTGCAAACCACAGCCTGGCATCTCTTAAACTGCTAAAGTCACCGTTTTGCTCCACCACAACATCAGCAGAAGCACATGGCAAGTCACATTACATTCACACCATCAGTTCAGATCAGCCCTAAATTTAACATTCCTTCTCCTTTACTTCTAGTTTTTTCCTGATCCAGTGTCTGCTTTGGTGATTGTCCTCTAGAGGGCTCCCCCTCACCTGGTATCCTTCCACCCTCTCCTCTCCAGTGAGGCACAGAAGAATTATGAACTGCATAACTAAGGCGTCCATGTATATCTGGACTTAATAGGTTTTCTACAAGAGGATGTCTTCATTCTCACATTGAAGATCATAGTACCCAATGAGATATGTTCTTACTCCATCCTTAATATTTATACGTAATTTCCTTTTCAAAAAAATCTTCTACCACTCTAAGAATTCTTGTTACTGTGGTTACGGGATGCAGTAACAGGAGGGAAGATTCCTGGCTGTTTTATTCTCTGCAAATCCTGATCACTGGTAACTATACTAAAAATATCATAAAGGGAAAGAAACCCATGCCCGGACACTTTTTCCACTGCAAATATTTACACCAAAAACAAAAACAAGCCATCATTTCAAAGATAACTAATGTTAACAACATTATTGAGTATGAAGATCAACTGGTTCCACAGGAAGCTTTGGTTCACTCAGTTTCCCTACAACAAGCTTCAAAAGAAATAGCCCAGGATCTGAAAAGATGCAAAATATTCACATTAGCTTGTCCAATTCTGTGTAAAGATGGAAAACCTGAAGTGAGCCAGTAAGAAGATTAGAAGCACTGAACTCGAATGACAGCACTAACAGAGCCAAGGGTCGGATGAAATTGGCAAGGGGCCTTTCTTCTTATCTTGATAAGTTATAAGGTCTTTGCATTTATAAGGGCTTGTCATTCCAACAAATGAGTCAGCCACGATACTGTTTGAAATGCACGTCCCTTGTTATTTGCCACCTTGCCACCATATGCCATTCCTGCATCTGTCTGATCCTGGTTTTTGTGACAAATGCTAATAAAAATCTAGCCAGCTGATCCAAATCAAGCAGGTTATTGCTCTCAAAGATGATCTACACCCAGTCAGCCTAACACGGTTTCAGTCTCGCAGTCTCCGTGGTGACTGTTAAACTAATAACAGTGCCCGGTTTCCTGGCACATGGCCTGCTCATCAACCAGCCCTCAGCCTACCCCTTCTCACACTTGACACAGACCCGTGTCAGCAGCCAGTGCACTTGCAATTCATTCCCAAGTCTAAATCACAAGAACATGCCAGAATGGCGGAGTCTCCTACCTGCTGCTACAGTCTTTATGTAGAACACAGGGAACCCAGGATCCAGAATAGAGATTGAAATATTTTCAGAAAAAAAAAATGAACTCTCCTGTGTTGGGCCTGACAGAATGTTCCCTATGTCCCAAATGTGCAGAAGTCAAGCTGTTCAAGAATGAGGCATATTGGGATCTGACAGTTCTGTGTCTCATTTTTAGAACTTCAAATTGCAATTCAAATCCATGAGCAAAAAGAATGAACCCTTTAACCTCCTTTTCTAAAGCCTGATGTCTTAAACCAAAGTGTCTACAGGCCAGTGAGTAGAGCTACCTCATGCTGTGTTGCTTCTCTTATCTGTAGGTAAAGCAGAATTAGGAGCTTTTCACTGGGGCTGCAGGCTGTAGGTGAGTCTGATCCTGTTCTTTACACCCATAAAAAAAGCCCACCCATTAAGTTTATCTCAACCTCTGGCACAACTTGGATTGTTACTTATGGCACAACCTCCTTGCTATCTCGTTCCCAGCAGCCAGCCCATTCCAAACTCCAGTTCTTTTTTCCTGAGTGATTTCTCTGGAGTCTGGCCCCTCTTCTCCATCCCCGTGATGCTGCTTTAAGGAAGCCCACCAATCCCTCTGCAGTCCACCACTTGCTCTTCCTGCCTCTTGTCTTGCCCTCCTCCACAGCAGCCAGAGTGATCCTTTTAAGGGACATATCATTTATTATGTCACTCTTTGCTGGCTCCCCACTGCTCTGAGGAACTCATTCAAATCCCCTCTGCTGCATAGGCCTTTGGTCCCACACTTTCCATTTTACACTGGAGTTCACCTACAGAACTTGGCTTGAACAAGCTGTGATCTTTGCTCTTTTCACACTTATCTCTTGGCAGTCTTCCAAGGAATCGGTGGATCCAAGAAGGCCAGGTAAGAGCCCTGTCTATGCTCTGGGAGAAACTCTTGCCCCCAGCAGAGCATCTGCTCTCTGGGTCATGTCACTCCACTCATGCCCTGCAATGGCTTTCCACCTCACTCAGAATAGCACAATCAAAGTCCTCCTTAACATCACTGGCTGGACTTGACCCCCATTTCCTCTTGCTACCCTGCGTGTACCTATGAATGATAGCATTTTTTCAACTAGTGTTATAAAGTAGTGTTATAAAGAATTTGGTGATCCTTTTCTAGATACAAACTACACTTATAGTGATAAATTTAATCACTAATTTTTAGCAATTTAAATTCCAATATGAGTTCAAGGTCCCTTCAATAGGGAATAATTAGAAAAGTAGGAGAATAAATGTCAGGGATGAGAAGAGTAGAAATGAAGGAGTGTGGAAAGAGAGGGATTTGAGATGTATATACAAGGCCAGCAAAGTCAGGTTTAGAGGCAGGGATTAGAGATTCAACTATCGCAGAGCTATAGATTCAGAAAGGCAATAAACATATAGGTGGTGGGTTGGATACCAGAAAAAAACACATCTTTAAATTCATGTGGTGGTTGTTAGTTTTAAATGATAAAATGAATTTATAAATAGTTCATGGAGTCTTCTGGAGAGAGGTGACTTGAATGATGGTTAATAGAAATCAGGAGAAAATTACTTAGTTATTGATGTAACCCAATAATATTTAAGATATGAGTGTTGACTGGGCCAGGGGCCGTAGGGGTTAGACTGCCAGGATCTTGTTCTCAGAGAGTATATGTACATATGTGTGTACAAATGTGTATGTGTGCTATTCCATATGTGTGTGTTTATATCGTATATAGACATATACACATATATATTTGTGGATATATATAGGTTTGTGTGTGTATGTGTGTGTTTTATAATTTATTTTCTAGATCCAAGCTTCTTAGCTGGCCTCTAAAACTAGAATCTCAGTCCACCTTTGAGATTACCTTCAGAGGGTCATCTTTAAAGCACTAATCACCTGATTTCCCTTCACAAAATGCCCTTGTGGCTCTCCACTCTTAACTGAAAGGGGGAATCCAGTCATACTGCCCCAGGTAGCCTTCCCAAGCTGTGATAGGCCTCCATTCTAGATTGTTACAGTGTTTCTTGTTTCCTGCTTTGCACCCTGTGCTCAGGCTCCTGTCTCTTCTGGAAATGCCCTCACCATAGCCCTGCCATATTTCACAAACCTTTTACCTCCCTTGTAAGCTACCCAGCAAGAACAGTTTACGAAGACTTTTTTTTAACTTCCTCAATTAGACTTTTCCTACTGCCAAAGCACATCATTCGTAACTTTCTATGACACTATTTATATCTTGTCCAATATTACAGCCTTTACATATTTGTCTCTTGTTTTTGAGAGTAGGCTCTAAGCCACTTTCTTTTTTTTTTAACTCATTAAAATAAATTTTTATGTCTTATGACTCTTTAACAAGTTAATGACAGCTATTTGTAATTAACATTTTCATTTTCTGATAAAGCTCTAGATTTTATGTTTTTTTTTCAGTTTCTACAATATGTTTTTTTTTTTTAATTTTATTTTTTTTTATTGGTCGTTCATAACATTACATAGTTCTTAATACATCATATTACACGGTTGATTCACGTGGATTATGAACTCCCGCTTTTTCCCCGTATACAAATTGCTGTATCACATCAGTTTCCCTTCCATTGATTGACATATTGCCTTTCTAGTGTCTGATGTATTCTGCTGTCTGTCCTATTCTCTACTATCCCCACTCCCCTCCCCTCCCCTCCCCTCCCCTTTTCTCTCTCTACCCCTTCTACTGTAAATCATTTCTTCCATTTGTATTATCTTGTCTTGCCCCTCCTTTCCTCTTATATGACATTTTCTATTACAAAGGAAGACAGCTTTTCTTTTCTTTTCTTTTAACTACATGAGCAATCTATCTGTATTTGTTGATGTGAATTCCATGTAGGCCTTAACCCTGGATCTTTGGCTCTGACAACCGACGGCTCCCACACAACATGCAGGTGTGGGAGGAGAATCTGCTGTCCTGGGAGGGCATCTCACAGCCCAGGTTCTTCCAGATGGTCCTCTCACTTTCTATTCCTTGGACACTCTATCCCTGCAAGTGAGAATTCAATTTGTCATCACTCTCGTTTTCAATGGTGGCAATGTTCCCAGGTTTTTAAGTCTAAATTTTAAATTATGAGCAAAATTTGGTTTTAAAAAACTCCATACTGGACCTGCAAAGAACAACCTCATTAATTCAAAAATTAAAAAATAAATTTAAAAAAAGCCTGAGGCTAAGAGTCAAGGTACAATATGAGGAAGAGATAATAAATAATTCATAGTTTGAACAGTATCTCAAAAACTGGTGAGGTTTCTTTTATATTTTCTTTTTACTTTAGACAAAAAGTGCTACCCCCTCCAAAAAAGAAAAAGAAAAAAGAAAAAGAAAGAAAGAAACGTGCCCCACTCCCAGCTGATTAATTGAATTCTCTCAACAATCATGGGATAGATCCTGACATTTCCATGCAACAAAAAAACACATTTTATCTCCCCTAGTACATTTCAGAAAGAGCAGCAATGCTGAGTTGAAAGGCCAGGTCTTTTGGACTCATTTCTACAGCACCACTTTATTTTGTTAAATTGGCACGATTCAGATTGCATCCCTTCTCTGTTTCCATTTTGCAAAAACTTAAAATATTTGGGGGACCCTTCAATGAAAGGAACACAAAGGTGAGAACAATCTATCCCCTAGCTTCTCCCCATGGGCTCTTGTTCTTCATCTACTCTTGTCCTTAGGAATCTGAGAATGATTAGGTACCATTGGTGATTCTGCTTTACTGAAATCACAGGGAATGGTTTTTCCACGTCTGGGATTAAAGGGTATTTTTATATGCAGTACTTGATGGCTGTGAAGGCTTTTTTTTTCTTGATAGATATAATAATTAAGCAATTATCTAGAGAAGTATTTGTTAAGATCTGACAAGAATACAGAGCTGTACCCATGAGCTCTTTGATGCTTTGTGCTCCACCAACCCATTTAAAAATATTATTTTGTTCTGAAATATATAAAATGTTTAGGATTTTTTTTAAAAAGCTAGGTTCTCAAAGGCTTTTGTACTTTTAACTCACAAAATAACTGAAAAACAGCATCAAAATGCACATTAGCTATTTAAGCACCATTAGAGAATGGTAAGGGAAACAGCCAACATGTGCTCCCAGGTGAGGTCCTGAACACAGAGACAGTGCTGGTCTTAGAGTCAGACAGACCTCAGTGACATGACCTTGGACAAGTTGCTTCAGGTTAGTGACCTTAACTTTTTTTTTTTTTTTTTTTTTTTGTAAAACAGGAGCTAGAATACTTAATTAACAGTTTGCTGTCAGGCTTCAATAAAGACCATAGTCCAGGTCCTCTCTGCAGAGAAATCAGTGCAGATCCTGATCAGGCACTCCACTGGACACCATATTAATCCCATCACCACCATGAATAACTGTAATAGAGGTAGGAGTGGGATAAACACCCCCAAGAGATGCAGGGATTGCAGAGGAATGCCATCATCATTTCAAACTTGAGGAGAGGTGTAATAGATAAACAATTAGTAGAAGCTACCACATTTTTCAACAGGCACACAGGTGTCTATGGGTTCTACTCTAGTTAGCTTTTATACTTTGTAAATGTACAAAAGTAGTTTATAAACAGAGACAGAAGTGGGAGAATGCATGCCAGCTGCAGGGCTCTGCATGTGAGAAAAAGAAGTGGAGAAGGCTGGGAACACAGAGGCTTAGATGGTGGCCAACCACTCTGCACGTGTCTCCTTCCTTGGGTAGGGATGGACATGTGTCTTGTGGCCACCCACTATGTTTAGCCACTTTTCCTATGCTGAGGAATTTCTCATATGGTGAGACAACCAGAAGCCAGGAGCTCTTTTTCCCAGCATTCCTTGCAGAAGGAGAACACTGAGTCAGGGGTAGGGTAGATAGCAGATGAACAGGGTGCAGGAGGGACAAGGCTAATGGGCAAGGCCTGGGTCTGGATCAGAGGCCCCTTCTCAACTCTGGCGACTGATGTGATATTCCATAGGAGTGCAAGCTCAGCATTGGCCAATGCTCTTTTATTTTCCCCAGGGAAATCTCCATATCCAAATTCTTATGTAAAATAGAATTTTTAAATGTGGATAAGTACAGTTATCCCTTAGTAACTGTGGTCCCAGGAGCCCTTACAGATAACAAAATCCTCAGATGCTCAAATTCATCATCCATAATGGCACAGTATTTACCTATAACCTACACACATTCAACTATATACTCTGAATCATTTCTAGATTACTTATAATACCTAATAAAATATAAATGCCACATAAATAGTTGTTGCACTGGATCATTTAGGAACTAACGACAAGGAAAAATGTCTGCATATGTTCAGTACAGATGCGATATTTTCTCCAAGTATTTTCAATCCATGGTTGGTTTAATCAGCAGATGCAAAACACAAGAATATGAAGGCCATTTCCATGTAACTCTAAAAGCACTCTATTTAGTTTTATTCATTTATTTTTTTTTTGGTGGTACTTGGTATTGAATCCAGGGCCTTGCATATACTAGGCAAGCACTCAAGTCACTGAGCTACATTGCCAGCTCTGTTAAAGCATTTTTCAGCCCCAAAGTGCCAACGGAACACGTTGGCGGGTCCCACAGAGCTCATACTGCCATAGTGTTACCTCTTTACTGGGAGATCTTTTGGCATAGGGAGTATGGACCACCCTCTCCATGCAGTTGATGAACTGTTCTTCCTCCTGTCCTGCTAGTCTCCTCCTTTTCCTACCTGATCAGCCTGTCTATGCCCATTCAGAAATAGATGTGCACTGGGCTTGCCAAGCTTGTTAATATAAAAAGTTATATACATCTCTATTCCAGCTGTGCTTTGTGAGTTATCTCAGAAAGAAATAACTCAGGGTAAACAATTTTACACACTGTTTGCTCTCATCAAAACATCTAAGGATTTTTCTCCCTAAGAATAGTCTGTCAGATTATAGCTGCTCACAAATAAAAAATGTGCTTTTTTTTTTAAGCAAGAAAAATTACTGCTACCATTTCACAAAAATATCTTTTGTTGGTTCTAAAAATATATCTCAAAAGGGATCTGAAGATAAGGTCCTCAGTGCATTTCTAACTTCTTACCTCTCCATATGGTCCTGCTGAGTTCTTGGTATTTTTTGGCTGTGAAATCAGAGAAAAGAACAGAGTTTTTTTTTTTTTACCCTCAAACTAACGGAGGTGAATGAACCCCCAGGCATCTCCAGCTTACACAATGTCTCCTAGATTCCTGCCACATTAAGGATAGGTTATGCAAATGTTTCCTGCAGCCAGGAAAGCACAACCTGCAAGTCCATGTGCAAAGCCCCCGTGGAAGGCCTCTCAGAATACACATAGTAGAGTTTCAAAATTACAAGTTATGAAGGAATTTTGTCTTTTAAGCCTTCTCTCCAGGTGATGGTGAAAGCAACATGAGTAGTCACTTCCTCATCATCCAGTGAGCAGGCTGAGGCAGCCGGCTCCCTGACTCCCACTGGGGAGACCTTGGCCGCCTGCCACTACTCCCAAGTAGGTCTGTCTTCCATTGGCCATGTGGAAGCCGCTGTTCTCAATCTCTGTGGTAGAAAAATCCTAGAAACATCTAGCCTTGATTTTAGGAAGTGGGGCATATTGGCCTGAGTATGTAGGCAACAGAGCAGGGGGAATTAAGAAGTGCAGGATAGGGCTAGGGTTGCAGCTCAGCCATAGAACGTTCCCCTAGCATGTGCAAGGCCCTGGGTTCGATCTTCAGCACCACATAAAAAATAAATAAAATAAAGATACTTTAAAAAATAAAATAAAAAAGGATGAAAAATTCCAGAGCATTCTTGCTCTGGATGATAGTAAAATGAATTAGCCCTGGCATGCCCTTTCTATGGGACAGGTACCATATTTACAGGTTTTCACATAATAATTCAGAAAGAAACAGAAAGGTTAAGACTCTTGCCCTAAATCACACAGTGAATTAGTGGAGGTGCTGATATTCAAACTCAGGGTGTCTGGCTCCAGAAATCAGGCTCCTAAGCACCATGCTAATTTAAGTCATTTGTGTACATATGACTGATAGTTTCTGTGACATTCACACACCACCTGAACTTATATTTATTTAGCACTATAAATAAACTCATGATTATAAGTAAATAAGCTTATTTTGAAAAAGAAACTTTAAGTTTCAACCATAAACATTAAAATAGTACCATAAATGGAAGGTAAAAATAAGGTCATAAATGGAAGGTAATAATAAGAATGAAAATAATAGCCGAGCACAGTAGCACACGCTTATAATCTATAAGATATTCAGGAGGCACAGGCAGAGGAGGATCACAAATTTGAGGCCACCATTGGCAACTAGTAAGACCCTGTCTCAAAATAAAACTTTTTAAAAAGGGATGGGCATAAAGAAGAATGACTTTATGATATTTGCTGGCAAATCATGCTAAGTGAAATAAGCCAAGCACCCCCCGCTCTGCAAAAAAAAAAAAAAAAAAAAAAAAAAAGTCAAATGTTCTCTTTATATGTGAAAACTCACCCACAACAAGGTGGGATGGAAAGGAAGATGTTCATCGGATTAGACAAAGGGGGATGAAAGGAAGGGACCAGAGACGGGAATAGAAAAGACAGTGGAAAGTATCTCACATCTTTCCTATGTACATATATGATTACACCACAGTGAATCCCACAAGAAGTGAATTTAAAAATAATAATAAGTATAGGTAAATGGCAGAAAGATCAATAAAGGAAAGGAAGCAGTGGGTGGGGTCTGAATGAGAATAAGATATTCCATGCTTGTATAATATCAAAATGGATCCTACTGTCAGGTATAACTAAAATGAAACAATAAAAACTTTTAAAAATAAAATTTAAAAAAGGGCTGGGGATGTAGCTCTGTGGCAAAGCCCAGTATCTGTAAGGCCCTGGGTTCAATGTCCAGGACTGCTAAATAAATAAATAAATAAATAAATAAATAAACAAATAAATAAATAATCAGACAATAATTATTAAAATAAAAATGTTTATCTACCTCTCCTGTCATGTTTCCCCATGGAGCTAAGCAGAGCTTTGGGAGAAGGATCCAGAGCAGTGGTTACCAATCTTTCATGGAGAATGACCACCCCAGAGGACTTGTTAAATGCACATTCCAACTCAGGTGGACCAGTGGGTCTGGGGCAGGCCTGGAGCTCTGCAGTTTCAACAGGCTCCCCCAGGTGAGGCCAAGGCTGCTGTGCTGGGAACCATCCTTGGAGAAGCTTGTCAGAAAGGCAGTCTCCTCCACCCAGGCCCACAGAATCAGAATTGTTGGGAATATCTTACCAGCAAGGGATCTCAATGCTCACTAAGGGTTCCTGATCTAGAATATCTAGGATGATGAAACCTCTGTCCCATAAGTTGTCAAATGTGTCCTCAACAGAAAAGATTCATTGATGTGTAGATTCATTTACTTTCAGCTGGCTGGATCCTTGAGAACAGCAGACTGTACTTTGAATTAGAAATGACCTACCACAGGGAAAGGGAAACTAGCTGAGTGCCCACGCTCCTCTCATGCAGAGGGCAGGAGCAATTGCCTGGGAAACGGGGGGAGACACACTCTTGAAATGGAACTGGCTCCGTGCTACCTGGTTGCCATAGTCAGTCATCAGCCACAGACTGGTCCATGTGAATTCCAAAATGAAGACATGCAGCAGTCATGATCTAATGTGAATCTCATGCCACACCCACAAGGAGCTCACAAACTGTTTCCCTTTTATAAGACTTCCTGAAATGCAAATCTGTTCCAGTTCATTCACTGAATTCATTATCATATTTGAACAGCATTTGATGGAGAAACGGAGATATTGATGATATTTATCACTGACTCAGGCATTTAAATCAAGGTAGAAGGCCAAGAAAATCATTGGGTGTGCAGTTTCCAAGGGTGAAAGGAGAAAATATTGGTTTCCTGTGCCTCCACTCCTTAAATTAACAAAAACAAAACTGGGTTTATTAAAAATACATATTGTTGATCACATATTTAAAAGTAAGCTTTGTCTTATGTAATAGTGATGCCTCTGAAAAATGGCAAGTCTAGTTTTGGATAGTAGAGGCATACCTTGATAAAACGAGGTGGTTATTATTCAATCTATAATCAATATTACAAAATTATGAGTTACTTTACAAAATGAATGGCCACCTCTTTATTTTTCCATGTTAGGTTTATAAGAGGGGTGTTTTCATTCTCTTCAGACTAGGCAGTACCTTTCAGGTAGGATTGTGAGTACCCCTGAAATGCCCTTCTGAGACCACTGAGTAAATGCTATGGCACAGGGTACAGAAAAGACAGAACCTGTATGTAATCCCAGTGGCTCAGGAAGCTGAGGCAGGAAGATTGCAAGTTCAAAGCCAGCCTCAGCAAAATCGAGGCACGAAGCATCTCAGTGAGACCCTGTCTCTAAATAAAATACACAATAGGGCTCTGGGGGAGGCTCAGTGGTACAGTATCCCTGAGTTCAATACCCAGTGCCCAGAAAGAAAAAAAAAAGGACAAAGGATAGAACCTTTCTCTTTTCAAGTGTTACTCGTGAGACAGTAGGTCAGATTGTGTGCTTTCTCATTATTCCAGATGCTCCTGCTTTGGGTCAAAGGAGGACCAAGGAGATTCTGGTACCAAAGGTCTCTTATCTAGTTTCAAGTTACACTAGGACCTCCATCTGCCATGGGGAGCCATCTTTTTCTCAGTCAATAGGCAGATTCTGTCCTGGGGCAGCCAGCACAGTTCATCCACAGCAAAGCCTGATAGCCTGACTAGCAGCTGTCACTTCAGACTCCAAGACATCACACATGAATGGGAAGTATACTCCTCTTCAGGCTCGTGGCCTTGGAATAAAACTCTGCATCTGCTTCTCTACTCCATTTGGAGCCTCCTACACTTTACCTGCAACACAATATTGACATTTTCATGTGTATTGTTATGATCTGGCTATGGTCTGCCCCAAAGGGTCCATGTGCTGGAAGCCTGGTCCCCAATGTAATGGTATTGAGACTTGGTAGGAACCTGGTGGGACCCTTCAGAGTGGGGCCTAGTGGAAGATGATTAAGTCCTTGGAGCACTGCCCTCTGAAGCATTAATGCTCATCTCATGGAGGTAGATTAAGTGTAGTGGAACTGAATTAGTTATTGTGACAGCAAGGTCAGCTTGCTTCGTCCACTTACTTTCTCCTGTGACGTTATCTGTTGTGTTATGAAATAGCCTGAGGCCCTTGTCAGATACAGCTGCCTGATCATCAACTTCCCTGCCTCCAGAACTCTTCTCTTTTGAACTTACCTAGCCCCGGGTACTTTGTTAGAGCACTAGAAAATAGACTAAGACATATACCTTTTCTCTGTGAATTTGTCCATGCTATTTAGCTTACATGTCATGGCCTTCACCACCTAGAAAATTCTTAATCATCCTTTAAAACTCTGCTCTAGTTCCAGCTTCTCGGTATAGATTGTTTTGTTTTCTATGTCTCTTCGGCAGAGATAAATGAATATACAGTATTCTTTGGACCCTTCTATTATGGTGCAAAGCAGATTTAGTCTTTTTGTACATCTGCATAACTTCCTTCACTGGGCTATGGGTTCCTCAAAGGCTCAAAGATAGGGACTATATCTTAAATATCTTGGTATTGTCAAGGCCAAAGGTAATGCTCAAATGCCAAATCTAATTGCCTTGATATTGAGATATTTATAAATCTAGACAATGATATATTGATATATATGTCTGTGTATTATATATATGCACACACACACACACATATATGCACACACACATATTTTTGCTCAAGAACACACACATATTTTTTGATCAGAAAGACTAAATTATACAAATGTTAATTTTCTGAAAAGGTGAAGCTATACTTGGCAGCAACTCATTATGAAAGTTCTACCTGTGAGTTTCACAATCCTAATGAAATAATCTTAATGATTATTACAGACATTATGGCATACTACAATAAGAAGGCAAGAGGCACACAAGAGATGTTCCTGGCCAACAATAGACCTAATTATCAGTGTGGGAAATATATTTTGAATCTTGGTTCTCAAGGTTCACAGTGCCCACAAGAAAGATCTCTCCTGGTATGTTGGAAAATAACATAATCAAAGAGAAGTTTTATGAGGGACAAGAGAACAGGCCCTAATTCTGACTCTCATGCCCAGCTATTTCTCCATCTTAAAAGGGCAAAAGGTTTTTCTTCTTTCCTAATTTGCAGAGGTGTTAGAAGCAAATGAGTACTGCTCTGAGTTAAATAGTAAAGAAATTAAAAATAGCATACCATCTCCTCTAAAACCAAAGTTATTTCAAACATAATTTTCCTAAGAAATGTTGTGGCAGGTTTTTGGAAATGAAAGTGGTCTATCAAAAGGAAGCTTGCTTTATTTTGCCTCTTCAATGAAAGAAGGCCATTTTTCTAAATTCAAGAAGGTCTCTAAATAAAGAGTAAGTAAGACTGGGAATGTGGCTCAGTGGTTGAGTACCCCTGAGTTCAATTCCAAGTACCCACCTCCAAAATAAATAAATTGATTAAATTAAATAAAGACCGAAAATCTCCCAGGAAGTGTGAATAATAATAATATAAACCTAAAGGAAGCATAAGAAAGGAAGGAATTAACTTCTATTTATGAATGTGAAAACAGATATTTAGGAATTAGGAAAAAATGTATATGTTAGAGCTAGTAAGTCCAAAATCTTATTCTCTGAATAACAGAAAACAATAAAATAAATAATCATCTAACTAAAAAATGAGAAGAAAGAAAAAGCACAAACATACAGAAGAAAATGGGGAAATGATGATAGCTACAAAAGATTGTAAGATTTTGTTTAAATCAGATAGACAACTCTCTAGTGAAATGTGAATTACCAAAGTGACCAAGACAAGACAGAAAATCTCAACAGAAGAAACAGCAAAAATGGTTCAAGATCCACCATCAAGAAGCTTGAGGGCCACCCAGGAACTGGATTCCACCCAGCGTATACTTAGCAGTTAGCAGTCAGACCCAAGCTTGGGAATGACAGAACCAAGAAAAAAACAGAAAAAGAAAAAGAAAAAAAAGAAAGGCCCTACTGACCAATCTCATTTATTAATATAAAGGACCAAAATATTAAGCATTAATAATCAAATTCTGCAACACACTGAATTCACCCAACTATAGATCAAAGGCAAGGGCATTTCCATGCCAGAAAAGCTACTGATATGATTCACCATACTGGGGATATTAAAAGAAAATTGTAAGATCTTCATAGCTGCCCCAAAATATGTAAAACATTTTAAAATACATCATGGTAAATAGGTAAAGAGTGAATAAATTTCAATTAAAGTCAGGAACAAGACAAGAATGTATACTGTTGCTACTATCATATATTATCATCCTAGATGTAGTGGTAAATTCAATTAGAAAAAAAAGAAAATCATACTAATTGGAAAGAAGGAGGCTCAATTATAATTTTTCCCAAAATGATATGGCAATGTACATGAAAAACCTGAGAGAATCAATAGAAAAATTATTTCAAGTCATAAAAGAATTTAAAAAGTGGCTCTTCAAAAACAAAATCCAAAAATTATCTGAGAAACAAAGAGGACATGGAAAAAAAAAACATAGTTTACCATTGATCAGAAAGACTAAATCATACAATTGTTAATTTTCTCTATATTTATCTATAAATTTAAGGTTGACCATAAGAATAATACCAACTTGCTTTCTTTTTAGAACTAGGCTAATGGATTCCAAAGTTCACATGGAAAACTAAAATCACTGGATATCAAACAAATTTGGTACTGGTATATTAAGAATTGGTGAGATAATGAAAATGAAAGCCCAAAAATAGATCTAAGTATTTTAGGAAATGTTGGCTATGTTTAAAAAAATAAAAAGACACTGCATGTGGGAGTAAGTTATTCAATAAAAATTATTGAGAAAATTGGGTAGCAATCTGGAAAAAATAAAGTTAGATATCAATGTAAAGATCTTATGCATTATAGTAAAATAAATTCCAAAGCATTGAAATTTTAATATATAGAAAAGGAAATTAGTTATACTAAAACAAAATATGAGTGAGTATTAAAATTCTTGATGTCAAAATGACTTTTATAAAAGCTATAAAGATTTCTGCAAACTAATCAATATGTATACAAAACAATAAACAAACTCACACTACAAACTAGAGGAAAATTATATCATAAGAAGTTATACTACATGTGGGAGGGCAATTACAGTAGATCTTAAAAAATGATAGTAAAATGGATGTTTTACTTCCTATATAAGGTGGTCCTGTAAACCCTATAATAAAGATCAATAATTCAATAAAAATGCACAAGGGGCCTAATGGTTCATAGCTAAGGAATACAAGTGGCATTAACACACATTGAAGATGTTCTGCCTTATTCATAATGAGAAAATAAATGCTAGTCAAACCACAATAAAATGCCCTTTTTACCAATCAGGTTGGCAAAGTTCAAAAGTCTGATAAATATGTGTTGGAGACAGTGCAGGGAATCAGTCACTCTCATAATTATTAATGAAAATATAAATTAGTAAGGCTCTATAAAGGGTAATGGACAAATGTATCAAAATTTTAACATGCACTTTTAAATTTTAGGAATTTCTGATATGCTTAGACCTGTGAGAAATGGTCCATGCAGTGATGTTCATTTCAGCAATTTTAAAATACTGTATAAGAGGATAAATAATCTATATTCCTATCAACTTGGAACTGAAATATTAAATTATAATTCATACCCTATAATGGCATACTAGATAGTGTTCAGAAGAATGAAGTAACCCTATTTCTACCAACATGAAATGATCTCCATGTTATATTAAGTGAAAAAAATCAGGCAGAAAATAGACTGGGTGTGCCTTTATTTGTGTGTCTGTATGTTCATGTGATTATGTATACATATACATATTTATAAATGTAGAAATTATCTGGAAGAACCCTTGACAATTAGAGAATGGGGTGTGAGAAAGACTTCACAGTGTACATTCTTTTTACACTTTTTGAAGTATGTATCATGTGCACTATTATATATTCCAAAAAATAATTAAGAACCTAAAAGTTCAGGATTGCTAAACTAGAGAAATACTTCTTTGCAAGAATTGTAAACAATTGTTCAAAACACTCTGTGCTATTTGAATTAGGAGAGCTCTATATGCCTAAAGAGTAAACACAATGAATAAAGAAAAACAGGAAATTTGTCTTGAGGTTTTGGTCCACCTGAGCGGCTGCCAGAGCTGCCAAGAGCATTAGCAAGGTCTGAGGATGGGCTTCATGATGCTGTCCCTGCACAGACTTCTGCACCAGCTGAAACTACCACCACAGCCACCTGCAAGTGTCAAAGGTGGATGACCAAGCACACTAGAAAACAGGCAAGAGTGGAATAAAATAATTCTTCTCAAACCAACCCCTAAGGTTTAATTCTTCTGTTAACACATGGTTAAGACAGTAAGAATAGCTTTAGGACATGCTTTTTAATTGGGCATGAATCACTTGTGAATTAGTTCCAGCTGTAACTGATCCTTGCCATTCATTAAATGCATGAACGGGTGCTGGCCAAGAGATGCACAGGTCTGAAATAACAACTGGTGGCTTTGTTTCCCCAGCGCCAAGAATACTGCAGGTCCTACAGACAGGTATTCCTGCTCATTCTTTAGCATATGTAATTTATGTAAATAATGTCAAACATCATCACTTAAAACTCATTGCTCATCCATGAATGCCAGGAAGGCACAATATTGGGCCTGAACCGAGGACACTTAGCCTTCCTTCTAGAAGTCTGCAGATAAAGTTCTGAAACCTGAGGGCACGTACATTCCAGCAAAACCCAGAACAACAGTGCATGCAAAAGCTGTTAAAGTGTAAGGAAGGTAAATTTTAAACTCAGGAAAATGTTTGCTTGTTTGTCATATTTTGGGTCTTACTTATTTCTTTTGCATGTATGTGTGTGTGTTCTGTACTTTTCCTCTCTTTTTTATCTTACCTATTTCTGAACCTATTTTATGTTTTCTCTGACTTGCTATAAAGCAGCACAATTGAAACAAAAATATTTCATTCAATTTTTGGAAGAATGTTAGAATAGATAACAGTGCCAGTGAATACAGTGGAGACTCCACATTTTTGTGTTTTTAAGAGAAAGTAGGAAGTACACCTTTGGTTCTTGTCCTGACTCTTCCCACACGAGGGAGGAAATGTCCCCTCCTCTGATACAGCGGTTGTAATTTAGTCAAACATATAGGAAAGGGGGTAGATTCATTTTTCTCTATGACTTTATTCCCTGGGCAGACCTGGTTGATGTCTTAATACTGATTGACATTGGGACTGGGAGGATAGCTCAGTGGTAGAACACTTGCCTAGAGTGAGGGAAGCCTTGGGTTTAATCTCCTGCATTGCAAAACAACAAAAAACCTGATGGACAGGTCAACAAAAATGATAGCTCACATGTTCTAGACTATGTTCCCTGCATCCATTAATCATTATTCACATATTTACCTTCATCCCACTAAACACTTTGGTTGACAGATACTGTCATTCCCATTTCACAGATGAGGAAATGAAGACTCAAAGATGTAATCACCCTGCTTAGATAACCAGGATGTGACAAAAACAGACGGAACCAAGTGAGTCTGATCCCAGGTCTGCTCTTTCCATTATTCCCCCAGCTTTTGCTGAGCACATCCGCCTCTGGGTAGTTTGTGCAGAGCAGTAAATATTTATTATTTTTATTGACACTTAATAATTGTACGTATTTATGGGGCCCCGTGTGGTAATTTGATACATGTATATAACTTATATTTACTGATCTCTGTATGTTAGGTACCATGCTGGTTACCAAGTGAAACTACAGACTTGATTAACAGATGATCAATAAATATTAATAGATAAATAAATTGATAAATTTTTCTTGTCCACAAGCGACACCTTATAACAGCTAACACTTACTGAGAATTACTGTGTGCTGGGCACTTTTCAAAAAAAAAAAGAGGAGGAAGATGAGGGCTCAGTGGTAGAGCACTTGCCTAGCACGAGTGAGGCCCTGGGTTCAATCCTCAGCATCACAGAAAAAATAAATAAATAAAATAATGGTATTGTATCCATCTACAACTGAAAAAAAATTTTAAAAAGAGGAGGAAAATAGAGGTGACAATAAGGCAAATAGCACATAAAACCAAAATAAATCCCAATGTATCAGTAGTTGCAATAACAGCAAGCAGATTTTTAGATTCCTTTACTAAAATATGAACTATTTAAATTGTTCTTCTTAAATCAGTTATATTTTCTTTACAAGAAACACTTACAAATGCAAAAAAAATGCAGTATGTCAAACAATGGCATATTTTCCAGCAAGGAAAGAAATGAAGAACTGATACCTGCTACAGTATAGCTCAAACTTAAAATCTTTATGCTAAGGGGGAAAAGTCAATCACAAAAGGCCTCATCTGTGTGATTCTATTTATAGGAAATGTCCAGAATAGGTAAGCTCATAGAGATACAAAGTAGAATCAAGGGAGTCACGGGTTTCTCTTTGGGATGGTGGAAATGACTTGAAATTATGGTGATGGCTGCACAACTGTGAATATTCTATAAACCACGGAGATTAATACACTTTGAAGAGGTGAACTTTGTGACAACTAAATTATACCTTAATAAAGTCATTATTTATAACAACAAACAAATGGGCACAGCATTATAAATATCAGGCAAAAGAGAATCCAAGGCAAAAAAAAAAATAAATAGAAATATAAAGCACTTTGAAAACATGAATGAAAAGAAAAGTAATAGTTTCCACAGGTCACAGACAGGTAAAAAGCACAAGAAAGGACCCTCTGGGCCAGGCCCCTGGTGGCTGCAGGGGTTGCAGAAGTGTTGTGCTGGGTACCCACCGAAGGGCCTATGGTGTGGGGATCACAGCCAGGCTATCACGGAGTTGGGGTCTGGGCTTTATTTTGTAGGATTTTAGATCAATGGACAATGTATACATGTATAGACATATTGCAGGAACTCACACTAATCTGCACAATCAATATGTGTTAATAATTTTTTTTAAATAAAGAGATTGTTAGACATTGATAGATTTGAAACAGCATCCTGGGGGCTACCATGAGAAAAGGATTGTAGGGAAAAGAAATAACAGACAGACCCATTTGGGGATCCACACAAGCAAAGCCAAGTGTTTATTTGAATTGGAGTAACAGCAATGGGCCAGAATCAAGGAGGAAATCAGACTGGACATCTGAGATAAGGGAGAAGGAAGAACCTAGGATAAGTCCAGGGTTCCTTGCAATACAGTTGAGTGTTAACCAAGGAAGAGCAGGAGAAAATTGGAGTGGTGGTAAACAGGCAA
This sequence comes from Urocitellus parryii, assembly GCF_045843805.1. Lineage (NCBI taxonomy): Eukaryota > Metazoa > Chordata > Mammalia > Rodentia > Sciuridae > Urocitellus > Urocitellus parryii. Next base: position 109,384,669 of record NC_135537.1, on the reverse strand, counting down.
GGAGAAGTGAGTTTAACTAGAAACACACTGAATTTGCGGTACTTTGGCAAATGGACATGTAGATCTGAAATTCAGAAAAGAAGCAGGACCCACAATAGCGATTTAGGAATATTCACATTGGCAGTGGGGTTTATTTCCTTCTCTAGTGCTAATTCCATGAAGATCTATAAAAGTATAATATTTAAAATTACTGAGTCACCTTCATTGATTTCTAATTAAGTCAAGAACATGGCTAATAATGGCAGTCAGGTGGCTGATACTGCTAGTTGCCTACTCAATAACTATTTCCTCTTCCTCCTCAGAGCAGAGCCCCTAATTTGGGAGTGTTGCAATTTACCCAGCTAAAAATATTTGATTTCTCAGGCTGTCTTACATTTAGAGCAACCCTGGGACAATGTTTTGGCCGATGAAATGTAAGTGGAAGTCTGGGTGGGGGACATCATTTTCTGAATAAAAGTAAAACCACCCTACTAGAATGGCCTTCACTCTTTAGCTATGTGCATTTTCTGTTTCTTCTTGCCTAGACTGTAGAAATAAGCCCGGAGATACAGAAGTCATCTTAGGACCATGAGGCATCCAGATTTAGGGTGAAGTCCTACAGGTTATAAGATGGAGAAATAGGAAGATGGAAAGATGCTAATCTCTGATAGCATCATGTGAGCTCCTGCACCAAGCCCAGACTTCCTTTATTGAGAGTCTAGTACCACATGACAAATAAACTTTGTATCTGTTGAAGGTAAATTCAGATACATGCTCTGTTTTTGTTTTCTTTGGCAGTTCAATGCAATCACTAAGGTATATAAATCATATTGGGACACACATACACACATATAGAGATAGGTATCTAAATATCTTTATGTATCTCTCTCTCTCTCTCTCTCTCTCTTTGTGTGTATGGCAAGAGAGAAACAGGCAACATGATCATTATTATTTCAGTTATAAAAATGTTTAAAAATACAGTATAATTTCTTTTTAATAGCATTGTATTTTTTTTCTTTCCCAAATAGGGTGATAAGAATTTACATCTAAAGGGAAACAATGATTTACCAGTATCAAGAAATTTCATGAATACACAATCATCTATCTATGAATATACACAAAAATGACACCCTTGGACTTTTTCAGTACAATGTGGCTCATTTAAATGGCTTTCAGACCAATGTTCTTGAAGATGGGATTGTCCATCTGACTCAAAAGAATTATTCCTGGAAGGAAGAGTCTTTCTACTCTTTCAATCACCTAGTAAGCATAGCTAAGGAAATAGTAAAATCCTGTACCATGGTGTTCAGGCCCCTTACAGAAAAGTAAGGGGACAGTGCTGTGGGATTATGTCAATAAAGTTCTAGGAGACACTGTTTTATACCACAAAACTTTTATTCTCATTAGGTAGGGATGATGTGGAAGACGTGTATCTCTATGGCAATAGTAAATTCAGGACAAAGTTATCCCAGGTTTCAGGACCAGAAAAAGCTGTGTAAACAATCTGCTTTTATCTCATGGTTGCTGTGGATCAGATAACTATTTGTGTTTCCCTTTCTGTTTTGGCTGCTGGGAACCTCTGGAAAAATATTAATCCCATCTCTGGAAACTACTTTCACCTCATATATTCTTGTTCTCTAAATTATCTCTAATTCGGTCTCACTTTCCACTCGTGCATTCTCGTTAGCCCAGTTCATTATCTATTAATTTTAGATTGTTTAATGCTTTATATTATAAACTCTTCAAAAGCTTTATGGAACAAAGACTATTTAGGCAAATAATTTTTTAAAGCACCAGATTGTCATCATAGCAAAAATACTGCTAATTTACTGAACATTGCTATGAATGAGGTACTGTCCTAAAATTTCAGCTTATCTTATTTACCTTAAATATAAGTAATTTTATAGATGAGAAAACTGAAGCACACAGAGGTTAAATAATTTATCTAATATCACACAGCCAATAAGTGATAAATGCAAGACTCAAACTCAGATCATCTGAATTACATAACTTATACAAAAGAAAAATAATGTTTAATTTCTTAAATAAGTAGAAGCCTTCTGATTTTGTAGGCCAAGCTCAGCATTGTTCAGCCCTGAAAGAGAAACCTATTATATCCATCTGGTCCATACAATCATGCCAGATGATCCATATCAACAGAAAGGATGAGACAGTGAAAGTTGAAATAATAGACCATCCAAAAAATAACAGGCTTTTGATCTTGGAACACTGTTACATTTGCTCATTCATTCATTCAACAGCTTGTAGGGAATATTCGTCATCTGCCAGTAGTGGCTCAGGTGCTGGAAAAAGTGGTCATACCATCTTCCCTCCAGGAACCCAAGGGCTATAAGGGAAAGTCAGGTAGGTTAAGGGCATCATGGGATTAGGATGCGAAGGCCGACAGGAGACCAGAACAAGGGATGACAGGATCAATCTGAAAGCAGTTTAGCCCTCACCTCTTGGTTCCCTTTAAAACAGAAATAAGAATTAGCTCCCTTGTGATGATTTTGTACAGTAAGAAGCTCTTAGCCTAGCCCCAGCACCATGTAGCCATTAGCTCTTAAGGATCAGTGGATGGCAGCCAGGGTCCTTGCTTTGATATATGCATGCACTCACATGGACGCCTGTCCCCAGGAACTCAAAATTCTGGAGCTAGCGGCTGCCTTCTCTCAGCTAAACCTGGAGATGACTCTAACTTACAGTCCACAGGCAGACCTCTCCTTTGGATCCACCATCCTAGAGTTATAGTCTTATTGGAATACCTCACCCACACAAATGATGAATACTTCTTCAGGATGCCCTGGAACATCTTCCCCCACACTGCCTGGATCACATAATGCCTACTCAGTACTTTTGCCCCATTTGCTCTATTTCACCTTATCTGTTATTGGCATTTGAATGCTACAGTTCATTGCACATTGCCTGGCTGCATAACAGAGGAGGATTCACCCTTTAACGGTCTGAGAGCCTCCTCAAATTGCAAAATAGGAGTTCCCAGTGCTTTAGTGGCTGAGGCCATTGAGAATGCTTATGAGCTCCACCTGCTCAGCATCTGGCAGGGCAATGACTAGTCTCTCTGGTTTTGTGGAGTAGCAAAATTAGAATAATTAATCATTTTCTCACCAACCTGAACTCTTATTTGATAGTTCCTGCTTCAAGTTTGTTTTGTCAGGCCATCAGCAAAGTCAGTCAAATATTACAATTCCTTTCTAAATATTCTAGCAGCCAGTTGGTAGGAACACTAGAGTGACAAGGCAAAACTCTCCAAAAGATAACTTTGTGATGCACGAGCACACTTGATGGCACTTGGCTGAGGGAACTCACCCAGAGATACCTCTATCATTGCCCCACTTAACCCAGGAAACCTCTTCATTCCAGCATTAAGCCAAGCATTGAACTCTGCAATTTGAAACTGGCTGGTAAAACTAATATGTTTCTACTTCTCTAAATTCCAAATTTTAGGCAGAAGTATAAAATTATTAGAATACATAGCAGGACAGATTTTTCAGGATTTCTCACTCAATGTAATGTTGCATACCCTAAAGTTTCAAATACTTCTGCCCTCCAGTTAATGTATATTTAGAACATGCTTGTTAGAAAACAAATGTCCTTCCTTTTGCTCAGTTATTTTTGTTGATGTTTAAAACTTTAGCATTAATAATCATGTATTCATAAATTTCTAAAATGCAGGAAAAGTTGACTGTTCCTCCCTAGTAAAAATTCCATGTTTTCCTCTAGAGTTAAGCCCTTTTTTGGTTTCTCAGATCTTTTCTAAGTTTCCAGTTTTTTGGTGTGTGTGTGTGTGTGTGTGTGTGTGTGTGTGTGTTGGAGTGACTGCAAAATCACAACCTGTACTATATGATTTCTGAACAATAAATCTCCAAAAAAGAGCGTTGCCAGGCTGGACCAGTTGGCTTTCTCCTGTTCCTAAAACTGTATGTTCTTAGACACACACACTTCCTCCATCCCTTCTGCTGCTGGCTAACTTCATGTAACACAATGTCACACTCACAACTGCACAAAAACAGACTCCTGGAAGGAACTCAAAGAGGGGGCTTGGCAGCCCTACCACCCTTAGACACTGGCCTACAAGTCACTGTCACCATTACCACTCTGTCTTGACTGGGGTGCCCCCAAAATGCCTGTTTATGGCTCATACCTTGAATTTTAAGTCCACGTACCCAGATTCTTATCCTCAGCTTCCCTGAACAAGTCATTTAACCGCTGTCACTTTTTATTTTCTCTTCAGTACAAAAGCACGAGAATGATAACTCCCTTTAAAGAATTGCTGTGAATCATATGAAGTAACACACATGCAGGCATTTGTGAAGCACTCTAGAGTGTATGTGCCATTTCCCATTATTTCTTAACTTTCTTATGCTTCCTTGTTACCTCCCCCTTGTTTTTTCCGAGTTGATTTTGTAGTTTTTAAATGTATCTCTAAAATACATTAGTTGGAAAACTGAAGAGATCTTTATGCTACCATAGTGAGTGGATTTTAGCATTAAATCTTTATTTACTTTTTTATTGAAGTAAAGTTACATAAGTCAAATGCACAAGTCTCAAGGACATAAGGCATGACTTCATAAATTTTTAGATGCTCGAATATGTGACCACTACTTAAGTCAAGGTAGGGAGCATATCCAGCATCCTAGAAACCTCACTTAGCCCTGTCCATGTCAGTAACAAAGTCCAAAGGCAGCTCCTCTTCTGACCTCTACTTGCTATGAGTTAGCTTTGTCTGGAGTTTAACACCACTTCTCCCCTCCTCAGTCCAGGGCTGGGGATTAAACCCAGGGCCTCAATCATGCCAGGAAAGTGCTCTACCCCGGAGCCACATCCCCAGAGGCATTTCCCACCCCAAAATGTTTTTTTTTTTTGAGAAGCTTAGAGTCTCTCTGATAATTATTAAATGCTGACTGAAAGATACACACTTCTAATCTTGTCTCTAGAGTGACAAAAATTCTGTCAAAGACAAGTCTGAGAAGAACAAACTTTCTAAATCACACAGGTCATGCCAAACAAAGGCCCTCATTTACAGCCAAGGACCTGAGGCTCAGAGAAGGGAACATCAGCCCAACTTCCTGCTACAGAGTAACTTTCCTTCCCAATGCCACAGATCACAAAGCGAACTGAAGGTCAGGGATGCTGCTGATCTGACCCAGAGCTCTGGGAACAGCTCTCCTGTCCTCTCCCTGCAGAACTACTTTCCAGGGAGCAGAGCACATTTGGTCCCCATGCTGCCTCTGTGCCCGGCACACCACCCTTACAGGACCAGGTTCCTGAGTGCCAGTGTCTACCAGCCCACCGGGTCTGGAGTATACTTGCTACTGGCTCCAGACTTACTACTGGAGATGAGCTTCGGAGGGGAATCCGGAAACCTGGGCATTAATCTCCGCTGTCACCACAAGCTGTGTGACCTTGGACAAGTCACTTCAAGTCTCTGGAGTTGGTTTTCTTACTGGAGGCCACTCCTGTATTCTCAAAGCCACCTATGGTTTTGCAATTTACTAGCTCTTTTTAGTTCCACTCAGCCTTTCCCGCGACACTCCACACCCGAGCGAGACCCGTCTTTTGTTCTGGGGGTGAAGCAGAGAAGGAGAGCTTCGCGAAGGACCAGGCTGAGGAAGCCTTGGTACCAGCAGCTGTTCACTGGGGACTCGGGTCCCGGGAGGTCACCGGGCGGTCACTAGGCAACCCCACCGTGACCTTGTTCCCTCCCTGGCCCTTTTCTGGCCCGGCCTGAGTGAAGCTTCTGGGAGATGGTGGTGGGCACTAGCGCGGCCAGAGCAGCGCCTAGATAGCGGCCTGGACCTGGGGTTGCAATCTGGCGGGGGTCCCTTTGGCACTGGCGTGCGCGCAGCAACCTGCCTCTACCCGAGGCCACTCTGCCTCTGGATTGGCCTGAGAGGACGCCACGTATCACCCTTTCCCCCTCGGAGACCCATCAGGACACGTGCGCAGAGCCGCTTCCTGCAGATGGCCATGCCCTGGACGGGTCTGGACTCGAGGTGGGGCCGCCATCCCCGCCGCCTCCCCGCTCTGGGCTCTGTCCAGCAGCGCCTGTGCTCCAGGCGACGCCGCTGAGGCCGCGCGGCGCTCGGTGCCGCGCACTCGGTGTGTCCCGCTGGCTCCCCTGGCCTCCAGCTCTGGTGCTGCTGGATGCGGAGGCGGGGCCGCCGCCCCCACCGGCTCTCCAGCTCCAGCTCGGGAGCCCTGGCCGCCTAGCGCAGGGACTTGGCCCGGGAGGGCGGGGTTGCTCCAGCACCCGGGAGGCGCGTCCCAGCGGCGAGGCGCGCCTCCCAGGTACAGAGTCCCAAGTCTGAGCCTGGAGGAGAGTGGGGCCTAGGACTGGATTTCTCCAGATAGGAGCCATTAGTGCTGGTGACCCATGGCACAGCCCCGCCACTGTGGGGACTGGCCACTCCTTTGATCTATTAAAAAAAAAAAAATCCGAGCTCTTATTGAGCCCCAGAATAGGGACGAAAGTGGGAACAAGGTATCCTCTTGTCCTCACGGAGTTCGAGGTATAGAAAGGGGAATCAACAAATGGGCAATTACAAGACAGACAGAATCAAGTGGGGTTGGTCCAGGGGACTCATGAGCGGGCATAGAAGAGACAGGTCAGAGAAGACTGTCCAGGAGTGGAAAGTTCTTCCACCAGAACTGAGGGGTTTATACTCAAAGGACTTAAAATAAGCATACTACAGCGATGCAGCCACATCAGTGTTTGTTTACAGCAGTTCAATTCACAATACCTAAACTATGGAACCAACCTAGGTGCCCTTCAACAGATTAATGGATAAAGAAAATGAGGTACACACACATGGGAGCATTACTCAGTCTTAAAGAAGAATGACATTATGGCATTTTTAGGTAAATGGGTGGAGTTGAAGAATATCATGTTAAGTGAAGCAATTGTAAACAATTGTTTTAAAAGTTTCCTTCCTTCCTTCCATTTCAAATGATATAAAAGCATCAATAGTGAAAACCAAGTCCCCCATCTCTCTTGACACTCAGCCACCCACATCTCCACAGACGGGCACAGTCTCAGCCACCGGCCATTTCTTCTAAAGTGTCACTGTGTATTGCAAACTCTGGGCTAGCCCTCGCTGTTAAAATTAAGAATCTTGGAGAACTTTCCATGCAACCACCTCATTCTTTTCAGTGCCTTCATCATATTCCATGGTGGACTTTTAAAAGGCCACCATGAAATACTGTCTGTGGATATCTGGGTGGCTCTGAGTGTCAGGAGAGGTGGGAGACTTGGTGTGCACTATAGATGCTTTCATATCTTTTGAAATGGAAGGGAGGAAGCTTTTAAAAAGGTTGTTTACAATTCCTTTAAACTCTTGCAATTGAGAGTCTATCTGGGTTAGATTTCTGAGCTTCCTTTTCAAAAAAGTGATTCTGTTAAGTGACCTGTACAGAGAGACAAAATGATCAATGGTGAAGGTGATTTCAGGTCTAGTGTTTCTTTTCCAGAATATAGTTGAGGATTCAAAACAAAGTAATCGAGTAACCCAATAGTAGGAAAGACTTTACATAAAATAACATTTAAGTGGCTCCTTTCTGAAAGATCATTTCCGGCGGATACCATATAGATCTAGATATTTTAACTTTCATGGTCAGTCTTTTGTTACATTGTATCATTGGACGCAGTGTCTTATTTAATATTAGCAACAAACTTGTAGAACAGGTATTGTTGGTCCCACTGTACAGGTGACTAAATAAAGAGTGAGGTCTCATAGTTAATAGTAGTAGAGCTGAGTCATCAAATCTACCCGTGCCCAGCTTTGAAAAACCATCATTTTTCTGTTCTAAAATCTTGTCTCTCATACTGGTCCCTGCTATATCCTTGGACACTATCACACTGAATTCCAAAACACCACTGTGTGGGGGTTGTATTATCCCATTTCCCAGATATGGAACCTGAGGACCAAAGAGCACAATGTCTTCCCAAAGCTGGTCAACTCATTTTTAGACCATCAGAATAAATCATGGCCATGGGCTGGGGTTGTGGCTCATCAGTAGAGAGCTTGCCTGGCTCCTGCAAGGCCCTGGGTTCCATCCTCAGCACCACATAAAAATAAATAAAGACATTGTGTACAACTAAAAGAAATAAGTATTTTTTAAAAAAAGAATAAATCATGGCCAGCTGGTTTAAAGAGAGGCTCAGAAAGGATGCACATGAGTGCTCCTCACCCTGCAGTTTTAAAGCTCTTTCCTCTTCTGCGCTGCAAGGAGCCAGCTCCTGGGTCTTTGGTACCTGGAAATCGAGAGCTGCTTCTGGCCCTAGAGGCTGTGCCCACAGCTCTGTGGCTGTCACCATGCCACAAAATGAATATATTGAATTACCCCATAAATATGGATATCATTTGGATTACCATGAGAAAAAGAGGAAGAAGGAAAGTGGAGAACATTTCAAAGAAGGCAAAAATAAAAATAAAAATAAGATTGGTCTGAGGGCCAAACTCTACCACACACAGCACCATGTGGAGAAAATACAAATGAAAAAGATGCATGAAAAGTGAAATACCAAATAAAAGAATGGCTGAAAAGACTCCCCAGGGAGCAGTACCAGCGTATCTCCTGGACAGAGAGGGACAGACCCAAGCAAAAGTACTTTCCAACATGATTAAACAAAAAAGAAAAGAGAAGGGGGGAAGGAGGGGAAGCCCCCCTTCCCAAAGTTGGTGCCCAGGAAGAAACAGAAGTCTTAAAAGTGATTCAAACAGGAAAGAGAATAAAGAAGGCCTGGAAGAGGAGGGTTGCTCAAGTCTGCTCTGTTGGAGATGGCTTTACAAGAAAACACCTAAACATGACAGATTCATCAGACCAATGGGCTTACATCTCAACAAGGCCCATGTAACACATCCTGAACTGAAAGCCACCTTTTGCCTACCCAATACTTGGGGTGAAAAAGAATCCTTCATCCCTACAATATACAATTTTGGGTATAGTCATTGAGGTGAATGTGAGGGAGTTGGGCCTTGTAAGACAAGGAGGCAAAGTTATTTAGGGAAAATAGACCCAGGTTACCAATAATCCTGAAAAAAATATATGCATAAATGCAGTCTTACTGGTTTGACAGACTTTTACACTCCTTATAATTATTAAAGACTACAAATCCATCAGAAAAACCACCATAACTGTGATATTTATGAATACTACCAAACAGCCTTACATATTAAGTCATTAAGAGAACTATTTATTAAACTGTAAAAATAAATAAATAAATAGATAGATACATAGATAGATAAATAAATACAAAAGAAGAAGAAGTTATGACCAGTCCTTGGTCACCCAGTGGTCATCTTGGGAAGGCTGGCCTATCACATTTTATTGTGAGAATTACATTTACTTCTTAATGTTAAAGTTGTTATTGGGTCTCTCTACAAGTTTATTGTCTGTCTTCATTTATAAGCAGCCCAATCCTGACCTACCTGAGTAAGACATAACAATAGATGGGGCCCAGTCAGCTGGCTAGCGGACAAGTTGGCTCAGTTATGAGCAACCTCCTGAGACTCAGATTTTGCTTTGCTCCAAGGCTTCAGTGTTCTGGGGTTTCTTTATCACTTGCTTTAAAAATAGCTTCTTGCAAAAAATATTTCTAAAGATCACAAACACATGCACAAGCAACACTTCAAACACCTCACTAACCACACTACAAAGCAAAGCAAAACAAGAAAACAGTTCCAGAAGCATGTCTGTGACACCAGGAGGGAGAAACAAGGACCCTGCGGTTGGAGCAGAGCTCCAGGAGGTCCTGCAAGATGCTAATGCAGAACTCACATTAGGCTCACATTAGCAAACACTGTCACCTCAAGGCCAAGTGCTTGAGCAATGTATGCAGGAAGGAAAGCCTGCCTGTCGTCCTGCAGCAGGGTAGGTGACAGCATCAGAGAGTCTATAATTAAAGGGCTAAGAAAAACAACAAGTGGTCTCAATGATTTCTGCAAGAGAAAGTATCTACATTGCATAACAGAGCAAGAATAGGCCCCTGCCCATTCCCTGCTGTTATCTTGGCATTGCATGTTTTCATAAGGCTTTAACTGCCATGCCATATACTGGTGGCAGAGTCACATCCTTTCCCTGTTTTCCCAGGAGGACATTTGTCTTCTTAATTTAAGCATGTGAAAGTTCCTGCTTCCACTACCAGAAGCTGAAACCAAATATTAAAACAAACCTTTCTCTAACAGCTCCTGTCTGAAGGTGTTTGTGCTGGTAACCTCTGTTTGTCTATGTTCAGCGCCACTGTCGTAAGGAGCCGTTGTGTATTTATACACCTATGCCTTTCTAAAAGATCACTTGCTCATTTCCTAATTTGTCCACTTAACAAACATTTACCCATCACTCTGTTCCTGATCCCAGATTAGGCCCTAGGGACACATAGATGGCAGGGTCTTTCCACTCCAGCAGTTCCTGCTTCCAGAGGAACAGAGGTGAAGGGGGTCATTGGGGTGGGTCTGTGTAAATGCAAAAGCAGGAGCCAGGCTCCTGGCACCAGTGAGTGGGACACTGATTTGAAAAACGTCAGAGAGGAGATAACGGTGGAGCTGGGCAGTGAAGGATGAGTAGTTTCTAGGCTGGATGCTCTGGGGAGGCAGGGAGGGTGGAGGGGAAAGGGCTGGGATGACATTTTCACTTCTGAGCATGGTGAGAAGGAAGGAGACTTTTTGGTCTACTTTAAGCATTAATTTTAATTTTTTTTTTGGTACTGGGGATTGAACCCATTGGCACTTAACCACCAAGTCATATCCCCAGATCTTTTTCATATTTTATTTAGAGACAAGGTCTCACTGAGTTGCTTAGGGCCTCACTAGGTTGCTGAGGCTGACTTTGAACTCCTAATCCTCTTGGCTCAGTCTCCCAAGCTGCTGGGGTTATAGGCATGCACCACACTAAGTATTTTTGAAGAAACTGCTTTCTTACAAAAGCAAAATAACCATGTCCACTAGAGTCTGCATCTTAACAAAGGCCACTGTTTCTGGTCTATAGTGCAAAGGCAAATAACTGCAGGAGGGTCAAACAACCTTGGGACAGAGGGGCTGCTTGCAATCTGTCACAAGCAGGGAGACAGCACAGGGGATTCTTTAGGAGGGAGCTGTTGTCTCACCTTCTCTTGAAGGCCCGTGGCAGGTTAACTCTGCAGCTCAAGGCAGAACTCCTACCATGATGACTCCCAGGCAGTGTCCTCTGGCACTTGGAGGAATGAAAGAGAGATGGAAATCCCACACTAGTGGAACCATTTGTGTGTCCCCCCAAACCTCAGCCCTCAGACCTCCCCTATAGATTTCTTCTCTTTAGTGCCTCTCAAAGCCTAATGCTAAGTATATACATGTTTGTTTGATCAACCAACTGAGTGACTACGAAGTTGAGGTGAAGACTAAGTTTGGGGCTGGATATAGCTCAGCTGGTAGAATGCTTGCTTCACATGCATAAGACCCTGGGTTCAATCCCCAGCACCACACACACAAAACAAAAACAAAACAAAACCTAAAAACCTAAGTTGGATTCTCCTTAAGGGCATCCACACCAGCCATAATTGTGCATCAAATTGCCACAACTCTATTTGCCCAAAGCTTCCAGTCTCGACTTGCATGGTGAAATTATAACCATGAGATTGAATTTATTTATTATTTGGTGTTGTAGGTGTATTTTAAATACTTTCTTATAACAGGATGGTCAAATCCACAGATTGTTAAAAACCAGGTAATCCTGAAAATGTCACAGACTGCCAGGCTCCACAGCATAGTGTATTCTGTGCTACTGTCTGGCCCTTCTCACTAGCTAACACACACACCCCATCGCTGACATCTATGGCTGGCTGGCGTCTCCACTACAGAAGACATTGCCTGGGCAGTTGCTGGCTTGTGGGTGGGCTGGGGGTCTAGCAGGTCATCATCTGGAAAGGAGTTGAGGGCTGCAGCAGAAATAAGCCAGGAAAATGCAAATGGTAGGAACATGTTCAATCCACACCTGTGCCATGTGTCACAGATTTAGGACAGCATTCTGACCCTAATTTTCAAGTCTGCTATTGTTACTATGTTCATCCAGTCTGCTTCCCATTTTCATTTCTTAAAATTAAACAGTTAGAATGGACTCACTTAAAGGACTCAACTCATCTGCAATTTTTTCCTTGGATCCTTTTTTTTCTCAAGACACCTCATTTTTTTTCCTGGTGTGCTCTTAGCATATGACTCCCTCATGCTGTGTCATCTTCTCAAAGAAAGATTCTGAGCAGGGCCCTGAGAAATCTTTCAAAAGCAACCTCAGTCTGAAGCTGGGGAGGCAGAAAAGATCAAGGCCTTGGGCACGGTCTTCTCAGCCCTGTTCTGATAGGAATCTAGCAGCACAGCCTCCTTTAGTTAGCTGCTGACCCCACTTCCCAGCCCACAGGCACCAACATCAGGGAGATAAGCCAGACTCTCACTCAGGAGGCTGGGCACTGGTCATGATTTCAACACCGTTTGTCTTCACTGGAACTCATGCTGAGGCCTGGTCCTCAGCATGATTATTGGAAGATGGGAACTTGTGAAAGGTGTTTGCGCCGTGGTGGAGCCAATGAACAGATCAATGGCTTTTTCAAGTGAGTTCTGGCTCTTATCTAATGGGATTAGTTACCAGGTGTTATAGTGTGCAGCTGCCCCCTCTGTTTTACCTCTTCTGCACAAACAAGCTTGCCTTTCTGATTTATGCCATAAGTTGAAGCAGTATAAGCCCCCCCACCAGAAGCCAAGCAGATACCACACCATGCTCTTGGACTTTCCTACCTCTGGAACTATAAACCAAAATAAAACCAAACTTTATAACCCACCACATCTCTGGCATTCTGTTAGAGCAACAGAAAACAGACAAAAAGAGTACTCTTCAGGACATTGCAGTTCATGTTGCTTTTCAATAATCATAAATACCCCATGCCCTTATCCTCACCCACATTGACTTCCTACACAGAGAGGACATCTTTTGAGACAGCCTCTCTGAAGTTTGTATTAGCATCTGGCAGCTATATTTACTGAGTGCTGACTATGTCCCAGACCAAGCACTTTGCCATGATCTTCCCATTTCAGCTTTCCATGAATCCTTTGGGAGTAGGCACAATATAACGATCCCTACTTTAAAAACAAGCAACAGAGCTTCAGAGAGAAAATTAACCAAGATAGCCCAGCTGGTAAGGGGCCAAGCTCGGATGGAAGCTGAACCTTCTCACTCCACTGTGAATGTTCTTAACCACTACTCCACAAGGCTGACAGTTTATTTTCTTGTTCTTATGGATATAAATCATATCATTAGTCTTTTTCAAATCAAGTAAGTCAAACCTTTACCTAACTTCTGATTCCTTAGGGTGACCTTTCACTTCCCTTCTTTAACTACTCCCTGTACTTCTCCATCTCCCAGGCAATTCAACAGGAAAAAAAATCACTGTCTTTCAAGGGAAGACCTGTCTCTCTGACAGGGGTTTCTCTGTTTCATCCTGGGAATCTCCTTGGGGTCAAGTGTTGACTTCTACTAACTACACAGTGCAGACCCCTTGCCTCTGGCTTCCAGTGGGTTCAGACAATGGGAGGCATGGGAGGAAACAGGAAGGTAGAAGGAGAGATGCCAGGTGTCTACTCCTTTGCTCCCTCCTGCTCTCCTGCTTAAGTCTAGGCTGCAGATGTGACCCTCACCACTCCCATTGTCTTAGCCCCTCTCATGTATCTCTAGCTGTCCCTAGGCTCCAACAAAACAACCTCTTCCTGTTGCCCCTTTAAGCTCAGAGGCCCTGTTGAAAATCCCTGGATGCTTTGGAGTTTTGTGGTTCTCTTGACCTGGCTACACCTCGTCAACTTCTTTCTAACATCCCATCTGAGTGTGCTTTCTGTCCCCTGCAGGACCCCACCTGATGACCTCTGGCACCCTCTAGATCCCTCTAGATCATAGAACAGGCTAAAACAAGACCTGACGGTGACTCTGGTCATCTATTTTTACAGCAATTCTGACTCACCTTTTATAAACTAGAGTCAAATGTGTTACCTGACAGGAGGGGAGGGAGCTTGGCTGTCCTTCTGCATTTTCCATAGCACTGCCTCTTCCCAACGTGGCAGCAGGGAGAATTCCAGGCACAGGAACCAAAATGGCATACTGACTTCCAAGTGCCACCTTTAAGTGTGCGGGTGGTTAAATTTAGAATATGAATAAACATTTATCCTTGGTACACACAGCATAATTTCACATCTGTAATAAACTTCTACTTTGACTCGATGTATATAAGCAGCTGTGCACTTGTTTTTTTTCTAAAAATAAAATCAATAACACCCCAGGAACACTCTCATCTTTACTCCCCTGTGATGTATTCTGAGCATGAACAAGTCCTCAAAGTGTCATGGGTTATTTTTCTTTTCTTCATATAATATACATGCCACAAATCTGCAATTATGAGATTTCTAAGAATTTAAATGATATTGTCTAGATACTAAATAACCCCTTTGTTTTTGGAAAACACACACACAACATCCAAGAGCATGGGCTTGTCTCTTGAAGGTCAACTGGTAGCCAAAGTTAAGTTCTGAAAACAAGTTTTGAAAAGACCACCTTGTTACTTCCTTATCAATTGCAATAAGTAAGTAAATAATACCCATCTAAGAGAAGTATTCTTTCTTAACATGCTCCAATTATGAAAGTTTCTTAAGAGTGGTAACAATTCTGAATTATTCCCAACTCACAAAGAAATGGTCCAATCTGACCTGTGTACCGAGATGAACTCATTCAACCCAGCAACACTGATTCAAACAAAATTGAAAAGGTATAATACCCAGACCATGCTATACACCCAGAGCCAACAAGAAGCACTTTAGTATAGGACACCATGGTGAACTAAATCAGGGTCATTTTAGAAAAGAGACTGTCAAACATAATACATCTTAGATGACTTTATGATTTTAAAACAGAATGAGGGGAAACTTCTAATTAGAAATGAATTAGTTCATTAAACATGATTAAGTACTTCGTAAATTTTTGCCCTGACCACCTGCTGATTTAGGCACCTTAAGAAATAAAGAAATATGGTCAATGACTCTTACCTTTAAGGAGTTTATAGTCTGGTCAGGTTAGGGCATAAAAAGGGAATTATGGCATATTAAAGTGGATACAGAAGAGTGAGAAATGAATGGTCTGGATGGTGAGAGCTCTGGGAATTCAAAAGAGGGAGAAAAGACAGAAAACTGCCTTCAGAGTCCTCAGGGGGGGAAAATAGTTTTTCTCTGAAAAGCAGCAGTTCCTGTTTTAAAAGTTACAAGAGGAAACTTTAAATTATCTAATTGAATCAAACCCAGTTTCTTTATTGTACAAGTTTGCCAACTAAAGAGGGTAATATTAAAACACTTTGTGGTGGTCCAAACAATGACTGAACACACTTATTTCTTGATGATTTTCTGTGGACTAAGGACATAAGAAGCATTCATTATCACCAGCCTGGCAGGAAGCACACAATTCAAGAATAGCAGACTTTCAGAAAACAGAGGGTAGTGAAATTATATTCTCTCTCCTCGCAGGTTTTCAATTGATCTTCTTAGAGCAATTTCAGAAAAATTACAAACAAATAATTTACACCCGATAAGAAAAGACAAGCTCAGGGAAGTTAGGTGATCCAAAAAATGAGGAAATATTTCTGGCTGAACTATGTTCCATAATGAAGGCCACACTGTCCTGATGGATGACCATTTTTCTTTCCTTATCTGAAGGCTTAATGCTAGGGTGCAAAATGAGGAGTTAAACTCTTCCTTTCTGTTGACTGCCAACACTTGCAATTTGTCAGACTCATTGCTATTTCATTTATTGTAGTGCTTAGCAAATCGCCATTGAGCTCTGTGGAGACAGAAGCCATCCTTGGGTCCAGCCAGTGCCCTATAGAGAGATGGGTAGAGGGAGAAGCTGCTGTCTTTCCAATTCATCTTGACTCATTTGGACTTGAAAAGGGAGCACTTTTCAGTCTGCAATGAATAGCACCACACAGAAAGTTGGACCAACTACCAAAAGGATTCCACGTGGGCCTTCTAAGTATAAGCATGATTTTTCCAGGTAATCTGTCATAAGTTCATGGCATCCTGGTGATTTCAGCTCCCATAGCTCCAAATTCTGAAGGATTTAAAGATGTTTCTTCAGAAATGACAGGAGCTGTTAGCTACGTTGCAAAACTTTTCTTTTTATTAGCAGATGGTGGGACTTCCTTTTTATTTCCAATTATGAAAACATGTCTCAACTTGTTATTTTAAGCTGTGGTGAGCATTTGACCTCCAGCATAAGGCACAGAGAGAAATAAGATTGTTTACTTTAGACTTAGTTTATAAATTAGTGTGTTGATTCAGGGTCTGGATAATCTATTTTGCTGTTCTGTTTGTTTTTTTTTTCTTTTTTAAATTCAGCAATAGTGTGTAATTTAAAATGCCAGGAAATGGTAATAAAAGGGTGGAGGTTTTTTCCTGCTCAGTAATTATGCTCTGATATTAAAGTTAAAATATACAAAATAAAAGCCATTGTTTAGTATTTTTCTTCATACCACACAGTCACTATAAAAGCTGTTTTATGTCCTTATCTTTGTCTATCCATATTTCTATTCTCCATATGAATTCAGCCCTTGTCAAATTCTCAAAAGGAGTGTTCTTGATGGTCTTTATCTGGGTCTTTATTTTGGCCATTCAGTTGCTTAAGATTAAGGTGAAAACAGATTTCACACTAGAGGAAAACACACCAGCCTGCAAGCTTATAAATCTAATCTCAAATGATTATATATGCAGAACAAGTAGGGTTTCTTAAAAAAAGAAAGTGTTTGCAAAAGTCAAATAAAGAATGACCACATAGAAAACACTGTGCAGACTTCTCAGATTCCAAATAGGAAAGGGAGGGTCACTACAAAATCAAGCAGAAATGAAAATGCTGGATATGGTGAGCTCTCTTTAAAGATTCACAGCCTGGAACCTCAAAGCCCCAGTAGTATCTTAGGTGCCAGTGACCTCTGAACCAATGAAGCATCTCTCACTTTTCTGTTCAAAACTTGCGCAGAATCCATGTCTAACAATCAAACTTTACGTTTTGATTGTTATTCTCTTTGAAGATTCTGATTTTCTTAAACTACTTTCTCTGGACTTTTAAAAGAAGCACAAAGAAAAAGCAAATACCAACCAAACAACAACAACAACAACAACATGAGCTATGGAATGAATTAAAAAACAGGGCAAATACCTAAATGTGAGATTAACTTCAAACTTTACAAATTCAAGAAAGAAAATTTAAATGTGTCAAGTTGTAGGCAGCATTTAAGGCCATAACTAGTTATTATCCTGCTGTATTTATATGGTGCTCTGGGCACTAGATGCTTCTCAACCACTAATTACACATTTCTCTGGCTGTCCAAATAAGGGAGTGCAGTGTCCTTAACCACAATGAACAGGCAAAGAATCAGGAGTTAAGTGATGGGCCTCAGGTCACAGACTGAACAGAAGTTGGGAAAAAGGAATCTGATACCTAGAGTCTTTCAGACCAAGCAAACTTCTTGTCCAGCTTTACCTTCAAAATACCAAAGAGGTCAATACTGTTGTAGATTCAGAATTTTTGTTACAACAGTGAGAAAGCCAGAAACGTCACCACTCTTCAGGGAGCAAAATCAGTCACTGGAGTTGTTCTACAGCAGCCATTCTGGAATACTGGCCTATAGCAGAATCCCTTGGTGTCCAGGGCTTATTAAAATACAAACTTTTGAAAAGCGACTGCAGTCCTTCCCATTCAGGAATTCTGGGGTGAGGCCTGAGATTGTGCATTTCTAATAAGGTTCCTGGTGATACTGATGCTCCTGGTCTGGGAAATTGTATGCAATCCACCTTCCACTTTACATCAAGGCCTTTTCTCCTACACCTTGGAATCATTCCTCTCTCTCCAGGGATTATCTTCAGATGATACTCCTCTTCCTGTGGGCCTGGCTTTCCAGCTTCCTCATCCTGATTTTGGTCCTCATGTCCCATAGATGGAAATGAGGCCATGCAACAAGGTGATTAAAAGACTTGGTTCTGCTTTCTATCAGTTTTCCCACCCAAGTCTTAATATTTCCATTGTTGTACCTGTGCTATGGGATAAAATACTATTTGCCCTATAGGCTGAATTTAAGGGTTAATTGAGGTCACTGACTAGAACATTGGATGCCTGACATAGAATTAAGAACTCTCTGATATTTATCACTATTATTATTCTGTTTGCCCAACAAACATTATTGAACACCTATTTATTATACATTAGGGTATATGGAGATCTATAGGGCATATTGAGGGTAATGGAGTACTCTCAAGTAACTTACTATCTAAATCTTGAGCTACACGGGGGCCTCAGAGTCATCTAGGAATCATACTACATGAACAAGTTCCAAGAAACAATCCATAACAGGCAAACACGAAACAAAGCAAGGATAACCAAAATCTGTCTTCAAATGAAAACTTGTGTGAAAGACCAAAAGGTAAAGTTGGGGTTGTTCTGGTTGAACAGGGAGGGGAAATCAGATGTCCCTCCTCCTGATTCCTACCCTGCTTTGCCGAAGGCTTCTGTGGAGCCCAGGCTGTGCAACTTTGGTATAAGACACAGAGCCAACTGTGTTTCTATAGTTGGGATATGATCAGGATAAAAGACCTCAGAATTATGTACTGGAAAGAATTTTACAGATTATTTAAAATTGATTTGGTGTTCTCATTTTACAGAGAAGGATACAGAAGCTTGGAGGTGTTTTAGAAGCAGATCCTAGGAACACAGACCACCTTCTTGATTCCTAACCCAAATTTCTTTCTGCTGCATTTCTTCTGCTCTTCATTCTTGCAAACAACACTCTAGGATGGAGTACGGCTCTTCTCCACTCAGTGGTACCAGAAGTTAAAATATTTCAGGCCAGCCTAGTGGGCAATTCAGGGTGTCTTCCTTCAAAATCCATCTCCTTCTCTGCAACTGAATTAGAGGGTACATCTAATAAAGATGTTGGCACTTCGTTGGTTAGTTTTATGCTCCAAAGTACACCCCTGCTCTGACATGCTGGCATTTTAATAAGGGTCATTCACAGAGGGGAAGAAGCATTGAAAAGAATTTGGGGAGGCTCAGAACCAGAAAAAACATCAAAGAAGGCCTGAGTCCATTGGCTGGCATCCATATGTGATGTTGATGGATGTCACAGGAGGGCACAGTTTCTTTCCAATTGCCATTGGCTTCCCTGCCAAGGAGAACAGTCTTTGAATTGCAAAGGAGAAAACAGAAGCCACTGTGTGGTAAACTGGAGAGGACCAAAACTTCTAACACTCTAAATGAACTCAAATCTGACACCTGGATGAGCGGCACCTCAGGCTTACAGGAAATGTTCAAATGAGATGGTCAACCTGCCAGCGAGGCCTTCCAGCTTCCCCATCCATGAGAGGGAGGCCAGAAACAAGGAATGCAACAATGTCTCCATTTAATTTAAAAAAAGAAAAGAAAGAAACAAGATTTCTCCAAGATATAAGTAGTTGGACTAGAAATTGATCCCAGAAAGTATTAGTGGAGTGGGAGAGCGGGTTGTAAAGGGAATTGAGCCTGGTGGTGCCAAGGAGCCAAGTCAGCCTCCCTAGGAACAAACCATATCATACTAGGGCCAGTCACTTCTTAATAGGATAAAGCCACAAAATCGGTAGATCAGAGAAAATGAAGCAGACGAGATGGAGTTAGCAAAGAACTGAGGACGCCATTATAACACACAGGACAGAAATCAGTCCAATCAAGTAGGTGAACAACTTGATGATTGACATTTACAATAGACATGAATTAGTTTTAGGGAAACATTTCTTGGCCTTACCCCAGGTAATATTTAACCAAAAGCAGAGAGTATTCTTTCCTAAACTGTCCAGGTACAACAGATCAAATTAAAATTAGCATATTTGCAGGAAGTATGCTCTATCCCTTTTGTAGAATAAAAATTTAGAAGCTCGGACTACCACCTGGATGAAGTCAATAATACATTGGATGGCAAAATGCGTATTTAAAAAGATCTGACAGCCTAACAGGAAATTTGATAAAATTCTAATTAAAGAGAGGTAAGTATAATTTTTTGCTGAAAATCTTTTTTTTTTAAAAAAAGCATTGCTAATGTTGAGGAGACACAACCTAGTGAGGTACTTATGATACAGCTGTAGAAATTATAATTGGTGTAACCTCAATAGTACTTGAAGTAGGACAAAGCCACCAAGAAACTCTCATCTTCAGTTATGTCTGCAGAATAACGTGGTGGTCTGCTTTGGATGGACTATTTAGGCAAAGTTCTAGGTACCCCATTCTAAGATTAAGGAAGGACTGGGATAGGTCTGGAAGAGAATGAGAGGATTTGAAACCTCATCAGGTTAGACATGGTTGAAGGAACTGAATTAATAACATCTGGGCAGGCCTGGTCTGAACGGCCAACTAGGGATGTGTTCCAGGCAGTCCAGGCCCAACAGAAACGGTGCACCCTAACATCTTCAATGGCTGCTGCAGGAGGCAGGGATCTATCACAGGAGCCTGTCAAGGAAGGCCAGACAGTACTTCCCAAAAGATGCGACCTCTGTCCTCACCCTCTAGGCTGTCCCTGTCTTGGGTAGTGTCAACGTACCCATATTTGCAGCAACTAATCCTCTTCTGGAAATAAAGACCTAGGACTTCATCCAGCCAACTGGAAGAACTTCTTCTATGAGCCACCAAACTGTACTGAAATCCCAATAAAGCCTTTCTAATTAGATGCTGGGATCACAGAGAGCTTTCATCTAGGCAACTCGGGGCATTTTCACACCAATTATTGCTTTTTATCTTCATAATACTCCCACTACGTGAAGAGGAGGGAGCAGGTTTTATTTTGCCCATTTTGTAGGCAGAGGAGCTTGGGGAGACGTGGCAAATTCTACTCCATCCTGGGGTCTGGAATTGAAAATCTGGTTCTTTCCACATCTCCATTAAAAAGGGTATGTAGGCCACATTCCATCTTTCTGTAGGACACTGTCCTTATTACAAAGCATTTGTAATAAAGTGAAAAAGGTAAGAATGAAGAATAAAGACAGGAAAGATTATATTTTCAGATATGCATTACATTAAAAAAAACATTTTGAAGCATCAAGAAACATCAAGTGGTCATGATGTGACCACTGATGGTTCACTTATATTTGATCAGCTGTAGAGTTCTGATATGAAATGAAGGATTCATTAATTTCAGGACAGCAGTTGCCTCCAATTATACCCTAAATTTAAAATAAGAGAATATGAAGCATGAATACCAAAGAAGCAAAAATGTCAACTAAATAATACTCACATCATCTACCCAACGTGCTCTTGACATTTTAACTAGAATCCAAGTCAGGCAGCTCCCACCAGTACAGGCAGGCATCTTGATGTTTCTTGTTATTTATGTGGTTCAGGGGCTGAAACAATGCCTAGTAAGTGACAGATGCTCAATAAAAACTTATCATGAAATCTCTATATGCCAGCCTCTGGGTATGGCACCAAAAAAAAAAAAAAACACAGGTCTATTTAAGATGTGATCCTTTCTCTAAAATGTAGTGGGGGACAGAGACATGGGAGTAGTTTAATGAACACAAAACACACAAAGTGCAGAGATATTGAAGCCATACCACCTAGGTTTAAAGTCAACTGTGTCAGACTCTACCTGTGATGCTCTGACAAGTTTCTAATTCTCTCTGTGCCTCAATGTTCTCAAAGTGGGGCTACAGCACACAGGGATATTGCAAAGGTTGTATGGGTTAATATCTGGAGGGGGAGTGTAAAGTACTTGATACAAAGTAAATGCCAATAAGTGCAGGAGAGATTTAAAGGTTCTGTGTGAGTATTTAGAACAAAGTGAGACCCAAAGGAGGGTCATTTCACGGTAGGGAAGTGAGACTGTCAGGAAAGACTCCAAGTTCAAGTAGCCCTTAATCTTATTCTTTTAAAATGAGTCCCTGATTTATTTCATTTTCTGTTGCTTTAGCAGACTGGATAATATATAGAGAGGTTTATACAGTTCGTGATTCTTGAGGCAGGGAAACTCAAGATTGGGTGGCCACATCTGAGGAGGGCCCCCTGCTGTGTCATGGCAGAGCCCTATAGGAGGCAAGAGGCAGGTGGGGTAGGGAGCAGAGGCCAAACTGCCCAGGCTGCAAGCCCATTCCACAGAGGAAAGCAGAGATCCTTCACAATCCCACCAGGCTGACAGAACAAACCATCTTCAAACCACAGCATCCCATCCACCCAGTAGCCACTGGAGGACAGAAGAGCACAGTCAATGTGAACAAAGGCTGAAAGGTAGGAGGTTCCATCAAAGATGGCAAAGGCGAGGCAGCGATGGTGGCAGGAAAGGCATGTGAAGCCAAGGGGTTCAGGGGCTCCTTGAAGTGGGGTGGGAGGGGGAAGCAGGAGAAAGGATTCGTGATGAGGAACAGAAAGGCAGGTTGTTGGACTTCTTACTGTGTGTCCATGGATTGTTTTGTACTGTAAGTCTTCTTAAATAGACACTTATTTTTTTTTCCAACAAGTAACTATTTTGAGGTTTAGCCAATGTTATGGATGGAATGTCCGTGTTCTTTCAAACTTCAAAATTGGGGATTGAAATTCCAGCCTCCAATGTTAACGATGTTAGCAGATGGAAACTTTGAGAGGTAATTAGATCATGAGGATGGAACTCACCTGAGTGGGATTAGTGCCCTTAGAAAGAGGCCTCAGACCACCGCTCTATCCCCAACCCCACCTCCTCCCCACCCCCAGGTGTGTGGCTGTTGAGGCAGGGAGGCACAAGCTCTGAGTTTCAGAGGCAAATTTTATAGAAATGAGCAGCAAAACCCAGATGAAAGAGACCCTAAAGCTTGTGAGACTGGCAGTTTACATGTATCCATATCTCCTGTGGCCAGAGGGGTGTCCAGCATACACTCTTCAACATGTCCTTTCATGACTTAATTTACTGGAAAAAGAAAAGCCAACTCCCTGAAGCAGAGTGCCTCCTGGAGAGCAAGGCCCCTGGGGAGGGCATAAAAGAGGTGGCTTTCATTATGACCCTTAGCGTTTTACTGTAAGCCTATGTATGTGTAAGCTGGGCATGGTGGCCACTCCTGTAACCCTAGGTATTCAGGAGGCTGAGGCAGGAGGATCCCAAATTCTAGGCCATCCTGGGCAACATAGTGAGACTCTGCCT
Source organism: Urocitellus parryii (assembly GCF_045843805.1). NCBI lineage: Eukaryota > Metazoa > Chordata > Mammalia > Rodentia > Sciuridae > Urocitellus > Urocitellus parryii. The sequence continues at coordinate 109,361,499 of NC_135537.1, read as the reverse complement.
CAAAATAAAATAAAACTAAAACTATGCACATAAGATTACTTTTGCAAAATATGTTAGTGCCTCAAAAAGTAGGCAAATATTTAAATGCTTACATTTGTACACTTGCATAATTTATATAAGAAGTCATATTTTAAAATACAGTGTTATCAAATATATTTTTGAATAAATTATTGAGGATGCAAAAAAAGTGGTCCTAGAGAGCTCCCCTTCCTCCCCCTTCTGCCATGTAAGGTCAAGGTGAGAAAGTGCCTGATGAACCAGGAAATGGGCTTTCACCAGACACCAAATCTGCCAGCACCTCAATCTTGCACTTTCTATCTTCCAGAGCTATGAGAAATAAATTTCTGTCGTTTATAAGCCACACAATCTATGGTATTGTTATAGCGACCTGAGCCAATTAAGATAGTCATCTAATTTGCAAAATAACATTTTAGAGTTTTATATCCCTTTTCAAAAGAAATATGTGCCCATTATGAAAAATTTGAAAACTACCAGTGGTCAACAAGAATAAAGGAAAATATCACTCATAATCGCATTTATCACAATACCCACCCCCATTTTGATCTTTATCATTTCCATTTTTATGTAAGTAAATTTATTATACGTTTTTAATTGCAAAAAATGGGATCATATGGTATCTACTGTTTTATAGCCTGAGTTTTAAAAATTAAATGTGAACACAATTACATGTCATTTAATGTTCTTCTACATGATCAATTTTAATGGCTTCAAGTATTTCACTCCATGGATGCATCATAATTTATTTTTATCTACTCCCTTATGTGAACATTTAAGTTGTTCTCATTTTTTCTATTACTGAACCTTCCTGTTGATAAATCTTTGCACACATCCTTGGTTTTATTGTTCGTTTTAATGTGTTTCATCTGCATAACGTCAAAGTGTGGGAAGTAAAGGGAGGTGATATACAACCTAGTTTATTGTATTCTTCACAAGAATGACCCCAAGCACAGCTCCTTGGTCCCCCAACCTAGGAGATGTCATGTGCCTACCCCATCAGAGAGAAATAAAGTGGTAGAGATCCATTTGATGCCCTGTAATCCTGCCTGGCCAGTGGTCCCAGGAAATAGGTACTTGAAACCCTCGCCTTCCTGCATTCTGCCAAGCTCCAGTCAACTGGATCCATGCAGGAGCCAGAACTGGGCTAGATTTCAGTAGGTCTCCATCTCTACCTCCAAGGACTGAGGCCATAGCAACAGAGCCAAGTACCCTCCTTAGAGCCCTACCCAGGACAAGAAGAGAGGCCTTGCTTGTGACTAGGCCAGAATCTTCTCCCATCAGCCACTGAGATCTTGATCTCAATGAACTGACAGATGCAAATACAAATAGACAAAACCTCAAGATGCCACAGCTGGGATTCCATTATGACTCACAGATCTCATTGCTTGAGTTGGCATTTCCCTTCTTGGACTGCCACATACCACTTGTGCATGCTAAGCTAGAAGGACGATGAGTGGAAAAGAAAAGGAGAAGCAAAATACACACACTCAGTCATCTGAGACAGCATATTTCTGTCACCCGGCCACCATGAACAAATAGTGATAGGCAGTGGGAAGAGAGGAGCAAGATGGTTTGGCTTCTGTGAGTGGAAAAGATGGAAGGGTGTATGAAGGCTCTGTACTCAAATACAAGAGGAGAATTAATCACCCCAAGTAAGAACAGAGCACAGCTCTTCCCAGCCTGCTCACCTGGAGAACCACACTCAAATTCAAAATCAAAAGTGCAGTGCCAACCCAAACATTTTTGATCCCTAGCCCAAATTCCATTGGTTTATACTCAAAAGCTTTTCATTATTTCTTAAAATGCAATATTGTAAAATATCATGACCTATTTGTTCTGTCTTTGCTATAATAGTGGAATCCTTTTAGATAATGACTGTGCTTTCGCTTCATTTTTTGATCATTCCAGTATCCATTCATCACACATTAATTATTGGGGCTGGTTAAGGTATTCTGGGCAGCTCACAGTATTGCCAGATCTGAGCATGGGCCATGGGCAAGAGAGACGAGACCCTACCCCCAGGCAGCTCTGGTGTCGGTGGTGAGGCAGCAGACACAATAAACAAAGAGACAAATAAATATTGTAAAGTGCTATGGAGGAAATAAATGAGGTGCTATCACAGAAACTAACCAGGCAGATGTGTATGGGGTGGCTTTGGAAGGCATCTCTGGTGAGCAGGTATAGCACTGCTTTTGCCTACTTGGTTGCTGATTTTCTTCCTGGACACACAGGAAAACTATGTGCTCAATCCTCTGCATTGAAGTGTGTCACATGGAAAATGGGCACAGGTGTTGCTTCCTACTCCCAGGCCTGGACTAAATAATCCTCTGCAAACTCCTTGTGTCTCACCAAGGAACAGATGATTCTGCTGAAGATTCTGAGATGGTCTCAAGGGACAGAGAGGTCATGACAATGGAATGCCTTTGTGGCCATGTGGGACATCAGAGTCACCATCTCTATCCTTAATATACCATACTCACCACTGGACTATGAGCTGGGAGACAAATAAGTTTTATTTTTTTTAAGCCTCTGAGGTCTGGGGTCTGTGAGAGCACTCAGACCATCCTGGCCAACTGAGGAGGAAAGGTTAGGGCAAGGCCTGGTGCAGGGGACACTGTTGGCGGCTGAAGATCTGACATGAGGACCTTCAAGCCAAGGGCCCAAGGTAGAAAGTTTGAGGAACGGAAGAGGAGCTGGGAGCTGGAGCCCAGGGCATGCAGAAGGGGCATGAAGTGATAGGAAGGGTAGAGAACACAGATAATAGTAGAACATGGTGAGGAGTGTGGATTCCTATTTCCTCCAGACATTCCCAACAAAGTTATCTGTGTGCCAGGATACCCAGTAAATAATAGGAGCTATTTTATTTAAAAGGCCAAATCCAGAAGGATACAATGAGCATTGGTTTCCTATCCAGGCTGGAATGCATTAGCTGGAACTTAGTAGCTTAAAACAACAGTCACTTATTATCTGAAGTTCTGAGGTCACAAGTTCAAAATTGGTCTCACTGAGCTAAAATGAAAGTGTTGCAGAGAGGAACATGGTAATGTTCCTCCAAGCTACCAACCCTGTAACTCACAGACCCCTTTCATTCATTCCTCTTAAAGTGGATATCTGGAATTTTTTCTTCCAAACTGGAGAAAGATTGAGTTCATTATATAGTTAATAAACAGATAATGATTTCCATTAGATTTTTTATTAGACTTTTCAAAATGTAGAAAAGAGATTGTAGATACCAAAAATTATGGGAAGGGATCCTGGATTGGGAGTCATTAGATTTACAGAAAACTGGGCTTCTCAAATCTTTGTTTCTTAGGTCCAGGAAAATAATTTAACTAAAGAGGAGGTAGTGAACATAGTGAACATTGATGGGATGCTATCCCCAAAATGGGAGTTTGGGGATGTCCCTTTGAAAATATCATCACAAGAAAATTATATCCTTAAGACTAAGGAGTCTTAGACATTACCAGTCATTACCTCTAAAATTCAGAGGATTAATTATTACATCTACTCCATACCACTGGAGTAAAATGCTCACAGCTGTGTTAGGTGACAGCAATTGGCAACTTTGCAGAACACAAATCCCCCAAAGCACTTTAGTTGAGCTGGCCTGTGTACATTTGCATATTATCCCTCAGGGATTAACAAAACTACTGAGACAAGAGGAGCATGTAGCAATTCTCAAAGGTTGATTATACTGGATTAAGTGAGCAGCCACAACATTTAAATAATAAACAAGCATTTCAAAAATCACTTTGGACACAAGATTCCCTGGACACTTGTTCTTGGAGTGTGAATTTGTCACGGATCAAGATGGAACAGTTCATTCAGCATCTCTCCATCTCCTTCCTTTTAGCAACAAGGATCCCCATTTCCTGCCACATCCCTCCCCCTCAAGGTGTATAGTCACCTGTCCAGTCAGCACATCATAGAGGGATTTTGTCTTCTCATTACTATCCCTCCTGCATTTGTTGCTTCATGCTCTTCTTTATTATTTATTAAAGAAGTTACTTAATCAGAACATTATTTTTCATGATGACTGCACTTTCCTTTTCAGGAACTACTAAGAATTAACTTCCCAGGAAATGATTACAGTTTTTGACTTGAAACATACTCCCAGGAAACTGATAAAGCAGAATGATGCCTTCCCATCAGCTGCTTAAGATACAACCAGTTTAGGGACTAAAGATTTATCAGCTTACACTGTGAGCTATTGACTAAATCAATGAAGACTCCCACAACAGCTCCCATAGCAAATCCTAAAGGGCATTTAAATTAGGACAAGACAGAAAGTAAATCACAATACTGTGAACAGGACAAAATGCTTGTCTGACACTAACTCTGTATTTTGCCCATCTAAAAGTGAGCATCTTAAACAGAAATCTAACATGCAGAAAAGAAGAGTCTAAAATGCTTAGGATGGGGAGAAGGAGAAGAAAGGAAGAAGCAGCTGAAGGTGTGCACCGATGGAGAGAGAAAGGGAAGAGGAGTAGAAAGAGAAAAGGAGGAAGGAGAGCAGAAAGAAGGAGAGAGAGGAAGAGGAAGGATGACCCAAGATCTCAGATTGAATTTAGCTGATAATAAGCTTGTCAGTAACTCAACTCAGAACACAAAGCAGAAAAAGTAATATGTCCAGTCGAGTGCACAAATAACATTTGAAACTTGTTTCGGAGTTACAGCTTCTCCCACTTCCCAGGTGCAGTCCTGCTTCAAGTTAGTTTCCTGGAAGAAGCCCCCCACCCCACCCCTGGCCCTTTTGGCCTTCCTGCATCATGGGCCAACTGCAGCCTCCAGCTCTTCTGGATGGGCTGGGAGGAGCGAGGGCAGGAGAGGCCTTCCGGGATGAGTGCTGCATGGAAAGATCCAAGGGCTGCTCTCACAGTAGCCACCTGAAGCACACCCTTCCTCCCTGGGTGGCCCCCAGGTTCCTCAGAGAGCTCCTAACCTCACAGTCATGGGTCACCTGCCTGTGGTCTCCTCAGTGCAAGCCTGTGCTGGTTGTTTAGAGTTTTTCTCTCAGCCACTGGAAATCTATCCCTCCAAGTGGCCCTCCAGGACAGCATCTAAGTTGGCCCCATGCCAGCTGTCCCTGGGGTCTGGCCCACATGTGATTCATGGAAAAGAGTCAAATCCTCAAACTGACACATTCTAGTCACCCAGTCAGTCTTCAAGCAGCAATCTCAGAGCAACCCACAGCTTGCATTTTCCAGAGCGAGTCAGGTCCCAGTCCACTGTGTACCTTCAAATGCAGAGGACACTTGTTCAAACCCTCTAAGATTCTGATCAAAGCCCGTCTCCTCGGGCTTGAGGAAAAAGGTAGGCACACCTCAGAGCTCCCTGGATGGGAGAAGGAGATTTAGAGCACAGCTCATGGAGCAGGTTATGAGTCACAAAACCAGGTTGCATGCATGTCTTTGCACTCCTGCTTGATGCTCTCGCACATAATGTTCAAATGACACACTGAATGTATTGGGTATGCAGTCAAAACAGTTGAAATTTTTCCATTGTACTTATTTAATTTAATTTTTTATTTTTTTATGGTATAGGGGATCATATCCAGGGCCTTGCACAGGCTGGACAAGCACTCTTCCACTGAGCTACATCCAGAGAACAGAATAGTTAATTTCAACACACTGTTATAAAGGAATATTCCACTTTACCCTAAAATATAAAATGCTAAATTTCCAGAGCAGATTAATTAGGACAGTTAATACTCACTTGGTCACACTTTACATTGTCTCTCGCTGTTGTCAGCGGGTATGTCTCTCTACACGCTCAGTTTGGCTAAGCCTCTCTGAATATGGCTTTTTATCTGTTCCCTCAGTCATTTTTGGTTTCATAATTCTCAACTATGCATCCCATCATATAAATCTCCTGCAGATACCAAGGATCAGGGCTCAGTTTTTTTTTGCTACTTTGGTTGGCTTGGTTCTTCTCTAATTTATGTCCTCTACTTTCTTTCTGAAATTCTGCTAAACCATGGAGCTGAACCATTAGAGTTTGAAAAATATTGGAAGTATTGTTTGGTATTTTATCCCTGTACCCAGTGACCCTGACCTCGTCCATCAGCTAAGACTTACTGCATTTGTTATTTTAGAGAAAAGGGATGACACAGCACAATAGAGAAGATGGAAAAATTAATTCATTGTGTTTCAAAATCCTAGAGCGGGAGCAAGGATGAAGGTGAATGATAGGTATTAAGCAAGCAAAGACTCTGAAGAGGGACCTACAGGCTGGGGAAGATGGCTGACCAGTGCACAGTGGCAGGGAGGTACCAAGGGCCCCAAGCCTCACCTACCTCCAGTCAGAGCCCTGGGAGGAATGGATAATGGAACTCACAGGTAGAACTGAGCAATGTAAGGGAGGTAAAGAGGCCAGGAAGGTGCCAGAGTGCAGATGCTACATGGAGTGTCTGGACAAAGGACTGAGACTGCCCCAAGTAGGCTTTGATGCTCTAGCACATCACAAGAATAGGTGAAAGGAATTCCATGAGCCCCAGTGGTAGCACAGAAATGGGAATAAGCCTTAGGAGGCTGCCATGTTTTTTTCTGGAAAGAATTGGTCTACATTCATCAAGTGTTTCCCGGCAGTTACTCAGAGAGTCAGACTTTAATCTGTCTTGCTGTGGGGACTATGGGCTAACATGGCTATCCTCAGGGAAATGAGTGTCTAGGGACCAGAAGACAGATGCTGGCATACACACATGGTAACAAAGGGCAGAGAGTCTGTACCCCTGTTGAGTAGCACTGAATGGGGCCCCTGGGACCTAGACAGAGATGGTGAGGCAAGGATTTAGGCACTCTGAGCTGCATAGTATGCCACTGTATGCATGTGGCATGGAATATCATTCAGCTGTTAGGGGAATGGAATTCTGACTGGTGCCACAGCAAAGAAGAATCTTGAAAATGTCTGGCTACAGTAAGCAAGACACAAGGAGATGAATACTGTACGGCTTCACTCACCCAAAGTCCAGAGCCTAGGCAGAGTCACAGAATTGGCAAGTAGCATGGTGGTTTCCAGGAGAGGGAGGAATGGGGATTTAGGGCTTAATGGGTGTGGAGGTTCACTACAGGAAGATGAGAAAGTTCTGGATATACGGAGTGTTGATTGTTGGGCAACATTACAAATGTACACTGAACCCTACTCTCAGAAGAGGCTCAAATGATAAGTTTTACATTGGGTATATTTTACCACAATAAAAAATATCTCTGCTAACTTCAGTTCTATACACCAGTCTTAGAAAAGCACACCCACTGTGGCTGATTTGGAAAAAGCCAGGTGTCCCTATACTTGGGGTCCCCAGCCTGTGATTGGCTTCTTCTGGGCTCCCCTGGCTTTGCCCAAGTTCCCCAAGAGGAAATAGGACTCACAAACTTCCTGTACCATAGGCAGATAGATACAGTGGTGCTTCACCTCCTACTCTTTAAAGTGGTCAGCTCCAGTCTCACTGGGGAGCCAGATGGCTTCACTAAAGATAATGGAAAAATATGTCTAAGGGGGAATTTTTATCAATTTGTTCCCTAGACATAAAACCATGGTGATGATAATCCCCTCTATACAGTGTGTTAAAAAACGGTGTTCTTGCCTAGTGTAATTCTCTAAGGTCAAGTGGGGCAAGTAGTTTAATTCACATAAAGATGAGATGAGACAGAATGAGGCATGGCAAGTTCAAGGGACTTGCCAAGGTTGCCTGGCTAACAAGCGTGTGCACAAGGACTTCAGCATCCGTTCTCGGAGTCCAGATCTGCAGCCCTTGTGGGTCTGCATGGTCCTGGCAGGAAAGGAGACAAGGCATCTCAGGTATGTTTGGATCATAGGAGGTTCAGGAGGCCCCAGGAAGGCTAGGAGTGTCTGGGACCCTCTCTCAGGGGCAACCCTTCTTTTTAGCACTGCACTTAGATCCCAAATGAATTAAAAAAAAAAAAAAACAGAACAACAACAACAAAAACTAGACATCTAGATATCTTACTTTTTTTTTCATTTATCTGCAGATGATGGGTTGTTCCTCCTTTTTGGCTAATGTGAATGTTGTTGTGAACATTTGTGTACAAAAATCTGTTCAAGCCTCTGCTTTCCATTCTTTTAGGCAGCAGAGAGAAATTTTTAAAAGCATTCTGTAGGGAAAATTTGGAACTGTTATGGAAACAAAATAATTTACCTCATTTAATGATTCATAGAGGGAGCCATTGTTGGGTTTTTCTGAGTTGACATTATAAAAACTTTCCTCATCACAAACTTTGGAAGAAAAAATAATAAAGGACTTTCTGGACTCTGATTTATTATGAGACTATACAAGTGGCAGTGATCAAAATGATTATCAGATTTTAAGCTTTTCATTAATGTGTTTAATAAAAATATAGCTTTAGTTCTCAAAGTTGACTAAAATAAAATGAATATGTGCTCATTGGATTTCTTAGACAAGTTATGCTATGGTAACTCCATACATATATAATAAGCCTTTTTTAAAATATTGCCCACAGCAACATGTAGCTCTAAGGAATACCATGCTACAGGAGATAAGTTAGTTCCTGTGTTTTATCAAACACCTATAAATAAATCACAGTTTAAGGGAGCCAGGGCCAGTATGCTCACTGGCTAAGGACCACCTGAAGAACAGCTTTTGGAAAAAATATTCCTTGTTATTAGGAATAGTCACCTGCTAATCATTACTTCACCAATTCAGAGATCTATGCTTTGAAATGTGTTTGGAAGCAAGGACAACTCTTCAAGTCTGAGAACTGAAGCCCCATGTTGATTTACCAATGTAACCTATCATGTCATTCCTGAGGCTCACAGGTCTAGGCTGCATCTTTCAAAATTGGGAAATACTATGAAAGGGCAATATTTTCTTAGGATCATCCATTTGTGTCAAAGCCTCGTGCCCTAATGGCCACCTGGTCATCTCCCCATCTCCTACCACAGGTCATCTTTGTTTTTCATTTTTTTGAAGGCAAACTCCTGTCTCATTTCAGGGTCTTTCTTGCCTCACCCCCACCCCCCTGTCTACTTTCTCTGAAATGCCCTCATTGATTTTAAAGACACTGACAATTTTCATTTGGTCTATTTCCTCCAGCCTCTCTTATCCTACACTCTCATGCTTATCCTTGCCTCTTGTTATCAAGTCCATACTCCTCAGCTAAGACCTCCCATACTGTGACTCCAATCTTTCTTCCCAGTTTACTGATACTCATTGCCTTAGGTTTTGAAGAAATCTACCCAATGGGTTCAGTCTACACTGTTTTCCCTGTTGGGAATCCCCATCCCTTCCAATTTTGCCCATTCCCAGCCTTCCTCATTTATCAAGTCTTTTCTGGTTCTTCTCCTTGGAAAAAGCATGCTTTTGTTTGGACTCCCATTGAGAGTTACCCACTTACCTCTTAAAATGCTTGCCACTTTCTACCCCATGTATCAGTTACTTGTGTTTCTATCTCAGTTCCCATAGATTCCCAGAAGCTTTCATAGCAACTCAACGAAAATATAAGAATGATTATAGGATACCAAGTAATATCAGTAATTTTGGTTGGTAATTGCATTACCTTTATAAGAAGTCAGAGTTTTGAGTTATGGTCAACAATAACAATATGTTACATACATGTTGAGCTTTCTAGGTCTATAATCTATTATCTGAAGACCCCTAGGAAAAGTGGAATCCCCATTCTCATTTGACAAGTGAGAAAAATGAAGCAAAGAGCTGGCAGGAAGCAAAGTCAGTGTTGCTGCATCAGGTGAGCATTAGTTTCTGAAAATGCTCAAAGAACATAAATCAGTCACAAAAATGCAGCTCAGCCCAACTGTACACCTTGGCTGTGGTCCCAAGACAACACTATCTATGGGGCCAAGAATGCCTCAATTCATGTGGATCATCATGAACACACTTGATACACAGATTTCAGATAAGAGCAAATAGGGAGTGAGTTCCCTTAAACAGAAATCACCATGGATCCATACTGTTGCTGCTATTTAAGAGAATTTCCCTATCTTGATACAGAGGAGTCATTCATCAGGCATCCTCTGGATCTGCCAGCTCCAAAGTGCATCTCCCTTCTAGCAGGGATTCTGTCACGGGGGTAGCTGTGCATGGACTCAGGCTAGTAGCAAAGTTTTCCAAAGAGTGTTTACCTGTGGGAACTCATACTGTGACACTGTGCACTTCAAGGCAATTCATAGGTTAATAAGTTCATTCAGTATCCGACTTTGGTTATGTCTTTTGGGACTGCTAAATACATATAGAAGAATTTATCTCTTTTGTCTCTTGGTTTTTCAATCAAGTGTGTGTGAAGCATTAGAAAGCAGCCCTTATTTATTTTTAAAGTATGGGGTCAGGGAACAGCCTTGTGGCATGTAAATACCCACAGGTGGAAGTTAGAAAAGTCTGCTAGGGAAATGCTCTCTCATGGACACCTTTCCTTCCCTCTGCACTGTGCACATCTCTCTGTTGGATTGCTCCATAGCACTCAAAAAATGCAGTCATTTTTTCCAAGCATTATCTGGAGTCCTTACAAAGAGAGCATTTTAGTATACAATTAATCGAATGCATTTGAGATAAGCTAGACTTTTTAAAAAGATGATTACCCATGAGCAGATCTTCCCTTTCTGAAGGAAGCCTGGTTATGGGCTTCCCAGCTGCAGCACGTATTTCTTCAATATGGATATTTCTAGCCCGAGGTGCTCATGCACAGCTCAGCTGCCAAGATCATGCCAGCCCTACTTCTTCTGGGACCCAGGGCCCAGCATCTCAGACATCAGTGTGGCTTCCCACAAGATCCTTCTGGCTGGGAAGGATCTTTGCCATTTTGCCTAATCCCCTCTGCTGTCAATGGCAGTAATGCCGCTGAGGGCCGTCTGCATTAGTCAATAACTTGCTTATCGGGTGCTTACTTAGAAATGCCTCTGAAAGCATTTTCTTAATCTAGCTAACAAATACTATGGTTGAGTTGATATTAGTCTCAACAGCCAAATATCACCCCAGTTGTCTGTGTTGCTAGGTGAGAACAGTGGTCGGAAAAGCCTCAATAACCATGAATGGATTGACTCACAGTTTTTGGTTTCTTTCTTTGTTTTGGTGCATACTTGAAGCACAGGCTCAGCCATGGAGCTGCACTCCGAGCCCTGGCTTGTAGTTTTAGCTCTTTCTTGACTCCTGGGACTTACTCTTCTACAGCTTCTGCTTAAGAACTGACAATGGTATAGTTGCCAGGTTATACTGAGTACCAAGACTAGAATTTCAGAAAGGCAGAAGTTGATATCCAGTTCTGCACTATAGAATGGTGTGTGTTGTCTAACCTGTTTCCTTCTTTGCCAAAGAACAACAGGATGACCCCATCAGCCCTGGGTAATATCCTAGCCACTGCTGCATCAGATGAGCAGACACATGCCAGGGCCCCTGGGTGAGCAGGAAGCACTAGAAAAAGGAGCTCACTGTTGCTGCCTGGGTGAAGGAGGAGGTGTGATGGGGCACAGGGCTTTGCTGCAAAATATGTAAACCAAGTGCAGCAGCTACAAATAGTCACAAAGCAGAATGGGAAGGATATTACCCAGCAAGAGGGGCATCTGTAAGAATGATTTTTTACCTAATTTTTAAAAAAATGCTTTATGTCCGCTTGTGTACAGTTCTAACTACCTTAGGTACCTTCAGTGTCCAAGGTATTTTCTTGGTGCTGAAAACACCAGAACAGTAAGATACAATCCTTGTTCTCAATGAGCTAGTGATTGGTATGCACACACTATGTGTAGGTGTGCAGGGACGCAGCCACATGAAGGTGCCCTGTGGCTTGCTGTTCTCTGGAGCACAGGGCATCGGGGAGTCCAGGCCAACTAGCAAAGCACTGAAAAGGCAGCAGAGGTGAGTTTGCTTTGAAGGGACTTCAACAGGCAGGATTAGGATAGAAGGTGTTTTTGAAGGAAAAATACTTGAGAGAAGGCAAGGAGGGGGTGTGAGGCACATGCCTCCATGTGCTGATATGTGTGGAATAGGAAGTGGGGAGCTGTGAGGTCCCTGTGTGGCTGGGAGGCATGAAGGAAGGGCACGAGGGAATTGGTACATTTACAGTAGCCACTCAGGTCTGCTCGTATGATGTTTGGGAACCAAAAATGCCACATTGAGACAAGATCTTAGCTGCTTCTTTTTTGTGGGGAGGAGGTACCAGGGATTGAACTCAGGGGCACTCGACCACTGAGCCACATCCCCAGCCCTATTTTGTATTTTATTTAGAGACAGGGTCTCACTGAGTTGCTTAGCACCTCACTTTTGCTGAGGCTGGCTTTGAACTCATGATCCTTCTGCCTCAGCTGAGTTGCTAGGATTACAGGCATGTGCCACCAAGCTCAGCTCTGGCTTCTTCTTTTTGATTCTGTCCTTGTCATTCAGTTTGGCAAAGAAATGGCACCTTCCTGCAGCAACCAGACCCAAGGACAGACTCCCAATGGACAGTTGTGTATATAGAAAGACTGGCAGAAAAAGAAAGGTATTCAATCTTCCAAAATATTTTTTGGTTTTGTCCCCAAACTTATAAATTGATTTTTGAAGTCACATAATTATAAGAAAACTAAAAAATCTTTCAACTTCCTATAAAGTGAAAGACTCAAAGGAATTCACTGAAATTTTTCTCCAAGTTCATTACTAACAGTAGCAAGAAAGTTCATCATTTGTTCATTTAACAAATATGTCTTGAGCTCCTATCATGCACCAGGCTCCGTTCTAGGCACTGGGGATGCAACAGGGAACACACAGATGAAAATCTCCACCTGTGTGGAACTTATCGCTTAGCAGCAGAGACCAGCAATAAATGAAATAAATAAGAAAAACAGACAGTGAGGCGGGGGACCAGAGATGCTGTGGAGAAAAAGTACAAGGAAAGATGTAGATGGCACCTGTGACACTGGAGCCAATGCCTGAAGGAAGGGCGGGGTGACAGCCATGCAGACACCTAGGAAGAGAGCCATGGGGCAGAAAGCTGAAATGTACTTGGCAGGGCAGGAAACAGGAAGGAGGCCAGGGTGTCTGGAGCTGAGAGATGGAGAGAGAGGAGCAAGATGTGAGAACAGAGACATAACAGAGAGCCTGAGGCAGGAGCACAGCGGATGAGGAGAGGGTGTTTTTTGGCAGCAAGAAGAAACCGTTTCAAGGTGGAAGAATTGATCAATACTAGCTAGTGCTCTGAGAGGCCAATTAAGATGAGAACTGAGAACAGATCCTTGAAGGCTAACACCTTAGAGGTCATGAACTCCCCTGAGGAGAAGGGTGCGGGTGGAGCCATACGGGCAAGGCTGGCCAGAGTGAATTCAAACAAGAATGGGAGAATGGACAGGGTTTTGCTGTAGTGAGAGCAGAGAAATGGAGTGTATGCTGGGAAACAGAAAATGGTCAAAAAAAACTATTTTTATTTTGTTCTGTTCTTTCTTTTTTCTTCAAATGACAGAAATCACAGCCTGTTTTTATGCTGCTAGGAATGGATCCAGCAGAAGGAAAAAATCAATGTCGCACAAGAGAAAAGGGGCAGCTATCCAAAGGTACCAGGGCGCTAGGTGGGAGGGAAGATTTAGTGCAGAAGGAAATGGGTGACTGAGGCAGCATCAGGGACAGTGATCTTCAGAAAAGGCAGGAAGGCAGACCATCCAGGCATTGAGGTTGGGAGATGCAGATGAGTGCTGGCAATTCATGAAGACCCTCTTGTGACAGCTCTTTCTTCTCCATGGATCAGTGCAAGCAGGCAGGGCACTGGTGAGGAAAGCAAGAACCATCATGCAGGGGCTGCCTCTGAGGGAGGAGGCAGTGGGACATGGCCTGACTTACATTTGGGGAGCTCTTTCTGGCTTCCGGCTTCAGAATGTACTGAAGGGAGGAAAGCGTGGAAACAGACCAGTTAGTTAAGAGGTCACTGCAGTTGGGGATAGAGACTTTTCATTGTTTCAAGATGAGGATGGTAGCAACAGAAATGGAAACACAGTCAGCTTCAGAATGTATTTTGAACATAGCTGAATGTGGCAGAGTCAATGAAGCACAGGATGTTTTTTTTTTCCCTCCAAAACCAATACAACCCAACTCAGAGATGTCATTACATGACTGAGACCCAACTCAATAACATGGCAGTGCTTTTAATGACCTGATCCAGTTTTTAACTAGCAATGATTACTCCAGAACAGTGGTGATATCCATAAGTGATGCCAGTGAATACATAAATACCTGTTGGTGTTGTAAAGTGTTATGGAAATGGAAGCTGTAGTTAAGAGAGGCGTTTGTGTCTGCTACAATAAGCCAATAGGCAGGGAAGAATCAATACAGCATGAAATTAGTGTGGGAAAATATTTTAAGCTTTCCAAGATCAAAGAAGGGATAGTAAAATATTAACCTGATGTCCTTTTAACTTCCCTTTCTCAATATTTATTAATGTTTGGCCTCCCTTGAAATGAGAATTCCATTATGAGCTCTTTTGGTAAATGGATTGAAGGTTGTCTCAAAGCACTCCGGCTTCTCTTAAGTATTTTCTATTCTCTGGTAAAATACTATTAGTCTGTATTTTATTGTGCTCAGCATATCAAAAACAAGCATCTCTATTCAGAAGAATTAAGGGACTGCCCTGTTCTTCTCCCTCCCCTGCCACCTGTGACTACAATTATAGGCATTCTTACAATGAGGGGATGTACAAATATAACTGTCATGGTAAAATTGTCATTATAGCTGGGCATCAGACGCACATCAGTAATCTCTGGAACTTGGGAGGCTGAGGCAGGAGGTTTGCAAGTTTGAGACCAACCTCAACAACTCAACAATCTCCTGCCTCAAAATAAGAAGATAAAAAGAGCTGGGGAGGTAGCTCAGTGTTACAGTGCTAGCCTAGCATGTGCAAGGCCCTAGGTTCAATTCCCAGCAATGCATACAAACATACACAATTATAAAAAACACCAATCCCTGGTGATTCATGAAGCCTACTTTAAATATACCTAAAATATAGGGCTTTGAACAACCAAAATATATGAGAGGCTCAGTACTTTTCAAATTCATAGCTGGGAAAAATGCACACAAAATTTCCCAGAGAATAGAAGACAGAAATCCCTTCCTTGTCTTTTCCTCAGTTCAGATTGTGAAAAGCTGCAAACTTTGGCCACCTAAATATTCTGTGTCTTACTAAAGAGCATGTGAGGTAAATCCTACAAGAACCATGGCAGTTTTTAAACTAAGAATTAAGCTTCTAGGATTTAATACTAAAGAAATAATTAAGAATGCATAAAGCTCTGGCTATAAGAATGTTCATAACAGCACAGAAACTGGAATCAATTTAATTCCTAACAAGAGCTGGCTAATTTAAAAAGAAATCCATCCATGCAATTGAACTAGGCATGGCCATTAAACTGATGTATAATAGTTAAAGATGTGGAAAGATGTTCATAATAGATTTTGAAATAAAATTTATATGAAGAGTCTGGCCACATCTTTATAGTAAGAAAAATATTTACATGTGGATATATGTAGGAAATTAAAAGCATAAACATTAAAAGATTTATGTGATTACTTCTAACTGTAGAACTTGCAGGCAGTTGGTCCATATTCCTCATCTATACTTTGTTTGAATTTACCTACGAATATCATCTTATTACTTGTATAATTGGGAAAGCATCAGTAAAACTTACTGATGGCTTACAAATCTCAAACTGCGGAGCCAAGTGCACCCTATTGTTTCTGACTTTGCTGGTTTTCTAGACCTGTGGCTATGTTTGAGTTTAAGCCTAATGTGGCCCAGAGATGGCCTTCTTTCATGGATCTATGATAATCTGCTTAGCAATCAGGCTCACTGTTTTCTTTAGATGTCAAGTGGAAGGAAAAGGGCACCATTAGACATTTGGTACCCCCAGGACCACAAGGAACAGTGTTCTGAGTAGAAGCTTCTGGCAGCAAGTGTCAGGAGGTTGGTTTCTTTTGCATAAAAGCAACAGGGGCTGTCCAGAGATCAGATGTGTCCAGAACATCTGGGTGGGAGGGGGGTTGTGGGATAGGGACATACCATGTAAAGTCCTAGAAAGTGAACATGAACACAGAAGATTTAGTCCAATGCACCTTGTGCTATAATACAGAACATATAATACAGACTCTATTATACAGAGTCTCAGTAATTTCAGGAACAAAGCCCAAATAAAGGGACAAAACAATTTACAAAGATTCCTTTAACTTAAGAACGAAGTCCCCAAAGAACTAAAATCTAATATGTTGAACTCCAAACAAGCTGCTTTAAAAGCAACACTGAAAACATCAAATGGAAAGTATATTAAGGACATGCTCCATCTGTAAGCGCTTGCTTACCACAAACTCAATTACTTGTTCTAAAATGAGGTATGGGTTGATTTCCCAGGACACTCCGGTCCCGCAATCCATTGTATCTGTACATTCTTGCTATATCATTGCATCCTCAACCCCAACCTGGTTGATGAGCACAGCAGACAACATGAGCCCAATTTCACAGACCAGAGAGGAGCCTGTAGCCACCCAGACAGTAAATGGCAGCATGGGAACTAAGCTCAGGTGAGCCTCATGTCAGAGCATTGCCCTTAACCTTCTACCAGGCTGGGACTAAGCTTGCAGGTCTCATTGGCTGGCCCGGGGTTCCTGACCTCCCAGCCTGCATGAACACACTGTGCTCGAAGTTTCCCAGGGCCCTCACCCTGGACAGAGCCTGCTCCTTTTACCCCATCCACAAGGTCATTTCAGAGACCCCTGTTGGCCCTCCAGTGAAGAGGCAAAGGGTGTTCAGTCTGCCAGGGCACAGGCCAACAAGGTGAACCTTAGGGTACTACGGAGCACCTACAAAATCCTCAGACTCAAGGCAGCTGCATCTTGACTTTTGCTGAAAGCCAAGCATCAGTCCAAAGAATATTTACTGCATCTCTGCAATATGCTGACATTTCATGAAATCATTTTTCTTATTTTGTGGAATTGGGGATCAAACCTACCGTTGCCTTTATTACTGAGTCTTGTAACCCTGGCCCTTTTTACTTTTTATTTATATTTTTTTTTTATTTTGAGGATCTCACTAAGTTGCCCAAGCTGACCTGAAGCTTTTGATCCTCCTATCTCAGCCTCCTGATTCACTGGGGTTACCAGGAATGTGCTTTTTTGAATCTGAAATATGTTTTTGAAAAAGCATGAATTAGTCCAGTGCTTGCTATGTGGGATATAGTCACCACACAAAATCCATGTGAATCTTTACAGAGTCTTGAAAGAGATATCATCCCCATTTTGCAGATAGGTAGAGTGAGGGTCAGAAGAGCCAAGCCACATGTCCAGGATCTCCAAGGTAGCAAGTGGCAGGGCAGGGAATAGAACCCAGGTGTTCCCAACTAGAAAGTCTATGTCCTTCATGCCTATAATCCCAGCAGCTTTGGAGGCTGAGGCAGGAGGATTGCAAGTTCAAAGCCAGCCTCAGCAACTTAGCAAGATGCTAAGAAACTCAGCAAGACCCTATCTCTAAATAAAATATAAGAAGAGCTGGGGATGTGGCTCAGTGGTTGAGTGCCCCTGAGTCCAATCCCCAGTACAAAAAAAAAGTCTCTGTCCTTAAGCCATGTTCTGCCTGCCCCTTCCTATGAGTGGGGGGCTCTGCCCTTCAGCCTCACCTCCACAGACATGCTTTTAGGAGCACATCCTACTGTCCCATGACTGAACATCCTCACTTGACAAGTGGGAGGAGCCCTGGGGAGGCTCCTAAGCAGGCCACAGCTGTGGGGGTGGACACAGGATGCCCACCCTTGTCACACAAAGTTCAACCAACAGGTCCCACTCACTGTACCCCAAGGCAACTGCAGGGTGAATAGAAAGGAGTCCCCTTCATGATGGTCCCTCAGGGTTCCCAGGGCTGCCTGGTGGCACCTAGGCGGGGGCTGGGGGGATGTCCCTCCCTCTGGGTATTTGGGAGCCTCCAGAGGATGATGATCTGGAACTCATTGCCCAGGGCACTGGTGGGGAAGCCAGCTAGGAGGGCAGGACAGCAGGGTCACCTGAGCACTGTCCTGGGTGACAAAGGCAGGCTGGGGGCAGGAGGGGCTGGAGCGGGTGACATTCTCCAACGAAGCAGCCAGTGGACTGCTCCACCAGCGCTCAGGGGACACAGGACAGCTGTGCACACACTGTACAGGGAGTGGGGCACCCTGAGGTGGGGTTCCGGAGGTGGGGAGGCCACCGTGACTGTGTGCATGACGCCCCATGGGTTTGGCATGTGCAGGACAGCCACCTGGAGGGGAGTGTGGGACACGGGTCAGAACGAGGGTCTTTCCCCTGCACATAAGTGTGCAGGTGCATAAGAAGGAACGTGTGTGTGTGTGTGTGTGTGTATGGGGGGGGTGCATGCATCACGGGGGGGTGGTGCACACGATCTGCGCATGTGCAGGTGGACCGCCCCCTGACAGCCCCTCCTGTGCACGTGGGGTGATGCTCCTGCAGGTGTGGGACATCCACGCTCATGAGCATGCGCTGGCCCACGCGCATGCATTTGTGTGTGTGTGTGTGTGTGTGTGTGTGTGTGTGCGTGCTGCACTAGGAGGGCAGGGTGAGAGACCGTCACAGTGGAGACCCGAGGCTGGCTTCTGTCCTGAAGCCCACGAGTCCCCAGGGTGCTGTCCCCGTCGGTGCCCAGAGAGTCCCCGGGCCCAGCCCCTTCATCCCTCGCCTTGGAGAGGGTGCAGTGGTGGCCCCAGGTCCTCTCTAGAATCTTCTCCGTGGACATCCGTCCCACTCCGCTAAACCCCCACCCGGGCTGCGCTCAGCTCCAGGGATGCAGGTGACGGTGGGGGCAGTGGCAGTGGAGCGGGCACGAGGCAGGGTCTGTGTGCGTCCCTGAGCCCACAGCCTGGCGGGAAAGCTGAGGAGACCTGGATCCCTGGTCTCCACTAGCCAGATCCCCTGCCTGCCCTCCCAGGACAGTCCCACAGAGCCACCAGAGCCCCGCCAGGGGGAACCCTGACCTAGGAGTCGGGGTACCCCAGGCCCATGGCCCTGCCCCTTCCCGCCCCTTCCCACCTCGACCTCCTTCTTGGTGAAGGGGACACCGAGCCGCAGCAGTTGGGCAATGGAGGAGCCTGAGCCCTCCAGGTTGAGCAGAGATGGAGGGGACAGATGTGGCTCCTCTCTCCTCCTGTCTCTGGGTCTCTCCAGCCAGTCACGCCCCCCCCCCTCCTGCTCACACACTTTTTAAAATGTCAATAGACTGTCACTCACTTTTCTTGTTATACTTTTTAAAATGAGCGTTTCCTCTAGTCGATGACAGGAGATGACACTGGAGTAAAGGGCTTGGCTTTGTTACTGTGGAGAGGAGCTGGACTGTGGAGAGCTCATCAACTTTTATAGGAACTATCTTATTTATAAGAATTTTCCTAATGTCATGAATGTGCCACGCCTGGCTTCTCTGTACCCACTCTGGAGAGAAGGGGGACTGAGCATGGCCGAGTTGGGGTGGCATTTCTTTATCCCAAAGCCCAGAATCCTAGAGGAAGTGACCTTCGCCAGTGTAATGCAACAGTTTCTAATTGCACACTGCTGGTGGTGGGGAGTTCACTTCTGACCAAGATGGCCCACCTCAGGTACAGTCTCCAACCCCTTTCCTACCCTCATGGGCCCTGGTTCTGTTCTCTGGAGGGAGGGAGGAAATCTCTCCAGAGTCCAACTTAGGGTCCTCCTAGGGATCATTTCCTGCTCTGAAAAAGCCCCTTAGTCTTTTGAATCTCTCTCCATCCCTTCACCATCTTACGGAGTCTCCAAAATATATCCAGAATTCTCTTCCCCAAGATCAGGAAGCCCACTTGAAACTTATGTTAGTTAACAAGACCAGTGTCTAAGGTCACTTCTGAAATGTCTTCATTCTGGTCACACTTATAAGAATCTCATGTTCAAATGAACGTTGGAAGTGCTGGGTTAAAGAAATATTAGAAACTTCATTTGCAGAAGGACTTATCAGGGCCTCATATGACTCATGTACCTGGGACTCTCCAAACCAGGTACAGGAGGTTGAATTTGGGTGGGTCTGGACTTGTCAGAAAGTCATGCTAGAAGGGACAGGTAAACGGCTCTAGAGGCAGACCTGGGTTAGAATTCAAGCTCTGTCATGTAGTACCTTCGGGACCTGGAAATACCTTTACCACTCTGACCTTCAGACTCTTCATCTGTAATGTGAAAGTGCTTCATCTCTGTGCCTTGCTTGTTCTACAGGTGGAGCACAAGGGAAAGAAGTCAATCAGCTCCCAAACTGCCTCATCTGGTGCAGCTATCCCCAGGTACATCCTGGCTCAGGCCAGCCTCAACTCCCCACACAGACTCAAATGGACCAAGCCCACTGCTGCCTCATGTCCTTTGCACATGCTAAAAATCCGCTTTCCAGTTACATCCACATGATGTGTGGTAGGTTCTCAACAAACAATGCTTAAACTGCTGTGAGATGAAGGTCCTTGATGTCTTCTCCTCCCAGCCACCATCCTGCTCATGCCCATAGTCTGATGAGGCCCGAAATCTTCCCTGTCCTACTCTGAGGCTGGAGCAAGCAGTGCCTCCCACCCATGCACCTGAAAATCACCATGAAGGCAATTTCCAGGAGCTCTTGGGCAGGGAGGATGTCAGCTGGGAGCCACCGGGTCTATGCCCAGGTCGTGCTTGAGGTCCCTGGTCCCTGCTCTGTGTCATCTCTACAAAGGGCAGGCAGCTTGTTTGGAGAAGACAATGGTGTCCCCTCTGCTGGCTGCCTGTGCTGGCCCCTGATGTAATCAATCTCGGACAATTGGCCACAGGCTTGTTTCATTAAAATGAGGTCACCTCTAAGGATCTCTGACAGGACGTGGCCCTGCCTCCTCAGCTCAGGTAAGTGAATATTCTCTTAAGCCAACAGGCCGGAGGGGGCTCTGTTCTCCCCCAGGCTGAGCAGGCCTCTCAGGACCAGGTGAGGCAGCCCCCGAGGGGGGACACTGTGTCACCAGAAACTGTGACACTGTGTCACCCGAGTCTCCTCCTGCCATAGGTGGATCCTACATCTGATGTTCTTCTCCCACTGACTGCGACTTTTTTTTGAGGGGTCTGGGGTGAAAACCAAGTGGCCCTGGTTTAAAACCCTGCTGGGCCTCTTTTGAGCTGTGTGATCATGGGTAAGTTAATTAATCTCTCTGTGCCTCAGTTTCTTTCTTAAATGGAGGTACTGGTGTGTCTCATGGGGTTTTTTTTATGCAGAACAGCCCCTAGCACATAGTAGGTGCTGCATCAACATGGCTGCAATGAGTATTAAGGCCATTTGGGGATGTTGTGGGTGGAGTGGGGTGGGGAACTTCAGGGAGGATCAGTGTAAACTCTTCTTTGTTCATTCATTTTTTTGTGGGGGGTACAGGGCATTGAACCCAGGAGCCCTCAACCACAGAGCCCTATCCCCAGCCTTGGTTTGTGTTTTATTTAGAGACAGGGTCTCACTGAGCTTCTTCACACTTTGCTGTGGCTGAGGCTGGCTTTGAATTCACCATCCTCCTGCCTCAGCCTCCTGAGCTGCTGGAATGACAGGTGTGCGACTGTACCTGGCCGATCTGTCCACTCTCGTGTGAGCCCAAAGCTTTGCTCCAGGGAACCAATGTTCATGTGGGTGGCAATCAGGTGTGTGTCCCCTGGAGAGAGTTCAAGGGGGCTGGACTCCCAGTCTGCCAAGTCCTTACCACGTGGCCTAGACTCTGGAGTCTCCCTGGAGTCTCTTCCTCATCTGTAGGTGCACAGGATCCCATGCCTCCACCTCAGGGGATCACCAGGATGAGGCTCGTGTACAGTAATGTGGCTGGATCCCAGCTGACAGGGTCTGAAGATCTCGGCACTGCCTGAGTCAGCCTCCATGGTCCCTGTGTGCTTTCATCCACCCATCTGTCTATCCATCCATCCACCTATCTACCCATCTACCATCTGTCCATCTGTCCATCTATCCACCCATCCATCCATTCTAACTTCATTGGACCCCTGGGTACTGTGCAGGACCCAGGAGGGCAGTGAGGAGAGGAGTGAAGTCTGACAGTCTGGTAGAGGAGAAGTGGACATGAGCTCCTCCACGTCATCGTGATAATTTCTCCCTTATCAGGGAGCTGAGGCCTAATGGAGCACGAGGGCAGACAGGACAGGAAGGGCTTCCCCAGGAAGTGGTACTCTCCCGGGAATCCAAAGGATGAACCAGCTGTAAGGGAGTGAACAGGAGGAGGGAAGCGCACAAGGCAGCCACTGGGAGTAGCATGTGCAAGGGTCCTGTGGTGACAAGAAGCCTGATGAGTGGGCCCTCGGAGGAAGAAGTTCCACCACGGGTGGTGGATGGTGGTGGAGAGAGAGTGGGTACCAGGGACTGGTAGGGGATGGTCTTGTGATTACAAGAGAATTTTGGCTTTTATTCTGAGATTCTAGAAGCTGTGGAAAGATGAGAAAGGTCAGACCCCTGTTTTTGAGATCTCCCCGCAGTAGCCTGTGTGTCCCCCACTCTGAGGTCACTGGGGTGAACAGTAGCCTCAGGGTGGGGGACACACACAGTCTATCTTTCCAGGTCAAACTGCCTGCCAGGGCACTCCCAGGATATGGCTGCAGCCCCAAGAGCCTGCTGGGAGACAGGGAGCCAAGATGCCCCCAGGCCCATGGGCCTAATTCCCCAAGGGTATGCAAATGTATGCAAATCACCTCCAGGAGCAGGGATAGCAGAGCATTAGCATACCCCAGGGGGAGTCCTCATGCAAATGCCTGGGGCCTGCTAAGCTGGGAACCAGAGACCTCCAGGCTTCCATAGAGGCCAGCCTCCGCCTTTGTTCTGGGCCCCTGAGTCCTGGGCCAGGCCCCTGTGGGAAGTGGACTCTGTGTGGGAACTAGGGTGGATGGAGGGTCCTGGCTGCAGGTGTCCAGGGTACATAGGGTCCCCAGGACAGGAGGACCCTGTCGCCAAGGTGACGGGGACCCTACCCAGCCCTGGCCTCCACCTCTGACCCTGGCACCCCTTCCTTCCCCCACCTGCGGACTCCCCTGTCCCTTCCCCTCCCTCCAGGCTCCCCTGGTGGCCTCTGGCCTTTCCCTCCCGACATTATTCCAGAGGCCATCTCCTGCCCTCCCTGCCATCTCCTGCCCTCCCTGTGTCCTCTGGGTCCTTGGTCCTAGCTCTGTGCCCTCGAGCCTCTGTGTCTGGGCTCTGCTGTCCCTTCTCCTGAGCCCTGGGCCCCAACTTTCTTCTCCGTCCCTTATTCTCTGCTTCCAGGGCCATCGTGCTGCCTGTCCCTTTCCACGTCATCCTCCCTGGTGACAGTTCTGGGTCACCATGTCCCCTGCTCCCGTGAGCATAGGGGCTGCTTGGCTCAGGGACCGGTGGACCCCCCTCTGCCCCCCGCCTCCCCGTGGGCCCCGGGCACCCAGCCTGCCCAGCCATCCCTGCTGGCCTGGGGGTCTGTCCAGGGGTGGGGCAGGTGGACCGGCCTGTCCCCTCTGGGCAGGAATGTGCATTGCAGCAGGACGTCCTGGCCAGGTGGTGTCCTCACCCCTGTGAGGTGGGTCCTCACTGGTGTCCGAGTCTGGGGCTTGTGGGCGGCATGGGGCTAAGATGGGCCGCTGTGTCATCTCCGTGACTGTCTTTGCCCTCAGGATCCTTCCTGTCACCTCTCCTGTATCTCCAGGGAAACAGACGGGAAACCACACTGCTCCTGCCCCGGGTAGGAGTAAGGATGGGTGACCCACACAGGGCAGGAGGTCCCCAGGAGCTCAGGTGGAAGGCTTGGTCCCTGGGGCACAGTGTTCAGAGGTGGCTTTGGGGAAGGGACAAGACATGAGGGTGCTGACCTTGATGGAGCCTGGTGAGTTAATGGCTACTGGGCACGTGCCCTGAAGGGGTCCGTCCCCCTGGCCTCCCTGGCCACCCACCAGGGGCCCTGGCTGGCCGCTGCCCCTTGCCACAGCCCTCTGCATGGCCTCCCTGGCCTTTGGCTGAAGCAGAGTATCCAGCCTCCAACTGGGAGCCAGAATGAATCTCCCCCTGCGTGGAGTCGTCCTCGGCTCCCTGGTCTTGGTGGTGGGGCGGTTCCCAGAGGCACGCAGTAGGTGCTCAGTAAACCACTTCCTTCCTCCCAGACCAGCTGTACGGCTCAGACAGGGCTGGCTGGTCCTTCTCCATGCCTTACCCTCCTCATCTGGAATAAGGTCAGCACAGAGCACCCCCTGAGGCCTCAGTCAAGCTGGAATGGACTGGGGTCCCTGGGGTAGCTGCCAGTCAGTGGTGACTCCATAGGGCCACCAAGCAGCCACCACAGATCATCATGAGGCAGGCTTGAGGTCTGGGGTTAGGGATAGGGGTGCACCTGTCCTCTCCAACCCTGCTGGAGCCCCCAGACCCTTTATGGCCATGTAGCAATGGCCACAAGGGAAGGAATCTTCATGGGGACACATGGCCACCATGGGAGGACGAAGATCAGAGCTCCGAGTCCTGTGCAAGCCTGCCTCAGAGTGCTGTGTGGCCTTGGGGCAGTGTATCACTCTCTCTGAGCCTTGCTTTCCTCACCTCAGACCACCCTGGAGGCCTCTGGCCGTTGTTGTCCCCTGTGTCCCTGTGGGTGTGTCAGGGCTGTGTGCATTTGGCAGTTCTCGGTTGTGCGGAGCCTACTATGCGCTCTACACAGGACAACTCAATAAGAAACTGTGAAAGTTCCTTCCGGGTCAGGCCTTGGGCTCGGCATGTGGTCATAGCCAGCTCGTGTGATGAACATGAGACTGACATTTCTACACACTTTACGGCCACTCACTCCTTTACCCACAGCAAGAGGCCCAAGCACCGACTTCGCCCATCAGTGAGTTCAGCCAGCAGTCGTTTTATTGAGCACCTACATGCTAGGTCTGTGGTCAGCCCTGGAGCCCTGGGAAATATAGTGGGGGTACCATCTTGGACCCTGCTGGCTCCCTGTTGAGTGGGAGCACCTACAGTGAGCAAAGGAAACACCTTGGAGGTCAAACTTGGAGATTCAGTAAGTGACCCTGAGGAAGTGAAGAGGAGCCCAAGGGTAGGGGAGGAGGGCAGCCCGGTCGGAAAGGTGGCTGGAGGGTGAAGACTACAGGCAGCATTAGAAGTCTCTGCGTGAACAGCCTGTGCAATGGCCCTGTGGCAGGAATGAACTGACATCACTGAGGGTCTGAGAGGAGGCCCACAGTACTCCCTCTGCACCTCCAGATTCCAGGGGGTGCTGATGACACTGGGGCTTGGGAAGGTCCCCCAGGAGACTAACAGAAGAGCTGCGCCTGGGCCTTCTCTAGGGCCACCTAACAGGCCCTGTGGACACAGAGCTGGCGTGGCTGTTTGATGTCAACTCCTGGGTGACAACAGTGGGTAGATTGGGGTCCCTCAGACCCCAGATCTGGGCTTTGCTAAATTCTCTTGACCCGATGACTGAGTGTCATGTGGGTGGGGCAGTTTTATTCATCTATTTATTTGGGGATAATTATCAGTATTTTTCTCCCTGTTGGCCCCGCCCTGGCCTTGGGTACAGTCACACTTGGACACTTCTCTACATA
Source organism: Urocitellus parryii (assembly GCF_045843805.1). Lineage (NCBI taxonomy): Eukaryota > Metazoa > Chordata > Mammalia > Rodentia > Sciuridae > Urocitellus > Urocitellus parryii. Next base: position 109,335,971 of record NC_135537.1, on the reverse strand, counting down.
ACACATTGTAGGTGACAGTGTGGCTGGCTAGTTAGTCTTGGGGACCTTCTGGGCCAGTGTCTGCACAGGTAACCCCCAGGGAGGCTAAAGACCCCCCAAGCATGACTCAAACAGCCTTAGCCAGGCCCTTCTGAGCTGAGCCCAGGGAAACCTGTCCCCTGTTGGTCAACCCAGAAGGTGCCCATCTGGAGAACAAGGTGGGGCTGGTGGAGTGCTCTGGGGTGGACTGGCAATGGCTGTCCTGGAGGCAGCCTGGGGCTTTGGTTCTGGGGAACCACCTCAGGGTGACTCCCGCTACACACAGGCCTCACAGTGGGGTCACCCCCAGGAGGTCAGAAGGACCCACCCCTGGCTGGGTGACAGACTGAGGGCCCACTGAGGCACCAACCTTTTCACTGTGTCTTCCACCAGGAAACTGACTCCCGGGGCCGTATGAGTCTTCGAGCACTGCTGTAACAGAGCATCCTGGGCCGGGTGGCTGGAGCAATGGGGATCTATGTTCTCCTGGTTCTGGGGGCTGCAAACCCAGGGCCAAGAGCTGGCAGGGTGGACGTCTTGGGAGGCCTCTCTCCTTGGCTTGTAGAAAGCCACCTACTCCCTCACTGTGTCTCCTTTTTAGATCTGCTCTACTTAGAAGAACCTGTCATGCTGTCTTCGATGACCTCACATTACCTCAGTTACCTCTTTGAAAAATCCAAACACAGTCGCATTCGGAGATACTGGGGTCAGGACTTCAACACAGGGTTTGGTGGCAGTTGGGGGGACCTGATTTAGCCCATAAAGGATGGAGCATTCACCTTGGGGGAGGTAGGAGGCCCTTTGAGAACTGCCCATCCACCCAGTTGTCTGTCATGAGGTTATAGACACATGTCCCCAAAGCTAGCTGCCTGCAGAACTTATTTAAGCTAGCTGCCTGCAGAATTTACCTGGACTATGATTTACCTGGACTGTGAGTTAATCTGCTGAGACACTGCTTTATCTGGACTGAGAGAACAAAATTTAATTTAAAACAAATTGTAACTCGGTATCTTTGCTAACGGTGTCATTGCTGGTATAATTTTTCCAAGGACTTTCTTGCATGGAGCCATCAATTGGCTTAGTATTGTGGCATTTTTGTATCCTCCCCTTCTGCTTGTAGCAGATTATTTATGGTGTTTGTGTAAAAACCACTATGGTCATTATTTAAGTTAAACAAAAGGGGGAATTGTTAGAGATTGTCTGTAAACAAGTCAGGATGGCACCTGGCAAATGTTAGGGTCTGTACACAAGTCTAGATGGCACCTGGCATTTTGCCAGAGGGAGTGGATTGTGAAGTAACTCCAGCGAGCCATTAAGTGTGGAAATTTCTTATTGGTTGACTGCTGTACCTAGTTTATGCTAATTAAGATAAGCTGTGTGGAATGTAGCAATACCTCTGTTGTCCTACAATAAACGGCTCCCACTCCTGCTGTATCAATCTAAACAAGTTGCTTTTCACTCCCTGGTTATTTTGCTGCACTGGACTGCGGCACCCAACTCTGGTCACACCCACCCCTGGGGAATCCAAGGTCCCGTCCGTGGTACTGTGGCAGGGATGAAATGGCCCCAGAAAAGCCAACCCGGCTGAGGCTGGGGTACACACGTGGCCTCCCCGCATGTCGCGGAGGTCCTGCCTGGGCGGGTGGAGACCACCCGTCCCTGCCAGGAGCTCCCCATCCCCTGCCAGGCTCATTCTGTGAGGCGACCTGGGGCCTGGTAGAGCCCTGGGCACCAGATTCCCACGCAGAACCCAGAGCGGAGGTGGGAGGCAGGGAGGCTGGGAGGCTCTCGCTCACCTGCCGGGAGTTTCCCCTTTTAAATAAACAGACCTGCGGCTGGCCGGCCAGTTCTCTCCCCGTTTTTCAGAGCAACACTTTTGTACTGATGGCTGCACATCGTCATGTGAATGGTAGCTGGAATCCTCCTGGGCACAGTGATGGGTGAGGAAGGTCAGAAGACGAAGGATCACACTTAAAAACTGAGAATCACCTTTGTTTTGTATTCACCCATGATGAGAACCAATCACCACCACAGAGAAGGGCAGAAAACTAAAGGTCAGGTCCCTCCCTGGAAACATGAATCCACACAACTGACAGTCGTTTACTGAGTGACTACTATATGCCAGGCAATACTAAGCACCTACTATGTGCTGGGCTCTCAAGTTACAGAGGCGAGCAGAACAATATCCCTGACCCAGCCCTGTCCCCAGAAGAGACCCCTGTTTGCTTTCACTTGCTTTACCTTCCCAGAAATGAGCTTGGTGATCTCTGCCTCAGCCTCCTGAGGAGCTGGGATTACAGGTGGAGGCCACCACACATGGCCTGATTGTCATTTGTGTGTCTGTTTCCCCCACCCCAAGGTCATAAGCCCCTTCAGGAGTCACCTATACCTTATGCACTTCTTCCCATGTCCAGCACAGGGATTGGTATGAGGTACGTATGTGATAGATATTCTATCAATGAATCAGTGGATCGTGAATCAGTGAATGGTGAATCAGTGGATGGTGAATCAGTGGACGGTGAATCAGTGGATGGATGGGTGGCTGAGTCTTGACTTTCCACCCCTGTCCTATGCTGCACCAAACTCTCCTTCACGGTCCATCCAGGGTTTCACTGCTGAACAGTTAGGGCCCATTTCAAGGCTCTAAATGCTTCCACTCAGATAATACCTGGCAGGACTGTAGGCAGAAGACTTCAGGATGCAAGTTGAGTCCTTTAAACACATGATCAATTTCTGCACAGCAATATGATAAGGAAGTCTAGAAATCCCCCCGAAAAGCTAACCACAAAATTATCATATGAAAAAAATAATAAAAAATAGGAACTTTCTCCATCAAAAAATTATTTTTCACAGATGTTCACTGAAAAGGTGGAAATAATCCAAAAGTTCAAAAACAATCAAATGGATAAACAATTGTGGTATATCCATACAATGTAATATTACTCAACCATGAATATGAATTAAGTAATAACGCATCCTATGATTAGAATTTGGGCATGTAAGGATGCCAAAGGCCTCTTATGTGAGAACACTGCAGACCCCATTCAGAAATTGGAGCTGATGTGGCTTACGGGGGATCCCAGGTGAACAAGCCCAGCCCTGGCATAGGAACACACATTGCACAATGGTCTGGCTTTCCAGCTAGAAGATATCTATCTGGGCTGACAGTGGATACTCAAAAGAATTGATTTGGGGTGATTCTCTCCTTTAGAAACCCCTTAAGTGTCCCAGAGTACCTTCATCTCCAGAAGCATTATCTGAGAGTACTCTCTTATTATTTGAAGAGTTTTTTCTCTATATTGAGCAGTTATTGAGTGGCTGGCAAGTACCTTTCAGTTTTATAGGAGGGAATGTGCTGTTTCCTTTGCACTTTTATATTTTCTTACATTTTCAACAAGGTATGTGACTGAAATCTGCATATTCACCCCTCTGCTTCTATGTGCAGGGCCCACAAGATAATATCCTTGAACTGGTTGTGTCAGTGTTCAGATTATGTATGTAATGTTCTGTGTGTGTGTGTGTGTGTGTGTGTGTGTGTGTGTATGTGTTAGAGAGAGAGAGAGAGAGAGAGAGAGAGAGAGAGAGAGAGGAGAGAACACAAGAACTTGTCCCTCTAGCATCAGGACTTTGTGCTCTCATGTGTTTCATGTGTATAGGTATGGAAAGGATATGAAACAAGACACCATAAATTATCTTGTGTGGAACTTTTTGATTGTCGTGTGTAAATATTTTCTGAGTGATTTCTTTGGTCAGTGTTGGCAGAGTACCTTTCTGGCAGGACATGTGTTTAGGGTTTTAGTGGCGCGTCTGTAGGTGTTGTTGGTATTGTGGACTATTGTGTACGTGACTATTGTGAATGCATTTGAGAGGAGTTAGGATGTTGTCTTACCATTATGTGTTGGATCTGTGCATTTTCAGATTTTAGAATGTATGTGTATGTTCATGATGTCTAGGACAGAATTTAGGGACATAATCTTTGGTGTTCAGAGATTTGGAGAGAATGGAATCATGGGGTATGTTGAGGTGTTTGTAATTATGTATATGTGGCACATAGATGTGTGTAGATTCTGTTGATAATGTCTCAAGTGGAATGCTGTGTATTTTCTTGTTTAGGGCTTTGAGGTGATCATGTTATTCTTGGAAATATGAGTATGTCGGAGGAGTTAGCAGTGTCTATGTCTGAGATTTGTTGTTGAACTTCATATTCTGAGGCATTCTGTGTATGTGCATGTTGGCAACATAGAGGTGATTGTATATGTTTTCATTTGAGAATACAAATTGTTGTCATGTTAATAAGTAATTTGTTTGCTCCATTCAGTTACTGAGGGAGTGTTTTTGTGATTGCTTTTTGGGTGATACTGATTGGTGTGTGGTCTGAAGGTATGTGTACCTGAAGCACACCAGATACTCTCAACCAAAAGACCCTTGCCATAATTAAGATTCTTCTCTTGTCAGATCAGCAGCAAGAATGAAAAGGTTACTGTGGTTGGTAGCTTTCTCTTTCTTGTAAATTCCAGATTTTTTTTTTTTTTTTGTAAATACGTGTGAAACCTCTGTCTGGCCTAGAGAATGGAATGAAAAACACTTGTCAAGTGAATCTTCAAGTCCTTTTCCCCCATGGGACATAAAAGTCAAAATATTTTGAAATTGTCTGTCCATAGAATGTTTCAGGCATGAGCCACACTCTGGACCAGTTGGCAACAGCCAATAAACCTGCTTTCTGAAAATTCCACTGGTATCCAACCTTTTCGGTCCTACTTCATATCTATTTTAAGTGTTTCTTGGAGGCGACTGGAATATGTATGAAACTTTGTGAAGAAGGTTGTTGATTGGAATTGTTTGGATTTTACTGTGTATTTGTTTTAATTTGGGCATGAGGAACTCTGGGTTTACAGTCAGGCATCTGGAAGATAGGAAGTTTATGCTATTGAGGTTTTCAGAGCTCCACAGTGTTGTGTGCTGTTGACTGAGTATATCAGAAAGTCTGAGCAGTTTTGTACATTAATAGTGAGTTCTGTGCCCTTTAATAGTGAGAGAGTGGCTGCATGTACTTTGGGTCTGTGGGAGTACTGTGGATTTGTAGATTCAGACAGACACGTGTGTTCCCAGACTTGTATAATATAGGACTGTGAATGTATTTAGTAACTGTGATGGCTGAGTATTCATTCTCAAACTGTAATGGGTAGTGTGTGTTTCCACTGAGAGAATATAAGAGTTATATTTATATGGGAATACAAGTTAGGAGGATTGGGTACTGACAGTGTATATGGGTTATTATGACATGGTGGAACTTATGAATAATTATTAAGAAGAGTGTTTGAATTGAGTATTTTGGTGAATACTTTCTGATATTCACAAAATATTGATTTTTTAATATAATTTAATTTTGGGGGGAAGGGTGTGACATTAGAGTGCAGTGTAAAATATATGTATTAAGGCCACACATGTGTTATGTATGTATTTAGGAAATGACAATCATTAGATTGTATGTGACATCATTGTTGTGTCCATTTGGAGAGGGTTGGTAAACTATGAGTTTTTGGGAGTTGGTGTTTACATATCAAGTGATTCTGGGAATATGGACTCATGTTTATGTGTGTATGTTGGTGGTTGTACCTGTGTCATTTAGGGTTAAGGATGTTACATTTTTGTAATCAGGGTATTTCTGGTTGCACTCAATTTTGGGGAAGTTCAAAGAGATTTTTGTGTATATTTTATTTCTGATGAGAGGATCAAGTCTGTGAGATTTTCCAGAGTACTTAGGGTTTGTTTATGTGACTTCTGGTAACAAATAGGGTTTATTTTTGTGTGTGTATGTAGGGGGATTGTATATTGTATTTCTGTGTGCATGCATACTCAGTATTTGGTTATATCATGTGCATGCTTTCAGGAAGTGTAGAGTATATAGGAATGTATAAGCCTGCATTTGGAAAAGTATACATATAATTGCATGTCTGTCAGTACATGGGTGATAACAGGCATGTGTATTTGTGGGTATGTATAGAGTATATTTTTTTAGAAAGGAAGTGGTGGTGTGTGTATTCAAGGAAAGCAGGGATAAAGGTTATTTTATGCATCTGTGTTTTTGGTGGGATGGCAGTGAGTTGTGGGTCATGCACCTGTTTAAATGTGAGGTGTTTTTATGATATCTATGGTGGAAGGGGTTGTAATGAGTGTGCATCTTTACATGTACGTGCCTCAGCAAGAGATGTTCACAGGTCTCTGTGCCTGGGTGGCATGTGGCATCTGTGGCTGTAAGGGATGGCAGGAACACATTGGTGATGGCAAGCCTTTCACAAGTGCACTGATGCTTGTTCCTGTTGATCTGGAGCTCCAACAGTGATTTCTGCTTTCTCATTCTTATCTGACATCTGTCTACATTAGTTGTGGTGGTGAGTGGATGTACCTCTTGCATCCTGGGCTGGCGGATGGGAGCTTATCAGGGATGGTCCCTCAGGAGTGGTGAGGGGAGCTTTTCCTCCAAGATGTGAGGTATGGCCATTGTGATTCAAAGGGTCTGACTCTGGAAGGAAACTGCCAGGAGTTTCACAGATCCAAGGACAATTGTTGAGAGAGTTGTTTGTTTGTCCACCTGTTGCATCCTCCCTTGCATTTTTCCGTCTGCCAAGACAAAGACAGAGACCCTAAGCACAAGTCTCCACAGGGCTCTCCCAGCTTGGTGGTGTCCTTGGCCCATATGTGCACATGACTGGCCTCATGGTGTGCATGCTCTGGCAACATCACAAGCTCTATAATTATTACACCACTGCACCTCAGTCAGATTAGGAGAGGAGTTAAGAACTGATTGTACAATTTTCCTGAGGAGCTACCCTCATTGTATTCTTTATTTCTTAGCATGACCAAGTGAGTGATCCATCCTTTCAACCTGAATGATCCTTTCACATTTCTACTCATAGAGAACTTCCTTTTAATAAGTTTCTACTAGTGGAGAATTTACTTGGTTTTTATTTGTGTGGAAATAAGCAGAATGAGTTTAATTTTATATACATTTTCAAATATTCACAGCAAAGTTTTGCCATGTCAGCTATTTGGAAAGGCACATCAGTGGTGTTCATTACACTTATTTTTTTCATTCTTTTGAAACCAGCATGCAGCCACAGAACTTTTCTCATCTTGCAAAATCTAAGCTCATTTGTTAGAAAGTAATCATCAATTTCCCTCATGCTCTAAGAAGTCACCATTCTCCTTTGTATTATTTTAATTACTCTGTGTACTGTACTTCATATAAGTAGAATCGTACAGTCTGTATTCTCAAGGTCCATCCCTACTCTACTATCGGCCAGGATTTTCTTTGTTTTTTAGACCAAATAATACTTCATCATGTGCTACACGTAAAAAAAATTCTTCCTTGGGATAGGAAAAGGGCAAAATTTTAGAATGAAATTGACTATACTATCCTATATACATATATAAAGAGACCACAGTGAGTTTTACCTTTATGTATATCTGTAAAGCACGAGTTAAGAAAACTATAAATACATGGTTGAAAGACCAGTATAGAACAAGAAAGGAAACTGGGTCAGGGAGGAAGGGAGAGAAAGGGCAAGTTCTCGAGACTGACTTGGAACAAACTATATTCCATGCTTATGTATAACTATAATGCACAGCTAAAAATAAAAATATTCTTCCTCAATGTACCCTTGAGTATAATAAATAATCCTGTAGCAATTATAAGCATATAAATTTCTCTTCAAAAGAAGTAGAATTGAAGGGTCATTTGAATGATCCTTTTGATAATTCGAGGAACCACCAATCAGTTTCCCATGGAGCCTGCACTACTTTGCATTCTAACCCACTAGGGTTCTGGCTCCATCACATTCTCAGCAGCACTGGTGTTTTCTTTTTTAGTTGTGGTGGTGGGTGGATGTGCCTCTTTGTTCCTGGACTGGAGAATGGGAGCCGATCAGGGATTTTTCTGTTTTCTGTTTCTTTCTGTTTCACCATGTCTTTGAAGCTGGATCTCATTTTGATTTTGATTTTGATTTTGATTTCTCCATTTATTATTGATATTGAACATCTTCCCATGAGCTTCTCAGCCATTTGCATATCTTCTTTGGAGAAACATCTGTGGAAGTCCTTTGCCCATTTTAATATTGGGTTGTTGTTTAGTTCTTGTTGAGGTATAAGGGCTCTTTATATCATAGATGTTAACTTCTAATCAGAAATATAATTTTCAAATGCTTTCTTGCATTTAGTGATTCATCTTTTCACTATTGACTATGTCCATTGATGAATCAAAGTTTTGGGGTTGATGTAGTTCAGTTTATTTCTTCCTTTTGGTGCCTGTGATTTTGATGTGCTGTTCAAAAAGTCCCTGTCAAAATCCCTTATAATGGGCTTTTTCTCATGTGTGTTATGAGTTTTATATTTCACATCTTATGTTTAGGTCCTCTATTTATGTTGAGTTAATTTTTGTCCATGGTGTCAGATAAGGGCCCAACTTCCTTGTTTGTTGTGTAGCTATCTATTCAGTTTTCTCAACAGTATTTGTGGAAAAGACTGTCCATTTCCATGGAATGCTGTTGTCAGAAATCAATTGAGAACTTATGTGTGTTTTTTTTTTTCATTTCTGGATTTCTTACCCTGTTTTATTAATCAACATTTCTATCTTTTGTGTTTGTATGACTGGTAACTTTATAGCATGGAGTTTTGAAATTATGACAGGTTAGACCATCAATTTTGTTCTTGTTCAAAATATTTCTGAAATTGTTTGCTTTCACATTCCCTAACATTTTAGGATGGAATTTTAAATTTTTGCAATGAATAATCTCTGCATCATGTACAAGAAGACTGGGATCTTAATTAGAATAAGATGTATTGCATGTTTTTATGAATAAATTAAAATATTCTCTACTTTCATATAAAATGAATATGACTAAATGAAAATGTAAAAAATGGTATTCATGAAAAAAAGAAGTTAGGAATTTTTTAGGGATTGAACAGAAACTGTAGATTTATTTGGGTAGTATTGATATGTTAACAAGTTTAAGTGTTTCTGCCCATGATCATTTGATATTTTTTCACTTTTTGGTATTATTCTAAGTTTCATTGCTTGTTTTAAAATCTTCACGTTTGATCTACTTGATTGGGTAGTATTACATTGGGTCTAGTATTACATTTTATTTTACTTGTCAGATGAAATTGTTTTCTTGATTTTTTATATTTTTATATTATTATTATATATTTTTTATTATTAGTGTATAGAAAAACACAGTTTATGTGTGTGGGGTTTTGTATTGAAACCTTTGCTGAATTTATTCATTGTGGTGATTATTTTCTTGGAGAATCTTGAGATTCTCCAGATATAACTTTATCTCACTTATAAACAGAGGTTATTATACTTCTACCTTTCCATTTGGCATGCTCTCTTCCTGTTCTTCTTGCATATTGATCTGGCCAGGATTTCCAATATATTAAAAAAAAAACAAAAACAAAACAAAACAAAAAAAAAACCAAGTGAAAGCACGTAAATTTGTCTTCTTCCCATTTTGGGAAAAATATTTTACTTTTTGATTATTTAATGTATTAGAAGGTCATTTCTTATGTGTGATCTTTATTTTGTTGTTGTTTGCATTTTTCTTTTTTTTCAGTATCAAGAATTGCATTCATGGTCTCACACATGCTAGGTAGGCATTCTCCTAAGCACAGAACTAAATCCTGATCCTTTCAAAAATGTTGAGACAGAATCTGGTCAAGGGGTTGAGGGTGGTTTAGAACTTATGTTTTTTCTGCCTTGGACTTTGAATAGCTGGGATTACAGGTATACACCATATCATCCAGCTGTTTTTCTTTCTTCTATTTCTAGTTGTTTTCAACTTCTAATCATGAAAGGTGTTCTTGCCAGATGGATGCAATGACAAAGTTTGTAGTTCCATGTTCTTTTTGTGAACAGATAATTGAAGGAGACACTCACTAGACAGAGCACAAGGAGTTACTCAAGTGAGAGTACACTGCCTTAGACAAGGGACAGTGTGCTCACCCATGGGAATGGGAGGCCTTGAGGCAGAGAAGAAACTGGGAAGCTGGCTTTGACAAATAAAGAGACCAGATCTGGGATGCTAAAGTTAGTGAAAGGATATGACTATCACTTCATAGGATATGATTACAACTGACTTTGGCAAATAAAAATTTCTATCAACAGAGAATGTTGATAAAAATTTTGTTTCTGTAGCTTCATTGGGAACTTGACTAATTTTAGATGAGATTAAGTAGGAGACTTTATTTAATACTGCTGTATTTCTCAAATTAGAGGCCTACTGACTGCTTGGGGTAGATTCTTTATGTGTCTTGGAGTGATGAAAAAACCCAACCACATATATGCTAGCTACTGCAGGGCTTGGAACAACTCATTTGACCAAAGAATCCCTTTTCTCACTAAATGGAGGTCAGGAGCCTTACCAGAAAAAGGCAAGAGACTTAATCCAAAATTACTGTTCTTTTCTGAAATTATAGTTTTGGATGGACACATGGGATCTTTATTTAGTTTCATGAGGTTCTGAGAATCTAATCCACAGCCTCACACAGTGCCAAGAGGTTGATTCAGACATATCTCTTCACAAAGCACTTTACCAAAGAGCCACAGGTGAGGCCCCTTCATTTCCATTTTGAAATTGTTTTCTTGAGGCTTCACAAAGGGGTGGCCTGAGGCAAAGACCTTCCTGACGCAGGGGAATTGAACAAAGGTAAGAAAGAAGCCCGGGGACAGACTTTTTCACAAGATGAACACTAGGGCATTGACAGTTCCTGATCATGCTACTTGGGTTGCTATTTGGCAAAGCAGGGTTTCTCCACCGAGAGACTTAAAGGTCACACTGATTTCTGCATTTTCTGAGATGCTTGGCATTCTTTTCAGCAATCCAGGACATGGCCATTTCACAGAGCTTGGAGCTGGTACATATCTTGGACACAAAATCATGAGCCCCTTCTGGAGAGTGGCCAATATTCTGGAAAAATACAGAAACTTAGGAACATAGTAGGTGTTGCCCATCTGCAAAGCAAGTAGCAGTCTATTCATATATTCACCAGGATGAGTGTTGGAAAGCTTTCCACTGATGCATTCTGTTTCTCAATTCCTGGTTTCCAGAGACTCAGTAAAAACTACCTAAAATCAGGCTTTGGAAGGGCACAGCCAAGAGTATCAGAGATTAAAGGCTTAGTCAATCTCCTCTGCCTCCTACAAGGTTGTGAACTGATGAGCATCTGGTGTGGAGTGGATGACCAGTTGAGGAGAGAGTCACAGGGAGAAGTTGCAGCTCTCACAAAGGTCCCGTCAAGGCGGTAGAGTTTGAGAGCAGTGAGGATCACACAGAGAATAGGAAAATGATGGCAAGTGATGGAATGTCAGTGCAGGTCCTCATCAGGCTCTCCAACTGGAGTACATACTTGTTTAGGCTGGCTGAATCCCTGTTTATTCACTCTATTTTTTATACTAAATTTTGGGATTTTTTGACCACACCTTGTAATTCTTATCAGGTGCCACCTGATTTCTCCATGACATCATTTACCCTGAGGTCAGAAATATCTGATCTGGTGGTCTCCATCCTGATATTCTCACCTTTCACTCTTATCAGGAGAGGAAAGCTTGCCAGAGGCTTTATTCAGTTTATCAGGGTGAGGGGAAGTAATTTGTCTGAGGCCATATTAGAGTGCTCTGTGGGTGTGCCTGGTGATAAATGACCTCTAATAATGACCTCAGGTTTCAAAATGGAGTTTTTTAAATGGAGTGAGAAACTGATGTGACTCCATTTTTGAGAAACCAGCCTCTACCTCAGAGCAAAGCCTGTCCAAATGGGGGAGTTACCCTTGTGGATGGAAAACCCCAGAGTGCTCCCAGGCACATACGCAACCTGATGAGTTGTTTGTTTGTAAATAACTGGAGAGATCTTCCATGCCAAGTGATTCTGATTCAGTTACACTATGTTAGGACCCATTGTAACCCCCTAGCTACCACAAAAAGCATGAGACAGAGAAAATACCTGAACCGCCAGGTGACCTTCCAAGTAGTTTTGTTGATTGGTAACATGATTAGGCAACCCTGCAAGTTTATCATTACACTCCTGCAACCCCTCATGGCTTAAACCAATTAGTTCAAGTGTATCCACAACTTGAACCAACCAATCACCCTTACCCAACTTGTTCCTGCCAATGAATGTGCTAATCAATGTTAAGAGTTGTTGTTTGACTTTTCTGTGATGTGAAGTGATTGGCTATGTGATATTGTGATGCATACAGTAGCCCCCCAAATCTATTAATCCTCACTGAACTAAGGGTCGAGACTCACCCTTTGGTACCACTGCATCTGAAATGGTTGTGAGTCCAGGCTTGAGCTAACAATAAACACTCTTGTGTGATTGCATCAGATTCAGCTCCTGGAGGTCTATTGGGGTCCCATGAATCTGGCATTACAGGAGTTGCTTAGGCTCAGGCCTAAAGCCATTCTCACACAACCCCTTTCACCTTGACAGCTCTTCTGCAGATAAACAGAAGCCATAACACACAACTCCTGTCTTCATAAACTTGATCTCTTGAGTCCAGTGTCATTTCAAGTTCTGGGTTTAAAAAGACATATTTATTTTCTTTGATGTTTTCAATAAAGCACACAGAATTCTTAGAAATAGCTTGGAAGGATAACAATGTTATACTGCAAAACTTCATGAATTTTCATATTGCTTGCTGTGTGTGACTGACCAGTATGTGAAAGGCCTTGGGGATATGTGAAAAATATATTATGAATATAATAGAAAGAACTCTTGAGACTTTTTTTTCTTACTGTACACACATTCTGAGGCCAAATGAGGATGTTTACTAGAGGTCTTTTATCAAAAAAGAGACAATTATCATAAAGGAATAAATTAACCTATATATTATGGAATAAATCTAATATATATTTGATTAAAATCGAGGACATATATGGTCATGCCAAATAGTTTGCTGAATCATTTCAATTAGAGTTATTTAGTTATTTTAATGCTTTGCTTACTATCTGCATTAGAGACATTATTGACCTGCAACTCAGGAAAACTGTTAATTCTAGCACTGAATTTATCAGGTTTTGTCACTTTGATATATTACTTATTGCCATAGGATCTCTTGTTTCTCAATGTGTATATTTATAAATTTACACATTCTAGAGGTTTTTAGAAAGATAAAAGAAAATATGTATTAAAAGAGTAGCTTAGGGCTGGAGATGTGGCTCAAGCGGTAGTGCGCTCGTCTGGCATGCGTGCAGCCTGGGTTCGATCCTCAGCACCACATACAAACAAAGATGTTGTGTCTGCCAAATACTAAAAAAATAAATATTAAAATTCTCTCTCTCTCTCTCTCTCTCTCTCTCTCTCTCTCTCTCTCTCTCCTCTCTCTCACAGTCTCTCACTCTCTCTTTAAAAAAAAGTGTAGCTTAAAAAGCTCTTTAAAATTAATATACCATTGCTATGGTTATTACGTAGCATTCTCTTTTTAAGAATGTATTAACCTGGGACTGGGGATATGGCTCAAGCAGTAGCGCACTTGCCTGGCATGCGTGCAGCCCGGGTTCCATCCTCAGCACCACATACAAACAAAGATGTTGTGTCCGCCGAAAACTAAAAAATAAATAATTCTCTCTCTCTCTCTCTCTCTCTCTCTCTCTCTCTCTCTAAAAAAAAGAAAATATAATGTGAGTGATCTGTTTACTTTTATTTTAAAGTGTCTGAATTTTTTTACATGACTGGCTTTGTAAAGCCAGTCATTTCTATATTTTAAATAAAAGGTGTGTTTGGGGGGGCTGGGGATGTGGCTCAAGCAGTAGCACGCTCGCCTGGCATGCTCATGGCCCTGTGTTCTATCCTCAGCACCACGTACAAGTAAAGATGTTGTGTCCGCCAACAACTAAAAAAATGAATATTAAAAATCTCTCTCTCTCTCTCTCTAAAAAAAAAAAAAGATGTGTTTGAATAAAAGCATTTTAAGAAAGCCTCCACTCAATGATGTATAAAATTCCCTATTAAAGAGTATTGGCAATTTAAAATTTTTTTTAGTAGAAAATGTTTCCCATAAAAAAAAGCAATGGATGTTAGCCCACCACAGTTCGTTAAATCACCTTTCATATAAACCTATGGCAGGGATGCTAAGAAGATTACATTTCAAAGCACAATGGATCTCAAACATCAAATAAAACTCTAGGTTTCATGAAACCAAAAGAAAAGATTTTACAAGCATTTTCTATTTACCACAGAGCCTTCTCTCAAGGAAGTAGGCAGTCCTATGCTAAATATTTCATAGCATACTCTTGGTGTCAGCATTTCCTGTTCTTCTATAACAATCACTGGAGTTCCAGATTTCCCCTCACAGTCAGAATTCTATTTTCTTCTATAGGGCATGCTCACAAAGCAAAACAAAAAGGAGTTCATGGAAAAGGACTTTTTCACTCATATTTTCCTTACTGTCTTTTTTTCTGGAAACAAACAGAAGGCATCTGTCTTCAAAATTGCTCTCACCATAGTTTAAAAACTACACTTTTCTAACGCCAATATTGGACTGCAGGAATCTTTTTTTTTTTGAGAGCCAGTGTTGAGGGTCTTCTGCTGCCAAACAAAGGCCTCACAAGCCATGTGGAATGTGGATGAGCCATGTCATGTCTTGTGAGCTGCAAGGCTTACACATTTGCCTTCCAAAGGAGTCAACCTGATGTGATCTAAAAGGTCCTGTATTATATAAATTCTGATTTTCTTAGAAAGTGGCCATCTTTATTCAGCTCAGCTAGTGTGCTGCTCCTAATGGTCTCTGCATTAATATTAGTGCAACACAAAAGAGCAGTGGACCTCAACCATTATTTTCCACCTGTTTCAATCCAAATATTCTTCAGGACTACTTCAGGATTTTTGTATAAAAAGCCCACCCATCTTATATAGATTAATATACCAGTGGATTAAAAGGCCCTATTCTTATAGCTTTATGACTCTAATTAGCTTGAAGCTTAAAATGGATTTAAGTTATAAACCATGCTGTTTTGTTGCAGTAAATGGTATTGTGTATGTGCATCAAATCACTGTATCATTGTGACGTAAATGTATGGATACTTAGATCAAAATAGCAGAGGCATGGGTGAGAAATTCTTCACATCAAGAAAGAGCTGAAAGACCTGTGTTTTTGCCTACAGCTGGGATTGTGAGTCAGTGGTAGAACACTTGCTTAGCATGTATGAGGCACAGGGTTTCATCTAAGCACTGCATATAAACAAAATAAACAAAATAAAGACCCATCAAAATCCAAAAATGTATATAAATAAAGAAAGTGCTTAAGTACTTTCTCAGAATTGGTCTTTGCAGTTTTAAGAAAATAAGAACAAAATGAAATGTTTCACATCTTGTAGAAAAGCTATTACCTTCAATAAAGTGCTTCTTATAAATTTATTTCTTCTTTGTTATCCTGTGAGGAAATTACAACATGTTAAAAATTCAGTTGTATGTTATCAGCCAAAAGAATGATTGAATATCAGAGTTTTTCTTCCTATGCAAAAATCGCCACCCTTACTTTTATTGTAGGAGAAATTAATAAACACAGAAAGCTTGGCTATTCTCACAAAGTTTATGTAAACATGTTACTCTAAATTATATTTATATAATCAATTATGATTTGCTACCAATGCAAATGTCTTGTTACCATTTGGAACACATGAGGAGGTGATGAATTGATAGCTATTTCAGTTTCAAGAGAAACGTTTTCTATAAGGGTATCTGTATTTTGTCAAGAAGATAAAACAAGAACAGTAAGGACTTATTGATTCCTGATCCATGCAAAAATAACTGAGAAAGAAGGGTGATATCACTTATAAAAGGTGCACAAGTTCATAAACCACTTTTAAAAAATCATATTAAAAATACACACAAAAACTACAGATCCAGTTAGGACAAAATCAGCTACTACAGGAAATAAAACTACAGGAGATATCACAATGTCAATACTTGAGAAATAGTGCCACTTGTTATCTGATCATATCACTCACTGAAACATTACCCAGGAGAGTCAGAGCCAGTATATACACTCCCAGAAGCATATAGAACACACTATTCTTTAAGACATCAGAAGTAACTGTTAGCTAGAACTTACTGACACACTAAAATTATTTATTATCACAAAGGTGAACTAATATATTCTGCTTTACAACTCTCCTGGCAGGCCAGAGAACAGGGTAAATTTACTATCTACAGCACCATAATGCTCACAAAAAGCTCTGTATTATTCATAAGACTGCATTATTCTGTGGCATAATAATGCTGATAAATTATAAAAAAACATATTTTTTCCAATTTATAACATTGCTTTATACATATCAATACATTATGTTGTGGCCAGCAAAGGACATATTATTACTGACAGCTGTTGAAGTGATTCAATAAGGCCCCAAGGGTTTCCACTGATAATCCTAAATCACAACTACTTTTCCAAATAAAAAGCCACTTCTATCTCTCACAATATTTAGAGGAGTTTTGCAGAAATATCAGTGGTTCATAAGGAAGAAACTTGGGCAGAAGCCCCAAGAAACCAGTGTAATTTTCTAAGTAAGTTTTGTGTGGAGGAGAGGGGTTCTTGTATATTAAAAAATAAGCCCTCTGTAGAAAATGGAGTCTCTCATGTGAAGATTAATAAGTATAATTTTGGAAAGAGAGTGCTGAGGGCCATTGCCAAGTAGGAATGATGCATCGAAATCTCCTTGCCAGCGTACCCCATGCTGCTTAGAGGACATTTGATGGGACATTGCATGTATGCTTTAGTAAGGTGACCTTGCTCAAAGACCATTCCTGTAAGTCTAGTTACTCCCAAGGATGACGTACTTTCTTTCTTTTCTTTTTTTAAAATTCATCCATGGTGACTAAGATGCAGATAATTGCTTTGAGAGGGCGTACAACACAAGCCTTACATCATAGACTGAAGGATCTATTTCTACTGAATGAAAAAATAAATACATCAGATATATAATATTGTGTTGCATAATCACATGACATTTTGTTTGTTAACAGCAGCACAGTGAAGGATATGTAACATATTTAGTTGCATATATTCTAGATGATTAAAATAATATTAGTATGTCTTCAGTACATATGCTTTCTGAAGTTGCAGACACAAACAACTGACCAATGATAATTTGCATGAATGATAAGCTTGTCTGGGTAACATCTGGAAGTGGCTTTTAGTAATCCTAGGCAGGGGTCTTGTGTTCTGGTCAAATGAATTTGCAGCATACATTGTTTTGGTCTGGGGATACAGAACTCTGGCTTCTTACTAAGGGATTATTACAGAAAACTTCAGATGTTTGGATTTCATGATGAGGGATCCTAAAAATGTGGATTGTTGGGCAGGCCCAAGATGGTTATAGATATGCTGTCTTGCTGATGCTTCCAGCAGGTTGGTTTTAATTATGTATTCAAGGTAATAAACACCCTGATTCAGTATATGTATTCAAGGTCATAAATATTTGTATTTCAGCATGTATTCACTATGTAAAAGTTTTGAATTTGGCCTTCTTTTTTGAGATATATATGTGTCCTATATAATGATGCAGGAGGCTATGGCCACCTCTTCATAAGCATGACTACTATGCCTACTGTGCCTGATATATTTCAACTGATAGAGACCCAACTCTTGCTTTCTGGATCTGATCTGCCACAAAGCAACTGGCATAGTCTTTAGGATCTTTTGCAGTTGAGAGATACCTGAGCCCTGATATATTAGTGGTGATGGTTTGGGGAGCAGGGAGCACCTATGGAAATCAAGAAACATATAGCATTCAGTGTCCACAATCCTATTAGAATGTACCCCTATGAAGAGTTAAGATATGAAGGGATACATTTCTTGTAAACTTAAGGAAGGCTTCTGATTGCACTGTGTGTTTAAAAGAACCCAACAAGTTTAACTGTCAAGAACTAGATTAAGCAAAGGCCTTAGACACTGGCTATGAAAAAACTGTCAGGAATAGCATTGATGACTTGTAGAAATAGCATAAGGACCATGTGCAGGTGCTAGGGGCACAGTATGAGTGATTTCTATTTATGTGACAGAAAAAACTGACACAAAGCTAGATGTGGTGGTTCACACCTGTAATCCCATCTGATTCAAAGGCTGAGGCAGGAGGAACCTGAGTTCAAAGCCACCCTCAGAAAAGTGAAGTGCTAAGAAACTCAATGAGACCACACTTCTATATATAATAAAAATCAGGGCTGGGGATATGGCATAGGGGTTAACTGCCTGAGTCCAATCCCCATTACCAACAAAACAAAACAAAAGAAAACAAATGAACACCAACAAAGAAAAAAACTTACAAAAATATATGAAAGATTGACACAATTAGAAAATCATAAGACAAACAAGAAGCTTATAAAGCCAGAGCACAATCAGTAGAGGAGGATCTCTGTACTTTGAAAATACCCATCAACTTTCCCCAAAGTGTTGATTGAGTAAGGGAAGGAGAAGGAAAATAAAGGCCAGAAAATCCAGTCAATGGTGATGCATAAAATGACACAAGAGCAGCCAATTGCTCCAGTGAACTACTGGCAGGGCCATCCCAGGTATCCAATTTCATCACATTTTACCAATCAAGTGGAATTTGTGGACTTATGAAAATAAATTAAGCATTGGGCAAGAGATCCCCTGACTCTTTTGTTTTTATGTCTGTATGGTTTAGAGATTAATAGCATTCTGTGTAGTGCCTTGAAAATGGAGAAGTTAGCACTGCTTTTTACAGCAGAAGTTGTAAAATATTCAATGCCATGAGGTTTTTATAGGGCCAAATGTGACTGAGTGTTTTACAAGGTGGCAGGGCTTTCAGAGGGCTATGATTTTAGTAGATAGCATAGGTCATAAACACATTTATTCAGTGTATAAACTCAAGGTCATAAATATTTGCTTGAGTTTATGTACTTACTTCGGTAAAGTATTGGCAATGTGTCTTCTTTGACCTGCAGTTAAAAAAAATGTTCTATGGAATAATTTAGGGGACTGAGGTCTAGAAGCTAGAGTCTGGTTGAGACAACTGTTGCCTTCAAATAAAGCAATCCTACTATCACACCTTCTCCTTACATCTTTTTAAAATTTCTGGAGCCCTAAACCTTGTTTACTGGGTCTCAGCCCCTGCACAGCAGCCAAATACCTGAAATCAATTTGTAATTTGAGGCTAATACAAATCCTATGATTTAAAGCAAGTTCCAAAAAGTATAATTTTTTTGTATTTTTGTTGTTGTTGTTGTTGTTATACTCCCAGATGATATTCTTATAGTGGAGATTTGTGTATCATTTGTTTTATAGATCACAAACATTGCCGTATTTACTTCTCCCTTTCATTTTCTTATGTGGAATTTCATATTTTCAATTTGAAAGACTCTTTTTTTTTTTGGACCAGGAATTTAACTCAGAGGCACTTGAAGTCTGAGTCATATCTTAAGACCAATTTTGTATTTTATTTAGAGACATATTCTCAATGCGTTTCTTAGCACCTCACTCTTGCTGAGACTGGCTTTAAATTCACAATTCTGTTGCCTCAGCCTCCAGAGCCACTGGGAATACAAGCATGTGCCACTGCACCCAGCTTCAATTTACAAGAATGTTGTAATACAGATACAATTTTCTGGTTGCAGTATCCATAGCATGTTGCATTATTAATATGTGTGTAATACAACATATCCATTTTAAAATTTCTTCTCTGATGAGAAATTAAAAAATATATTTTGTTTCTTAATTTCTTTAATTCAGTTCTTAGCCTTTTTTCTAGTTTATTTCAAGTTCATGCTAGAAGTTTTGTAAGTCTTTGCTCAAACATATTATTCCAATTGGGGAGGGAGGTAAAACAGTATGAAATGAATGGAAATTCTGCTTTTGACATTTATTTTTTTTAATAATACTGAGTATTTAATTCAGGGATGCTTAACTACTGAGCTATATTTCCAGCTTTTGTGTATTTGTGTGTGTGTGTGTGTGTGTGTGTGTGTGTGTGTGTTTGACTGTGTACTTCTTCTGGGCATTGAGCCCAGTGCACTGTGCACATGAGGCAAGCACTATACTAATGTAGCTTTCTTCTCACCTCTTTTTCTCTATTCATAAGTTTTTAAATTTCTTTCTTTTTCAGATTTGCAATTTCTTTATTTGCAATCTCTTTATAATATATGCATGCACTCCTGTGCCTCTTTTTAAAATTAATTTTGAGACAAGATTTTGCTGAGGTTCTTACAGTCTTTGTAAGCTGATAAGACCAGTGAAAATGCCACCAAACTGTAGCTTTCTTTTTTTTTTCTTTGTGAACCCTGCCCTAATATTAGTAGGGGTTACTCTTTGTTCTTAAATGAGCCCTAGCCAGTAATAAAGGCTTCCTATTGGAATATTGTTGACCATGTGTAGACTATTTTATTATTGAGGGATTTACTCAACTGGTGGGATATAACAGAACAAAATTGATGTCATCATAGTCTGATGGTAAAATATCTTTAGGTACATTCAAATATATCTGATTTCTATGCAAGTGGAGGCCCCCAAAGGTATCAGAGACTGAGAATAAGGTAGAGGTTCAGGGTGTTGCAAAGAAGAAAAGTAAGGACTCCACACCTCATCTCCATTCATCCAAGGAAAAGGGATTGCAGGAAAATGAAATTTTCCTCCCCTGGGGTGTTCATGTTGGGTCTTTTGATCCCAATGACCAAAAAAAAAAAAAAAAAAAAAAAAACACACACACACACACAAGTAAAAAGAAATAGGTAAAGCTAATTTAAAAATATATTCATTCTAATATCTAAAATATTGTCACTTCAACATGTAATCAAGGGGTCATCATGAGACGTTTGACCTTTTTTGTTATCTTTTAGCTTTAACATATTTAATTGAAAAGTAAAGATTGTCTCTCTTCAGGACACAGAACACAATGATTGGATCCGCCTGCACATCATGTGAAGCCCATGTCGATCCAGCACCAACGGTGCTGCCCAGTGGCCTCTGGAGAGCGTTCCTCTTGCCAGGGCAGCTGTGTGCCCTTGGATCTGCAGCCCTCCACTCCCCGGCTCCCCATCTCTGGCCACTCCCCACGCACTTTCTGTCTCTGCGACTTTGACTCTTCTAGATTCCACGTTCAGGTGAGAGCGTGCTGTTTGTCGTCCTGTGTCAGCTTATGTCATTTAGCCTGTTGTTCTCGAAGCTCACCCATGTTGTCACAAATGATGACGACGTTTCCGTCTTCGTCAAAGGCTGACTGGTATGAATTAACGAGCATTCGAATTACATTTCTTTATCCTCCGTCTGCTCATCCACTGATGGGTACTCTTCTTTCCTTCCTTGGCTCTGGTGAGCAACGCTGCAGTGAACCTGTGTGGCTCTCTCTGAACCTCTGACACCATCCCTGGATGATCAGGGACCGTGCCTGGTCAGATGGCAATGCTGGTCTTACTTTTCCCAGGAACCCTGTTTTCCAGGGGCGGTAATAATTTATGTTCACATCAGCTTGTTCTAGGATCCCTTTTTCTCCAAAGCTGCCAACTCTTCTTTTGTCTTGGGTGTAAGATGATATCTCACTGCAGTTTTCATTTACATTTCTCTGATGATTAGTGATGGTAAATACATTTTTAATATACCCATGAGTCATTTGTAGGACTTTTTTGAAAAATATTTATGCAGATCTTTTGCCTATTTAAAAATCAGGTTATTTGTTTTTCTGCCATTGGACTGTGTGTGTTCCTTACATACCCTGGATATTATTTGTTTGCTGGATATTTTACCAATATTTTCTCCTATGCGGGCTATATCTCCACTCTGCTGGCTGACTCCTTGATATAGAAAGCTCCACGCTTTTGAATTCAATACATTCCCACTTGTTTATCTTGGTTTTGTTGCCTATGCTTTTTGTGTCAGATCGAAAAGTCATTGCTAATACTATATGAAGGGGTCCTCCCCTGTGTTTTCTTGTAGGAGTTTTGTGGTTTAAGATCTTACCTGTAAGTCCTTAATCCACCTGGAGTTGATTTTACCATCCACCATAGACACGGATTCAAGTTCATTCTCTGGCATGTGAATATCTGGTTTTCCCAATAACACTCCTGGAAGAGTCGGTCCTTCCTCCTCTGAGTGTTCCTGGCACCTAATCAAGACTAGTTGGTTGTACAGGTATGGGCTGATGTCCTGCTTTCCTCCTCTGTTCCATTGCTCCCCATATCTGTTTTTATACCAGTACCAAACTGTTTTGATTACTGTGGATTGGTAAGATAGCTTGAAGCCAGGCAGTGTACTAGGTCTTTGAAATCTCATGTGTGTTTCACACTGAGAGCACATCACGATTTGGACCAGCCCCATTTCCAGTGCTCAATGTCCACCGTGGCTGATGACTGCAGTGCTGGGGGGCACAGAGTTAGACCTTTGCCAATAACTGCCTGGGTTTTCCTTCACCTTTGTCAGAAAGAAAAACTGAACTATAAACTCATACTCGGGTAGCACAGTCTGCTGCAGTCAGCTCAGGAAAGCAACCCATTGTGTAAAGTAGCCAGCCCAGGAACCCACTTTCAATTTAAGAGCAATCAGAAAAAGCGCCAAATGCACCCTCAGCCAGCCACATGGGGTGCCTTGCCTCTGGTCAGCTCCCCCAGCTCCCCCAGGCCAGTGGCCTCCAATCAGGGCCCCAACACCTTCCTTGCTTTCCTGATATCAGGTTGTCCTGCTTCTCTGCCTGCCTCTGAGTCTCCACCAAAAGCAAGTATCGCTGGCTGACTCCTTGCTATAGAAAGCTCCAAATGTAAACAGCCTTTGCTGGTTCTCACTTGAGTGGTCTTTGGTTATTTCCACAGCCTGCAAAGTGGTGAGCCCAAGCCTTCTCTACAACATGGGACTCTCCTCCTTCAATAAATAGCCCATTTCCCCCTGGCAGGTGGAGTTATTAGGGAGATGAAAATTAAAACCACAAAGAGATTTAAGTGCCTACCTCTCTCAACAGAGTGATTACAATTTCATATGGGCCAGGATCGAGGAAAATGGCTCTCTCCTGTTGCTGCTGGGAATGTAAAATGTAAATGTAAAAAACGTAAAATGTAAAAAATGTAAAATGTAAAATGTCAGCTATTCTGGAAAACAAGTTGGAGTATTCGACACAGTAATTGTACCTCCGGGCATTTGTCACAGAGAAACAGAAACTCACCTTTATGCAGAAATGTGTACGTGAATGTTTAAGCAACTTTCTTCAAAACAGACACAAATTTTAAACAACTCAAAGGTCTTCAATGGAAAGTGGAGAAATAGGAGGCTATGCAGCAATAAAAAATCTCCAGGGAACTGTGCTGAGCGAAGAAAGCAGATCTTGAAACCTCCATTTGTATATTTATTCCATCTGTGCAATAGTCTCAAAGTCACAAAATTAATGAGATGGAGAAGGCAATGTGGTGGCCAGGGACAGGGGATAGGGCCAGGCTGGGGATGGGTGACTGCTGAGGCCACCATGAGGGATCTTGGCTTTGATGGATTGCTGTTTATTGACAGGTTGTGGTTGTTACGGGTAACTTCACCTATGCTAAGTGAATGGAACTACACACACGTGTGACACCCCCAAAAATGTGTGTAAAATTGATGAGCTCTGAATAAGGTCTGTGCAATGTCAATTTTATGTTTTTGAGATTCACTGTAATTAAGCAAGATATTACTCTTTGGGTGGACTCAGGGAAGGGTACATGGGACCACATGGCCCTATCTTTACAGCTTCATATAATTATGACTACATAACCCACAGGAAGTGCTCAACACCTCAGCTCTTCTTATTAGTGATTCAGCACTTTGACATGGTTGCTCTGGTGTTTTTAAAAAAGCTTATTATTCTGGCGAGATTCCCCCAAAGCCTTCATTGGGTTAATGCTTAGCTTCCTGCCCCTCCTTTCCTAGGCTCTCATTGTCATGGGGGTTTTTCAGGGACTGTTCAGTCTGTAGGTAGGTGGCAGGCAGCTCCTCAGGCCTATCGCCATGTTTTCCACATGCTGCCACCAGACAAGCAGAGGCCTGGCTTAGTGCCTCCTCTGTGCTCCTGGACAGGGCACAAGAGAGCAGGTGGCCATCCAAGGGGAGGCCAGAAAATCAGGTGTGAAACGCAGAGCCTCAAGTGGAGCATTTATCAGGCAGGTCACCAGAAGAGATTCCTAGGTGGCTCCCAGCCCAGGCCGAGCAGTGATTCAGCTGCCTGCCGCAGGATTCCAGGGTCTGTTCCCTCGCAGGGCTCCAGGAAGTTCTCACTGCCCTTGCTAATGATTCCTCACACCTGGCAGAGCCCTGGTCTGGTCTCCCCCTTTCAGAACACCAGGAGGCTCTGAAAACACCAGCCCCGAGGTACCCCTTAGGAATTTAGATACACAGGTGTCACAGTGATTCCCAGGAGCAGTTTATGTGAAATCCATTTGTACACAGCACAGAATCTACCACTTTTTTCCCCCAAAGCACTTGATATCGTCAAATAAAATACATCAGTGTCTTTCTCATTTTAATAATTTTTTGCCTACTTTGGACCAATACCCATGTCATCTCTGAAAGGGGTGATTCTTTTTGAATGTACCTGTGGCACCTAGGACAGTATGTGTCCTAGGAGGTGCAGAGTAAGAATTCAAAGTAGGTGACATATATTAGAGTGTCCCAGTTGGTAGATAGTTGTATACCCTCTAAATTCTTCTCTTCTTTAGCCAGCATTTCTTATTTGCATGAAAAAAATATCAGAAGGGCCAATAGTGCCACAGCAACTGCTCCAGCAGTTCATGAATACACACATCTTTGCTTTTAAACTTTTTTTGAAATAGTTATTTTAAAACTTGTGAAAACAGTAGCATCCACATATACCATTCATGCCCTCCTCGAGTGTTAAAAAAATTTAACCCTAGTATATGACCAAATCCAAGAAATTAACTTTGGTAAAATACTAATTATTAAACTACAGATTTTACCTAAATGTCACCAATTTTTCCTCCTAATGTCCTTTTCCTCTTCAAGAATCCTAAGAATTCTTCTGTCTGTTTACTTGTATCTTTTTTTGGCACTTTTTTTTTTTGGTCCTGGGGATTGAACCCAGGGACACTTTACCATTGAGCTATAGGCCAGCCCTTTCTGTTTTATTTTAGAACAGGGTCCCCCAAGGTTGCACAGCTCAGCCTCAAACTTTGTGTCCTCCTCCAGAGTCATGTTGTAGCTTCTCAGACTCCGCCAATCTGTAGCAGTTGTTCAGTTTGTCTTTATCTTGTATGACCTTGACATTTTGAAGAGTCTTGGCTGGTTTACACAAAGTCTCGAATGACTTTGATGTTTCCCCTAATTACATGGAGGACAAGTATTTTTGGCAAGAACACCACAGAAGCAGCATAATCTTCTGAGGGTATGGAATCAGGGAGTCCTAGTTCTGATGATGGTAACTGATCATTTTGTCTAGGTGGTATCTGCTGAGTTACAATTACTAAATTGTTAAAAAAAAAGTATTATATTTCTCTTTGTAATTTATAAATGTCACAAGAAAGACACTTTAAACTGTATAATACTCCATTTTAATTTTTAAACAAAATTAATTTTAATTTTTAAATTAGGGTTATGATTATTTTTAAATGCCTGCAACTTCAAAATGAGAAACACATATGTTTTATGTAACTGATCCCAGATGCCGGCAGCAAAGGGCCACCATTAATGCTCACAGGTATGAGGTAGAACCGCTTGTGACTGAGCCCTGTGGAAGTTGGCAGTACCCCTGGGACTCTGAAGTGAAGGGATGTGGCCTCAGGATACTTTGTGCACACAAAGCCTCCACCAGAGCTGTTACTGAAACTGTGGGATCCCAAAGACCAGCGAGGGAAAAAATTGTTCACTGTGAATTTAGGAATCAACAGAGGATAGTGCTGTACTCAGCTCACAGTGTTATGGAAAGTACAGTAAAACATGGGAAATTAGGTGTCTTATTAAGGAATTTGGGGCCTGTCCCCACGTGATGAAGATTAGGGCCAACTTTATCTTCTGTTAGACGCAGAGTCTCTGGTTTGATTCCTAGCTCCTTGATCCATTTTGAGTTTACTTTTGTGCATGGTGAGAGAAAGGGATTCAATTTTATTTTGTTGCATATGGATTTCCAGTTCTCCCATCACCATTTGTTGAAGATGCTATCCATGCTCCATTGCATGCTTTTAGCACCTTTGTCTAATATAAGGTAATTGTAATTTTGTGGATTTGTCTCTGTGTCCTCTATTCTGTACCATTGGTCTACCAGCCTGTTTTGGTGCCAGTACCATGCTGTTTTTGTTACTATTGCTCTGTAGTATAGTTTAAAATCTGATATCACGATATTGCCAGTTTCACTCTTCCTGCTTAGAATTACTTTAGCTATTCTGGGTCTCTTATTTTTCCAGATGAATTTCATGATTGCTTTTTCTATTTCTGCAAGGAATGGCATTGGAATTTTGATGGGAATTGCATTGACTCTGTAAAGTGCTTTTGGTAATTGGCCATTTTAATAATATTAATTCTGCCTATCCATGAGCAAGGTATATCCTTCCATCTTCTAAGGTCTTCTTCTAGTTCTTTCTTTAGGGTTCTGTAGTTTTCACTGTATAGATATTTCACCTCTTTTGTTAGGTTGATTCCCAGGTATTTTATTTTTTTGAGGATATTGTGAATGGAGTGGTTGTCCTCATTTCCATTTCAGAGAATTTGTCACTGATATACAGGAAAGCCTTTGATTTATGGGTGTTGATTTTATATCCTGCCACTTTGCTGAATTCATTTACTAGTTCTAGAAGTTTCTTGGTTAAACTTTTTTGGTCTGCTAGGAATAGGATCATGTCATCAGCAAATAGTGCTAATTTCAGTTCTTCTTTTCCTATATTTATGCCTTTAATTTCTTTCATCTGTCTAATTGCTCTGGCCAGTGTTTCGAGAACTATGTTGAGTAGAAGTGGTGAGAGAGGGCATCCCTGTCTTGTTCCAGATTTTAGAGGGAATGCCTTCAATTTTTCTCCAATTAGAATGATGCTGGCCTGAGGCTTAGCGTATATAGCTTTTACAATGTTGAGGTAAGTTCCTGTTATCCCTAGTTTTTCTATTGTTTTGAACATAAAGGAATGCTGTATTTTGTCGAATGCTTTTTCTGCATCTATCAAGATGATCATATGGTTCTTATCTTTAAGTCTATTGATGTGGTGAATTACATTTATTGATTTCCATATATTGACCAGCCTTGCATCCCAGGGATGAATCCCACTTGGTCATGATGCACTATCTTTTTGATATGTTTTTGTATCTGATTTGCCAGAGTTTTATTGAGGATTTTTGCATCTATATTCATTAGGGATATTGGTCTGAAGTTTTCTTTCTTTGAAGTGTCTTTATCTGGTTTTGGAATCAGGGTGATGTTGGCCTCATAGAATGAATTTGGAAGTACTCCCTCTTTTTCTATTTCCTGAAATAGATTGAAGAGTATTGGAATTAGTTCTTCTTTAAAGTTCTTGTAAAACTCTGCTGTATACCCATCTGGTCCTGGGCTTTTCTTGGTTGGTAGTCTTTTGATGGCTTCTTCTATTTCCTCCATTGATATTGTCTGTTTAAGTTGTGTATATCCTCCTGACTCAATCTGGGCAGATCATATGACTTAAGGAATTTATTAATGCCTTCACTATCCTCTATTTTATTAGAGTATAGGGTTTCAAAATAATTTCTAATTATCTTCTGTATTTCTGAAATGTCTGTTGTGATGTTGCCTTTTTCATGCTGTAAGCTAGTAATTTGGCTTCTCTCTCTTCTTCCCTTTGTTAGCATGGCTAGTGGTTTATCAATCTTATTTATTTTTTCAATAATCAACAAATGGGGCAAATTAAAAAATATGGGAAATTAGGGCACTGGAAAGAGGCTGTGGCACTTGGGGGTGTAGGAGAGCAAGGTTTATTCAGCCCCGTGCAAGCTCAGCGGGGTCCTCTCCAAAGGCTGAGCACTGCCCTTGTTCCTAGCATCTTTCAGGTTTCAAGACCTTCCCAGGCTAGTAGCCTCCATGTCATCCCCTTCTCCAGGCAGCTCTGGTTCCTGCCCCAGCTGTTGATGACAGAATTCAAACTAAAATGTTTTTTCTCAGCAAGAGAAATAATATGTGAGGTGAATAGGGAGCCTACACCCTGGGAACAAATTTTTACCCCTCACACAACAGATAGAGCTCTAATCTCTAGAGTATACAAAGAACTCAAAAAGTTAAACAACAACAACAACAACAAAATAACCCAATCAACAAAAGGGGCAAGGACCTGAACAGAAGCAGAAACGAGCAGGTTGCAGCTATTAAGAGAGAGAAAAAGACGCATCTTAGGAAGGAGTTGCTGCTTGGGTAACTTAGAATTACCAAGAAGAAATGTTTCAAAGCACATTATTCTGCAAAGAAGTACTAAATAAAACTCTGGGCATGGAACATCGTCAGCAGTGAGTCAATGCTTCCAGACTAAGGGGATACTGAAGTTCTGTGGGGACCTGTGTGCTGGTGGTGGCTGCGATGGCAGCCAAGTATAATGTGAAAATCTTCAAAAAAAATTAGAAAAAGGCATATAGGTAAAGAATAACAGCACCCTTGAAGTTCAATTTAAACACATGAAGCCATCCAAATCCGTTGTAAGAAAGCCCCTGTTCATCAGGAAAAAAATGATAAATACGATTTTCAACCAGTCACTCATGTGAACGGTTTCGCATTGATGGTGGCTGCCAAAAATTTGAAGAGATCATTGCTAAGAAGCCTTGATTGGGAATTGCCAGTAGGCATTTGGAGAGCAAGACCTGCTTTGAAATGTGTGCTAAAAAAGACACTAGAGTTTCCGATGCCCATTGCTCCTGACGGGAATCTGTTTCCTCACACCATGGCCTGCTGTCCCTGAATCTGTGTCTTCCTGATGGGTACAAACCCAATCTCATTTATTGCTTTGATTTGCATATTGCTAATTACTAGTGTGATTAATTAGAACTACTTAGATTTTCCAGGCATGTATGTATACTTTCTATCCAGTAAGTGCTTTTTATATCTGATGCTCATTTTTCTATAGAACTATTTTGTATTTTCCTATCCATTGTTAGGAACATCCCAAAGCTTTAGATATTATTTGCTTGTTAGGTGTGTTGCAAACATTTCCACCTGGGTCACTTGTATTTTTAATTTTCTTTCATAGTGTGTTTTGTCCAAAATTCTGAAATTTTTATGCCACCCAATTTTCCATCTTTTCTTGCATGACTTTGGCATTTTGAGCAATATGAACCACTAGGCAAAGGCTAAAACTTCTCTTTGTCTGGAAATTTCAAACCGTAGACATTTAATTTAGCATTTCTTTCTTAGGTGTTGTCCAATTAAGGCTTTTTATTGCTTTATCTTTGTTGTTGTTGCAGTAGGTAAGTGGACAATTTGGTCAATAGCTGTTTTGATTTTTACGGCAATACATCTCTGGTGGTTTTCGATGGTGTGGCTCTTTGTCTTAATTCTTCCGATGATTCTGTTGACTGCTGCCGTTTTGTTGAGTAGCTGTGGGGTTGTTACATTGTCCTTTATTTTCACATGAGGGAGACAGAAGATGTTAAATAGCACGTTGGCTCAGGTATGAGAGTCTGGGCTTGCAGAGAGACCAGCTTCAGGAAGATGTGAGGGACCAGCACCCGGGAAGCAGGTCTCAGGCCAAGGTTTGGGCTGCTGGAGGAGCAGAGCCTTTGAACGTATCACCATGTGGCATCAACACTGGGCAAGGGCTACACTGCAGAGGCTGCCCCAGGAACTTCCTTGGCTTTGCCTCAAGTCCATGGAGAGTACAAATGGACCTGCTTTGGTCTCCGTGGCTCATGGCGCATGCCATGTTGACCCATGAGTCCAACAGGGGCAAGTTCTGGCTCTTTTCTGGTGTCTTCGCCAGACCACACTGCCAGCCCTGGTCCTATGAAACTCTTGTAGGGTCTGGGCCTCTTTGGAGCCCCCAGGGAACTGGAGCCTCCCAGCAGCAAGGTCTGGATCTGGACCTGGGAGTCACAGATCCTGAGTCGAGTTCTAGACTAACTTGATTCTGTGCAGTTGACCTTCTTGAAGGCCACATAACTTTTGCTGCTCAACAATGCCCTCTGTTTTATTAGTTCTGATCATAAGCCTGGTTACATGAGTAAGGCACTGTGGACTGGCTATCTGTTAACAAGTTCTAGAGATTCCCATGGTGGTGAATGATGAAACTCTTAACCCTACCTGCCTCCTTTGATGTCTTCCCAACTTAGTAAGCTCATGAGCATGGGGAGTGAGCAAGTTAGCAGAGCTAATCACCCAACACTCATGGTTGATTGCATCACAGGGCTTGAGAATTGGAATCTGGACTAAAGGTTCTTTTAAAATCTTTTCCATGTCTTAAGAAATTTGGCCTTCTGAGTACATTCTGGAACTCAGTTTAAGCCAAGGTTAATGATGTGCATCACTGTCACTGTTCTCCACGGAAACACAACATTCACAGAGTCTGGTGACTGGATTGCTTTTTATAGCTGGTGTCAATATTGCTAGTCTGCTCAAGTCAAGCCAGGCTACCAGGTAACCATGATGTCCACCCTCCATTTTGAGATAAAAGTTCTGGTCCTTTTCATCCACAGATGGACCCTTTGCTCTTGGATGATGAACTCCCATGTTTCATATCTCCTCTTCTCACCATCACTCAGTGCTGTGCTTTGGGTAAGTTTTGCATGTGCGCCTCCCCCGCTCAGAGGTTGATGTGCTGGGGGTTTGGTTCCCAGTGTGTGATCTTGGGAGGTGTTGGGACCTTTTGGGGGAGGGCCAAAAGGGAGCCAATTAGGTCACTGGGAGCAATGACCTAGAAGGGATTTGATAGTTCTGGGGCCCTCTGTTTGTTTCAGTGAGTGTTGTTAGAAAAAAAGCAAGGCTGGCCCCCTCCATTTTGGCTTTCTGTCTTGCACACTATTGCTTTCACAGCTTCTCCCACTGTTGATACCATTCACCTGAGGCCTTCACCAAAGGCTGAGTCCATGGGGCCACCTTGACTTTCAGCTTCCAAAAATGTGAGCTAAATTAATTTTTTTCTTTATAAAGTACTCACCCTCAAACATTTTGTTATGGCAACAGAAAACGGAAACATTCATTCCTATTCCCTTTAATTTCTCTTATACTCTTTCACATTAAAGTTTAAACTAGGAACCTCAGAATGGATGCCTAGGTCTGGGAAATCTGGGAAAAGCTATATTCCCTGAATTCTAGGAAGCTATTGAAAGGAGAAGGTCATATGAAATAAGAGGCTGAGGCTCAGGAGGATATATATATATATCACCAGACTATGTGGGCTTTTGCAATCTTCACCTGGGCACGAAAAGTTCAAATTATGCCCATGGGCTTTTGAATCAATGAAAATCTGTCCTTTGGGTCCTGCAAGCATCTCCTGGTTGATCCCCGCCCTCTGCCATCTACCAGATGGCATGGGGTCTGAGAACCGGAGGTAGAGGATCCTCCTCCCTGAGATCCAGGTATTGATCCTATAAGAGCACTCACTTAGGCTCCTGGGTCCTTTGCTCAGGCCCGTGGCCTTACATCCGGGATCCCACAGCCTGCCCTTTTTACCTTTAGCCCTCCAACGTATGACGATGTGATTCCTTGAACTCAGTTACATTCGTCTGCAATTCCAAGTGCAGGTTCTCTCTTCCAGATTGGATCCCAAGGAAACAGAGACCCAGGGGGATTTGGAAGCCAGATGATGGGATCTTTAAGCTGCTGTCCTGTGGCGAGTGCCCCAAGAAAGGGGATATGTTGACTGAGGCTTAATGGCGGGAATGTTCAGCTGGGTGGAGGGGACTCCAGAGAGTGACACTGCTGAAGCCTGACTTTACATAGGCGTGTGTCTAAATTCATTGTCACGCTCTCCCATGGTAATTGATCCACCAAACTGGTAGGATCGGGCCTCATCAGGAAAAGGTGGTGTTCCTCCATGGGCAGGGAGGAGAGGCGGGATGACTAGTGGGACAGGCTGGACAAGGAGGCTCTTCTGGGACCTAAGGGACTAGCCTGGCTGTAGAGGGCCAGGCTCCCAGGCCAGGACATGAAGACGTGTTCCTTCTGGGGCCTGGAGATCCAGTCTTGCCCACAGGGTGACAAGGTAACTTGGAGCACAGAGTTGGGTGGACCCTTTGTCTTGTGTAGTCAAAGACTGAGATTCAAAGGCAGCAGAAGGTGAAAACCAAGTCTAACAATGTCTTAAAACAAACCTAAGTAAAGCTCCCGTAGCTGGGAGGACACCCGGGAGGGTGGCCAGTGGATGGCTACTGTCTAGGGTTTACGTGGATCCATAGGTTTGGGGAAGCCAGCCCCCTGCCCCATCCTGGATAAGGCACTTGGTGTCCACGAGGCCTTCAGGCAGCCTCCTGTCCAGTCCAGGTATTGATCAGGCACTTTTCCTTCTTTGGAGAGGCCAGGGACTCTGGGTCACATGTGTCCCAATTTCCTATGGACTGCAGGCCACGGGTGTCTCTATTTAAAAATAACTTGCAAGTTTCTCAGCAGAGGCCTGCAGTGGCTGTGCGGTGCTGCTCAGGAGGTCACCTGAGGACCATTCTTCTATCTGCCCAGCCTCATTTCTCCCTTGACATCAGCACAGCAGGAGGGCTAAGCTCCAGGGAAGTCCCTTAGGCTCCCCTTTTTTGGGAAACCTGGGGTCTGTCATCGTCTCTGCTTCCCGGTGGCAGTCACGTGGGTACAGCGTCTGTTTCTCAGGGAACCCAGAAGAGTCACACTCTTGCTGTCCTGAGTGTGACTTCAGTGGACCTCTCTGACCTTCTGGCAGGAGGAACTGGATTTCTTTCATGCTTTGCATTTGTCACACCCACCAAAGGAACCAGAGCCTCCCTCTCTGCTCATCCAAACAGATGACCCCGGCTTGGCAGGAGGCTGTCACTGCTCTGGGAAGCTCCGCGAGCCATGACCTGGTGCCCTGGACTTTTGGTAAGGGCTCTTCCACACAGGTGCCACCCACAGATGGAAGGTCTCTAACTCCAGAGCCTCTGTGTTGGGGGTTAGTGAAGGGATGGGGTGTGCCAGGGTGGCTCTGGGCCTTGTCCTGGGCAGGGCTCACTGCCTGTCCTTGGGGAGTTTGTGAGCAGAATTGCCCTGGCATGGGGCTCCCCTGGTCCCTAGAAATGGAAGCCAATGAGCGGGAAGGATCTCCAGGAGGAGACACCAGCATCAGGGCCTGTGGGAGTTCAAGGTCAAGGGTCATGTCTGGAGGGAGGGAAGGTTGGGAGGGAGGGAAGGTTGTGGGCCGGGGCGCTGGGTGGAGGGAGATGCTGCCAGCTCCCCTCCCTGAGGCGGCTGTGAACTCTGGTCCCGGAAGGTGGCCCATCTGACCAGAGCGCCATCTCAGGTCAGGCAGCCGGCTCCCAGTGGAGAACGAGCGTCTGAGGTACCAGTGTCCTGGGGAGGTCCTGTGGTTGTCTCCTGAGGTCACTGTCACTGTCCCTGCAGGGCCTGGCTGACACAACACCACCATGATGCACCCTGAGAGACAAGTTTATGGGACAGGTGAGTTGGGATGGGGTGCTTGAGGCCCAGACCACCAGCAATCACCTCTGTATCCTCCAGACACCCTAACATTTCTGTCCCTCCCTGTGTGTGGCCCTTACCACATGGCCCTTCCTGCCACTGGGGCTAGGGGATTCTGGAGGCAGGGGACCACTGCTCATCAGTGCTGGGTTGGCCTCAGCCAACCAAGCAACAGCCACCAAGAGTGACCAGGTCTTGACACCAGGTACTGGGGCTGCTCTCCTCACCAGAGCCCACAGCTCTGCTGGCAAGGCTGGGAGGTGAGTCACGTGAGTGTGGCCTGTTTGGGGGTGTAACCCCTGCTCCTCCTTATGGAAGTCCAGACTGGGTGGTCTTTCTTTTAGAGTCAAGAAAGCAGCCTTCGTTTTCACGTTCCTTCATTGATTTTCCCCCTTCCCAACGGCAGCACTTAGGCCTCAGACTTGGGAGGTGTCTGATCGGGATCAGCAGGTGTGGGTCCTGCAGGGAGAGACTCTGGTGATGGTTCCACGGAGCAGCAATGTGACTCCGGGTGAGTGGTCCACTGTGCTGACCTTCCCCTCACCCCATGGCCTTTTGTCAAAGTGTGAGGACAGACAGCCCGTAGCCCAGGAGGGTGACTGTATTTAATGACATGTGTTCTGAAGGAGCCAGAGGAGAGGGCTCGACTGCTGTCACCACAAAGAAATGATCAATGTACCGGGAGGGATGTACTCATCACCTGATCACGTCACTACTGCATGCTGTGCACATGCATGGAGTCGTCATATGGCACCCCGTAAATATGTACCATTAGTATGTGTCCAAAAGTGTGGCTTTTAGTGGGCTCATCTGGAAGAGGCAGGACTTCATACCAGTCTGGCAAGAAAAGCCAGAGAGGTTTGTTTTAGACTAAAGAAAGCAGGGTGCGGAGCCCCTAGGGCTTGGGAGAGCCACCTTCAGGGATCTGAGGTAGCTGATCTGTCCTGTGCAAGAGGAGTACCTTGTACTGTGTGGCCTCAAGTGTCTTAAAGGGACTAAGTGGGGACATCCACAGGAAGGCAAATTTCAGCACCGCCTGAGACAGAGCTTGCTAGTGGACAAAGCTCTCCGAGAATCAGAGGAGTGGCCTGGGATAGGAGACGGCCATCTCCAGATGTTCAAGTGCAAGTGTCCCAGTCTCAAGGGCAGGGTTGGCATCTGAGTCTCTGTTTGCTCCAGCTTCTAGGTTAGGGACTGCCACATGGGATGAGTGGGTGGTGAATGACGGGCAAAGGATGGATGCAGTGGTTGACAAATGGTGGCTCTGGTGTGGCCGACCACCATTTCTCAGTCGGGAAGAACTGTAAGAACCATTCATTTTTCCAAACTTCAAAAGGAAACCGATGCCTGTCTTCTGCTTGTCTTTACAGCCACTGTCACTATCCTCCCATCAAGTACCCTGAGTCCCTCGAGCAGGGCAGAGGGGTTCCCATCTACTTGGGCACCCAGGATCCAGACATGTGTCTGTTTTGTGAGGAGGTGGACCAATGGCCCAGGCTGTGGCTGAAGGTGAGGGGCGGACAGAAATGACAGTTTAAACAGCCAATGTTTCTTTATGAGAATTTTATTGGGTAAAAGGTTCTAATTTTAGAATCAAAACAGAAGTTCCCATTCTCTTGAGCCTATTGATTCCTAGCTCCTGAGTTTCACATGTGCGACAGCACTTCCTGTAGTGTCTCCACGCCTTCTCCTTGAGGATCCCTCTTCAATCTCCAATGTTCTCCGTATTTCCCAAGTGTCCTCTGTCTGGTTGTGCCATATTTCTCCTCTTGGACCTCCCGTCTACCCATCCTTGGGAAGCACATTCCACAGTGTGACACAATGAGGAAGTCACCCGAGGATGCTCTCCTCTGATGTCCCTGTCAACTGGTGACACGTGCTGTACTTTTAAAGATGAGGGTAATGAAAGTAGGGGTGCTGATGAGAACCGGGGCACAGACTGAGCGAGGCTGGTGGGGCACAGGGAGCAGGCAGCTGCTGGAGGGGCACCTGAGCTGGCACCCTGGAGGGGCCGATGCCCGGTCCTAAGCAGGCCGGGAGGTGGACACCCTGAACCCAGGCTGCGGGTGATGACTCCCGTCATCTCAGTGAGCAGGGAGCTGATGGGGGGAGGAAGAGGTATGGTCTAAAATGAGAAGGCGTCTTCCATTTGTGAAGTAGTAGATCCCTGCTGATCAGGATGCCGGGCGTTGCCACATATCGAGGACCAGTGATGCCCAGGCCTGGCGATTCTCGAGGGGTCCCTCGGCTAAGTTTAGCTGGTGACATGATAATGAGGAAAGAGACCCAGGAACGAGATGAGGTGGGAGAGGGTGGGATTCGAGTTACTCTGGCCAGGATGTTCAGTGAGCTCTCCCTAAGAACAGGCCTCGGAGCTGACACCTGAGTCCCAGGGAGTAGCCCGCCGGGCAGGTGTGGGGGCAGAGGGTCCAGGCAGGGGACATCAGGACCCTGGGCGGGCACACCTCGGCATCCCTGAGCGAAAGGCAGAAGGCAGGTGTAGCTGGAGCAGATCAGCATTGGCGGAGAGGTCAGAGGTAGGGTAGCGGGGCAGGCGAGGGCCGGGTAGTTTAGACAGGCTTCCTGTGGATTTCATGGTAAGTACAACAAAACATTATGCAAGAAGTTTAAGCCAAAAGACAGCATGAGTTTACTTATTGTCCTTATTTCAGTTTAAAGCTTGCTCAGCTGCTTTGTGGAGAATGGCTGAGAGGGAATGGAGTAGATTCCAGGAGAACAGTTAGGAGGTCACCGTAATCATCCTGGCCAGAGGTGGCAATGTCCTGGTCAGCAGTGTGGGCAGGGGTGGGGGGCACCAGAAGCAGCTCAGTTTCGGAGTGTTTGGAAGTAGAGTCCACAGGCTGTGGTATATATGTTGGGAGGGAGGTCAAAGGAGATATCAAGGTTGACTCCTAGGTATTTGGCCACCCAGAGAGTTGGCTGAATGATGGAAAGTCATTACCAGAGTAAAGGAATCCCATTGAGAACTCCCTACTCAGGGTGGAAGATGCTGGAATTCTGAACCATTCCTGGGTCTCTCTTGAGGTCTTACACATGCATAATTTAATTAAAAAGCTTATTTTACCTAAATATTCAATAAATGCCCATAGAAACGTACACACATAGGACATGATTTCTAAATGCAACAGAGAAGGCGTTTTCTGATGGCTGTGTCTCCCTCGCGTGCAAGTTCTCTGATTTATTTGACCCCATATCTTTCATGTGTGACCTTTCTCCTGTGCTCAGCTATTGACATGAGACACACTCCCGCAGCCTGACTGTCCTTTGCTGGGACAGTTGCTCTCACCATTGGGCTTTGGTAAATGAGGTCATTAGCCAACTTTGCAAATTTGCATCTTTGTCCCTCAGTCTCTTGTGCAAGAAGAGCTCCAACTCATCATCCAAGGGCGGCCACCGGTTCGTGGACCTGACCCTTGTTTCCTTGCTCTGGACTTGAGGGTGGGGTTGGGAAGGTGAGATTCCACTTGGAGACTCTGCTGCTCTCGGAAACTTACCTTTCCAGTCCTGCTCACAGGTGGGGAAGGCTTTCTTGAACTTTGAGATGTTTATTGGTTACTTGGAACATTTCAAGCAACTTCCTTTTCTCTTCTTGGCTGTTCTGCCCCACCTTTCAGGAGCAGAATATCTTGGATCTATACAACCAGGTGGGGCCCGTGAGACCCTTCCTTTTTTACCACTCCCGGGATGGGAATACCTCCAGCTTGAGTCTGTGGCCTTCCCAGGCTGGCTCATCGCCTCCTCCCAGGTTGGCCAGCCCATCTTCCTCACTTCCGACCTGGGGACCACCAACAACACTAACTTCTATTTGAATTTAAAGGCTTGAACTCAGCGTAGAGGTGGCCGCTTGCTCAGAGGCCTTTGTCTTTCATATTTTGAGCTCCCAGCAGGACTTTGTGTCACCTCAGGGCTGCTCCGTGCCAGCGCAAGAGGTGATCTAGCTGCTGTCATCAGCTCATTTTATGGAGGAAGAAGCGCTGACCTCGTGGCCACTGAAGAGCAGTCTGTGACTCAGAGCAGGCAGCTGGGGCTGAAGGCTCCTCTCTAGCAGAAGCTACCCAGCGTGTCACCTGAGAAGTGGTGCGTGGTGTCACGGTGTGTGAGACCATGGGAGGCCCTGTGAGGAGTGACACCCTCATTTTCAGGTGATTGGCCTGCTCCACGCCTGATTTTCACCCACTTGCTATAGCAGACGTTCTTGCATTGAGCAGCAGGAGAGCCAGGATAACTTTCACTGAGAAACCCGATTCTTTGGACCTTTAGCCATGGGGAACCTTACAGAAGGATGAACACACCAGGAGAAGGGCTTTTGGACTCTGGGAGGAATGAACAGTGCTCCAGTGATTAGAACTGTCACATCGTGCTGAAGCACGAGGGTGGCTTTTTATTTATTTTTTTTATTTTTTAATGGTCATTCCATGAAACTGGACCCAAAGACACTGCCAGGTGCCTCAGGAATGACAGGGCATGGGGCAGAAGATGCTGTCCCCCACTGAACACAGTGACTACAGTCAATAAGTCATGTCAATAAACATGAACGTTTGCTGCTTAGACTCTTTTAAAGGTTTTAAGATTCTTACTCAAACAACACACCTCTGTGGTTAAAGGCCCCGTCCTCCACCCCATCCTCCGCCCTGTCCTGCACGCACCCGGCAGCTTCCATTTGGCCACTTTTTCTGACGTTTTTCTTCCATTTCAAGAATTCGCAGTTTTTGACACTCTCTTTCCTACTCGATGGATGGCATTTGCATCTCTACAAAAATTGCAAGCTCTTTATCTGTTTTCTACAAAGAAATAAATCCCAAGTGGCAAGACCGGTGCAGCCGCACTCACAGGTGTTGAGACGCCCTCGGAGGCGCCTGGGAGGTCAGGCCTTCTTTTTCAGGATTTGGATAATTTTTATGAATCTCTTCCTCTCCTTCAGCCTTTTTGTTTGTTGGGCGAGGGAAGGGAGGTACACAGAGTGCATGGGTTTGCTGAGGGGCACTGCATTTCATGGAACTGGAAGAATGGCAGGCTCGAGGCTGGGTCTTTAGAGTGCTGTGTGCTGGAATTGGGGGGAGGATTGTGAATCGTGAGAAATCAGCAACAGTGACCCCAGCAGGGCAGCAGAGCCAAGTCTGAGCCTCCTCACTCCCTCCATTGGGGTTGCCCTTAATTTGCAAATTTTCAGCAGATGATCCATCAAATGGAATCTCTGGCCTCCCAGACACCCTGATGGAATGATGTAATCAGTGGAATGTACTAATTGCACACTGTATTTCTAAACGCAACATAACATCTGACTCCCCTGGGTGGTGCACTAAAACCCCAGGGACCCACACACCTCATTAAAAAGCCTCTTCTAGAAACTGGCATTTATCAACTTCAAGGTGGGCCTCAGAATTAACATTTTCCCCAGGACACTAGGGAATACTGACTGATGGGCCAAACTTGGGAAATACTTTCCTGGGTTATTCCAGTGGAATTTCATGGGCAAAAAGACTTCGATTAATCATGCTTGGGATAATCTGTGAAATAAAGAGATACTTACATATACGTCTTGCTCATTTTGTTGGTATTTACTTCTCTAAGGATTTTTTCCCCTCTTGAGTGATTGAAAAGTGAATTGAACAAAATGACTCAAATTAAAAAGCCACCAAGTAAAATTTCATAACATTCCAAAGCTAGAAAGAACCCAAGCTTCCATGAACAGTGAATGGATAAATCAGTAGTGTGTATTCAATGTTGCTTAACAACAAAAGGAAATTGATTACTCATAGAGATTCAACCAGGTGAGTGTAAAAAGTATTGAAGATGCCAGACGCAAAGGGTATCTACTGCATATTTACTTCTAAAAAGTTCAAGAATGGGCAGCATTCATCTTTGATGATAAAAATCGGATGTGGTTGTGTTGTGAAGGGAGGAGGCAGAAGATTCTAAAAGCTGCCACTGAGATGACCCTGGTCACATCCAAGCCAGCTAGAAGCCACGTGGCTCAGCTTTCCTCTATAGCAGCACAGAAAGCCCCAAGTCATAGGAGCAATGCTTCCCAGTTAGTGAAGGGAAATAAATAATTTCTAGCAAACAATTCTGTTGACTAAGTATGAGTGGAGTAAACCTGTTTTTACGATTTGTTTTCATACACATTACTTGAGAAGCTGCTGGAGAATGAGCTCTGCCCATTTCTGAAGTTTAAGCGAAAAAAAGCAAAAGAGAAATAATGTGGACTCCTGCAGCTGGGACTCCCTCCATGGAGATGCTGGGGGCCTGCATCCTGAGGGCACTGGGACACCCCCAGGCAGCCAGGCAGTGCGATGCTGTTGGAGAGTCCAGGGCAAGTGGCTAGGCTGGCGGCAGGCCTGCGTGTTAGGAGGAATTGACGGGGGTGGGGGATGTGGGGGATGATGAATTCTGTAGAAAAGCAAGTGCAAATTAAGAACAACAAAGACTAGATGGTTATTCATTCCAAAGAAACATTAGATCATGCAGAAGAGGAAGTAGAGTCCCAGCCTACCATGTGGCCTAACCATTGCAATAATAATATAAACTCTGTAAGGTTATTCTAAACCTAGAAGACCCTAAAAGTTCCACCAGAAAACTTTTGGAACTATTAAATGAATCCAGCAAAGTAGCAGAATATAAAATCAACACCTGGAGGCTGGGGTTGTGGTTCAGTGGTAGTGCACTTGACTAGCATGCCCAAGGCACTGGGTTTGATTCTCAGTACCACATAAAAATAGAATAAAGGTCCATCAACAACTAAAAATATTTAAAAAATCAACACCCATAAATCAAATGTAATTCTGCATATCAGTGACAAATCCTCAGAAAGGGAAATGAGGAAAATTACCCTATCTACAATAGCCTCAAAAACAAAACAAAACAAAACAAAACAAAACAACCTTGGGAATCAACTTAACGAAAGTGGTGAAAGATCTATATAATGAAAATTACAGAACCCTAAAGAAAGAAATCAGAGAAGATCTTAGAAGATGGAAAATTCTACCTTGCTCTTGGATAGGCAGAATTAACATTATCAAAATGACCATACTAACAAAAGCACTATCATATTTAATGCAATTTCAATCAAAATCCCAATGACATTCCTCATAGAAATAGAAAAAGCAGTCATGAAATTCACCTGGAAAAATAAGAGACCCAGAATAGCTAAAGCAATCTTTACCAGGAAGGGTGAAGCAGGTAGCATCACTATACCAGACCTCAAACTATACTACAGAGCAATAGTAATAAGAACAGCATGATATTAGCACCAAAACAGGCTGGTAGGCCAATGGTACAGAATAGAGGATACAGAGACTAACCCAAAAAATTACAATTATCTCATACTAGACAAAGGTGCCAAAAACATGCATTGGAGAAAAGATAGATCTTCAACAAATGGTGCTGGGAAAACTGGAAATCCATATGCAACAAAATGAAATTAAATCCCTATCTCCCACCATGCACAAAACTCAATTCAAAATGGATCAAGGACCTAGGAATTAAATAAGAGACTCCGCATCTAATAGAAAAAAAAAGTAGGCCCTAATCTTCATCATGTGGGATTAGGCCCCAACTTCCTTAATAAGACTCTTGTGAGACAAGAATTAAAATCAAGAATCAATAAATGGAATGGACTCAGACTAAAAAGTTTCTTAGCAAAAGAAACAAACTGTGAGGTGAATAGAGAGCCTACATCTTGGGAGCAAATCTTTACCCCTCACACATCAATCAGACAGAGCACTAATCACTAGGATATATAAAGAACTCAAAAAGCTAAACACCAAAACTACAAATAACAAAATCAATAAATGGGCCAAGGACCTGAACAGACACTTCTCAGAAGTGAAAAAATGTTCATCATCACTAGCAATTAGAGAAATGCAAATCAAAACTACTCTAAGATATCATCTCACT
This sequence comes from Urocitellus parryii, assembly GCF_045843805.1. Lineage (NCBI taxonomy): Eukaryota > Metazoa > Chordata > Mammalia > Rodentia > Sciuridae > Urocitellus > Urocitellus parryii. The sequence goes on along the minus strand of NC_135537.1, from coordinate 109,294,489 downwards.
CCAGTCAGAAAGTCAACTATTATAAAGACAAATAATAATAAGTGTTGGCGAGGATGTGGGGGAAAAGGAACACTCATACACTGCTGGTGGGACTGCAAATTGGTGCAGCTAATCTGGAAAGCAGTATGGAGATTTCTTGGAAAATTGGGAATGGAACTACCATTTGACCCAGCTATCCCTCTCCTTGGTCTATACCCAAAAGACTTAAAAACAGCATACTACAGGGACACAGCCACATCAATGTTTATAGCAGCACAATTCACAATTGAATGCAGCTTTTCAAAAAGTTGCAAGACTTGAATGAAGGAATGAGGTTATAATAAACACTCCATATGCAATAGCTATTATGTAATTTTTATTGTTTTTAAGAAAATTCATTAAGTTTAAGTTTCTTTAGGACCTGTGTTGTTTCTGTGGTTTAGAACATTGAGGAGGTATGAAGAAATATTTATAACAGTATACCTGGGGTCTGGATAAAAGGAGCTAACACGAATCATCCCCCAGACGAAGAAGCAGACCCAGGACCTTGGGGAGCCCTGTCTGCCTGTCTCTCCTCCTACACATTCTTCTAACTCCCTGCCGAGGAACTGCCAAACTGAGTTGGATGAGCCATTCCCTTGCAGTTAGTTGTGGTCCTACCTTCTGTGATAGTCTTATCACATGAGTATGTGTCCCGAAAATGGGTCCTGTCCAGTCTGCACGTGTGAGCACTTTAAATGAAATCACAGTATATGTGCATTCATTCACCTCTTCTTCACACTCCTGGGATTCATTCAGGTGACATGTCCTGTCAGTTTGGGAGCTTTTCAGAGAAGATGCCAAGAGGAGTGCCCAGGAAGGACCAGGGAGGGACAGGGCAGGAAGTGACAGAGGAGTGAGAAGGAAGGAGGGTGGGAGGAAGAGCCCTGGACTGCGGCAGCTGTGACAGCCCCCAGGACGTCCCCAGTGGGCAACGGAGCCCCCAGCCACATCTGGCTGCAGAGGCATTACCGTCGGCAGGAATTCCTGGCACTGGACCCCCAGGTGCCCTCCCTCAGCCCCTGGCTGGGAGCAGCAAGCGGGAGAGGAGCCTCGGTGGGAGCCTGAGGCAGCCAAGACTGTGCAGTGGAGGCAGTCTTCCTGCTCTTCTCCTAGTAGCAGCCCCCACCTCCTCTCCAGAACCAGGGATTGAACCCAGGGCGCTCTGCCGTGAGCTACATCTCCAGCCCTTGATTAACGTTTGGTTTTGAAACAGGGTCTTACTAAGTTCCTGAAGCTGGTCTCGAACTTGTGATCCTCCTGCCTCCCGAGTGGCTGCACCCATTTCTCCAGCTGAGCCCAGGGCTTGCTCCCATCCTCTCCCTTCTAAATCCCCTCTCCCCATCCTCAGCTGTCAGGTGGCAGGCTTTAGTGACTTTCCTGGTCATGCAGTCAAAACCTTAATTCTTGAGGATCGTAGCTATTTGGTATCATATCCATCTGCTGAGAGTTGCTACACGTGTCCTTTCAGGTTACATAAAGGAAGTGGGACACCAAGAGTTGACATGGTTTTCACAATGGTGGCACCACATCCACCGTGCCCTCAATGTGAAAGCAGCTCTGCTGCCTCCTCATTTGGCATCCTGCAGGATGGCATTCCAGCATCCCAGGGCACTGGCACCCACCTGGACCTCGGGCGTACCTCAGGAGCCCATCCAATGGGCTGTCAAGTTGGATGCTTCGGGACTGACCAGTGGGCCCAGGCAAGTAGTAGAGCAGGCTCATGCAGGCCTGAGGCAGCCAATGGCGACATTTTTAGGATTTTGGTCGAGTCTGTGGGTAGTTTGAAATCGCCCATACTGGAAGTATTCACACTGTGGAAATTGCCAAACACCACACATTGGGGCTTTGTTTTGGTTTGCTTTCTGGAAAGCCAGTTATTATAGATTCTCTGGCACTCCACAGACTGGAGTCAGCAGCCACACGGCTCTTCCTTCCCTGGAGGGGGAGTTCCTTGGACACATGCTGTGTTGTTTGGGAGCCCCCTGGTTGGAAGTTATATGGGATTCATGGTCCATGAATTGAGACAGTGGTGAGTCTCAGGAGGCAGGAAAGGTCAGCCCACACCCAGAATAGGAATCCATTTCTGTGAGGATAAGTTGCTCTCCTTCTTAGAAGGATGTGGCTTGGTACAGCCAGCTGCTTCCACAGTGTTAGCTGGCCTCCTGGAGGATGGCTGCCTTATTGGGGGCCAGCATTGGCCTCTGCTGCCAGCAGGTGAGTCATCCTTGGCCAGTGGGAGTGTATTCCATTAGACCCACGAGCAGCCCCACCCCCACCACCGTCGCTCATGCTACCAGTTCTGGGGCAGCTGAAGACCACTTCAGCTGTGCCTTCAGTGGCCTTCCAGTGCTCCACCAGGAGGGCCTGACGTTTGGCTGACATCAACCAGCAGTCATCTTGTCAGCTTGAGCTTTCCTGCGAGAGTTAGCGTATGATATGGGTTCACACTGTGTGCCCACTCCCTTATGTCCATCCACGTGCTCTGCTCCATGCCATCTTGTCTTTCAGGCTCCTGACAAGCTGGGCACTGTCTGGGAACCTGTATGCATTTCCCCCTTGGGCCACTTTATTTCCATACCAAGTGAATGACCAGTGGCACTACTTGTAGATTTGCCCGTTAAAGATATTTCCGTTTCATGGTCTTTCAAGGCCACCCCAACTAGCCTGTGTGGCTGTGATGCAGATGCTATTAACTTCTGGCTGACATCCCCACATTGAAGTGACCTGCATACAGACCTTTCTCACCTCTTTCAGCTGGAAGTGTGGCACGATGTGACCATAGGTTGAAGCTGAGGGAAGGACACTGGTGCAACGTGGTGGGTGAGGTGAGCATCTGGGCTAACTGCTCATGCTTCACATACATGCCCTCCCTGCAAGGCCCAGTTCTGGAGGCTTCCTTCTTACTTTGTAATTTGATGGTTTGAAAGGAATCACCATAATGGACAATTCTAATAATTTCTTGGTTCCTTATTATGCACGTGTTCTGTCACCACCAGGGCCCAGGAGTCGATCAAGAACTATTTCTCAAAAAAATGTACACTTTTCTGCTATAGAGAATTCTTTGCTGGAAACATATTCATAGTTATTTCCTTAAGTCATCCTCTGCTCATGATGAATTTTGAGTTTCTGAGAACAACTTGACTTACCTTTAATCTGGAAAGAAATTTTGCAGAGTAGAGTATGGAATGCAGCATTATAAGGTATTATCTGTCGTCTGCTGGTTTCCACTATTATAGTAGAGAAGTTAGCTGCCAGTCTTCTGCTTCCTTGAAGGAAATATCTTTTTATTTTTTTGCCACTTCTACTATTTAAGTTTTGTCTTTGGTCCTATAGAAATTTTATTCTGATGGGTTTATATGCACATTTCTTTTTATTATTGTACTTGGGATTTTTTTTTTTTTTTTTTTTAGTGTTTCTTGAACTTGTAGCTTGGCATCTTATAGCTTGGGTTTTAGGATGTGTCAGCCATTCTCTTTTCAAATAGTGATTCTGCCCCATTTGTCTTTTCTCCTATGACTTGAATCAATGTTCCAAACCTTCTCACTTAGTTCTCCAAATTCTCTCCACATTCTTTTATATTTTCCTGCATTCCTCTGTCTGGGATGCAATATGTGTTCTTCTCATTTACTTTCCAATTTACTAACTCTCTTCTGTGTGCTGCTGAATACAGTTATTTACTTTATTGATTTTTTGTATTTATAGAAGTGCTCCTTGGCTTTTTCAGTCTGTCACTTTGCAAGGTTTTCTATTCAGAAAAAAACTTGTATGTTTGCCATTTGTTTCTTCAATGTGGTTAGGGTAGTAGTTTTAAGCTCAGTGCATAATCATTACAAACTCTGAAGATTGTGTGGGTATTCACCTGTTGTTTCCTTTTGTTTGTTTCTTTTCCTTTCTCCCTCTTTGGTTCTCTTTCTTATGATCTTATTTGCTTGTATGCCTGGTAATCTTTAACTACTTGTGACTGGTGCCCTTTAAAATCTGAGTGTTTCTGCCTTCCTCTAAAGAGGCTTTCTTTTGGCTTTTGATGGAATAAGTTTGGATTACATTAAACCAAATAAAATTTGAGTTCCTGACTCAATGAACTTGTGAGTCCTGAGGTGAAAATCCCTGTGAGGGTGTGTCTGCGGCCACAGCTTTCCAGTGATAGCTTCTTTGAATCTTTCCCCTTTGTTCGGTGCTGGGACAGCCCACTCCACAGTTCCCAGAACCCCGGAGAAAGGCAAAGGCGGGTCCAGATCTTGTGAGCTGTCACGGTCCCAGTTCAGGCACACCCTGAGCCTTGACCTCTTTCTTGTGCTGGTGTGACTACATTACTGAGCATGAGTGTGTGCAGAACATACAGCAGTTTTGATGTTCCTTTGTTTCAGATCATGATTTCTTAGGTCTGGGTTGGGGCCTGAGATTTTGCATTTCTGACATGCTTCCAGATGATGCCAATGCCTCACCCACAGATCACACTTTGAGTCTCGAGGATGTACACAATTGTGAAGGCTGCAAATCCTAAATCTGAACATGTCTTTCTAATATAAGCCTCTTACTTTTGCATCCTGAATACTATGTTAGTTTGGGTTGCTCCCAAGGCAGACTCTGGGTGTGAGGATCTCACTTGGGAGATGATCTCGGGAATGTCAATAAAGGGAATGCTAATAGTTACCATCATGGGTAACTGGTCCTGGGATCCCCATGGGCTGTCTGAGGAGCTCTCATATTGTCCCACCAGAGGACGGAGAGGCTGGGATATTAATCCACCAGTCCCTTCACCTATTGTCAGAAGTTGTCCATGTACCAGTAGACTGGTGCTGGGACCCACCAGAAAGGTTGGGAGACATCAACAGCATTGTCTCAGCTTCTCGTTGGGGAAGACCTGATGTCAGGCACTGCAGGCTCAGAGCACTGGGGCACCTGGCAGCCTGGCTCCCTTCCCCTGTAACAGCATAGTGACCAGGAGTCCACTGAGGGGGACAAGCCCCAGGAGCTGGCCTTGCTGTGGGTGAGGCTCCTTTGGTGGAGAAGCGGCATGCATGGTAGCTTTGAGAAGCTGGAAGAGGGCCCACTGAGGTCGGCATTTGCCTGGTCTGAGATTGCCAGAAGATGAAGTGACCGTGGTCTAGGGCTGGCTAGCAGCTGTAGAGGTCTTGGGAGACCTATGCAACCTTGCAACCTTGCACCCGCTGGTGGATCCTGCTGTCAGGAATAACGTGGCTGCATGTCATTTGACATCACAAGAGGATAGTGATCTGCCCTGGGACAGTCCCATCATGTTCTTTTCCTCAAAGCCAGTTTCTGTGACACTATTTCCTGGTTGTTGGTCTTAAAGTCTCCTCCTTTTGTAGAAGGCTTGGATAAGTCATGACTATGCTACAATTGATATTTATTAATATAAATACTAAGCAAATCCCAGGACACCAGGAACTAGTGATTACCTAACCTGCCATGTAGTTCCGGCTCTAATGAGGCAGAACCTTCTTCCTTCCCTGGGTGGATAAAAGACCTGACCCTGGTGAAGCACCCGAGTGCAATAGAAGCCACAACTCACAAAGGCAGGGACACAGGGTCCTGCATAAGCAGGGAACAGTGATAGCCAGCCCCTGGGAAATCTGCTGACCTCTGCTTTCCTCTTGCTTCTGCCCTGTTAGGAGTCTAGGCCCAGGTGGAGCAGGAGTCGTAGGTGTGACTGCTTCTGCTGAATCCAAGAAGTTAAGGAAGCCTGGTGCTTTCTGAGAGCACAGATTTTGACTGGGGTCTCTGTTGGGCAGCCCTCCAACCCTGGGTCACACTGTAGCTTGGGACTGACTCACTCAACACAGAAACAGTTCTGGAGCTCAGCAGTTCTGAAGCAACACCACCATAATGGCCAAAGGTAAAGATCTTGCAAGGGCTTGGAAAGGGGGCACCCTGAATTCTCTGCTGCACACATTGGCATTTTGACTTTCTCTTCAGCATTAGCCTCGGAAGTACCATCCAGGAGGTATGTTCAGGATCTCAACCACCGTGCATGGGTTCTTCAGGACCAGATCCTCATGATAGTCCCAAGGAAGGAACGGATGGTTCCAAGTGAGTAGCCAAGGCCTGGTGCAGGCAGCCCCTTTGGCCAGTGCTGCTGTGGACAGCCTTGCATTTCAGTGTTGGTATGGTTTCTGGGTCTCCAGAGAGAAGGCCCCCTGTGGCCAATGATGGACAGAGGGTGGTCCTGGGGTTGTCTGGGGCTACAGGAACGAGTCCAGGCAGGCTGAAGGGAGAGGGTGGAAGACCTTCTCTGTGAAACTGCAAAGAGTTAGACCAAAGAGTGGGATCTACCAGAAGGTTCGATTTTTGAATCCACCAGAGGCTGACTTTTATAAGGGAAGGAACTCCTAAGGGACAAGGGGGTGGCGAGGGACAGGGTGGCCACTCTGTAAGAGCTGGTCAGGCAATTGCAGCCTCTGCTGCTTTCAATCTCTGCACAGAGAGGCCATCTGTGGAAGGGGCGACGGATTCACACTTCTTGCATTGTTCCCAGTCACCGTCACCTTGATGCCATGCAGACACCTGGAGACCCTTGAGAAGGACAGAGGGAAACCCATGTACCTAGGACTGTTGGAGCCCAATTGCTGCCTGTTTTGTAAAAAGGACGAGGAGCAACCAGTGTTGCAGCTTGAGGTAAGGCCAGCAAGCGAGGGTCTACCGTTGCCCGACAGGGAGAAGATGCCCACCTGTCTTTCAAGGTGCTCATTTGAAGGAACCTGTGATTTTAGAATCTTTCAGAAGACAGCTCGCTATTCTTATGCATGTTTATTTTTGGTTCTTTTGGGGTTGCCAAAGGTATTGTGAAAGGTATTGTGTATTGTGAAAGGATAAGAAATAAATGGTAGTGGTGTTTTGAATCCATTCACTAAAATTACTCATTTTATTCTACAAAAGTGATTTAGCAGGGGGAGGGCTGAGCCTGGACGGGAGCTGATTGCATTACATGCTTTTGTGATGACGTCAGGGTGTATCCTGGTGTTGCATGTGACTAAAAAGAATTTTTGGAAAAGGATTTTGACAAGGAGAAAGGCTCTTAAAGTGGTTCCTGACTCCAACACACACACACACACAAACACACACACACACACACACACACATTCTCTCTCTCTCTCTCTCTCTCTCTCTCTCTCACTGGGTAAAATCACCAAGGACATTTTTAGGCAACCTATCACAAAGGGAATGACTTGATTAAAAAAATTTTTTTTGAAATTGTTTGCCATTTTAAGTAAACAAAGATAGGTCTCTAAAACAAATATTTCAATAATTGTGATTTTTCCCATTATTTTAAAAAAGTATACCAGACACTCAATTCAATGATAAGATATGAGACAGTGGTTGTAAAGTTAGGGATGATTTTGTCCCCTGGCTTCTGGGAAGAGCTCAGAAACAGTGATGGCCAGGCCAGTCCCCGGGGTCTTCATGATCCTCATTCCCTGGTGTGAAACCAAGCTCTCCAGGCCTGCATTAGAGACTGGGGATGCAAATGTAGATGGGCAATGCAATAATAGAAATACCAATCTGCAAGGAACATGGGACAGTTCCAGAGGTGACATTTCTCCTGGGGCCCTCTTCTTACTCTTCAGGAAAGAAGCATAATAGATCTGCATGCCTTCCGCGAGCCTGTGAAGCCCTTTCTCTTCTATCACAGTGAGACCGGCAGGACCTCGACCTTAGAGTCTGTGGCCTTCCCTGGCTGGTTCATTGCCGTCTGCTCCAAAGGAGACTGTCTACTCTTTATGACCCAGGAACTGGGAAAAACCTACCTCACCGACTTTGAGTTGATTAGACAGAATTGAGGTCAGCCTGGGGCTTGGGTTGATTTCCCCAGTCTAGCTCTAAAGTGCTTCTGACACAAACATTGTCACACCAACCCCTTCAAGAAGGAGAGGTAGAGTTGCCACTACTGGGCCCAGTTTTCAAGGATGGAAATCAGGATGAAGGGAAGAGAGAGACAGTACAACCTCAGCCTGGGATAGGAAGAGAGAATCAAAGGTTGGGTTTTCCATCCAAGGATTTCTGGCTGCGCCCCCCAATACATCCATGCAATGACCTAGGTTGCTTGGAAAATGACCAGGGGAAATCGAGGCCTTTGCCACAGCCATCCAGCTGATACACCAAGAGAATACATAAAGTTCTTCTTAATGTACATGCTAGTGATGCTCCAACCAAGAAATGAGGATGGAACTCTTTTGCCTTAAATTCCAGATCTCTGGATTCTCTGATACGTCGCTCTGTGGCATTGTTTCAAGACCTTTTGGATCCCGACAGGAAGAAGCAACTATGGAAGTTTCCACAAAGAGGAGAGATCAGAAGGAAGCCGAGCCCTCGTGGGCTTGGCTTCCCCTCCGTGAAGTCTGTATTCTGGTTTGGTGTCTGTAAAGTCCTCACCTGAAGTCTCATCGCTCCACCTCACCAGGAGTTAAACTTGTGGAATAAAGTCTTTTCACGCAGGTGCTGTGTTGCAAGTGGGTGACGTTAATGGAGTAGCTGGTTGTGACATTGATTCCTTGCCTCACAGGGCACTTTAGCCACTATGGTAGGCTCACACGAAGTCTCCTGTGGCAGTCAGGGACCAGCGAGATGGTTGGAGAGGGTGATAAGTTCATAAGCCGGCTTCTCCCGTGCCCCACACTGGGTGGCTGGGACAGCAGGCTCCACCCACAGAATCATACTCTATACCTCTGTGCACGGTGGGGTACACAGCCACCGGAAACTGCCCTCTCTGCCCTGGCAAGGGTGTCTGGGAGCCTCCCGTGGGCTTTTCCTGTGAACTTACAAGCCACAAACAAATAGGGCTGTCCCTCCTTGTGAGGTGTTTATTAGGATGAAGGCCTGTTCTTTCCCGTGTCTTTTTAAACACACAGTTTCTTCTTATAGAATATCACTTGAAACTTTATCCTTTGCAATAGGACAATTCTTCAAATCATCTGAATAGTCCCATGGTAATTTTTTTATCTTTATTTTTTTTTAACTTTCTATCATGTTTTCACTTTTCCCCAAGCATTGGACATGGATGTGGGGATATTGGTGACCCCCGGGCCTGGCAGGCATCATCTCTTTTTGGCATTTGAACAGCCGTGTTGCTGTTGGAGATGACAGTTTTCTCGGCACAGAGCTCTCTGAGTTTTTATTTTCTTGGGATTCCTTCAGGAAGAGGGGCTAGTTCTCCCTGTGTGGATTTCCCTGGAGCTGTGGGGTGACCAGGACACTTAAGGGTATTGATTAGCTGGGTTAATAATTAATAATTAGCTGGGTTGATGGGCACATACTGAGATGCTCATGGACCACCTGAGGCAGATGGTCTCCTAAAGACAGAGCTGTGCAGGAGCCGGGCCACCTTGGACGTCACCTGGAATTTTTCTAAAAGGAATTTGATTGCTTTAGGAATTTCTATTACTTATTCTTCTTCTTTTTTGTTTTCTTATAAATGCTTAGGACTCACGACCTTTACTCCTAGTGCCCCCTGGGATACATGCTGTAATTTTTACATTGGCAAGAGCCCTTGACACGTGGTCACCTGCCTATGATTAGGTGTCAGAGCATCGTTACCTGAAGCTCACTGTAGTCCAGACAGTCTCCAGAACTTCATCATCTGCTGCACTAAAGCCTGATACTGTGGAAAAGCAGCTCCTTGTTTTCCTTCCCCTGGGCACCACCATCTCCTCTCTGTTTCCACCAGTTTTCCTGACTTAGGCTCCTGTCTTGAAGGGGATCACCCGGTCCTTATTTGGCTGTCTGTGACTGGCCCATTTCACTTAGCACAATGTCTTCCAGGCTCATCCAGGCTGTCCCCAAGGCTAGGATTTCCTCTTTGTTAAGATTTCATAAAATCCCATGGCATGTGTATGCCACGTTTTCTTTACCCACCCTCAACAGGCACTTAGGTTGTTCCATGATGTGGCTTTGTGCATAAGGCCGCAGTGAACTTGAGAGTGAAGAATACACATCTTTAGAAGTTGGCAGGAGACTGGAAACAGGAAACTCCTAGGCGAAAACATAGGGGAAATCTGCACGACGAGGTTTCTTGGACTTGACCCCAAGGCAGGAAACCAATGCAAATATGGCCAAGTGAGACTCAGGTTGAAGGGAAAAGCTTCTGTATAGCAAAGCAGGGTCAGAGAGCCAAGGAAATGTATGGAGCAGGAGGAATACTTGAAAACCCTGGGTCTGGTAAGAGGCTCAGACCTCAAACCCACACAACTCAATAACTAAAGGCCAGTGTTAACTCGGTTTAGAAATGGGCAAAGGCCTTGAACACACACTTCTCCCAGGAAGACACAGAAGTGTCCAGCCGCCTTTGAAAAGCTTCCCAACATTTACTGATAACCAGGGAAACGCAGAGCCTTGGTGGGATGTGGTGGGGTGCAGCTTGCGCAGATTGGGCAGGGAAGCCGGGGTGCAGTCGCTGCAGGAAACAGCCTAGAGCTCACAGAGGTTAGGGGGGACAGCACTGTATGGTGGGAAGCCCCTCCTCTGGGCGTGCATGGTCCCTAACCAAGACCGGGACCTGAAGGGCTGTCCGTGCTCCTCTTACTATTACGACATGTGCTTTTACTGTGGTTCATCTCCACTGTGGTCTGTTTCCAGCCATTATGTGAAGTTCACATGCATTATTTCTAAATGTCTAAGTGGGTAGGGGTCATGCTTTAATGCTATTAGTCTCTTATTGCCTATGGTCAGGTAGAATGGCCTGTATGATATTGATTTGGGGCTACTCGTTATTATTTCCTTTGTGACTTCATGTATAAGTTTATAGATGCTCTATGAAAGCCTAAAAAATGAGTACCATGCTTTTTAGGTATGAAGTACATACATTTACACACATATGTAGACTTTTATTTATGTGTAATATAAACATGGTATAAAATTATGTTATACAGAATTATATATTTGTATATTATATGATAAGTACTTTAATATTAACAGATATATCATGCCTACTATTAAATATTGAATATATATAATATATTTATAAATGAATTTTGTTATTTTCTTTTTATATTTGAATTTCTGTTATCTTGTCTATTCAGTCTATCAATTGCTGAGAAAGGGGTCTTAAATTATGCTACTATGATAGCATTTGTTTTGGTTTGTGTTTTGGAAACTGAATGTTACTATGTTGGCCAGGCTGACCTTGAACTTCTGGGCTCCAGCCATCCTCCTGCCTCAGGGTCCTGAACAACTGTGATTATAGACATAGGCAACTCCACTTAGCTTATGACTATGTTTTTAGCCAGATTATCTTACTACTTTTCACGGTTTGTTTAAATTACTTTGGGCTCTAAATTGCTGGGTACGCCATGTTTCTCACGTGCCATATCTTCTCTGGTTGTTTTCCTGAGTCTGCTATTGGCCGTCCATGCACACCATCTTTTCATCATTTAAAGGTCACATTTGCCTTTTTGCATCTTAGCATCTCTGTAATCATGAAGCATTTCACTAAAGTAGATGGCATCTTGCATACAGTGGGCTAGGTGACAGTCATGCCTTGGTTGTCATGTGTGCAAGTACGTGTTTGGACCAATGTTCCCCTTTTGATATTTCATTCAATAAATCATCAAAAAGCCTTTTTTTATTTTCTTTTTTGGTACTGAGGATTGAACTCAGGGGCACTTCACCACTGAGCCACATCCCCAGCCCTATTTTGTATTTTATTTAGAGACAGGATGTCACTGAGTTGCTTAGCACCATGCTTTTGCTGAGGCTGCCTCAGCCTCCCAAGCTGCTGGGATTATAGGTGTGCACCACCGTACCTGGCCAAAAAGCCTTTTTTTTTTTTTTTTAGGAACACAATCCTGGTTATTGTTCACGAATCTTCCATTGACACCTCTTGAAGGTCCACAAAAGCAGCATGGTCAAAAATGTGGACAGGAGGCCAGCAGCCCCCAGCTTACTGTGGAGCACTGTGTGGGAACAAGGTGGACAGCCCACCACTAAGTGCTGTCCCTTGTGTCCTCGTTGGCAATGAAGAGGCATCACGTGGAACAAACACTGACAACTTTGTATGTTTTCTGATACTCAAGTCTGACATACTCTACAGAACTGTATTTGGCACACAGAATACCCCCTAACAGTTCATTACTGTTAAGTAACTAGCTAAGTAGCCTTTTAATACAGAAGCACTGTGGTATTGCATAGAGATTTAGGGCACCTTGTGCTATTTGGGAATTCACTTGGATTTTGAATGGATTGGGAAAGTGTCATCAGTTTCTAATTTAATATAATGACATGATTGTTCTGTCATTTGCAGTCCATTTGCTACCCAAAACATGGTTTCCATAGGGAAGAACCTACTGGGGGGGAAAGGTGAGCCAGGGCCTCGTGGCTGCTGCCTCAGTGTCCAGGAGAGAGTGGGAAAGAGACATGATGGAGTGTGACAGAGGCGGGGGCCCAGGGTAGCAGGTCCTTGGGCTTTTTCTGCTGCGGGGATAATGAGCTGACATGCTGTGCTCCTTAACCACACCTGAAAGTTGTCTCCATTTTACAGAAGGGGACTCTGAAGCTTAGGGCTGTGAAAGGCTTGACAGATGTCATACAGCTGGAAGGTAGTGACATGGAATTCTGAACGCACAGCTGCCGAATGGAGTCCCAAAGTCCATACATCAAGGTGATGCTCAGAACTGCCTCCGTGTTGCCCCTCTGTTTCCAGCACTGGGGAAGGACAGGGAGAGGAGCTGGGAACTGGAGCTTTGGCCCTGGAGGAGAGGCATCCCTTTCTGCACTCCTGAAAGAGGCAGCCAAGTGCGTGTTCAGAGACCTGGGTGTCCGCCCGGTGGCCTGCCCTGGGACTTGTAGGGAGGGGTTGTACTTACTGGAGCTCCTTTGCTCAGCCCCACGAGAGGTGTTCCCTGACCCCAGGGAGCTCACAATCTAGATGGGACGATTTCCAGGCGCCTGGCTTGGGAGAGTCCCACCACGTGCTCCTGTCACTTGTTTTGTTCCTGCAGTGCTGGAGATTTCAGCAGCTCTGAGTTGTCTGGCCAGTGCTGCACCTGTCCTTGCCCCACCCACGGCCTCACCAGGAAGCAGCTCTCTAGAGAGAGGTACCTCCACGTGCTCCTCTGGCCAAAGACTGAACCGCCCCCCACCCTGCCCCTTCTAAGCTGGTCAGAGCACAGGAAGCTGGAAGAGAAGCCAGGTGTCCCTCAAAGTATACAGGTGAGATAGATATGGATTGTCACATCCTGCAACCTGGTGTTCACAGGAACAAGGAGGCCCGGTCCACACTGGCGTCCCCCAAGTCCTGCTCATGCTGGGAAGCTGCTGGCTGCCATACCAAGCTCACTGCTATGCCCCTGGCCTGACCACAGACAGAGTATCTGGGCTGGAACCAAGGGACAGCTGCTCTCCTTGAACCGAGCTGGTGGGACCTGCTCCCTGAACCTCACAGCAGTGCTGAGGCCGAGGAAGGACTGGGGACACTGCATTTGGAGAGAAAGTGAAAACAGGAAGGCCATTCAGGGGGCCAGACTAACCCTGCACAGAGGGGACCAGCTGCCAAGTATCAGGAAGCAGTCCTTCTCCCAGGGACGTGCCAGTTGTAAGGAGTCACAACACCTCCTTCGTGAAGGGACTACCACGTTCTCACTGAGAGGATTTGTTCTTTAAAACTACAGACAAAATCAGAAATTCGACTGTCTGGATTATAATAGGAAGGATGAAGCATCTCATGCTAAAGTGATACGAATCCCTGTTACCAAGAAGCAGCCTCAATTTCCAGTCTGGGTGCAGAGGTTCAGATAAAAGGTTGCTGGATGTGAAATTCCATGTCCATCTCACCTGTGCACCTTTGGGGACACAGACCCAGACCCACTTCCTGCTCCTGGCCTGACACAGACTCCTCTTCAACCAACACTCTTCCTTGATCCCATTAAAATGTAGAATACATAAGGGGAGAACAGTTCTTCTCTGCTGTTGGTGTTTCCTTCTGCTGTACATCTGACTTTCTTCTTCTCACTCTACCCAAGTGGAGGCATGTCCATACATCCTGGTGCACACCTGCTGTCCCAGCATAATTACTGAGGCCACCTTCTACTCTTGAAAGTGCCATGTAATATGGTAAACGATGTGCTCATGCTACTTATGAAAAATAGGGATTGGCCACTGGGAGACACCTGAAACGAAGAAAGCGTCCATTCCACCCTGCTCCCTTGTGATTGCCATTGTTGGAGGACCATCCTCACATGAGGAGGCCAGGGCACTGCGGAGCCACTGGGCCTGGGTGTGCCTGCCACTCTCACAGCCTTATTCTGTTTGTTGGTTTGTAGGAAGTCCACACTGTCAATACCAGCACCTACTGTAATAAATCAATGAATGAATAAACTTAGCCTTGTCTTAATTCTCTGTTGGTGCATACTCAAGAGGGGAAGAGGGACATTACCCGTCACACCACCCCTCAAAACCTAATGATCAACATGGCAGACCCCGATCCTTGGTTCACTGCCAACACCACTGGTATGGATGGATGCTCCCCACGCCGGACAGGCCTACTGTTGGGGTTAAGCTGGACTAACAGCTGAACCTGGGGGCAGGGCAGCACTGTGGAGGGCACCTGGCACATCGCTGGGCAGCCGCCTGTGTGCCCATTGATTTAAGATGTCATGACGCACACTTGGGTCTACCATTGGGGTCCAGCTGTGAAGGGTCATGCCTGACCGTCACGCTGCTTTAGCCCCATTAGACTGAAACCACAAGGGACTACTCTGTGACCCAACAAAGTCAGGTTCATTGACACTTCCAAAGGGGAACTGTCCATAGCATGGAGGGCCACCCCATCTGGGAAGACACAGGCGTGGAGGGCCACCCCACCCAGGAGGACATGGGAATAGAGGGCTACCCCACCAGGGAGGACATGGGAATAGAGGGCCAACCCACCAGGGAAAACAGAGCTAGCATAGGAGGGAAGGTAAGGGAAGGATAATCAACTTATAAGGAGGAAAGTGTGGTTTTGGCTCACAATTTTGCAGGTTTCCATCCAAGGTCAGTTGGGGCCAATGATTTTGGGCCTGTGACCAAGTGACACGTCATGGCGGAAGGGCATGGTAGAGCAAAACTGCTCATCCCTTGGCTGGAGACAAGAAGAAAAAAGGGCCTATGGGCTTCAAGCAAGGGCACATCCCCAGGGAGGTTCCAGGTTCCTTTCCCAGCAGCCCCCAAAATAAAAGAGAGAAAATAACAATGGAATAATGCAATGGGTCAAGTGGGGAAGGACCAAGGGAAATGAATACACTGATAATGAACTGTGCAGGAAGGAGATAGGAAATACAGAGGAAGTTCATTCTCATACTCTGCTGCCTCACAAGTCATCTCCAGACCACAGCCCCTGACACTGTGGGGACATATCAGGAGGTGACCTGAAGGAGGCAGCCATAGATTGGAATAAACCAATCAAGGTCAAGGACTGTGAATGGAATCAGTGTAGGTGACAGTCCTGGGGCCGTGAGAACTTGGCACCTCCAGGGAAGACTGCATAGCTGAGATGTCACAGAGAGAAAGTCACCGGGAGCAGGGTTGGTGCAGGGGCCAGGTCCTCTAGCTGTGAGTTGTGGTGAAGAATCTGCTTTGCTTTCCAAGTGCAAATGGCCACACGGAAGGCATGTAATACTGGGATGCCAGGGTTGAGATTTCCCTTGTGGAGCAACCCCTGCTCCACGCAGAGGACCGATTCAGTGGGCACTGCTGACAGGTGACGAGAGGCAGATCTGCAGGCCAGGTGCACTTTGGTGGCAGCTATGGTGGTGTGATGGAGTGACTGAGGGGTTTCAGGGTAGGGAGGAACAGAAGGTGACCCCCAGATGTCTGTCTCGAGGAGCTGAGATAGAGAAGCCTGGGGGGTGGAAGAGGCAGAATTAAGGGTTCCAAGTGTGACACATTCATCCTGGAAGTTCTGAGACTGTCCAGACTGGCAGCCCCCCAGTCAAATCTGGGGTGAAGAGAGAGTTCTGGGCCAGAGATTGATTTGTTGGATTACAGCTAGAATTTAAATTCATGAGCATCCCTAGTGTCAGCCAGAGAGATGGTAGAAAGACTAAAGGATTAGTCCTGAGTAACTTCAGCCTTCAGAGGTCACTGGGAAGGAACCAGGAAATGGGAGCCAGAAGGGAAATCCAGGGAGATGGGGAAAACCCAGGAGCAGCTTGCTGCAGAACGGCCGGCAGGTGAGCGTGGAAATTGAGGACAGGACAGGCTGGGCCTAAAGCACCGTGTCCTGGATTAGGCAACAGAGGTGTCACTGTGATGCTCCCGGGACAGGCTTGGGTGGAGAAGTCAGAAGTCAGCGTCAGACTGCAGTGTGCTGAAGGGTGGGTGGCCTATTAGTAATCAGGGATGAACAAGTTGGAACGACAGTGAGTTGTCCTAGACACAGGGAGGGCTGGAAAATAAAGAACGTGCATGCTCCACAGTCAGGCAACTTGCTCTCTCTTGTAAGGAAAGTCGTGGGTGTGTGTGGGAGGCAGGCGCTGGGACCTCTGTTGTCACATTATATATAAGGGAAACTCCCAGAAAATGGAAACTAACTATCTAGGAAGGGATGACTGGCAGCTGCTGTAGAAACACAAGATCAGGACATCCATCCTGAGAGAGTCCTCTAGGGAGCCGTGATGCTGAATGCAAAATTGCACAGAGAAAAACACGGTGGTGTTACACCAATCAGGGAGGTGTACTCGAGCGAGCACATGTAAATACATGCACAGAGGCACCAACAGAACCACCCTGTGTATTTTCACATTCCAGGTATGAGAAATAGATCAGAGGGATCCCAGCACATAACAATGATTACCATTAGGGTGGGGAGAGAGGAACCAGGATTGGAGGAAAGGAATTTGGATTTATCTGATATGGTTTAAGTTTTTATTTTATTTTATTTTTTACAAAGTAAATGAACCAATTCATTAGTGACAGCTGATGATCAACATTTTCTGAAGGGGGAGGAATGCATGGCAGGTCAAGACAGGAGTGTGAGCAGGGGCTCTGAGGGCCTCAAAGGCTGGGGTCCTGGCCATGTCCTTGGACTTGGACTTCCTCTGGCAAGATAACGAGAAGAGGGGTGAGAGAATGAGTGCCCAGGGTGGCCACTTGGTGGCCGCTGGTAAGAGGCCTAACCAGAGCCACCCCTTTCTGCTCGGCCTGGGAGATCCTGCCTTGGAAGAAGTAACTGACTGGGCTTCCAGGCTGGGTCCACCAACTTTCCACTGCCATAATTTTTTATTAATGGATAGTAGTTGAACGTCTTTATGGGCCATAGTGTGACATTTGGGTAAATTTATTCATTTTTTAATGTCCATTTATTTCCAGAGTCACATCCAACCATATGGCCTAGGCTGACTGCTCAGTGTTATTCTCATAATTGGGAACCTTCTGCTTGTAAGGGACTCAGCACCCGGTCAGTCCATCCGTCCGTCTGTCTTTGGCATGTTTGTCTTTCCTTCTCATTGGCAGTACAGGTGTTTTCTTGTTCCCTGTTCACATTAGGTCACAGAAAAAATAAAAACAAACTTCTTGACTAAGTAGGAGGCAAAGATTTTCAATTATAAGTTTGTAGATTCTTGAAAAGTTTCTTTTTCAAAGAATAAAGGGAACTGGATTTGAGGGAAGGAAAGAGCAGACATGGAGCTGACCCAAAGGAGAAAGGAAGGATGGTAGGAGCACTTGAAGTGGACTCGGGCCTGCATCCAGGTTGCTGACTGGGGGAGATTCAGGACTCTCTGTGTCCAATCATACACTGGAGGAAAGAGAGATAGGAGTCCATGCTTCAGAGACTGAACAAGAGATATGATTCGAGAGTGTTCCTTCTCCACTGTCTGTCTTTGCTTCTCCTGTGTGTTGATGTTGGCATGATTCTCTCCATGCTGCAGATGGACAAGGGATTCACCTAGCTCCTTGCAAAGGAAGCATTTCCGCAGGATGCCCAAATCATGGAATCACAATGTTTGGGAAGTGCTTTCTGATACCCATGGAACAGAAATCCCTTTTCCTGGGGGTCCTCCTTTGGTTCTTAGCTTAGGTTCAAGCAAAGAGCATCCCACACCTTAACCCAGGGAGGGGGATATCCTGACTCCTCTGTGGTTCCACGTCCTCTTCCTCTTTTCCCTCCCGCTACCACTGTGTCTTTGCCCCTCTCTTGGAGGCCATGGGGCAGTGTGGGTGCCGGTCTCTTGCCCATTTCCAGGGCCTCTGGAGTTGCTGGGAAGCAAACATTTACAAGCACATCCCTGTGACACTGTTTTCCAACACCACCCGCCATTCTCCCTATGGATTTCACTATTTACAGGCTCACATGCTCTGCAGTTGTGCCTACTATGTGCCCAACTTCACTGTCATGAGTCTTTCAAGCCATCATTAGGGTCCTCCTGTGCTGAGTCCTGACTCAGTCAGAGAAAAAATTTGCAGCCTTGAATCCCGCCGGTTTCTTCTCCTGTGTGCCCATGCAGTGGTGCCTGGCATGCATGCATTGGGGGGGGGGCTTGGGAAAAGTGCACAATCTCTTGTGCTGAGCCCTCTGAGAGGCAGGCGGTGGACACTGGCTGGCAACCTTGGGGGACGCTCTGGGCTGTGCTTCATTTCTGCAGCACACCCAAGTAGATGTCCCAGCCACCTCACAGTCCCTGGGTCACACTGGCATGGGGGAAAGGAGGAGGAACAGAAGAGGCAAGCCCCAAGAACCTCTCTGTGCTTCCCCACTGCATGTTCTTTGAGGGAATCTCAGTCCCTCAGATGTTCCTCGAAGCCGATGGCTGCTTCTGCTTTTGCAGTTCAGGATCCTGCCTGACATGCTTCCCTATCAGGGGGCAGATGCTATCACAGACCTCACGGCACGCAAGGAGGATTCATTTGTTTCAGTAGTAGTGGAAACTGTTATTCCGAGGCAAGAATGGCACAAAGTCTAAGGAAAGAAATTGTCCCATGAAAAGGCAAAAATGTGATTTAAAACAAAAGATAGTGACATGGGGAAGGTGAGAGGCCTCTAAGCCCTGCAAGCAGATTTGGGCTATGAGAAGCTGGGGGAGGTGGGGTACACGGTGGCAGATGGGCTGCAGATGTGTTCCAGGCACACACAGGGGCACAGAGGTGAGGTGTGCAACATGGGGGTGGCGAGCAGAGAGGTCTGGCTTTGATAGAATCAGTCTCACCAGAAAGCAGAGCCTGAGACAAGGGTTTGTATGCAGGGTGACCAAAAGTGAGTCCAGGGACCCAGAGAGGGGCCTGGGAGTTGAGCAGGAAATGGGGGAAGCCTCTGCAGGGGTGGGTCTCGAGTCCAGCCCTGCTGCGCCACTCAGAACTGTCCTGGTGGGGAGGACAGCTGCTCCCACCCCCATGGGTCAAGAGGTCCCTCTGGTCCCTGCCACTTCTAGGTTTATGCCTGTGAGAGTGCCAGGCAGATTCCTGCCAGTGTACTCCCCAGGTGTCCCAGGAGCCCTGGCTCAGGGAGAGCTGCTCAGTGGGGCTGCCATGAAATGCTGGAAGAGCCAATCTTTTCACATCAAAAGGGAGGCTAACAGGACGTGAGGGGGGATCAGAAGTCTCTGGAACAGCTCCGGGCAGGGAAGCAACAGGAGGTGATGCCGGAAGACAGGGTAGGGGACCCAGCTTGCCTGGCTGGGGCACTGAATTCAGCAGTGGGCATATGTCACAAGACCTGATACCTCTGCACATCCTGTGCAGAGAGGGCTTGGCCTTCTGAGGGAGGAGGGTTTGTGATGCTGACGGATGTCCGTGTGCTGCGTGTTCTAGAACACGGCACCCTAAATGTGCTCCAGTAGAGAATGTGCAGGCTGTACCTGCAGGAGCCTCACAAAATGAACAATGTGCTTGAAACTATCCCTCAAGAGAAGCTGTGAATTGAAAAAGACCACTGTAATTCCAGGAGATAATAAGGAAATATTAATATGTTCTTCTATTTCTAACTGCTTTAGAAAGAAAAAAAAAAAGACAGTGCGATTAGCTCTGAGAAGTTGCCTGGAAGAAATTCTAACTGATATGAATGATTATCTGAAATGTGGATTAATTTAATCTCATCATGGTTAATAATTAATCATTGCCAAACTATACACTGTGTATTGAATGATTAACCAATTAGATTATGAATCCATCATGCTTATCAAGATATGTATTCATCTCATCCTTTCAATTTATCTTCTGAGATTATAAACATTATGATGTTTATATTATAACATAATGTTTATAATGTAAACATGTTATATGAATAGTATGTTTATATTAAATGTCTATATGATGTAATGTTAATATTATGACAACACTTATAGCATAAACAGAATGTTTATATTATATGATGTATTAAATAAACATGCCCCAAATCATTACATGGCGTTCTTTTATTGATGGGATTTACTGATGGCATTTATTGACGGGCCATGATTGGCAGAAGGAAGAGGGTGGAGGGTGTCACGTGAGAAGCATGTGGGGTTGACTTAGCTGGATGTGGCAGCTGAGTGGACAGTGGTCGAGACCAAGAAAGAATAAAAAGCGACTCTGAGGTTTCCTGTGGGGATGGTGTTCAGGCGAGGGACAGGGGGAAGAAGTGGATGTCCAGAGGGGCAGAGGTTTGAGAGGGGACAGAATGAGGTGGGCCACGGATGGGCTGAATTGCGGATGACCTCATAGGGGATGGTGACCTAGTCAGATGGCACTGTATTTTCAAGCAGAAGCATTCTCTGACAGCTTGATTGTAAATCCTGAAATCTGTCACCCTCCGACCAGGCTGCATTTAATTCTCACGACCTAAATAAAAGTTTGTGTTAGCGAGGCCCCTCTCCTGGGTGAGTGTCACGGACTGCTTGGCTGTGGAGGACATGGCTATGAACCAGCCGGGGTGGGAGGCCAACTGAAAGGCAGAGGTGGAGCCCTCCAGGCTGTGGAAGAAGAGAAATGGCGTCCGAGCTTTGTTCTCCCTGTACAGTTCCATGATACTGACCTCCTGGGGGTGAGAAAGAGGCTCATTAGTGAGGAGGACTGCAGTGGGGGGCTAAGCTAACTCAGCCCTCTGTGCACAGCAGGGAGGGTCGGAGGCTAGGGACACAGGGCATGGTGGCCTATCATCCTAGTAACTTAGGAGGCCCAGGAAGGAGGAATGCAGGTTTGAGCCCAGCCTCAGCAACTTAGTGAGACCCTGTCTCAAAACAAAAAATTTAAAAAAGGGCTGGGGATGTGGCTCAGTGATAGAGCTCCCCAGGGTCAGTTCCCAGCACCGGGGTGTCGGGTAGGACCAGGCTGTCAGGGCATGGACCTAGCAGGTTCCAGGAGCCTGGCTCTGCAACACAGGTGCTGTCTTCTCTGTAACAGGGATGGGCATGCTCTCTTCCCTGAAGCTCCCAGGGTATCTTCATCTGCAGATTCTGGCACTCTTTGGAGTCCCAACCTCCCTGTGGATTCAGACATTACACTTCCCATCATGAGCAGAGGCTCAGCTTTGTACCTACTGATCTTCCTTTGGGTACATGGATATAAACAAACACTGTCAGAAATCCAGATGAACCCTCTCCCTCCACTTGTCAATGTGATAGTCTGTTGAAGTGGGAGCCTCCCATTCCCTTGGGGGCTTCTAGGGGGTAGCAAATCAAGACAGAGAATAGAGAAGCCACGTCCCCTGTCTTTTCAGGAACATCCCCGTGTGCATCCTCTGGCTTTCCGAGGAGCCATGCTGTGCATGGACCCGAGTGTGGTACCCCCCCTCCAATGGCACCACTGATGGACGTGGGGACCAGCCAGGTTAGATTTCCTTCCTTGCGTGAGACAACCCAGGATTGCAGGAAGATTGTTTCACGGTCACCCGTTAAGATAAAAGCCCACTTGCTATGCTTCCCTCATCGACTGCACAACTCACCTTCAGCTGCAGCGTGGGCTGGCCCTCAACTTCCGCACAGCAGAAGCTGAGGTCTTTGCCCTTGATTCCCAGGAAAACCAGGTTGCCTTTCTCTTCATCGTGTAATGCTGTGTCCCTGCAGGCTATCAAGGTGAGAGTGACTGGAAACACAGGAAGAACGGAGAAGGGTCAGGCCTCCAGCAGAGGGGAGTCTGGGCCTCTGGCCTGA
This sequence comes from Urocitellus parryii, assembly GCF_045843805.1. NCBI lineage: Eukaryota > Metazoa > Chordata > Mammalia > Rodentia > Sciuridae > Urocitellus > Urocitellus parryii. Next base: position 109,272,413 of record NC_135537.1, on the reverse strand, counting down.
CACTCAGGAGGCTAACAGGGACTGTCATGGACTTCCCCAGATGACTCCTCCCATTAGCCATGGCAGGTCCCTTTGTCACTTTTCTGAAACTCATTTCCTTTTTATTCCTGAATATCAGAACCCTAATTGTTCACCAGGGCACAGAGCTTCCCCAAATAAAAAATAAGATTTCCTACCCCTCTGGCAGATAAATGTGGCCACACACTTAGGCTGTGAACCTTGAGCCAGAAGTGGAAATGTTGGGTGGGATTTCTAAGAATGCTCCTTAAAGTTCAGGGAAGGCCACTAAGTGAAGAGAGAGAAATCGGGGCTTGAAAGAAGGGCTCACAGGGAAAGAAAAGTCCTTTCTGCTCAGTTCCACACATAAGAAGGTCCCTCCTGAGGCTCTACGGAGAATGGATTGGAGGTTCCATGAATGAAGTGGGAAGGAGAGTGGGGGCAGGGGCCAGAGATGATACTGACTTAGAAATACAGACTCAGTGGTCTTGCTGGTGGATGGATAAGGTGTGAGGGTGGTCAGGCATCCAGATGCCTTCTGTGTTCCTGGCCCAAGCCAGTAGAGCAGGGGGCAGTGCCCCTAGTGGGGGCCGTCTTCCGTTTAGAGAAGCCAGGTCTCCACAGTTCCACCCCAGGGCATGTGAAGTTAGAGAGGCCAGAGAAGATCGTTCAGAGAGATGTGTGCCAGGAGCACAAATGTCAGGTGAAGAGAGGAGAAGCCATGTACCCAACCACAGGACCTGCTCCCCACCCCTTCACAGGGCCTGCAGGGTTGCAGAGGGGACCCTAAAGAACCCCATGATTTGGAGGTTTCGGGGAGAAGGTTGAGTCATAAAGATGAACCCAGAAGAGGAGCCAGTGGACCTGAGGACCAGGAGCGTTCTTACAGAAGAAGAAGGTGGAGTGTGGAGAGTAACCTGCACTGCTCTACAGAGGACAGCTGAGAAGGGTGCCCTTGGGATTGGCATTTGAAGGTGCACTTGGAAAGAGGGACCTCAGGGGGGAGAAGAGAGCAGTGTAGAAGTCAGATAGTTTTGCTGTGAAAAGGAAGCTGTGTGGGCAACTCTCCAGGGAAATCGGCCTCTGAAGGACACAGGGCAACGGAACAGCAACAGGAAGAGACAGCGAGGGTCAAGAGCAGGTGTTAAGACTGGAGTGTGTCTGTCAGCAGTAGAGATGACGCAGGGGACACAGGTGGGGTACCCGCTGAGAGAGGGACTCCATCCAACGCAGAAGTCCTGCAGAAAGGGAAAGAAGCCGAGAGGAGCCGGCTTTGGGTGGAAGGAGGGAACATGCCCCCATTATTAGAGGAGATGATGCCAAATTAGAGAAATGTGTATTGGAAAGATGGGGAAGCTTGACAGAGGGAGTGATGGCTGGAATTTAGAGGAGAGAAACTCCAAGGTCAGCCATACCTGAAAGGACAGTCCCCCAGTAACCTGAAGTGGATTCTTCAGGTAAGAAAGCTGCCAATCCCTACACCCCTGCTTCTAGTTATGGGTTTCCTTTTACAGAAGGTGACCATCTTGCTCTTTCCTGCCGTTCCTCTGGACGTTGGGCTGGTGCCCAGAAGTTGGTGAGGACCAGAGCACACTTCATGGAACTGGTGTTCCTGGCCCAGGCCAGAGCAACTGTGGATTCTGATGTCACTTACCAGGCTGCACGTTGTTGCTTGAAGGAGCTGCTATTAAAACATCTCCACTCAGGACCCACACCATCTGTTGGGAGTCACGAATGGTGTAGAATACGGGCATATCCTGAACTGCCGGAAGACAGAATCACAGAACACAGGCACTGTTATTGCAAACGTTGGGACCCCAGCTGCACCCTGATAATACTGGCTTCTGGCTTCGCGAGACAGGCTGAGTGTTGTGAGAAGAGGGAGAAAGAAAAGGGAAATGAGGAGGGACCAGTTTGTGGGTCAAAGCATCAGAAAGGATCTCAGCACATTCATGGGGCCAAGAGATTTTAAAGATTTGCCCCCGCCCCCTTTTTTTCTCGGGTTATTTTTTCTTGATGGATAAAGTCTCTGGGTTGTTATAGAAACAAAAACTACTTAATTGGTCATCATTACATTGGTTTCTTTCCCCTTTTACCCTCTTGGTTAAAATAAACAAGCAATTCGGAACAGAGACAGTAAGAAAAGAGATTTTCTACTGTAGATTTCTGAGATTTTAGTCGAGTAGGTACATTTACAGCTGAGCCAATGACTCAGGGTCCTTGCACCCTATCTCTGGTGGGGCTGGGTGGTTTCTGGCTCTCCACTTACGCTCTGGGGTGAACATGGGGTCTTCGGAGCTGCTGGTGTTGGGGATGGGCGTGTGAGGTGGTGGAAAGCTGCCTGTCTGCGGCTGCTCAAGGCGAGAAGGAGAGGAGGAAGACATGTCGCCGCTTCTTCTTCAGCACCTGGAACGTGGTCAAAATTCTTTAGAGAGAGCTTCTCACATACATATTTGAAAGGAGCATATTTTGAGGCCAGCAGACCCTGAATGGAAGCTCCATTCCCTTGGTGGCTGGGCCAACCCTGATTACCCAGGCTGCAATGCCTGGGGACTCTGTCATCACACATGGGAGGGTTAGGAGGGTCCAGAACATCACCCGGATGTCTTCTGTGCAGCGAGACCCTCTGTCGAGAGGAGGGAAGGGAGCATGTCTTGTATTCAGCCCAGGCCTCCCTCAGCTGCTGAGCAGCCTCCTCTGCTATGTTTAAGATGAACCCTCCTGAGTGACTGGCAGCCAGCAAGCCTCTTGGCCCCCACCTTCCTCTGCTCTTTCTCAAGGAGGAATCTCTAAGGATCCTGCCTGTGGCCATCCACGGCCACATTAGGTATTTTGACTCTCAAGGGACATCTGCTTCTGGTTAGGGCCCCAGGACAGTTCCCTGAGGATCACAGACTCTTCAAAATGAGAACCAGTTGTTCTCAACGTTCCCTGCCTCGAGATCCTCAGGGCCTGACTCCACAGTTACCCCTACACAGTGAACAAGCAAATCAGCAACCACGCTCTTAAACATGGCACCAGGTCCTCCAGCATCCTGGGCCTGGGCCAGGGAGCCCACGGGCATCTCCAGATAGCCAAAGCAGTGAGAGAAGTTTCCCCACACCTGGCTTCTGAGCAGCAGAAGTTGCTTTTGCCCAGAGGTATTCTTGATCCTGGATTCAAAGTCACAGCTCCAGCTGTGTTTAAGGGCAGAGGAAACCGGGTCAGGACCTCCAGGCTTTCTACTGAGCAAGGAGGGAGTCTTACCTTCTGGTCCCAGGTGTCCCACTTTGGTCAGGGAGCTGGGCTGGCACAGAGGTCCTGAGAGGCTTTGGATGAGTGGCTGGGAAGCAACACGGGTGTGTCAGGTCTGGGCTCCTTGAGAAATATGAGCAGAAGAGACACCAGGAAACAAGAGTGAGGAGACAGGCGGGGGCTGGATGCTGGACTGAGGGAGGAGAGCAACTTTCTAGACAGCCTTGGAGGCAGGGGTGTGGCCCTCTTGACGCACTAGTGGCGTGAGGCCACATCCAACCTGGCAAATCACAGCCTCCGCTCAGGGGATTTACACACCAAATATGCCACACTTGTAGAAATATCAAAAGCTTATGCTGTTACTGAGTGTTAAGAGCTTTACTGGTTAATCTTTTAATCCTCTTAATAACCCTTAGGGGCCATTAATCTTTATTTCTTATATAAGAAAACAGAGGCCCGGAGAGATGAAAACACTTACCCAAGTCACATGGCCAGAGACACCTAGCATGGTGGAAGCCAGTCTCTGGGTCCTTAGGCACTACGTGACGCGCTTCCTCGAGGTCTTGGTCCTCTGCTTACAGTGCTAGCTGAGAAAAAGGTGGTCCTGTGTTTAGCTTTGGATACTGAGGACCTGCTATGTGTCCAGGGGAGGAGGCTCATGTGGTTGTGTCAGGGGACAGACAGATGAGGATGCTGGGAATACAAGGGTAAGAGAGAAATTTATAAAACCACCCCACTGTCATGACCCCCACATGCTTTCTTTGCCAAAAAGCAATTTACCTGTAGCCCTTCCTGGCTTAAGTGGGGAGGGTATGCCACATTCCTCAGCAAACTACCCATTATCAGTCAGGAAATGCAGGCAGGAAATAACTTTGATAAGAGGAGCCCAAGAAGGGAAAGATTTTTTAAGACCCTTTTCATGGACCAGATCCTGGGCGATAAGGACAGCTCCTCCTAACCATGAAATCTGTAAAAATGATTAAAAATCCAATTAGAACTGGTCAGCATGGGCAGAGGGGATCTAGAATTACTGCAGTGGGGACTTGAAAAGTCTGATGTCACCTGTCATCGGTCAGATGTCAGGAGGTAGACCTGGGCAGAACTTTCTGGAAAATTCTCTGGGATCACTAATAGAACTGAAGAGCAGGAGAGGCAGGTTGTCCCTCTCCTCTCTGAGAGGACCCACTTTCCCCCTTGAGATATCCTCCTTCCCTCTTCTAATCCCTTCCATAAGCTCATGCCTGTCCCTTGGAGTGACCTGTCTGAAATCTTTCTGACTTGGTCCCATGAATCGTGGTTGAAGGGTGGGTGGTCTTTGCATTGCCTCAGTTTCCTGGAAGGCCCCAGCAGGAATGGTCTGGAAGGTTGGCGGTTCCTTAACTCTGAATCAACAATCAGCTGCAGCCTCAGCGGGGGCAATGCAAGGAACTCATCACCCCTGAAACATAACATTGCTGCTCAGCCCGAGACATGAAAAAAATCCTATTCCTTATGAGGCCAGGGAGACAAAAGGACAGTTAGTGTATATAAAGAGGAATTGGGTCAGGAAGATTCGATGCGGGCTGAATCTAGAGGAAATTAAAATGCTAATACTTCCAGAGCACTTCCCTCCTCCACCTGTTGCCAAGGCTACCTGCCTCCGGGGAATTGTTCCTCCCTGCGAGGAGCTGTTATGAGTAGTCCCTGGGTGGTTCCCTTCCTGCCTGTACCCCTGGTGGCTCGTTCAGCCCTTGGATTACTCCACCTTTGGGTCACCCAGGCAGGATGGGAGGAGTGCTCATGAGAACAAAGGGAATCTAAAATAATCTATAAAAAGGTCCGGACACCCCCACTCCCTCTGGCACCAGCTTCGGACCCCCCCTCTGCGGAGGAGTCTGTGTCTTTCTCTCTCTACCTTTAAATAAAACCTCTTGCTCTTGCCTCGGTGTTTCTTGGGTGTTCAATCTTCAACATTGGGGAGCGAGTCTGGGACCTGATTCTCAACACCAGTATCACCCTGTGTACCAAAATTTGCTGTCACACAACTCTCCATGAGTAGTCAAGCATCTACTCTCTGAACTCCCCCATTACCTCTCTTCCTTGGAGCGTTGCAATAACCCCAAATGGTAACCCTGTGTCTTTCTTACCTCCCTGGAATTAAGTGTCCACCAAGCAGTGACCCGGATCAGAGACATGGACACAGTCACACCCTCCCTGCTCAGAACCACTGGTGGCTCCACTTTGTACCCAGTGTAGTAGCTCTGGTGTGGCTCTTGGCACCCACAGGATCCCACGCCCACCTCCCACACTCAGCCCCTCTGCCTCCCCTGCTTTGCCCCCACAGGACCCCCCAGTTCTCCCAGATTGCTCTGATTTGGGCCTTGAAGTTTTTCATCTAGTTCCTGCCTGCCTTCGATCTACCTCGTCAGTGCAGATTTCTTTCCTTTTTACTTTTTTAAGGTATTTCTTTACTTTCTGTCATGACAAGTGTCATAGGCCACTCTGATGTGCTTCCTGCCCCAGCCCCAATTTAGCCATTTCCCCAAGGGTGCTGAGTGTTTATATATCACTATGAATGAACCCCATCTTTATACTTTGGTGCAACTGAGGTACTTGGAAAGGTTTTGATCCTTTGGAGCATGATACTGAGATCAGGGAGAGAGGTAGAACCAGAGAAGCATTTGATCTGGACCTAGCTACTTTCCATTGCTTAAGCAGGTCCTTCTGAATTATGAGTCTTTGTGAAGGCCTTGTGAATGATGAGTCTTTCCAGACCAGCGGTGGGAACAGGTATTGTTCTGTCTAATTCTTTGAAAAGTTTTTATCCTTAGCTTTAGGGATAGTCACAACCATATCACAAAGGGTGAGAAGGAGGAATTGGAAACATACTGTTGTGCACCTTATTTTACCATAAGGTGGTGTTGTGTTATTGGAAGTTAGTCTTATTCATTAAGGACATGCAAGCCCTAGGGTAAGCAAAAAATTATTTAACGGTATAAATAATAAGACAATATAATAGGTAAAGTAGAATCAAAATATTTTAACTCGGGAGAAGGAAGAAGAAGATAAAAGAAATACAGAACACATGGAATAAATAGAAAGCAGTAGAATGATAGATAATAATCTAACCATATCAGCACTTACATGTAAATGATGCAAAAGCACCAGTTAAAAGACTGTGCTTTCCAGATTGGATTAAAAAACACAAGATCTGATCATACAATATCTAATTATGTAGTTCTAAAGACGATGATAGTTTAAAAGTAAGGAGGTGGAGAAAGATGTCCCATGTAAACCCTAAACAGAAGACAGCTGGAGTTGCATGGATGACAGCCAAAGCAGATTTAGAGACCAGGAAGACTAGCAGGAATGAAGAGGAACATTCCTAATGATAAAGGGGCCAAAAATACATAAAGGATCTTCTATGCATGTACTCCCCAAAACAGAGCTTCCAAATACCTGGTGCCCCAAATAGGTGGCACCATCAGGAGGAGTAGACACATCTCCAATTTTTGCTGGTGTGTTCAATACTCTTTCCTCTATAACTGATAGAGAAGTAGGCAGACTCAGGTCTCCAGAAGGTACAGGACAGAAGAGCTGGACAATGCTGTGAGCACCTGGGGCTCAATGACAACACCCCAGTGGCAATAGCAAGAGAAGTCCCACATGACCCAGCACGTCCACCTGTGGGCGTACACTAGAAAGAATTAAACACAGAGACCTGAAAAGTTGCTTGCATACCCACAGGCTATAGCTGCATTATTCTCCATCATGAGAGGGTGGAAGCAACCCCAGAGTGTTCATTGACTGGTGAAAGGATGGAGAAAATGGAGCATATATATACATGGGAATATTACTCACCCTTGGAAAGGAATTGGAGTCCGGATATAAACCACAACCCAAGAACATTAAGTGAAATAAGCCAGCCACAAATCAGGACGCGTGCTGTGATGTTCCACTTGATACCCAGGCGAGTCAAAGTCATGGAGATGGGAAGGAGGGTGGTGGCCAAGGCCTGGCGGGGGCAGTGGAAGTCATTGTTTACTAAGCACAGAGTTTCAGTTTTGCAAGGTGGAAAGTGTTCCTGCGAGGCCTGGTGGGGATTGCTCAATGGTCTGAATGACGCCCCTGAGTAGTTCACGTAAATGTGGTTAAAATGGTAACTTGCATCTTACGTATATTTCCCTGTAATTAAAAATGATAACTAAAAATCTATCAAAAAAGACAGATGTACAGAGACCTGTATAATAAAGAGACGAGCCTCGTTTACAACAATCCTGTTTTTGAGGCACTTTTGAAAGAGGGTGATCCCCTTGGTGCCATGCCCCCCAGATGGAGCCTAGAGAAGCGGAGCCCCCTGGGTCCTCTGGGAGCAGCTGTGGTGCCCAGGCTTGTCTGCAACTGCATCAGCTCGCTGGACGAGCTGGCCAGATACCTGTGGAGGGAGTGGAGACATGGGAAGCCTGTGTGTCCTCTGGTCCAGGCGGCGGGGACTGCCTTCCCACATGGTCCCTGCTGGTGCCTTGATGGCACCATCACCAGCGGCCAGCAGAGCCAGCCCTCACCCTCTTGACCCTTGGCTCTCTCTCATTTGGACTTATTTCCAATGTCATGTTCGTCCCCTCCACACACCCCAGGGGAGGGGGGTCAGGCTCTGGAGCCTTGAGGTTCAGATGAGGCAGGCACCTGGGCAGGCTCTGGAGGTCCTCACCTGGATCTCAGGTAAGGAGGTTGCTGGTGTCTCTGGACCTGCCCCTGGTGACTCAGTCAAGAGAAACTGCCCGTGGGTGTGACATGCATGGGGCCCCACCTGCCTCCTGGTTGCCACCCGCTCTCCTTGCAGAGCTGGCCATTTCTACTCCCCCAGCCTCCACCCCCACCCCTGCCCCCACCCAGGTGCTGAAAGGTGCCACAGGACAACACAACAAGGTGGAGACAAACAAGGGCAGCAAAGCGGGGCCCCTGCCCAGCACTGGCCACAGTGCCCTGCCCTGGCCCAGCCTCTCTGACCTCATGGCATTCTGTGGTCCTCAAATGTCTTAGTAGCCAAGGTGGCCCTGCCCTCTCTGTGGACCCCAGGGTCGCCCTGTGATGTGGCTGTAACTGGAGGCCCACTTCTGCGGCTGGCTCCCAGAGGTGTTCTGCACATGGCCACCATCTCTGGTGCCCAGCAAGGCCCTCCTGGGTGCTCTGTGCTATCGAGGTCACCCCAGTGAGTCACGAGTCCCCACCCTGGGCCAGCTCTCTTCCAGTGGCCCCTTGGTCCTTCATGGAAAGAGAGTCTTGCAGGGAGGTCCCTGCTCTAGCTACGCCCTCATTCCTTGCATCTGTAAGCAAGATGCCCTTTGTGTTTCACAGGGGGACTGGGGTTTCCTGGCCTGGACTGAACTGCCAGAGTTCACCTCCTGCTGGTTCTGTGGTCTCACAGGAGTCGCTCACCCTCTCCAAGCCTCCTTGGCCTCAGTCAGTTTAAATAGGAATATAAATTGTACTGATCTCGTGGGACTGATGTCACAACAAGAGGGGACGAAAGCGACACTTATTTTGACACAGTGAATGTGTAGCAGAAGTTAACTGTCTTCGTTAGACACTAAGACCCCACAGCAAACCCTGCAGCAATGGAGTCTGGCATTTTCCCTCTCTGGGGATGAGGCACAGGCACATGTGACAAAGCACTGGGTCTTGAGCTGCCGTGGGCTTCCGCCAGTGTGCACTTGGTGCTCACTGTACCTAGGAGGGGGAGGGAGGCAGGGACTACTGAAGGCACAGAGCACAATGCACATGGGTGACTGAGCTGGCTCGGCACAGCCTCGCCTCATGCAGGCCTCACGACACCCCAGGGGCAGGGCTGTTACTGTCCTCTTCACAGGGAATCGGAAACGAGTGGGTCAAATCCTCAAATCAGAGCGGTGAAATAAACTTCCCAGGTCATGAAGATGGTGGTGATGTTGGTGGTGATGAAGATGGTGGTGATGATGGTGGTGGTGATGATGGTGGTGGTGATGATGGTGGTGGTGATGATGATGGTGGTGATGATGGTGGTGGTGATGAAGATGGTGGTGGTGATGATGGTGGAAATGAAAATGGTGGTGATGATGGTGGTGATGAAGATAGTGGTGATGACAGTGGTGGTGGTGATGATGGTGGTGATGAAGATGGTGGTGATGATGGTGGAAATGAAGATGGTGGTGATGATGGTGGTGATGAAGATGGTGGTGATGATGGTGGAAATGAAGATGGTGGTGATGATGGTGGTGATGAAGATGGTGGTGATGATGGTGGTGATGCAGATTGTAGTGATGATGGTGGTGATGGTGGTGATGAGGATGATGGTGGTGATGATGGTGGTGGTGATGAAGATGATGATGAAGATGGTGATGAAGATGGTGGTGATGAAGATGGTGGTGATGAAGATGGTGGTGATGAAGATGATGGTGATGAAGGTGGTGGTGATGAAGATGATGGTGATGAAGGTGGTGGTGATGAAGATGATGGTGATGAAGGTGGTGGTGATGAAGATGATGGTGAAGATAGTGGTAATGTGGGTGATGGTGAAAATGATGATGGTGGTGATGGTGATGGTGGTAATTGTTGGGAGCTGGCGACCACACCCTGAAAATGGCACTGGTTTCCTGCTTCTGCTTCTTTAGCGGTTAGAGTTGTTAGAGGTAAACAACTCCTTGTAAGGCTGTGGGGTTGGGCTCTGGCCTGCTTCCGCTGCACTGTACCTATTAGACTTTTCCACGTGGTGCTAGTTCATTGGCGGGGCTGGGTACTTAAGCTAGGGCAGACCGACCACTCGTGCTCTTTCCTGTTTTCTCATCATGCTTCAAGGGTCCTGAATAAACTGCTGAAAGAAGAATCCTGTGTCATGTTTCCCTTGCTGGCGAGGGGTCGCGACAGGTAATGATGATAAAGTTGACATGTACACACCTACTATGTGCTGGCACCGTCCTAAACACTTCATGTATATGAACTCATTTAGTCCTCATAACAATAGCAGAATTTTTATTCCCTTTTTATAAATGAAAACTCAAAAGCTAAAAGCTTAAGTAACTGGACCAAATGTACATGCTAGTAAGCAACAGAGGTAAGACTCGAACCCACACAGTCTTGACCAGAGCTCAGCTAACTCTTTCTATAAAAGGCTGTGGAGTAAACACAGTCTCTGCCATAGACATCACCGTGCAAAAGTGGCATAGTCATCAGGGCTGTGCTCCCACTAACTTTATTCATAAACCAAGCTGTGGGCTGGTCTTGGCCCACAGGCCAATCTTTGCCAACCCATGGTCTTAACTGTTCCAGGAAAAAAAAAAAGGAGGGTTCACAAGCATCAATACTTTCTGGGAAATGAAATCATCATAATAAAAACAACGGAGATAAAAATAGTCATCAGCTCCTTGGCTTCTTAAACAAGGATGGTGGACAACTGAGCTCCTATTTACTAAGACATCCTGTGCACCTGGCACCACTGAGAGCAGGCAGTAGATACCACGCAGGGCACATTGGGTGGATTACACAGTCTGCTAAGTGGTGAGCCCCATGGAAAGAAGTGAGGCATGGTGGGGGGCGTGGGAGCAGGGGAGGGACGCACAAAGGGGATAACATGGCCTCGGTGAGAGGGGTGTCGCAGCAAAGGCCTTAGGAGGTGGGGACAACGCCAGCTTCCGGATGGGGAGCAGAGCCAGTGGGAAGGCCCCTGAGAAGGACCACGCTGGCTTGTAGAGGAAGAGCGAGGGGCCAAGAAGGACCATGTCATCTTGTTCAAGAAGAGCAAGAGGTCCACCTGGCTCCTGGTCCCCTTAGTGGGGAAGGAGGAGGCTGAGAGCCCATGGGAGTCCAGTGGCATGGGCCTTTGGAGACTTGCCTTTTGCTCACAGAGGTGTGGGGACAGAGGAGTGACAGGACTGACTCAGGTAGCAAAAGGGTCACCCTGAGTGCCTTGGTTCTGGACTAGGTTTCCTGGACTCGGGTCTGACTCTAATCCTAGTTAGTGGTCAACCATCAGGTGATGTAGTTAGTCTTTCTGTGCCTGATTTCTCCTTCTGCATAACAGAAATGATAGTGGTTATCGGATCAGTAACTAAACAGATGTACAAAGAAAAAATCCAAGAGGCACCTAAACATGATTCCAGGTACACTGTGAGCGCTGGAGGATATTGGTCATTTTAATCATTATTAAATCAGGGTTCCCAACGAGAGCTTCCCGCCTGGGGTCATGAGCTGTGTGAGCCTACAAACTCCCAGTGAGGATACACTGACCGACTGTCCTCCCCTCCACCTCTGCCCAGGACACTGCCCATCTCACACATGTGGTGATGAGTCACCCCGGGACACGGTCCCCATGAGGAAGCGAGGAGTTTGCTGGAAAGGGAGGATCCCCACTGACGGTGAAGCTTGGGGGGCCCAGGTGCTGCAGGAAGCTGTCAGTGCTTAACATGACTCCAACCCGAGCAGCTGAAAATGAGAAACGCCTGTGGTTTCCCATGGGCCTAGGAGGAGGAGGACCCACCTGGCAGGGTTCTCCCACGTGTAGGTGGGGGTCAGCAGGGGCTGCAGCATGCTAGGCCTGTGGGGATGGAGGATCTGCACCCCAGAAGGCTCACTCCCAGGGTGCTGTCACAAGGCCTTGTTCCTCCCCACCCGGGCCCCTCAGGGCCGTTTGAGGTCCGTCCCATGGCCACTAGCTTCCACTGGGTGAGCCACGATCAGGGTGACCTAGCTCAGATGTGACACACTGTCCCTTCCCACCAGGTATCACATTCATCAGGAGCAAGTGGCCAAGGGCAGGCCACACTGAAGGGAAGGTGTGAAGTGCTGCCTGTTATAGGATTAATACCCCATAACACACTTCAAAACCCCCGTACGGAGGCTGTGAGGTCAGGGCAAAGTAGCACCACCCTTGAAAATAAGAAAAAATGACCACAGTGTGGGCTTTCACATTGTCAAAGGAGACAAAGTTTAAATTACCCCAATTAAAAAATTGACTCTCATACACACATGCAGTGAGTAGGAGTCAACGGCTTACTATTAATATGTGAGGGAATCACAATGATAAAACTGATTATCTAAGGATGGCTCAAGGAACAAAGGTCTTTAGTATTCATTGGGAAAGAAATGCTGGAATAGGCTGGCTCAGTTACAATTTTTAAAAATTACTGCCTTTGAATTTTTTTTTTATAAGTTGGAATTTATCAATCTTCTCCTAGTTCACATCTAACTTCAGAGAATCTGTGTCTCAGTTTGATTTCTGTTGATGAAACAAAATACCTGACACTGGGTAATTTGTGAGAAAAAGAGGTTTTGTTTGGTTGTTTGTTTTTGTTTTGTTTTGTTTTTGGCTCACAGTTCTGAAGACTGGGAGGTTCAAGATTGGCAGCTGCATCTGGTGAGGTATTTGTTCCTGGTGAGAACTCTGCAGAGTCCCAAGGCAGTATAGGGCATTTTATAGTAAAAAATAGCACTATTATGGTTTGGACATGACCCCCAAAATATCAGGGGTCAGACAATGCAAGAAGGCTTAGAGGTGAAATCACTGGGTTATGAGAGCCTTAACCCAATCAGTGATGGGGATGCACTGGGAGCCAACCAATAGCAATTAGTGAGACAAACCAAGGACCAATTTCTGAGGGAACTAACTGTTAGTGAGGCCTGTTTGACAATGTGAAAGCCCACACTGTGGTCGTTTTGTCTTATTTTCAAGCTTAGGGATATATCCCAGTGCCACATCCCCAGCCGTTTTTTTAATTTTTTTTTTTTTTATTTTGAGATATGGTCTCACAAAGTTGCTGAGACTAGTCTTGAACTTGCAATCCTCCTGCTGCCTCAGCCTTCTGAGCTACTGGGCTCACAGGCGTGCACCACATGTGAGCTCATTGGTGCATTGCCCATTCATTCATCCTGTCTGGATTCTCATTTCAGCACGTTTTGTAATAGACAGAGCTGGTAGAGGCACCCCCGGCGCCCCAGCCAGCTCGCTGCGTCTCTGCAGGGCCATCCACGTGCATGCTCCATTCTGAATGGGCAGAACTTGAAGGAGCTCGATCAGCCCGTGGGCACACAGGGCTAATTCACTGTTGAGAATGGCACCCTGGCATTTAGGGGAAAAGGTGTCCACCTCTACAATCACTTTGCAGACAAGAGCCTATTTTTTCAAAACCACTTTGTCAATAGCTTAACTCTGGAATTTGTTCTTGTAATTGGCAGTAATTTCTGAGTTGTTTCTATCTGGCCAATTTATAGTGCATTTAATGATTTTGCATAAGCAGCATCTACATTAAATTTATATTTCTGAATGCTATTTATCACATTGGTAGTCTTATGTGAATAAGAGGTTATTTTCTGTCTTTCAATCAACCCAATATTTATTTTTAAACCCCTTAAGGATTTTTTTTTGTCCCACATGTTTGAATATGGTTTCTTTAAAATTCATGCTTTTACAATAAATAGTTACCGATGGTGGTCAAGATGTTGTTAAATTGTTCTGCACTGACGGGTACTAATTCAGAGCCATCACGGAGAGTCTTAAAAGCATATTGATGGATTCACAATCATGATTTTTTTTTTTGCCAATGAGATATTTAAGAAAGATCAACTGTGGAATCATAGATGTTTGTCACAACCTAGCGCTCAATAGCAAAAATGAACCAACACAACCCAACAAAATAAGGACCAATAATAATGGGCTGGAATAAATGAATGATAAAAGACCCTTAGGAATTTTTTGCAGAGCTGTTCAAACCTAGGAAGTCATTATTCATGTTAGTGTGGGAAACGAGTCTGCTGTGGTGCCCCAGAGAGCAGCAGGTTGAGAGTGGCCTCTGTGACGCTGCAGCAGGACAGCTGTCTGCAGTGACGTGGGGGAGGAAGAGTGTCCTCCCTCACCGGATTTTTGATGGTACATTCACGGAAGCATTCACGTTCTTCTCCTGGTTTGCTCTTCTGGATTTTCAGGTTTTTCTGCAGTGGACCTGTAGCCTACACGCTCCCCCGGTAGGAATTCCCCATGGCCTGCGTCTCCATGGCCCTGGCAAAGGCAGGCAGGTGGGGAGGGGAGAGGAGGGACGAGTGCTCTGCAGAAGCTGCTTTTCTGTGTGCTCCTCAGAGCCCCAAGGGCCCAGCTCAGAGCTGCAGGGAGGTTGTCTCCAGAAACTCCCTTCCCAGGCCGGGCCGAGCAGCAGGTGTTTCAGGAGGCTCCAGGGTGTCACATCACCCTGCTCCTCCCTGGCTTGCAGTTTCAGTCTCCTCCCAGCGACTTGGGAGGAGTGCATAAATAATCAAGTATGTACTTAAAAAGCTGGAGCATCCTCAAGGAGCCGCAGACTCCGCAGGCTCCTGCCAAGGGAAAGGAGCCACTGAGGTGTCCTCTGGGTGCTGGCAGGGCAGGCTCTCCTGACCCCAGCCCCAGAAGCCCTGGCCCAGTGGAGGTGGTCACCCGCTGGGAGGCTCAAGAGCCTGCTTGCTACCCGGGCCCCTGACAGCCCTCAGCCTTTGTCTGCACCTAAAATTTTTTTGCTGTTTGTTTCAAAATAGGGGAATCTGCACATCGAGGAATTCAAGATGGTCCTGAGCGGGGCACTGTGCTTCCGGTGAGTGTGTGGGCCTCCGAGGGGAGTGCGATCTGGGTGGACCTGTCCAGCCTTGTGAGGGCGGGAAGGACCTGCTGCCCCAGCGGGGGCTCCCATTGGAAGACAGGCGGCTGGGAGTCAGGGCCAACAGTCACTGCCCCTGCCGTTCTTCCACCCTTTCAGACTGGGACAGGCCCCGGCAGCCCTCAGGGGGACAAGTAACCACAGGGAAGATGGGAGCCAGGAGCCCTCTCCAAGCTCCGCTCTGCTCCCCACACCATGAGTTCATGTCACTCCAGCCACTGTGCCACCTCCTCCCTGCAGCCCTGGGGGTGGGGGAATAGAACAAAAACAATCTCCAGAGGTCTGTCCACCCACAAGTGTGTAGCGACCCAGAATCTCAGCTGTGTGTGAACTTCACAGTGAAGGGGGAGAGCAGCCCTCTCTGACTTGAGTCTCATCTGACTGGTCCTCCATATCCTTGGTTTCCACATCCACAGATTTAAAATATATATATATCGCATCTGCGGTGAACATGTGCAGATGATCTTGTCATTATTCTGTAAACAATGCAGTATGACAGTGTTTGCATACATTTGCATGATGGTAGGTATTGTAAGTCATCTAGTGATGATTTATGGTATGGCAGAAGACGTGTGATGCTTCTATGCAAACACTACACCAGTCTGTGTTGGGGCCTTGAGCCTGGTGGATTTCAGCGTCTGTGGGACCAGCAGCCTGGGCACTTGGGGGACGACTGGCTAGCATGTTTCAAAGTGTGTTCTATGGGCCTCAGTCCCATGGGGCTCTTTGTACATTAGAGCTCTTTGATTAAGTACATGCGGCAAGTGGTGCCTTTCCTGTCCTGGTAAGAGCTCACCGTGCCACTCAGTATGCCAGTGACTTTGGATCTTACTAAGTAATGGAGCTTGTTTAATCATGTTAGGGCAAACATGCAGCCAACGTTTACACTGCAGACTTTTCCCCGGTTAATATCTGCAGAAACCTGCTTCAGAGTACATCTTTCACCTCACAGTATATCAGAAAACCAATCAACTCATATACAAGCAATAACTAAGAAAAGTAAAATAAATCAATTTTAAATTTAGAGAAAATCCTCACTCAGAAAGGAATACATGGCCAAGTGGAAGTAAATGACCACTGAAGTCTTCAGTAATACTTGAAGACACAGATTTTAATCAGGAAGAGACCTGGGTGCTACCTAACCCATCTTTAGCAATGAGGAGACTCATTGCTAAATGAGCCCAGAGAGGGTGGGTGACTTGTTCCTGTGGCTCAGCAGCATGGACAGCAGCTGCAGTCACTTCTCTCTGAGAGACTATGTGGGGACTGTGGATAGGAAAGATTGGATAGGGTGAGACTCAGGTGGGGGCCTGGGCTCATCCCCTGGTAGGGTAGGAGCCCAGCAGGCCTGGGAGAAGGCTGGGCTGTGGTACCCAGCATTGTTGGAAGAGAGGGTGGCAAGACTCTCAGACTGGGGGACTCTGGGCCAGGGCAAGCTGCAGGAGCCCCGCTCCTCACAGCCTCCTCCTTCCTCACATTTCAGAATGAAGGACTCGGCCCTGAAGGTGCTCTATCTGCACAACAACCAGCTTCTGGCCGGAGGGCTGCACCCGGGGAAGGTCATTAAAGGTTGGTGTAGAGCAGGACCTGAGTGGTCCCCATTCCTGTCCCTCTGCGGGAGGCACATGAGGAGGCTTCCCAGCAGGCCTGCAGACCTCAGCAGCAGGGGACACTGTGTGGCCTCGTGCTTACCCACATGCTGTGGTGGATCTTCTCTGACAGTGTCCACCTGTCCACCTGGGCACTCCTAAGGGTCACTGGAGCCAGTGGGCCCTCTGCTGTAGTGTGCACATGTGTGTTGCTGCGTGTGTGAGCATTGTGTGTGTGTGCATGGGGTGGGGGGTGCAGGGGGAGCTAATCCACTTCTGGGAGGCTCATAAAGACAGGGCTCAGAACGGAGGCCTGGGCTTCAAACGAGGTGCTGGGGAGGGTCTCTTGAGGTTAGAGACAGCTCTAAATGTGGGGGCTGCAGTGTCAGGTGGCACCAGGTGCTTCTGTGCCTTGATGTCCACTCTGGGTCAGTGGCAGGAGGGTGGCCTTCCCCCTGTGACAACTGCTGAAAGATTCCCCTTCTGCCCAGCGTGGGGACAGGAGGCCTCATGCTGGCCCTGCTCCCAGAGTCCAAGATTGGGGAGAGGGAAACAAAGGCCCCCAAAGGCCCATACCTTGACTCTTGCCCACAGGTGAGGAGATCAGTGTTGTCCCCAATCGGTCACTGGATGCCAGTCTGTCTCCAGTCATCCTGGGTGTCCAGGGAGGGAGTCAGTGCCTGTCATGTGGGACAGAGAAGGAACCAACTCTGAAACTGGAGGTGAGCCCTGTCCCTTGTCCTCACCATCTGGAGACTAAGCCGGCCAGTTCTGAGGCTGGGCACTGCCTCTGGGCACCTTAGGGACCCAGCAAGCTGCTGCTGGTTGCGGCTCTGCCTGCTCCCTAAGGGCTCTGCCTAGCTCTGACCTCCCACTGTCCGCCCCTGCCCCTCACCACTGCTCCTTGCCCCTGCCCCTGGCCCCTGCCCCTTGCCCCTGCCCCTCACCCCTGCCCCTCACCCCTGTCCCTTGCCCCTGCCCCTCACCCCTGCCCCTCTGCTGGCAGCCGGTGAACATCATGGAGCTCTACCGCAGTGCCAAGGAGTCCAAGAGCTTCACCTTCTACCGGAGGGACATGGGACTCACCTCCAGCTTCGAGTCGGCCGCCTACCCAGGCTGGTTCCTCTGCACAGTGCCCGAGGATGACCAGCCTGTGAGGCTCACCCAGATCCCCGAGGACGCTGCCTGGGACACCCCCTGGGACGCCCCTATTACGGACTTCTACTTCCAGCCCTGTGATTAGGGCCATGGTTGCCCTCACAACTCCCCGGGCAGCGCCAGCTCCAGTGGGGGCAGGGTTGAGGGGGACCGTCCCTGCTCTCAGAATTCAGGGCACCCAGCCGTACTCCCTTCTTCTGGCCTCAGTTTGGGGATCAGTACCCACATTCATTGCCCATGGGGTGGTCCTACTGTGGAACCTTAAAACACCATGTGGGATTCCTTCATGCTTAAAGGTGCCTGACTCAGCACCCAGGTGACCACTGAGGTCCTGTCACCCCCCGGGGTGCAGGAGAGAGAGGTGGCCACAGGTAGATGGACCACGATCCCCTGCCGGTCCAGCCCCTCCCCATTCCTGCCATGGCCTTCCTCTTCCATCTCTGCCTCTTCCTCTGGCCCTGGGCCTGGGAGGGCCTGGGAGGGTGTCACTGGGGAAGCAGCTTCAGCTCAGAAGATAGGAGGTGGGCATCCCATCTCTTTTAGAAACCCAAGATACAAAGAAAACCTCCAGTGCTGGTCTGTCCTCCCATGGAAAGATGCTTACAGCACGTTGTGAAGAGCATATTACAAAGTCAGCGCTCTTGCCATTTCTTTTGAATTTAAAAGAAATACCTAAGTATATATTTCTGAATCAAACCTCTCTGGAAGGAACGGCAGTAGCAGCAGGGTCTGGGTGGTGGTGCTATAGGCGACTTTTCTATTTTTATTTTTAATCTGCTTCCTAGTTTTTCCATCATGAGGATGGGTTCCCATTGTCATTATAAAAAAGAAGTTAGGAGGGACCTTGAGGGAAGTGGAAAAGACACCCTTTCTGACTGTCCTCAGCCTCTGCTTCCCTGGACGGAAACTCAAGCTGAGTTGAGCCCAGCTGCTCTGGGGGGCAGACACAGGGGCAGAAACCTCCCCAGCAAAGCGCCAAGTAGAGGAATGTGATGGGCTTGTGTGGCTGGAGTCTCCAGGGTGAGGGAGTTGCAGGAAAAACCCCAGACAAAAGACAGACAGAACAAATGAAAAAACAACAACAGTAACAAAAAGCCTATATAATAAAAACTTTTTTAAAAAATCAAAGTCAACCTCAGCAACTTAGTGAGGCCCTCTGCTACCCAGTGAAACCCTGTCTCTAAAGAACATAGCAAAAAAGGGCTGGGGATGTGGCTCAGTGGTTAAGTGCCCCTGAGTTCAATCCCTAGTACCATCATCATCATCATCACCATCATCATCATCATCATCATCACAACAACAATAAAATGTCAATAATAATTTTTAAAATCCTGTGCTTGGAGCTGGAATGGCCCACAGTCCCTGGAAGTCCAAGATCTGGGATCAGCTCCCAAGAGGGCTGCTGTACCAAATGAATAGTGTCCTCCCTGAGTTCATGTCCTTCCTGGACCTCAGCCTGTGGCCTTCCTTGGGGATGGCGTCTTTACGGATGGTTGCCACAGGGTCAGGCTGCATTAGCGTGGACTAAATTCTCCTGTGACTAGTGTCCTTGTAAGAAGAGGACCCAGAGACTCAGAGGAAGCACCGGGAGGTTGGACTGAGGCTGCCACTCGCCAAGGCAGGACATCAGGACAGTGGCAACCTCCTGGATTGTGAGAGAATACATCTTTGTTGTTTGACGCATGAAGTGTGTGGTGATTGGCTGCACAGCCGCCGTGACCCCACCTCCTGGAATTCACACCCTGTATGCCTGCCTCCCACACTGGGCCAGTGGGATGTGGCTAAAGTGACTGATGGCTTGCTGCCTGTGAGAGTAAGTTATAGGAGACACTGGGCCTTCTATCTTGAGATGCCTTCTCTCTGTCTCTCTCTCTGTCTCTCTCTCTGTCTCTCTCTCTCTCTCTCTCTCTCTCTCTCTCTCTCGCTATCCATCTCTCTTCCTCTTCTCCGGCTGGCTCTGTAGCCTCCTAGGTACACCCATGTGAAAAACCAGAGTCTCCAAACCACAGCCACAGGCATGGAACCAGTCCTACAGCCTGTCTGGCCTTCAGTGGTGAGAGCCGCCCAGCCGACAGCTGGCTTGCAGCCTCCTGACAGAGAGCAGAGCCGTCCAGAGTCCTGCCCCAGAGACGGTGTGAGCTCATTGCTCGGTTCTGGAGTAACTTGTTCTGAAGCGTAGATAATAAAGGCCCAAGGAAGGGGGATTCACTGCATTCATTTGATTATGATTGTAATTTCTCCAATTTTTTCCTTCTCAAAATGAACTCCGACCCTTTATTGATCCAAATAGTCTATTTAAATGCCTATAGTGCAAAATTTGTTAAATGTTCTCTGTTTCAGGAAGGGTTAGATCATCCTTGACTGCTGCACACATCTAGTTCTACAAGCCAGGGTCTGTTCCAGTGTCCCTACCAGTATCCTGAGGATTGAACACAGAAGCCACAGCAGGGTCCCATATCTGAGCCTCAGCTATTCCACATGCAGCTCACCTGTTGGACCAGAGTGGCAGGTTCAAAGCCTTCAGAGGGAGGGGCAAGTACAGGGTCAGGACAGGAGGGATGACCTCCATGGGCCTTAGCAACTCCAGCTCAGCACTGCTGAGGTCTCCATGGGCTCCAGGTACCAGGCTGTGTTTCTGTACACCTGTTCCTGTTCCCGCTCTCTGTGGGTCCAGACACAGTCTTAGGATGCCCTTCTGTTCTGGGGCTCTTCACCACCATCCCTGTCTAGAGAAACTGCCCATCTTTCATACCCTCCTAAGATGTCACGTCCTCCAGGAAGCCTCTGATGAGCTGAGAGCCCTGGTCATCTGTTCTGGCAATGCTTCATGTCCACCCCCTTGCAGTAAGTTGGCTTGGAGTCTGTGGCCCCAGGATGACCTCAAGGTTAGGGCTTCTGAACATAAGTTTGCTTGGCAAACACTGGAATCTAGTGAGCATGGAATGTGGCCACTCTCTCTCCACCCTGGAACATTCTCTCCCTCTCCTCCACCCATATAAGCCTCTAAGGGTGGAGCTTAAATTCTACTTCATTCTTGAAGGTTTCTCCAGCCTGAAGTGATTTGCTTCACCATTTATGGGATGACAGGATTCACAAGGGCTTCTGCCTAGACGAGCAGGCATTTATAAGTCAGTAGGAAAAGGAGGACATTAAACACTACCTTGGGGTATGTGTGGCCGTGGGTGCTAGCACCGTGGGTGTTCAAATGAAAAAGACCTGGTGGTTTCAGATTTCTGCAATTGCTGATTAAACTGTAGGCCTGGACCCGTGTCACAGAAACACAATCTCCACATCATGTGGGGGTCATGCCAGCTCCAGAAATGGAAGAGCAGAGGAGGTCCCAAGGGCAGGTCACAAGGGAAGAGGTGAAGCTGCTGAGGGTCTTCACGCTGAAGAAGCAGCACACAGGGAGCCCTGCAGATACCCAAAGTTCTGCCGAGTAGAAGAATATCCTTGTTGTGTCATTCCAGAAAGCACAAATAGGATAGACGGGTGGAAATTATGTGGAGACGGTTTTTCCTGAATGAGCCCAGATTTTTAACCACAAACTCCACAAACATTGTTAGTGCTTCTTCCAGAGGTTGTGCAGTCCCTGGCCTTAGAGATGTGGAGGAAAAGTCTCATCAACCTACATCTCCAGAGCTCCATAACACAGACCTCTCCATCTGGAGGGACACCAGGACATCATGTCCAAGATCATTTTAATTTCTCAAGATTTTTTTTAACCAAGGAGTTTCTCTGCAGCTGTGGTCTCCAACATGCCCTTGGTCCACAGCTTAGAGATTCTGGTCATTTAAATTATCTTTCAAGTGTTTATGACTTTACTCCCAGCTGAATTGTGAAGCTACTTAACAGCAGGAACTGAGCACTGTTCATGTCTTTGTCATAGAACAGATAGAAGCTTGGTAAACATGCACTTACTGCCTGATGTGACACCCATGCTTTACTCCTTCCCACAGAGAGGAGGGAGAGTGGGAGGAGTGGAGAGTGAGCGAGCGCCTCCCTCCTGCCCATCTTCTCTCCCTTTTCGTCCTGCAACCATCTGGGTCTTGGATGGACCCCTCCAATCTCCCCATCAAGCCCTCTATGGAAATTTACAAATGATATGAGAGGGAGAGAGAGAGAGACAGAGAGAGAGAGAGAGAGAGAGAGAGAGAGAGAGAGAGAGAAATGAATTAGAGAAAGGCTGCTAGTCTCCAGTGGGCATGACACCAACTTCTTTGCCCCTTGTCATAGATGGATGGGTGGATGGGAAAGTGGATCTATGGATGGATGGATGGATGGATGGATGGATGGATGGATGGATGGATAGAGAAATATGTGGATGGGTGTGTGGGTGAATGATGGGATGAATACATGATTAGATGGGTGGATGGAAGAATGGATGGGTGGACAGCCTGGGTTAGGTAATGTCAGTTAGGGAACTGGGTATTCAGTGCTGCCCTCTTTTACTGTCATCTTTCCTGTTAGTGTGGGGCACATAGCACCTGGCCAGTCCCAGGGTGAATATAATAAGGTCAACAGCTTCCACAGTTGGGTTTCCTTAGATGATCTGTTTCATCAAGGTGATGCCAACTAATTAAACCTATTGAAAAGCAGAGGCACCCCCCACATTTCCAAATAGGGCCACACACTCATGATGCTCTCAGCCCCTGATCTCCCTTTCAGGTGCTTTCAGTAATCTTCAGACCTACCCTATGTCCCAAGTAACCACGTCCCAAGCCTTGATGGAGCCCCGTGGGTCACCGTTGATGTCTGACCCCACACTGTGTCCCCGGCTGCCAAACCAATAATAACATGGCCAATGACAGTAGCCACAGAGTGGGGCTTGGTGCCTGGCCTTTGTCAGGGCTTTATGAGTGACTCTCGCCCCCTTCGATAAATACTCATTAATCTCCCCACCTTCTTATTATCCATACTGTGTCAAAGGCATTGTGAAATCTCTGGGCTCTTCTTCCTCCCTGTCCTGGAATCAATGGCAGCGACTGCCGCAGGCTCGACCCACCCTCACCCACATACAAAGGCGGGGCCGAGGCCCTGGAGAGAGCAGTTGGAGGCTCCGACACCAGGGTTCCAGGTGCCCGGATCTGCAGGTCAGTGGTGGGCTGGCCGTCTTGCCTTCTTTTTTTTCTTCCTATGTCCCCAAAATGTCCCCTTCTTAGTGCCCCCTGTCAAGCCATCTGGTTAACAAAGAATCCCCTTCATAGAATTGGGGGGACGGCCGGTAGATCTAGCAGCTCATGGTGGGATCTGGGGAATGGTTTAGGCTAAATCAAGTCTAGATTTTTAAATACTGAGAACCTTGGACTTTCCAAGACAATGCCAGAAGGCAGCATCTAGGCCAGTGAGGTCAAGTCTAGTGTTTGGTGAACTCGGGAGACCTTGGGGATGTCTAGTGCCTGCTCTGGTAGACGAGAGGCACACCAGCAGGGTCCCCGCGTCTTCGTCACACCCTGTTCAGCAAAAGCAGTATGTTCAGTAGTTTCTGTGTAAACTCTCACTGTGAAAACTGGTGACCTTGCCCAACCTCTCATTCCAAGGAGAGGTAAATTGGAGGTTTAGGCACAAAAGGCAGCAAGGCAAATAGGTGGCCTAGTTAGGTCTGGAACCCAGCCTTGCCATTCACAGCCTGGGGTGTGCATTCCCATGTCCTGCTCATGAGCACCCGGGTCTGTCCTCCGGGCGGCTGGGGAGAGCATCGGGAGAGCTGGGTGCCAGGCTTCGTGACCTCGAGAGCTTACCGGCTTTTACAAGAGGAACAAATGTCTTAATGGACATTAAACCACAGTGACACTTAATAGGCCTTCAGAGCAGGGTTACAGCAGTCAAGGAAGGTCATTAAACTCTGAGTCACGGAACCAAAGAGAATCTGACATAGAAAGAACCCGAGCCCAGTCATCTAACCCTGGGATTTACAGACACTGACCCTGAAGACGGGCTGTTAACCTGAGCACTGGCTGTCACAGTTGGGTTTCCTTAGATGACATGACCCTGCGTGTCTGGGTTCTTTGTCTGTGTGAATAGTTAATGGGACAGAACTGGATACTCTTCTATGTGGACACCAATGTCCAGCAATCTTAATACTAGAGCTCTGGATGGACAGCGGTGAGAGAAATTGAGAAGCAAGTTAAGGATGCCCTCTGCGAAGGTGAGGAAGGAGCCTGCTGCCTGTAGAGGTGACTCGTGCCACCGATAACAGTCAGATGGGGCCAAGTGGTGGCAGAATGAGGAGCCACTTCAGATTCCAGAGCTGGGTGGGACGTGGTGAGAGAAGAGCTGAGAACAAGTCCAGGGGCCTCACAAGGGCTGGGCTGGGTTGAAGGCAGAAGAGCAGGAATGCAGTGGAGTTGTGTGGCCATTGAGAGCCGGGAGTTGTCAAAGGAGCCATCCACTGGGATTTGAGGACAAGGCAGACACACAGAGAGGTGGGAGCCAGGTTTGGTTCTCCTCAGGTTTTGAATTTGATAATGAATTTGATGAGCCCAACGCCTATTCTGGAGGTGTGAGGAATGGAACTGAGAGGGAAGTGGGTGGGAGGAGGAGAAGCTGACCACCCCAAGCTTAGGTACATGTGGTGGAGTGCAATGGTGGGATACCCAAAGTGTAATGGCGGGGTGTACTACAGATGGCTGGAGGTCAAGGTGTGGAGACATTAGATCAAGAGGTCACTGCGGTGGGAAGCCATGGACTGCAGCTCCACAGGACATGGCACAGAAGTGCTCAGGACATGGTGTGGTGACCTTTGGGACAGCTCCAGAAGGAGGGAGAATCTCCAATGGACCTGAGACAGAGAGGACAGGTGGGAAGGTCATCACCCAATGTCAAGCCTACCTGGGAGCCCCGTGGATGTTGCTCCACAGGAGCTAACACCATCTCGGAGAGAACAGACTCCACATAGATGATGTGCAAGGGGCGAGGAGAGGCCAGGGCAGCTGTGATGTGCAGGGTGATGAGGAGAGGCCAGGGCAGCTGTGATGTGCAGGGGGATGAGGAGAGGCCAGGGCAGCTGTGATGTGCAGGTGGACATGGACAGAGCTCAGCACCACTGGTCACTGGGATTCGACCCAGCAGAAAAGTGAGGAGGTCTGAGACAGCTAGAGGTCATGTCCAGGGAGTAGTAAAGGAGGAAAGAGGGATAGAGGCCAAGGTTCAGTGCAAGGTCATCTGGGGCCTAAAGGGAAGTGAAGGCTTGAGGAGGGAGCTCAAGGTGCACTGGGAAGGGCCTCGGCACAGGGGCAGCCCAGGGGTCTCCCAGCGGCCAACTTCTCAGCCCTACTCACCACCTCTCAGTGTAGCCACGACCCAGGCAGAGAGGCCCAATATGGAGTCCATGGGACACCCGCTAGGGTGGGTTACAGAACCAGAGGGTCCAGTGGGGCTGGACCACCACTGAGCTTCCGCCTGCTCTGTGAGCCGACTGACCAGGAGGGGCAGTCTTCAGCCGCACACAAGGCCCTTTGCTTCTGGATCTCAGTGCACCTAACTGGCTGTCCACGTCTGAGACCACCACCAAAGGTGCCTCGGCAGTGTGGCTAGGTGGGAGCACATCGTGGGCTGGACTCTAGGCCGCACTGCTCTTGGACCACCTGGACTGGGTGTTGGTTGGTACTTTGTAACTAGAAGTATGGTCCAGGGACCAGCAGCGTGAAAACTGCCCAGTTGCATGTTTGAAAGGCAAAGTCTTGGTCCCTGTCCCAGACCCAGGGAACCAGTCTGCAGTTTATCCAGAGCTGCAGGTGACTGGCATGTGCACTGAACAGTGGGAAGGACGGAGCTGGCACACCGAGGCCCAAGGCTGGCCATCACTGAACCGCCTCAGGCCTCACTCAGTACCCTCAGCCCCGGAAATAATCTTCATCAGAGTCCCCAGGTGCTGGGTGCTGTGGCGCTCACCTGTCATCCCAGCTGCTCAGGAGGCTGAGGTAGGAGGATGGCAGGTTCAAAGCCAGCCTCAGGAACTTAGTGAGGCCCTAAAAACTCAGTAAGATCCTGTCTCAAAACAAAATATAAAAAAGGACTGGAGATGTGGCTCAGTGGTTAAGTGCCCCCGAGTTCAGTCCCCAGTACCCCCCCCCCAAAAAAAAAGTCCCCCAGGTGATCCAGGTGGTCAAGCATGTTTGGGAGCCAATGATTTTTGACTGAACACTTTTTTTTTAATTAAAAAAAACAACTTTATATTACAAAGAAACTTTGGGGTTATTATAGGAAAAATGTGGAAAGCTGTTAAAAAGTCACTCATAATCCTATCATTCATAGACAAGTGTCATAAAAACACTAGCTGTCTTTATTAACACGTGTGCATCTCTGTATGTGTGTGGACGTGCTGTCATGTACGTATTATTCATAACCTGCGCGTTTCCCAGGTGTATTTGAAAATTTCACCTTCTAAACCTTCGTCGATGATGTCACCTTCAGTGTACACATACGTCTTCTTTACTGCAATTGCTGTAATTTTTTTGACCAATCGCCTGTTAGGTTCGTTGAGAACACTTAGGCTTTTCCCATCTTCACCATATTATAAAAAGCGATGCAGTGTGCATCGTAATAACTGGACATTTGGGCAATCTGTCATTTTATTTAGACCAAGGAGAACTCATACCATCTCAGAGCTGTGGGATGACCCTAACGCCCGTGTCCAGCCGGCATCTGCCCCCTTACCCTGCTCTCCTTCACTCCCATCAACCCCCAAACTCTTGCCTCAAGGCCCAGGGATCCAAAGTGACCTGCCCAAGGGGACAGTGGCAGATCCAGGACCCAAGGACACCTTGGTTTCGGCCCTACTTCTTCAGCTCCCAGGCCATGGGGCTTGAGCTCACAGC
Source organism: Urocitellus parryii (assembly GCF_045843805.1). Taxonomy (NCBI): domain Eukaryota; kingdom Metazoa; phylum Chordata; class Mammalia; order Rodentia; family Sciuridae; genus Urocitellus; species Urocitellus parryii. The sequence continues at coordinate 109,245,986 of NC_135537.1, read as the reverse complement.
CACAGCTGATCCCCTCGCCCGCCGCCCCAATGCCCGGGGTATCACCCTTCCCCTCTAGCCCTGCTCCTTCTGGTGGCCCTCTGGGCTTCTTTCCTGTCTCATTTCCTGTGTTCTCACGTGTTTCTTCTCTCCTCCCTTCTCAGTTGACTGGGCCCACATGGGGAGAGGGAGGAAGGCTGCTCAGGGACTCCACAGATGCCCCTGGCCAACTGCAGCCCTGGCCATTCTCACGGTTGGCTGCTTTCCATGCCTGAATTTGGGCTGGCCTTTCTGCAGGTGGTAATTTCCTGGTGGCACTCTGGGGTAGGATGACCCCCCCTGAGGAAGGAGCAGGGTCCTGTGAAGCTTTGCACCCGGGCTTTCACAGGGACAGTCTCTTTGCAGGAGCCTCTGACTCTGAGGGCTGACCCGTTTTCCACAGGGAGCACACCAGGACAGGGGGGTGGGCTCCTTTAAGGCCCCGCAGAGCAACATGAGTCCCTGGGAAGGGTGTGCCTAGCCCTGCAGGAAGACCCTGCCTGGCCGGTGGCTGGAGAGGCCTCCTAGCCATGCTGCTCTTCCCTCTGCGCTCCGGCTCTGGGACATGGAAGCCCTTGCTAGGTCAGGGGACAGGAATGTGGTGACCTCCAGGCTGGGAAGTGGGACAGGACCTGCTTCAGGTTCGTCTCCAGCTGTGGGGCTCAGTCACACAGCCCCTCTCAGCCAGGAAGCGTCCTGCTAAGTTATTTGGGGGAGCTGTCTTCAAGTTTCCCAGAGCTAGCACCAGAGATGGGCATAAGTGAGCGCATGTGTGTGCGCACACACACATGTGCACACGCACAGGCACACACCCCCTCTAGGCTCACAACCCTGCTGGCTCCTCCTGATCCCCAGTGAGGAAGACACAGAGCTCCTTGGAGCTGGATGGGCTGGGCTGGGGCGCTGCTGGATTCCAGCAGGCTGGTTAGAGCTAGGTGGCTTTTGCAGCCTGTTGCAGGTGACTCTGTGCCCCTGGGTGACTCTACACCCTGGATGCGTGCCCCTGCCTGCTGCCCCTGCTGTGTGCCTGGCACTATGCTGAGAAGTAGACGCTGCATTGAGTACAGTCTCTGACCTTGCCCTGCTAAAGATCCCAGTCTGGGGATTTAAAGCTGGATGACATTGTCCATCACTATGCCATTTCTTCACACACCAGCTGACCTAGAGCCCCCAGCACCATGGCCCATTTGCCTACAGTGAAGGCCAGCAGCAGAATCCTGCCATGGCTGGCAGGAGTGGGTGGAGAACCCCAGCTCTCTCACCCTGTAGGAAGGCTTCTATTAGTAGCATGATCTACATGGACCCCCAGCACTCCTTATCAGAACTGTGCTTAGTCACTCAGTGACAACAACTGGCTGGTACACCCTGTCTTCCAGTTCCTAATCACTTCCTGTTCCCATCTGGAGTTTTCTAGCATCGCCTTCCAAGGAAACTACTTTCTAACAAATCTGGATCCCAGAGTCCCCACACTTTACCTCAGGGAAGCCAGAGCATGAAAGAAGGTTCTAGAAAGATGTACATTGATCCCAGTCTATCTGGCCATTTTATGTCTGAATTTATAGTACTCCTTGGCTGCTCTGACTGCCCTAATAGGTTTAGGAGGAAAGACAAGCCATATTTTGGGATGTAAAATGCATTCAGGCCGAGTCACTTTCACACAACCTACCAAGTAGGGGTAGAATCTCATGAAATTTTAAGTACAACAGAATGCCGAATGCCTACTCATTCCAGTGAAGACATGCTGCAAATAAGACTTAGAAGACGCGCTGCAAACAAGTCTTAGAAAAGTGTCCTCAGAGAAGATTCTGTCATTCTGCATTTGCTTCTGAAAGTTGAAGCACACAGTTCTAATGAGCCCAGGAGGACAAGGTTGATACCCAGTTGAGTTGGCATATGATGTGCCAGAGCTCAGGATTTCAGGGCTGCTGTCAGGTGGTTCCTGGGCTCTTCTGGTCCTCACCTTCACTCAGTGTCTTTTTGTTGGTGATGTAGTTCAGCAATGGATTACTGGCCCAGAGACTTGTTCAGTATTGCTCAGCAGTAGCAAAACACTGTCACCAGTTGTAGGTAGTCAACTCCAGGTGAGAAACTTGATAATGTTAATGCTCACGGCTTCAAACCGGCAAGCTGCTTCTCAGTGATCATGCTCTCTAAAATATACACCATGCTAAATTGTGTGGAAGAATTCTACGTCTAGCTAAACCACAGGAGCTCTCAAAAGCCATCCCAATAACATTTAGAGGATTCACTCTCTAAAGCAAGCTTGCCAATGCCTGAGCGCCCACACACTCTATTGGCGCCAACCTCACCTCTTTTAGAATGCATACATCCACCAAGATATCACTGCCTGTGGTAGTTGAACAACTTTTCCAATGGACGAGGTGGATGTGAATGTAACATGTGAATGAATTAGCATTTACCAACAACTGGAAGAAAAAAATCCATTCTCTAAGATATGATGGCGGAGCTGCTCTGTGATCTAGATCATCCCCCGCTCTCCTGCATCCTCTCTGTTTGCCTCTGCCTGGATGGACCTCCAACTCAGCCCAGAAGGATGTGTCCTTTCTAGTCAGAAGCCCTGTCATGGCTTCCAATTCCAGGCCCTGATTCCTGGTTAACTGCAGCCAGAGCTCGCTTTCAAGGTAGTCTCTTCAGATCCCTTCCCTACCCTAACCACAGTGTGGGCTCTGGCCCCACCCTGACTCTCTACACCACCATTCCACATTATTGTCTTCTTCTCCCTCATTGTGACCCAGGACTACCCATGACCATGACCAACTGTTGAACCAGGTTCCTCAGAGGGTAGAAATGACCAGAGATTGCTAACTTGAAGATTTCACAAATAGTTAATAAGACATCCTGACTAGTCAAATGACATAAGAGGAAGTCAATGAATTCTAACCTCCCACCTGGGAGCTGTGCATAGTACTGACCGCTTGACCACCCACTGGCCCTGGGCTGATGGAATGGTTCTGGACTAAGATGGGACACTGGGGTTTGTAAATTACCAGTTAAGTATAATATAAAGCAAACTTTGAGAACACTGCTTTTTCCCCACATGAAGAACTGTGTGCATACGGATGCAGAAGTACACAAATCTGCAGCATAAGGCTCCTTGAGATCCATAGATTAAATGCACTGCAGTCACCAGCATCCTGGCTAGGAACACCACCAGCCTCCTATTTTCACCTTCCCAGGTGATCACAGCCCTGCCATCCAAGCATGGAGGAGTCCTCCCTGCTGAGAGATTTCAGTGTGGAGAATGGAGAGCCCCTCTCTCCTCAGAGTCCCTGCTTTGACAACAAGTGCACTGGAGAAGTTTGAATCAAGTGGGAGGCACATGGGCAGGCTCCCTAGATGAGGCCCTATTGAAGGGAATCTACATTTCCAATGGAACAGATGCTTAAGAGAGAAACTGAGAGTGCCGGCTCTGAGAAGCAGTTCCACTTCATGCAGCTTCAACCAGAAACAAACCTCAATGTGCTTACAGAGAACAAGACCGTTCCTTCAATTGGAAGTTGCATGCACAAAATGCTTCTGTTCTGCACTTCCAAGCTTTTCTCAGCCAGCACGTTCAGACAACGTTTATACCCAAAGTGCAAATTGTGCTATCCAGAGATCCCTTGGGACATCACCAATATTCATGTGGAACATTGGATGGTTGACAAGATTAATGGCCCAGAGTTTCATTGAAATATTTTTCTCAAATTTTTTGAAAACTCACTGGAAACGAAGGTACCCATGAGCAACAAACTCTGCTTTATACAAGACACAGAAACTTCTAAGTAAAGCCTGTAACTGCTGGCTCTAAGAAGGATTCCAATTCCTACTAGTTCAACCAAGCCCAAATCCCAATATGCTCTCTAGAAACACTTTTACATCCTGCAATTGAAGCTGTTTGTACACCCCGCTTCTCTTCTGCACTTCACACTCTTCTCATTGAGCACATTCAGAGAGCAATTCAGGCTCAATATCCAAAGTGTGCTAGCAGGAGAGCCCTTGTACCTCGGAGCACTTGCTCAGATAGGAAGTGATAGGCCTCATGGGTGGGTCAATACCTCAAAGATTCTTAGGAATCCATTCATCAAATGGATTCTGAAAACTATCTTGAAGTTGCATGACCCTTTCTCCAATGACCTCTGCTTTATTGAGTGCATTGATGGTTCCAAGTGAAATGGTGCCATCAGCTCTGACAAGAGGTTCTGCTTCCTGCATGTTCAACCAAGGAAAACCCGCCATGTGTTCACTGAGAACAAATCTACTTTGTGCACAAACTTTTTCTGTTTGCCCCCTACAAATGCATCTCAGGATGCACATTCAGAACACATTTCCTGCAAAAAACATGAGAAAGTATCATTGCAAAAGTCCACTCTGGTCTAGCATCACCAACATTGATTAGGAAATGAATTACACAAGTTTCATCTTATCCCCTTGGTCTCCTTCTTCTAAAAACTCATTGAAACTGCAGGTACCTGACAGTAACCAACTTGCCATTGACCAAGAGCACAGTTGCTTCCAATGGAAACTGGGCTTGCCAGCTCTCAGAAGCCATTGGATGTAAGGCTACTTCAGCCAGGTACAAAGCTCAATGGGCACGATGAGAAAAAAGTCATTTCCTAATATGAAAGCTGCTTGCCAAAATTCTTCTGTTTTGCACTTCCAAAATATTTTCAGGAAGCACACTCAGAGCACAGTTTCAGCCCATATGCAAAGAGTGCTGGCAAGAGAGCCCTTGGACCTAGGTTCAGCAACTGGAGGAGAACTGTGGGCCCACTGGGAAGAGCAATTTCCCAAGGTTGATTGAAATCCATTGCTCAATTGTTTGTCACAGAATTCACTTGAAATCCAAGTGCCTGCCTGCATTGAACTCACATTGACCAATTGTACAGACGCTTCAGAGGGAAACTGCCACCTCTGAGAAGCGGTGGTTCTTCATACTAGTTTAAGTAGTGACAAACCCCAATGTGCACACTGAGAACAAAATGAGCTCCTGAATGTTGAAGCTGCTGAGAGACTGCTTTACTTTTGCACTCCCAAACTAATCTCAGCAAGCACATTCAGATCCGAGGTCAGGCCCAAAATACAATGTTGGCTGGCAAGAGAGTCCTTGCGCCCAGGATCACCAATTTTGAGAAGCCAATGAGGACTGCTGAAAAGATCAATTCCATGAAATTCCATGGAAATCCACTCATCAGACCTTTCTGAGAACACTTAAAAAGAAGGTTTCTGCATGCAAGGAACTCTGGGTGACAGATGGCAATGTTTGCCAAAAGCAAACATGCCTACCAGCTCTGAGAAGCCATTCTCCTTCACACTGCTTCAACCAGGGAAAAGTCTCCATGTGCTCACTGAGAACAAGTTAGCTTGTGCTACTTGAAGCTGCTTCTGCAAACAGCTTCACTTCTGCACTTCTAAACTGTTCTCGTCAAGCACATTCAGAGCACAGTTCAGGCATGAAACACAAAGTGTGACAGAAAGAGATCACCAACTTGCAGGAGGAAAGAAGACCAGCTAAGAAGGTCCGTTCTCCAAAGTCTCACTGACATCCATTTGTCACACTTGTTTACAATATACAGTTGAAGTGCAGGTGCCCACATGAGTGAACTGTTTTGGATCAATAGCACCAAAGCTTCAATGTCTGTCACCTGTAAGAAGCAGTTTTGCTTTCTTCTAGCTCACACAGGAAAAACACCATGTGCCCACTTACAAAAAAGTTAGTCCTGCAAGTTGAAACTGCTTGCAGCAAATGGCTTCCATTCCCCACTTGCAGCCATCACTGGTTGACAGATGGCACAGAGGCTTCAATGTGAAACCGTGAATGCCAATCATTACAAGTGCTTCTGACACTCTAGTTCAACCAGGGACAGCCTAAAGTGCTCAACGAGAACACACTTTGTTCCTGAAAGTGGAAGAAGCTTGCACGAACTGCTTCAGTTAGAAAATTTCAAGTTCTTTTAGCAACCACATTCAGAGCACAGTTCTGGCCCAATAGAAAATGGGTCCTACCAAGAGGATCCCGTATCTATGATCACCTTCATAAGGTAGCTTCCCAACTTCTGTGTGGAAGTGTGTTTCTCCTTGGCCCTTACACTGTTGTGGAGACCACTATGAGTTCAGCTTTGTGCAGGATCATCTGACCTGGACTTTTTGCAAGACCTGTACAGCCCTCACACATGCTCAGATGCTACAGGACTTTTCAGACCAGTCCAGGCAACAGTAGGCATCCATTCATTGTCTGCAGTCTACAGATTCCTAGATGCATGGCATTCATTACCATCAAATGCAGAATTTTCATCAAAAACTAATATATATATCATTCCAATCTGAATCAAGAAAATCGGAAATATCCCCAAATACAAAGAGTGGATCCCCATTGTGATGCTACAAGTTGAAAATTCCACAGCTGACCTCATGGGATGGTTCACAGTCAAAAGACAGCTGCATGAAAAATATTACATGACATGACCTTCCTGCTATGTGAAAAGTGGCATGTGAAGTACACATGCATGTCTTCCTCAGACATGGGTTCATTTGCAAGACACCTTGTGCACTTGAAAATACTCCAAAAGGGGAGAAATCAGAACCACGTCTCCAAAGTATTTCAGCAGAGACCAACTCCATCTGTCTATCTATCTCTCAGTGAGTGTGTGTGCTCTTGTGTGTGTTTGTGTGTCTTTGTTTGTGTTTGTACAATGATAGCCAATACTTCATTGCCCCCATTGGAAAACTGACTCAGATAATGCCATCTGCCAAACTCCTAAAAACCAAAGTTCTTGCTGATAGAATGAAACATTCCTTCCTGTTGGTTTGGATGTGTCCTTTAGGAATCACTGCTACATTTAGTATACTCAAATCATCAGAGTAGATCAGGTAACAAAAACATATATATTTTAAAATAATAATATATTAATGGAAACAACAAATACAGGATAGAGTAACAACTGTGTTACTAAACAAGGTCAAGGACAATGGCAAACTATAGATTCAAACTTTGAAGCAAATAATCATCAATGTAAATATTCCTGGGCTGCCTCAGCCCTGCCCAGGCACACAGCAGCAGAATGGTTTTGCAAGCATCCTCAGGAGGGCTGGAGCCTTCTTTGCAGGATGAGAGGGAGGTTGAGGCTGGATCCATTCATCATTCTTTTGGGAGAGGCTCCTTTTCCTCAGCACAAAGTTGGATTTTTTGTGAGGATTCTTGGCATAAAATACATTGGCCTGTGCTGGAATCCTCAGCTCTGGGGAGAGAGGGGTGTACAAAAAGAAGGTGGCACTCAGGAGGTGCTCCTTAGGACATGCCAACATCTGAGAGCCTGTGCCAGAAAAGGCCAGAGCCACACACCTGAGAGCTCTCCAATTCAGCACCAATACCAACAAAGACAGCCTCCACAGTCCTCCCTGAGGAAGAACTAAGCAGAGCACTTCAACAGACCTAATGTCTGTTACTACCAAAGGCTTTGGACTCCAGAACATCTCAGGTCCTCTTGCATCTGCAAAAGCACACCACTAGATTTACATCTGAAATCTCCCACATGAGGCTCCTGTGCCAAAGATTCAGTCCCCACATGAGCCATCTTCATAGGTAGGTTTGGAGGGAAGCATTGGATGGTGAGTGCTCTAATGTCAACATGAAATTCTCATTCAAGATGAATACACTACTGGGAGGTGGGAGGGCCTGGAAGAAAGGCTGAGCATGGTTGGAGGAAGACCTAAACAGGGTTGCACCCTGGGCAACAGTACCTTGCTCCTGTTGGCTCCACTGAATCCTCATTCTCCAAGTAGAGGTCCTCCTTCTCCTCTCCATCTTTCTCTCTCTCCCTCTCTGCCAGCCTCGTTCTCTCTCTCCCAGTCTATGCCTGTGTGGCAAGGGCTGAGGAGCTCTCCACTACCACACACTAGAGCTTTAAGGACAGCCTCAGTGCACAACCAAAGAGAAAGCTATGAAACCCAGAGAAAAGGCCTAGGATTCCTCCTCTGAGTTATTTTCCTCAAGTATGGCCACAGTGAGGACAGGCTGACCAGCACGGATACCACATTAGAGCCATGCTTTTGCGTTGGTGGAGCCCGCTTCCATGTGAACCAGGCTTCTGAGAATGGAGGCCACATTCCAAATGCTGCCCTACTGAGAACAATGGTTCCAAAGAATAGCAAAGGGACTGCTTCCCTCCAACATGGTGTATGGCCCAGTGGTGCCATGACCCCGAGTTGGGGAATACAACAGCCTGCTTCTCCTTCCTCTGAACACCTGTTTCCTGTCGCCCTCCTCTAACCTAGAGCCTGTTCTCCATCACTTCTGGGTTGGATGTGAGGATCTCTGCTATGAATTTCTTAGGCTACCAAGGCCCCAGACAGACTTCCTCTTCCATAGACTCTACTAACCTAACAGTAGGTTAAGATAGGAGACAAGTGATCCTAGAAATCATAGGGATGGTGGTCTTCAGGGTACATAGGCTGGGATAATGGCTGCTGTGGTGTTTGGCTCACAAAAACCAACCAACCAACCAAAGAAAAAGCACTGGCATTATTATCAGATGAGCTTTGTGGCTAAGTGCTCAGGAAGCCCTCATCTGACTTTAGTTAGGGATCTCACAACCTGGCTATTGTGATCACTCCTTGGCAAGTGGACTCAGGTGCGGAAGACCATGGAATTTATGCAAAAACAAATGATTCAGGCTGTCTCCCAGGCTGTGTTTTCTTCCCAATTTCTTCCTGTTACTGCTTGCTAGAATCCTGGCAATGCTCTGCCCAGGCAGTGGATTTCTGGTCACACAGAAGGCTTTCAATAGTACTGCTTCAGTCCACAAAATGCCAGTTCCATCTTTAGCCCATGCATTCCCATGTTCCTTTGAAACCACTCCTATCACAGACCATGAAAGCATACTGCTCCTGGAAAGAGGCTTTCCTCCTCACTCCTCAATGATGTCAGTTTTGTATGCCTGTTCATGTCCAGGGGAGGGCACCTGGTTGGGAGCTGCAATATCCACTGGGGTATACTATTGGACCTCAAGACCTTCCACCAGCAGAAGTGCAGTTGGCTTTGTGCATGAACCCAACACACCTGTTGGAGTGTTCTTGGGGATCAGAGACTACTCTTTGGTGCTAAGAGTTGACCTGAGTCCATATCCTGACCCTTGCTCTCTGCCATCTGATTGTCTCACTTACTCTGACGGTGAGAGATGATTTGGCCCAGCTCATAATCCTCCGGTTTCTCCTCAGTAAGCAAGTGTATGTCGAGGGCGCTGCGGATGACGACAGGAGCCCTATCGTGGCAGGTCACCTGGAGCAGCATGGGAGATAGGCCTTCAGGAAATGGGCCTTGAAGTGACTACTCAAGGACAGTGGGCAGGGGCATTCCGGAGGCACCTCCACTCTAAATACAAGGGCAACATCCATGACCCTACTACCTGAGGCTGACCTCCTGCTCATCGTGTGGGCTCTTCCCATAGGCTACTAGCCCAATCCTTGTACATAGGACTTCCTGGGCTTGCCATTGCTCTTTGTGGAGCTGCACTCCTCTCGGAGTGAAAGGACCCCACTACCTGCATACAGATGCAATCTCATCCCACAAGTTGGGAGGAATGGGACAATAGCCTCCAAGATCCCAGGTCTGCCCGAGGATACAGGCGGCATTGGGAATGGCCTAGGCACAAAACCTAGAGGCTTTGGTCTGGATTGCCAGGGCCAAAAACAGACCCAGGAACATGACCACACACAGGAGTGCTGAAAGATAGCCATGAGAGCTCCTGGCCTCCAGAGGCTCAGTGCTGGCTGGGATGTAGGAGGTCACCTCATCCGGCAAGTTTGGTCATTGGGTTACCTGGACATTTAGTGTGCTTGCTCCACATCCATATCGACTCTGCAGAGAGACTCTCTCAGCTCCTTGTTCAAGGAACATGGAGAACCTCACACTGCTGTCCTCCTCCATAGACGTCAGCATCCCATACAGGGGAACCTGCAACCTAGGTCCTGTCCTATTCTCATCTGTCACCCATACCTGCCCCTGCCCTTCTGGACTGCATGCTGCCACCTGACACACAGACTCCCTCAGACATGGCAGTGGACAAGCTGCTGCTCTCCCTCATCTCAGCTCCAGCCCTTCACACTGACCTCTCCCTTCTTGATTCCCATCTATCCTCCTGATCATCCAGAAGCTCCAAATTCAAGAGGGCATGAGTAGTTCATGGTATTGAACCAGTGTCTGCTCCCCACCCAGGTGTAAGCACCAGGGGACACCCCTGCTCCCAGGCTTACCAGAACACTCTTGGCCATCTTTGGACTTTGTGTTTCTAAGTGGACACGAATTAAGCAGGTGTCTCCCACCTGCTTGTGGGAAAGCGGCCTGGAGGACTTGCAGGTTGATTCTGAGAACTGTGGGGGATGGAACATCAGCAAACCCAGAAACAGAAAGCCACCCCAGCCTGTCAGTTGGCTCTATGGGCTTCTAGCACATATGTCCAGGTGCTGAGGCTTCTTATTTCCTCAGGTGGGAGTGGAATGGCAGCACAAGTACAGCTTGAATAAGGTAGGTGTTTACCTCCTTTCCCTTGACCTGGGGGCATTTCCTCAAGATGAAATATTTTATTCCCGGATTCATGGACAGACACACGAGTGAGTTGTCAGAGACCTTGATTTCTGCAGAGTGAAGTGGAGAGAATTGTTAGGTGGCACTCAAGGATTATACCACAAAACACCCACAACCCCTGAGAGTCTCCGCCAGGCCCATGACACTTTGGTATTTTGGGGCCAAGGCCCACTTTCTCTTGGCTGTGAGTTATCCTGAGCCCACTGTGGATCATGTCTCCCCACTGTCTGATTGTCCTACTTACTCTCATCCTCAGACATCATACTCAGCAGCTCAAAGTTGTCCACATCCTCATGCTGCAACAAATTTTGGTCCAAGGCCCTGCGGATGAGGCTTGTCACCGTCTCCTGACAGGTCACCTGGATCAGGGTGGGACAAATGTCATCAGAGAATGGCTTTTAGAGGAGCTATCCAGAAGCCTGTGGTCAAACATTTAGGAGAAATCTCAGCTACATATACAAGGGCACAATCTTGTTATCCTGCTACCCGAGTGTGTCCTCCATATACCCCCTGGGTTCTTGCAATGTGCTACTAGAACAATCCTGGTACAAATATCTGCCTGTACCTGCCATCTCCCCTCCCCCTGGGGAGCCACATTCCACTCATGTCAAAGGACCAAACTGCCTATGCACAGACACACTCTCATCTCACTGAGATGAGAGCAATGGGCCATCGATCTGCACACCAAGTGTGCTCTGGGATGCAGGCTGCCTTTGTGGGTGGAAGAGGCAGATGCACTGAAAATTTTGGTCCTGACTGCCACGACACAAAACAGACTCAGATACAAGAGTGTGCACTTGAGTGCTTCATGATAGCTTTGAGAGGCCCTGGCCTCTGGAAGCTCGGTGCGGGTCTGGTTGTAATGATGTACTTGACTAAGCACTGGCAGTCACTGAACATGTCTCCTCTGCAGCTGGACACCTGCAGCATTAGCGTGTCTACTGCACATCCATAGAAATTCTGCCAAGAACCCCTTTAGCTCCGTATTTACATACATGCAAAGGCTAACATTCCGAAGCTTTGGCATGACCCCCCAGGTGATCCCGACCCCAAATTCCTACACCTAGTCGTGCTAAGGAGGTTCTCTTCCCTGCCACCAGGAACACATCCCCTCCTACACATGTGACAAGTCACTGCCACCTCCTCTGCTCCAACTTCACTCATTGAGAATACCAAGTTCTAGGCACTGCAGCCTGCACCCTGGACATATCTCTGCCTTCATCTGTCCACAGCACTTCCGTCTGCACTTCTGGCCTGCAAAACCCACAATACACAGGCCCACTCACCACTGGAGCTGGGCATGCTGATGCTCTCCCTCCTCAGGTCAAGCCCTTAAGACGGACCTCTCTCTTCTTTATTTCCCACCACAGCCCCGGGGTTGGCTGTGTCTCCTGCCTTCCACTGTGTGGACACCCTGGAGGCAGTCCTGCTGTCGGGCTTACCAGGATGCACTTTGTCTCCCTCAGGCTCTGTCCCTCTAGGAGGACGTGAACAAAGCGGCTGTCTTCCACCTGCTCGCTGGAGTGAAGCAGTGAGGAGCTGCTACTGGTGACTTTTCTCATGCAGCACTCATTGCTTTGGGTGGCCTGGGACAATGATCCTGCAGCCACTGCAGAGCTGCTTCTCACAGCTGCTGGGTTCATGGATGCCACTGCCACAGAAGGCTCCAAGAACTGTGGGGGATGAAAACATCAGCAAAGCCCAGAAACTGCACCCCACCCACCCTGGCAGTTGGTTCTGTGGGCGTTCTACAACATCCATCCAGAACCTGAGGTTCTTGTCCCCTTGGAGGATGTGGAGTGGCACCAGGAGTAAAGAGTGAAGAAGGTGGCTGTTTACCTCATTTGGCTTGACCTTCAACGACTTGCTGGCAGCTGTTTCCCGAAGAAGAAAGTTATAATCCACTCCTCCATCCAGGTCGTAATATACTTTCCCATCAGCAGGGATCCTCAGCTCTGGAGAGGCAGGGGCAGAGGCGTGGTAGGTGACACTCAAGGAATACACTACCCAACATCCCCCACAACTGAGAGCCTCTGCCAGCTCAGGTCTCACACACAGACCTGAGAGCCCCCGAATCCAGCTACTGTTCCACCAAAGACTCCCCACTGATTCCTCCCTGAGGACCCTCTATGCACAGGAGGTCCATTACAGGAACACCTTTCAAGGAAATAGCCCCTTGTACCCCAGAACCTCTTAGTTCATGTTGGACCCACCAAAGAGAAACAGCTAGACTTTGTATCTGGATTGGTCCCCAAAGACTCATGTGTTCAAGGTTTTCTCCCCACTGCAGCAATGATCACAGGTGGTTTTGGGGAAAAGCACTTGATGGTGGGTGCCTCCACCTTGCCAGTAGATTCATCCACTCATACAGGGCTACACTAATTTGAGGGGTGTGGTTTGGAGGTGTGTTGAGCGTGGGTGGAGGGTGTCCACAGCAGGGCTGTGCCATCCAGAGCAATATATTTCTCTTGAGTTCCCCACTTCTGCATTTCATCCTCATTAGTATAAGTCTCATTCACATTTTTAATCAATTTATTGTTATACTTCTTGTTCGGCTTGTGTTTCTCCTTCTTGTTCTTGTTCTTCTTCATCTTCTCCTCATGCTTCTTCTTATAGTCATCTTGACCTTCTTATTCATGGTCTCCTCCTTCAACTTATTTTCATTTTTCTACTCCTCCTTCTCCTCCTCCTCATCCTCCTCCTCCTAATCCTCCTCCTCCTCCTCCTCCTCCTCCTCTCCTCCTCCTCCTCCTCCTCTTCCTCCTCCTTCTTCTTCTTTTCTCTCTCTCTCTCCTCCTCCTCCTCCTTCTCCTTCTTCTTCTTCTTCTTTTCTCTCTCTCTCTCTCTCTCTCTCTCTCTCTCTCTCTCTCTCTCTCTCTCTCTCTCTCTCTCTCTCTCTCTCTCCAAGAAGGGTTTACAAGCTGTGAAGGGATCTATTCTACTACATACTTCTCTCTAGAAATGGCCTCTGGTCCTAAGTGGACTCAGTTTGCAATGAATAGAAAGATTGGAAGCCAGAAATGATTCTTCATTGAACTGCTTTTCTCATGTACTCGTCTAGGTCAGGAAAGGCTGCCAAAGTAGGCACCCTGTGGTTGTCTGTCTTCTTTGACACAAGACAAAGAAGCCTCTCTTCTTGGCCCCATGTGGATAATAGCTTTGCAATGCCTCCTCAGGCCAAGGTAAAAACACATGATAGGCAGGTCCACAGACCCTGGGGAACATGAAGAACCTGCAGATTTATGCCTCATCATTACATTTTGTTTTGTGCACAAGTCCCACGATACTCTTCCTGGGCATTGGGTCAATGCACACTGTGTTTTGGCTCCCAGTTATCGTGAGCCCACTGTGACTCACTGCTCCCTACCCTCTGATGGTTCCACTTACTCTGATGGTTTGAGACAATTTGCAGAAGCTCATAGTTTTCTGGATCCTCCTGCTGGAGCAAGTGTGCATCTAAGGCCCTGCGGATGATGACTGGAGTGCTGTCCTGGCAGGTCACCTGAGCAGGGTTGGAGAAAGCTCATCAGAGAGGGAATTTGGGAGTAGCTACCCAGAGGACAGTGCTCAAGGACAATCAGAGACAAGAGAGCTCTCAACACAAGGGCACCATCTTGTTACCCTGCTACCTGAGGCCTTCATGTGATCATGTGGGGTCTTCCTATGAGCCTCTAGTCCAATCTTGGTACAAGAGTTTGCTTCAACCTGCTATGCCCTACAGGGTCAAGGGAATAAGGACCAAAAGGCTTTGTACAGACACACTCTAGTCCCATCAAGATGGGAGGAATGGTCCAGTGGACTTCCATATCCCTGCTCTGGTCTGGGATGCAGCTGCATTTTTGTGTGGACCAGGCACAAACCCTAGGTGCTTTGGTCTTGACAGCCAGGGCACAACACACACTAGGACTCTTTAATGATAGGCATGGAAGTTTCTGGGCTCGAGAGTGTCAGTGCTTGCTGGGGTGTCAGGAGGTTCGGACCCAGCAGGTGCAGTGGTTCAAAAAGTCTCCCCTGGAGGTGGACACCAGAGTCTCAGGATGGATACTCCACACCCAGGAAAATTCTGCAGAGAGACCCGCTAAATCTCTATTCACATACATGCAAACTAGGACACTAATGGGCCCCTCCAAGGCACCCAGTTGTCTGTGACCCACACCTACCCACCCTAATCATTTTACAATAGCTCCCTTCAACAACCAGCAACATATCCCCTCCCACACACAAGAAAATGACTGCCAACTCCTCTGCTTCAACCTCCATGGTTCAATATATTCCTCCTCAATACCAAAATCAGTAGAGGATGGCCTGTACCCTCGATATTTCTCTGACTTCCTCTGAACCCAGCACTCACTCCTGCACTTCTGACCTGCACACCCCAAAACACACAGGCCCACTTGCACCCAGACCTGGCATGGTGCTGCTCTCCCGCCTCTCTCTTCCTCATTTTATCCTCTCCTTCCTGACCTTCCATAAGCTCCAGTTCAAGAAGACAGGCCTAGTCCAAGGTGTTTGCTGTGGACTCGGTCTTCCCCAGTGTGGGCTCCCAGGAGACTCCCCTGCTCGAAGACTCACCAGGATGCTCTTATACTGTGTCGTCCTTTCATTTTCCAGGTAGACGTGAATGAGGCACCTGCCTCTCACCCGCCTGTTGTACTGGGGCCGTGGGGAGTACCCAGTGGAGACCCCTGATGTCCTGGACTCTGGCTCTGCCCCTTCCCAGGGAGAAGGCTCTGGATCTGGGGTTGGCTTAGGAGCCGTGACAGGAACTGAGCTTGTAGCTAGAGGAGAAAAGATGCCAACATGACTGCCTTGCCCTGAGCTTCGCACAGACAGACAATACCCCTGCTGCCAGGAAGGACTCAGGCCCTTAGCCCACACAGGACCTCTTTGCAGACTGGGGTCACTTCCTGAATGGACAAAGGCTTATCCTAATTTCCAGCCCAACACCAGGCATACAGACTCCCCGCAGTGGGACAAGAGTCGGACCTTTCCTCATATACCCTTAGGTACTCACCCCGGTCCGCCTGGCTCTCAGGCTCTGCCTGGCTTGATATGCCATCTTCAGTTGGGGCCAGCAGGTGGTGTGCTTGATGCTCCAGGTACAAGCCAACCAGCAATAGCCCCATATATGGCAGCAGCTGCTGCAGACTCAGAGAGCCTGGAGGCTGATGGGAAGCCTCGGAGTAGAAGTTCACCCAGGTCCCCAGGAAGGAAGGTGAGGCACTGTGGGGAGGCAGGTGTGGAGTCAGCAAAACCCTGGCCTTGCCTTCGCCATGGCCTTCAGAGAGAACCTCTGACCCTACACTTCTGAACCGTACCTGGTTCTGAACACACCAGTCCACCTCAGACAAGACACAGTGGCTGTACAGGCAGGGACAGGACAGGTGGCTACAGGCAAAGAACCTTCAACCAAGGAGCGTTAGATCCATGGTATGACCAGCTCTCCCCTCCTCTGGGCAGGCCTGACACTCTTCTTCCCCTTGGCTACGTGCTCTCCAACCTGGAATGCACCTTCCGGGAGCGTCTGTCCTCCTGCCCACTCTTCTCGGGGCTCAAGAGACACCTCCTCCCCTGGCGTGGGCTGCAATGCTACCTCATTCTCTGTGAGCTATCACTGAGTCCTCCTGAGTAGCGGTGGACCGCTCTTTTCCCATGAGTGCAGACCACATCTCTGTGGCCCTGGGGGAGGACAGGGAGGTGTAGTGTGGGGGGATCCCTTGTCCCAGGGGCTTCCCAGAGGACCATGACTCCACCTACAACTCCCCGCCTTACCCCTCCTACTGTTGAAGCCCCACACCTTACAATGCAGGCAGAAAACTGAATTGGGGAGAGCAGTCTTTCCTCAGCCTTCCCAAGTCAAATCACCTTGCAGGTCCCTATTCTGGAAACAGGAGCCCACCCTCTTGACCCCAAGCCCATTCTATGTTGAAGTTGGTCCAGGGGTCCACCATAGTCACTGAAGAGGACAACGTGCAGTTATGCCTCATGGAGTCAGGTATGCAGTCACATGTAGGATATGTACTCATGGCACCTGCGGTTTTAGGCTGACCCCCATGAAAAGGGACACAATGGCAGTCATTTGCACCCCATTTTTCACTGAATTATGAAACGTGACTGGAAACGTGTCTTCACACAGTGGGTGCTTTCTCCATGTTCATCAGTGAATGAGCCCAAACTGCTGATTCCCACATATCTCTGGGTGTGGGAGCTGCCATGTCCAAAGCCCCTGTCCAGCTATATCCCAGATAGGATGCTCTGTCCCACTATGTATACTAACATGTCTTTATTAACCCAAAAGTGCTTTTCCAAAGGCCTGAGGTTTGAGACGCCTCTGGCACAGATCTACGTTCTTCACAAAGCCAACATCAACCAGAAAGGCCACCTGGCCTCGCTGAGTCCACCTGGGAATGAGCTCAGTGCACACCATTGAACTGTGGTTCCCAGTGTGTGGGGACTGCTCCACGGACCTCTGTGGATCAGCTGGAGTCAGGATGGTTTCTCTGCCTGAGAGGGAAAGTTCACTCCCCTTGCAAGGCTGTGGCAGGCACCTCCAGGACTCGTCCCATTCGGGGCTGACATTCCACTATGAGTGTGGTCCTCTATCTCATTAGGTATCACACACCTTTGGGTCCCTGAGAGGTACATGGAAGCCGCAAGACCTAGGCATGAGGGGGCTGCACACTTGGGCTTGGTGGTCTGGTGCTTACCTTGGGAACAAGAGATCCAGCACCTGCTGGGTGGGGATGGAATCCCAGGAGATTAACCCCATGTTGCTGCTGAAATGTAGGTTCCTCCCACCAATGACAGGCAGAAGCTCATTCCTAAGCTGGTCCTGCCTGTAAGGGTCAAGGCTCTGTACCCTGAAGGGCTCCTCCGTGTTCTGATCATTTTCACCCTGGGTTGGAACCAAGAAGGGTGGGTTCAAAATGGAAATGGTGACAAACAGAAAAATGACTTGTGCCAATACACTAGAGTCAAAGCACAATGGGACAGTTCCCATCAGTACAAACACACACACACACACACACACACACACACACACAAACAAACACAAACACACACACACACACACACACACACACACAAACACACACAGAGTAAGAATAGGAGTCCTTTGCTATTCATCAGGGATCAGACTAGAGGGCCTGCTGGGCTCACCTGCCCTGTGCTACTCACTGTTACTCTTGAGCTCCTCTGCGACAATTGCCAGAGGATCTGGCGTCTAAGATGAAGCCTCACCCAGTGTAACCACAAAAGGGCTAGTTGGCCCCCCTGAGATTCCTGGGAGTCTGAGGCTCGGCATTGTTTGCAAGGACAGGGGAACATCCTTCTCACTTCAGTGTCTCCATCCAAATGAGCTCGGATGGCTTGGTCAGTGAAGTGGGTGCCTGGATACCAGGGTTCCATGTTCTGTTTGATCCATTGTCAAGGCAATGATGTCATTTCCTGTGCCCATACCTGAGCCTCTTTTCACATAAGACCACTTTCAAAAGACCTATGGGCTGCTGATTTCTCCTCCATGCCTACCCATCTCAGGTGTTCACCAACAACTACCCAAATACCCCCACCAGCATCTGCCCTGCTTGGTGCCACTAGAGTTCCAGCTTGGAGCCTTCAAAAATGCATTCACAACCAGTCCTTCCTTCTCAGCAGCTTTTGGACCCTGGTCCCATCATTGTGTGACTCATGGTGTGCCCAGTCTTTTCTGGAAAGTAGGGTAGCATCTAATCAGGGATTGGTGTTCCTGATTCATACATAGCATATGGTTTCTATGAAATCCAGTGAGGGAGCAGGAGTAATGAAGCTGATTGCACAGATGACCTCAGGGAATACTGACAGGCCAAATGAAAAATATGTTCCAGCTAACCATTGGTATTTGGGCTTCTCAGCCCAGTCCTGTTTTTAAAAAAGGTGCAGATAGGCAGTGTTCATTAAAAAAAAATGTCTGCCATTTAAAAGTGGGTAATTTAAATGGCATCTAGTTACATCTGATAGAATGGTCTGGCAACATATGAATTTCATTCTAACAACAACAACAAAACATAGAAAAAAATAGACATAAAGATAAAAACTTGTCTTCACCAGGATGCCTAGAAATAGGTTTTATTTGGCTCATGCAAATATCTTTCAATAGAACTTCTAATTTCTGAATGAACTCATTCAATTTTATAATGTCTGAAACCCTCTGTGAGCATGGGAAGCACTGCTGACAAGATACCAGAGGGCCAGAGCACTTGTGCCCCCTGTAGGGGTGTCTCTTGGCTATCACCAAAGACCATTCCACTCCCGGGGCAGCTGAGAGCAAGCTGGGACTTGGAGCAAGGATTAGTGCTTCAGGTATAGACTATGCAAGCAAGGGACAATGTCTTTAATAAAACTAAAATTAAAAAGTCACTTTGAAAAAAAAATTTAAAAAGAAGAAGAAAATAAGGTCAAGTAGAGGAACGGGCAGAGGCATCCAGAGGAAGCCCATTTTCACAGGAGAAAATCCCCCAGTGAAAAGCATCAGAATAGATACCAAGAAAAATACCAACAAAAACCGTGTGCTCCCACTATGTATCTACTCCACATGCAAAAGTTAGAAAGCTAGATAATACAATCCTGGCCACAGGTAGAGCTATTCAGAAGAGCCACCTGGCAGTGCTTAGTCAAAGAAGTAAACATGCACACTTTGACCTAGAAATTCCACCTGTGTGTAAACCAGGTGGTGCTTAAGCAGTTTCACAAGGGGACATGCACAGGGAAATTTATCCTCAGGTTCCTTATAGAGTTGTCTGTGCTTACAGAAGGTTGAGGGCTGTCAGGGTGCCCACAATTGGGAAAGTGAAATGCTTAAAAGGTAATGGATGCCAACCTGGATATATTAATAGAAATCAATGAAAAACAATAGATTTACATGACAGTAAAATCCCTGAGTTCAAGTTCTTGCTAGCCTACCTACCAACAATCATGCTTGGTTAAGACACTGACATATTTCAAGGCAAAAAAAGGAGAAAATATAATGTCATTATTACTTTTCTTAAATGCAAAAAAGGAAATGATAATATTTACCCAACCATGACCTGTTATGCATAATATGTGAGATTATTGTGGACATGTTGGTAAATGATTATCTACTCAGATACGTTCTGCGACTCACCAAATGCAAAGGTCCATGAAGAATTACCTTCTCCATACATGAATTCATCGTCAAAAGCCTTGAGACAACAGGGGCTTCACAAAATGGCTTCTTGGCCAACTTGATGAGTGTGTCCTCGAACAATGCTTCCACCTGAAAGATGTCACCAACTTGTTCTCATTCACATTTCCACAGTGCCCCAAAAAAGAAACAAAGTCTGATACTCTATTGAGTGAATCCTCAAGTGGACCAAACACCATACTTCATTCCATATTTTAGAATTAACAAATGCAACTTCAACTCAATAACTTGCATTAGGCAACATGCAACCACAACCTCTTACACGTACTCTTTTACACACTCACGTGTCCTAGGTTCTGATCTAACTGTCCATTGAGCAGTCAGAACACATGCTACTTCACATTCCTTACAGGCGACCATCCCATTCTCTGCCAAGCTGAATACAAATCCCTGGTCACAGGAGAATGGAAGCCTATCTCCCACAACAACATGCATCAGGAAACATCGGGGTTTTCAATAAAAACTCTGGGGACACCCTTTTGAAAATCACTTAACCCCTGAAAAGGCGCCTGCCATTCTCCTTGCTGTGGGGGGCGGCGTATTTGAGTTGATTTTCAAACACCTCTTCACAGTTGAGAACATCACTGCACACACACAAAATAACAACAACAATTATTATTATTATTATTATTATTATTATTATATTATATTATTTTTAAAAATCACTGCAGAATGGCATGGAGTAGGGAAGCAGCTCAGGACAGGACACCCGGGAAGCTGAGAGAGTGCTCCCCTCACCAGGACAGAGTAGCAACCCCAGGGGCAGTCCCCAGAGACCCACCTCCTCCAGCCACACCCTACTGCCTACAGTTACCACCCAGTTAGTCCCCACCAGGGGTTCAATGCACTAATTAGGTTAAGGCTCTCCTCACTTGCACTGTCTCACACGGGAACTTTTGAGGGACACCAACAAACCATCACATCTGTGAGCTACAAACATCTGTACCCTCACCCTTTCTCATAGGATGTATTCCTGAGCTGTCAGCCCTCAGGCCTTCTGTAGTTTCATGGATTGGAAATCTCACTTATAAATGGTGCATCCAACTGAACACATTGCTCTACAGGGAGTCAGGTATTTCTGGTCCTATATACACTGGACAGAGAGATGTTGAGGTCCTACTACTTGTCAGGTACTGTTCAACATTCTGGGATACAGCACAGACCTGGCCTTGGCCTCCCAGAGTCTGTCATTTAGCTACTTGTTTATGTGTAGCCTGAGATTAAGCAAGCTTTGAGGGGAGGGTAGGGGTGTGTGTGTGTGTGTGTGTGTGTGTGTGTGTGTGTGTGTGTGTGTGAAGATTGTCACCATTCACAGATTACATTTAACTAATTAGTGTTGGGAGCATCAAAGGCAAATGAAACAAAACCTCTTCCCCAGGGCAAAAGAGGGGAAATAGGGTGCACACTCAAATTTTAGTAATTTTATAGGTTACTTCCGATACACTCTTATAATTTTCCTCATGTCTCTATGGTTCTACCCCTCATAAAAGAAGTCTGTATTTGTTGTAGAGGGATCTTTAAATAATATATTATGGAAAACATCAAAAGATAATGCCTTGCTTAAGAAAACAGCAGGCATACTAATGACCATTATAAAACATTGGGGTTTTTAAAGTCAGCATCCTGTTTTATACACAGTCTACTGGTAAGAATTACGCTTCCCACCTGGTGTGGTGGTGCAAAAAATATGTGGTTGGCCATTATTTTTCACATCCAATGGACTGTTTTTTTTTTAGTGGATTGATGTTATATTTTTATGAACAAAACTTCAGTTTTCATGAAGTCCAATATTTCTATTTTTTTCTAGTTGCCTGTGCTTTTGGCATCTTATCAAAAAAAAAAAATCATTGTCAACTCCGGTGCCCTGAATCTACTGCCCTATGTTTTCTTTTGTAGGTGTTGTATTAGGTAAGAGTTCAACTTCATTCTTTTGCATGTGTATGTCCCGTTTTCCCCAAAATGATGTGCTGAAAAGACTGTTCTTTTCCTCACTGAATGGTCTTGTGTCCTTTATCAAGAGTCATTTGATCACATACACCAGGGCTTACTTCTGGGCATTCTATTCTGTCCCTTTGGTCTCGGTTTGGCTTCCTGTCAACACCGCCCAAGGAGCGGAGGCCACACAGTCGGCACTGCGGGCCAGCCTTGTGACTGGAGAATGATGTGGGCTCTGAGGCGCAGGCCAGCATTCTGCCAGGTTTCCACTTAACACACTGAGGAGACTGAAGTACTTTCTCACACAGCTGTATTGCCAGAGGTCCGTGAGGCGAGGCCGCATCCTCTGAGTGGGGTCTCACAGGCGCCCATAAATGCACGGGCTGAGCCTTGCTCCTTCCTGGAGGCCTGGGGCTGCCCCTGCAGGTGGAGGTAACAGCTTTCCAACCTGCCCAGTGTCCTTGGTGGGCTTGGAGCGGTTCACCTCCTCTTCTGTCCTCTGTTGACATTAAGAGCCCTTGGGATTCCATGGGGCCAACACAGGTCATCTAGGGTGACCTCCCTATTTTTAAAGTCACTTGATTAGGAACCTGAATTACATCTGTAAACTCCTCATTTGTCTGAAAAGAAATAGATTATACACTTCCAGGGATAAGGGATAGAATCCTTGGGGCTGTAATTCTGCCCATCTTTCTCTCTCTGACCATGACCTTGCCAACCATCAGGACCTAGCAGATTCCTGCTGAACCATCCAGAAGGACAGTATGTGCCTACAATCCAACCAGCAGACAGACAGACAGACGAAGCAGCTGTCTCCTGACAGAGCATCGCTCAGAGAGGGAAAAGGCGGACTTGCTGTTTAATCATATTTATTGTACAAGCATTGAAGGATATAAAATTTGACAGTAATGGTAGCCTAAATTTAGACGGGTTCTTTTAAAATGGAAAGCTACAAGAGGTATATCTAGATATTCTGCTCTTAAGTATTGGAACCCACTTTCTATTCTGGAATCTTCTCTGAGTCTTGATTTAAGGACCTGCTCTGTCTTTGGGGGGGGGAGCCGTGGTGGGTTCTCCCAAGCACGCTTGTCGTCGTTTGGCCCCAGGAAACAGGAGAGGCAGGTGATCAGCAGTTGGCATCACCGTACCCTCCACGTGCCAGTTCTCTGCCTGTGTGGATGCTGCAGTGGAGGAAAACCTGTGTTTCTTTCTGGCGTCCTGTTTGTTATGGATCTGCCTGGTTCCTGGGGCTGAAGTGATGGAGCCCTGCTGCTCTGAGCAGAAAGCCCTTCCAGAGTGTGGGCGGGGCTCTCCCTGCACAAGTCCCTGAAGTGCCTGGGGAAGGGGAAGGCATCTGTCATGGAGTGATGGGCAGGACCCTCAGTGTGGCTCTCGCTCCTTCTGGGGCTGGCCCTGGTGAAAACATAAGCCAGGGAAGTCCCTGTCCTGCTGTGTTCTCATGGGTCTTTTCTTCCAGCCCTCCAATCCCTCCTGTAGGAAATCCAGTTTCCATGGAAGTGGTTTAACTGTCGCGTCTCCTCCTGGCCAGGCGTTCACTGTGGGTGCCCCTTTCATTCTTGCTGACGTCGGGGGAATCTATCTGCGCCTCCCGCCATGCAGCATGACCATGCTTCCGGTTCCCTCCATCGCTCAGGGCAGGTGGCTCTCCTCCTAGGTCTCCATAACTGCATGCAAGGGAGAGAGTTGGAGAGCGACATGGCTCAGGTCCTGTCCATGTTGAATGCTGGCGCCTTCCTAAGGCACCGAGAATGTCAGAAGGGCAGGTTTGGAGCGAGCTTCAGCATTAGGGACGGGGATGGCTCTGAGGACCCTTCGCAGCCCACAGGGGAGAGGGAGAGTGGGCAGGTTTTCCAGGGCCTGTGGGAGGGGGGATGTCGCCTGAGGCCAGCCTGAAAGGCCACAGAACCAGGATGGGCACTGGGAAACATGACCCAATCCTCCTAGGATGCCTGCCTACACCTTGCATTGGTTGTTCTCTTCGTACTTCATGACCTGCATCATCATCAACAGCCACATCTTCATGTCCGTCTTCCTGGTCTACAACAATGACCTGAAGATAAGTGCCTGAACCTGGAGCTGGGGGCCGGGAGGTGGGAGCGCCTCTGCTGACCCTTTGGAGGCGTCCCCTATTGTGTACTTGGGTGGAGCTGAGGGCTCCTTTGACGTCTTGCTCCTTTCTGCTCCACGGAAGTCTCTTACCAGTCTTCCTGGTGGGGCTCAGGATGTATCCGAGGAGATCCGAAGGACAGTGGTTAGCCAGGATACCCACCCTTGTGTGGCAAATCTCCTGGCTCTGCTTGTTGCTTTTAATGCCTCCTGAAGCTCATGGCTCTTTGCAGTGTGCATGTGCAATGGGACTGGGGATGTTCTCCAAGCTTCCACCCCTTCCCCCTCAAACGGAAGGGAACACTCTAGAGCAAGCCCTGTGTGCTCTACTTGTGACCACTGGCCTCCTGGGGGCAGAGGCTGGGCAGAGGTTTCTGAGTGCCCGGGTGTTAGGGAGCTGCATTTGCCTGGAGCTGCCCAACGCCAGCCGTCCCACTCCCTCGCTGCACGGACCTTCTTTTACTGTAAAACTTACTGCACAGAGAAACCTTTCCTGAAAGGTCAGTTTTCCTTCTGGCTCTTAAATTTTTGGTCCTGTTTTGAATTTCCTGTTGCTGAGGGGTGTCCCCACTGGGGGCAGGTAGAAAGTTGGGGAGAAGGACAGGGCTTGCGGTAGAGGGCAAGAGAGCAGTGGAACTGAGTCTCAGAGCTGGACTTTGAAGACATTTGGCTCTATCAGGGTCCCAAGGAACCTCGGGGCCTCCTGGCGCCAAGGCCAGGCCTCCCCTGGTGGAAGAGGCTGCTCCTCAAGGTCTGGGTCTCTCTTCACTTGAACTGCTGGACAAACAGTTGATGTGCCTCCTATGCCTCGAAACCAGCCTTCCTTAACATGCATCATCCAGCACACATGTCTTAGATGTGCTTTCTGTGCCTGGAACCACCCAAGGTTCTGCGGAATCCACAGTGACCGAGACCCTTTAAGCTGGTACCGTCCAGCTGTGGGAGCCCATCACCTGTTGCAGTGTTGCAGGACAGCTTCAGGGAGCAGTAGGACTGAGCAGGGAAGCTGGATGGCTGGTTCTAACCTGAGGGGCGTTGTTGAGTTTCCTCTCCTTCTGGAAAGTTCCCTGTGGTCAGACCAGATGGCAGCTGTAGGAGTCCAGCTCCCACAGGGGGTTTCAGGAGATGAACAGATGGTGAGGAGTCTTCGAAAGGGGGTGGAGAGACAACGCAGACACCAAGATGAAGGTGCTGAACCCAATCTTTACTTGTGAAGTTAATCATATATACTTTTCATTTTGGCAGGCTCACAGTACTTTGTGGTTACAAAACAGAAATCATTATTCAAAGAAGCAAAGTATTACATAGCTACAATTAGAATAGAAGAATGTATCTTGGCTTATGCATAAGCAAGCATTTTTACTTTCAGTTCACTTTGCTTTGAGCTGTTTCCACTTAGTTTTTAATAAGTTAGAAATGTCCCAGACTACTGGCCTACACCTTGACTATTCTTTCTTGACTAGAATTGGTGCCACCGTTATGGTAAGCGGTTAACTTTGAAAGAGAGGCTACTAATTTTAATCAAACAAGAGCAAGAGCACAAACCATTGTGCACAGGAATAAGAACAAGTTGCCCAGTACTAAGCACTAATCTGTCTTCTTAACATTAATTCTTCTTCTTTAGATTTTAATTTAATTTCTCAAAAACTTCCTCGACTGTTTTTCCTACAGGGGGTTTCTCATTAAACATTAACAATTTACGTTCCACAGTTGAATCATTGCATTTAGAGCAAACAGATCTATTCTTTAGAAGTAGTTGCATTAATTGGGAAATTCATGTTTTTTCCTTCATACTTAATGGTCATATGAGAAGTCGCAACTAGACTTATTAAAGGAATACAAAACCAAACCAGCCCATTCCCAGAAACATACTGCGCTCTTCCAGGTGATGGACGCCTGGCGCCATCCACCTCAGTAGGGCCTTGCCATTGCCTGAGTCAGGGGAGGGGGCAACAGGCAGCCTCGGCTGTCTCCTCGTCTCTCTAGCTGTCTTAATGGAGCCCTGTGTCCCTCTCCCTGTGTCTCTCTCCCCTCAGTGGTGCCCCAGCCCCTTCCTTTCTGGAATCCTTCCTTTGGGGCGGAGTGGAGTCTGGAGCCTTCTGCTGTCGGTCTGTTTCTCACCACAGATTGTCCTCCATGGGTTCCCTCATTGACACTTGGTAAGATGAGTCTGTGACCGCAGGCGTGGTCAGCAAAATTGACGTGGAGCAGGGTGGGTGACGTCCTGGTCATTGGCTGACCCGTCAGTGACTCTCCCTGAACTCCTCCTTGACCCCCACGTGTTTGGTGTTGAAGAAACGGACATCTTCTTGAATCTTCTCTTAAAATACCCCACTCTGCTTTTCTAAGAACGGGGTTCGAAAACTGGCCTCTCTGAAATGTCCCCAGGTGCTGGAGGCATTCCGCCTTCTGAAGTTCAAGGTGGGCACCGAGGTTGCGGTAAAGGAGGCTGCGTGGAAGCAGCTGGTGAAGGTGGTGGTGCCCGACATCAGCACCTCCCACCTGGAGCTACTTCTGAGGACCTCAGACGAGGGACAGAGGGACACGTGGGTAAGGAGCCATCACCTCTGATGGCCCTCTTCACTGTGCTTCCCAAAGCGATGGGAAGCTGGGGATGTGGCTCAGTGGTCGAGCACCTGCCGAGCGTGGGTGAGAGGCTGGATTCAAGTCTCAGCACCACATAAAAATAAATAAATAAAATAGGGGTATTGTGTCCATCTACAACTTAAAAAATAAAATAAAATAAGCGATAGGAAAAGCAGCAGCGCTGCACAGTCACTCAGGATCTGAGGTGTTGGTCCCAGGATCCCTGTAGACACCAAATCCCAGGATGTCAAGCCCCATGGGGGGTATGGCAGAGCAACTGCACAAAACCCAACACATCTTCCTGTACCCTCAGATCATCTCTAGATTTCTTCTAGTAGTTAATGCTGCGAAAATCCTTGTTACACTAGTAGTGACAGGAGAAAAAGTCTGCAAGTGTTCAGTGCAGACGCATTTTTTTCCCTGAATATTTTTTACTTGAGGTTGGTTGAGTCTGGGAATGTGGAACCCACAAGACAGAGGGATGACTGTTATTTTAATTAATAAATTTTATTAAAAAATGGTAGTGAGGATTGAACCCTAGGGTACTTAATCACTGAGCCACATCCTCAGCCCTTTATCTTTTTTATTTTAAGATGAGATAGGCAGAGTTGCTGGAGCTTCACCATGATGCTGACCTTGGCCTCGGCCTTGTGATCCTCCTGAGTAACTGGGATCACAGGTGTGAGTCGGCAAGACAGGTCCTCAGCATTTAGCCGGCTCTATTTTGTCACTTGAATCATGATTATAAGTTAAATGAGACCAAGGTTCACCTGATTTGCAAAAGGAATTAGTCATGGCCTTTTTTATAAAGATCCATCCATGTGGTGAAGAGAAGATGCCAGCAAGCCGCTGGGTTGAACAGACTCCCCAGTATTTTGCCTTTAACAAACAGCTGCCTCAATGTAAACATCACTCCTGGGCCAACCTGTTTTTGAGGAAGATAACCAGTCAAATTTGCTGGCTTACTTCTGTTCAACATAGTCCTCGAAACACTGGCCAGAGCAATTAGACAGTCAAAAGAAATTAAAGGCATAAAAATAGGAAAAGAAGAACTTAAATTATCACTATTTGCAGATGATATGATTCTATACCTAGCAGACCCAAAAGGGTCTACAAAGAAGCTATTAGAGCTAATAAATGAATTCAGCAAAGTGGCAGGATATAAGATCAACACGCATAAATCAAAGGCGTTCCTGTATATGAGCGACAAATCCTCTGAAACGGAAATGAGGACAACTACTCCATTCACAATATCCCCCCAAAAAATAAAATACTTGGGAATCAACCTAACTAAAGAGGTGAAAGATTTATACAATGAAAATTACAGAACCCTAAAGAAAGACATAGAAGAAGACCTTAGAAGATGGAAAAACATACCCTGCTCATGGATAGGCAGAACTAACATCATCAAAATGGCGATATTACCAAAAGTTCTCTATAAGTTCAATGCAATGCCAATCAAAATCCCAACAGCATATCTTGTAGAAATAGATAAAAGAATCATGAAATTCATATGGAATAATAAAAGACCCAGAATAGCAAAAACAATACTAAGCAGGAAGTGTGAATCAGGCGGTATAGCGATACCAGACTTCAAGCTATACTACAGAGCAATAGTAACAAAAACAGCATGGTACTGGTACCAAAACAGGCGGGTGGACCAATGGTACAGAATAGAGGACACAGTAACCAATCCACAAAACTACAACTATCTTATTTTTGATAAAGGGGCTAAAAGCATGCAATGGAGGAAGGATAGCATCTTCAACAAATGGTGCTGGGAAAACTGGAAATCCATTTGCACCAAAATGAATCTGAATCCCTATCTCTCGCCGTGCACAAAAGTTAACTCAAAATGGATCAAGGAGCTTGATATTAAATCAGAGACACGGCATCTGATAGAAGAAAAAGTTGGTTATGATCTACACGCTGTGGGATCGGGCTCCAAATTCCTCAATAGGACACCCATAGCGCTAGAGTTAACAAATAGAATCAACAAATGGGACTTACTCAAACTAAAAAGTTTTTTCTCAGCAAAAGAAACAATAAGAGAGATAAATAGGGAGCCTACATCCTGGGAACAAATCTTTACTCCACACACTTCAGATAGAGCCCTAATAACCAGAATATACAAAGAACTCAAAAAATTAGACAATAAGATAACAAATAACCCAATCAATAAATGGGCCAAGGACCTGAACAGACACTTCTCAGAGGAGGACATACAATCAATCAACAAGTACATGAAAAAATGCTCACCATCGCTAGCAGTCAGAGAAATGCAAATCAAAACTACCCTAAGATACCATCTCACTCCAGTAAGACTGGCAGCCATTAGGAAGTCAAACAACAATAAGTGCTGGAGAGGATGCGGGGAAAAGGGCACTCTTGTTCATTGCTGGTGGGACTGCAAATTGGTGCAGCCAATTTGGAAAGCAGTATGGAGATTTCTCGGAAAGCTGGGAATGGAACCACCATTTGACCCAGCTATTCCCCTTCTCGGTCTATTCCCTAAAGCCCTAACAAGAGCATGCTACAGGGACACTGCTACATCGATGTTCATAGCAGCTCAATTCACGATAGCAAGACTGTGGAACCAGCCTAGATGCCCTTCAATAGATGAATGGATAAAAAAAATGTGGCATTTATACACTATGGAGTATTACTCTGCATTAAAAAATGACAAAATTATAGAATTTGGAGGGAAATGGATGGCATTAGAGCAGATTATGCTAAGTGAAGCTAGTCAATCTTTAAAAAACAAATACCAAATGACTCCTTTGATATAAGGGGTGTAAACAAGGACAGGGTAGGGACGAAGAGCTTGAGAAGAATATTTACAGTAAACAGGGATGAGAGGTGGGAGGGAAAGGGAGTGAGAAGGGAAATTGCATGGAAATGGAAGGCGATCCTCAGGGTTATACAAAATGTCATATAAGAGGTAAGGAGGGGTAAGTCAAGAGAATACAAATGGAAGACATGATTTACAGTAGAAGGGGTAGAGAGAGAAAAGGGGAGGGGAGGGGAGGGGAGGGGGGATAGTAGACAATAGGACAGACAGCAGAATACATCAGACACTAGAAAGGCAATATGTCAATCAATGGAAGGGTAACTGATGTGATACAGCAATTTGTATACGGGGTAAAAGCGGGAGTTCATAATCCACTTGAATCAAACCGTGTAATATGATGTATTAAGAACTATGTAATGTTATGAACGACCAATAAAAAAAAATGAATAAAAAAAAAAAAAAAAAAAAAAAAAGATAGAAAAAAAAAAAAAAAAAAAATTTGCTGGCTTGCGGGTGGTTGATTATGTTTTTCAGGCTACAGCAGAGCTTTCTGCTGACTGGTGGCTCCTTCCTTATGTGCTACTTTCAGAAGACAGTTTTAATAATACAGGTCTTCAATTACACACCTCACTCGGTCTCACCTCGGAACAGGTGAAGGAGGGAAAGGGTGCTGTGGAGCGTCCCACGTCCCCACTGGGTCAGCAGATGTGAGGACTTGTGGATTCCAAGGCTGACACAGGAATCCTGTTAGCACCCAGAGTGTTGGAACTTGAATCCAGTGTTAAACAGAGAAGCATAAAATATAAGGGCAGAAAAAACGGGTGGAGTAGAATTATAATTTTTTTTTCCTTAGTGATATCTACTTTTTGTGGTCTCAAATGTTTTCTTAATCTTTCCTTTTTTTAAAAAAATTGATTTTTTTAGTTATAGGTGGACACAGTACCTTTATTTTATTTTCATGTGGTGCTGAGGATCCGACCCAGTGCCTCATGCATGCGCTCTACCTCTGAGCCACACCCTCAGCCGACAGCTTAATCTTTACTTTTTAACTGATACAAAATAACATAAAATTGTGTATATTTATCGGGTACCCTGTGATGTTTTGACACATGTGTACATTGTGTAATGTCTTATACTTGTTAATAAAGAGAGTATGAGGCAGGCAGTGTGGTCTACACTAAGGATGGGCCAGCCACAGTCCACTGGCCAAGTGGGACTCCCTGTTTTTATAAATGAAGTTCTATTGGAACACAGCCATGCGCATCCATTCATGTGCTTTCCATGGCCTCTTTCATGCCCTAATGGCAGAATCAAGTAGTTCTGACAGAGATGATGGCCTGAAAAGCCTAATGTAGTTACTATTGGACCTTTTAATGAGAGCTTGCTGATGCCTAAACTATGACATTACATGGCAGATGGGTACAAATTCCTTCTTAACAAAAAATTACTACGGTCTTGATTTTCTTTGGTCTGTCCTATCTGCTGAATCTTCTGGATTAACACATACACATTCAATTCCATCCACTGATGACATTTCTTTAAGTTATATGCTGTCACTGGACATTCATTCTTTAACTGAGTTGGGAACTGGCCAAGTGGGAGAGAGGTGACAGGGTGGTGGGGACATAGGACCCCAGGCATTCAGCAGCTCTTGGGACCATTGGCTCATCAGTCAAGTGGGTCCAAGTGGTTTGAGAAAACACACCTGCTTTTCGGCCTGGGCTAGAGGGTGAGCGTGATGAGGCCATGGGTTTGAGAGTTCGTGGGAAAGGACAAGGCAGTCAGGTGGGTGGAGAAGAAGGTCGGGGCCCAGGTAGAAGTACATGGGTTTCACCAGCTGCCACGGTGCATGCCTGTAATCCCAGCACTCAGGAGGCTGAGGCAGAAGATCGAAAGTTTAAGGCCAGCCTCGGCAATTTAGAGAGGCCCTAAGAAACTTAGCAAGACCCTGTCTCAAAATAAAAAAATAAAAAGGGCTGGGGATGTGGATCAGTGCTTAAGTGCCCCTGGGTTCAATCCCTGGTACTAAAAAAAGAAGAAGTATATCGGCTTCATACGTTTTGGAGGTGGGGAGAAGGACCGGCAGGACACATCAACGTGGGCAGCAAACCTAGGTGGGGAGGAATGAAGGGACAAGAGACACGAGGGAGGACAGCAAGAGAGGAGTTCTGATCAAGCTGCAAACTTTTATTGTTCACACAGGGGATGGGGAAGCTCTCTAATCAGCAATTGCTGGATATGGGTGGTAAAACTGCCAGCTGCAAGATGTCTGATGATCCTGATAACTGCAGGATATTCCAGGGAGATAGGTAGCTGCAGGATGTCTCCCAGGAGGCTGTTTCTTGTAAATGTCAGGCTATTCTTTGAAGGAGAATTTCCTTCTAACCCCTGAGAGGTCAGGGGATGGCCTGAGGGCAGAGTGAAGGGCACTGAGTGAGTGGGTAACATGCAAATGAGCAGAATACTGTCCTGCTGCCTTAAGTGGGTGGAGGGTCTGAACAAGGGCAGGCAGGTGGGACGCTGGGGGACAGCAGTATGGCTTCTTGCCCTCGGGCTCCCCCTTGTGGGGGCTTCAGGTCTTCCTCTGTGAAATGCAGAGCTCAGAGTCTACACCAAATTGACTTCACATAACTCAAAATGGATCCTCCAAGAATACTGACTGACTTTTTGTTGTTGACCAAATATGAAAAATAATGAGAAAAAAAAAAGGCTCACAGAGTACATATGGTCCAACACTATAGACAGTATAAAAGTCCCGAGTAGAGCAAGGGTCCATCTTCCACATGGTTATAGCAAGAGCCAAGTGCAAACGCTGGTATTAAGGCACACCCTGTTCCCTGTAGGGAGCAAATCTCAGTCTACTCTGCAGTCTCTATAACTAACCCTAACCCTAACCCCTAAGACAACACTTTGATCAGGGGTCTCCTTCAGCATGTTTTGTTTGTAGTAAGTGCAGAACTTGGAAAATCTCTTCTGAACTTCAGTTGCTTTCACAGTACAAACGATTTACAGCTTTAGAATAACTATATACAGAAGTTGAACTCCATACAGATAATATTGAAAACATTTAAAATACTATTTGACTAAGGCTAAGGTGACACTGGCATGAATATCTAGCTCAGGGCTGGTTCAGCCATGGGCTCGGCTGTCAATACGTGAATACAAGTCTTGAACAAACATAGCTGCTACGCTGGTGTTTAACAGAGACCGCTAGGCTTCTGACAAGACGAGCTAGAGACATTTTTTGAAGTCTTTCAGTATAGTCAATTATTTGACCAAAAATGTAATTACTCATTGTTTTAATTGACATAAAAACAATTCAAAATATAAGACTATAAGACCAAATACCCCATTTTTCATGCTTCCTCCGTTGATTGTATTTCTGGGCTCTCAGTTCTTCAAAGGAAAATTCTGATTCTCCATGAATAAGCTTTTCCTTCCAATACATAACGACCTGTTGAACATCAGCTCTGGCTGCTGAAGATGAGGGCACAGAGCACTCTGATTTAGAAATCACGATCACCCTTTGTTCCCTACAGGGGAAAACACATCACTTACAACAGTGTATGGAAATAATTCTGGAAGGAAACTAAGTAATAGAACTATGCAATGATTGTACTTGCATATTTGACTCTTTATCACAAGCTGAAGGTATTGCTCCAGACACTTCTGAACCCTAAAATACAGAAAACAAACAGAAGCATTAACTTACTGAAAAGAAAACTTTACACAAATTACCTCATAAATCAATATGACAATATATGAGTAGAAAGGCTTCTTAATCTCCAGTAGATTTCTACATGTTCTTGGTAAAATTTCAGTTAATAGCTAAAGCTTTAGTTTGCATCATCATTGGTAGTATAATTTTTGCAACAAAAAGAGCCCATAAACCTTTAAAAAAATCCATTAAAAATTTCTTCTGGTATTACTGAGGTTGTGGATGCCAACAGCTGAAGCTCTGGGTTTTTAAACTGGCTCCAATTGGGTATGAATCAAGGTAGGAATCCTGGGCCTATGAAAGAGGGAAGCAGAACAAGGAGGAAGAGGATCTTGGTAGGAGAAAAACTGCTGGGGAGGAAGTGAAGAGGAGAGGTTGTATGGAGGGGGCCCTTAGGTCCCATAACAAGTTATATTTGTGAGTTGAGTATAAATTTAGGGTAGATGGCCACGGGCCCAGAAAGCTGACATGGGAACGGGAAGCTGACATGGATGTTAAGTCACAGGAAACAAGGTTAAAGAAAAGAGATGCCAAGGTGGATACAGAAAGGAGCCAGGAGGACCGTTCAATACCACTCCTAGTTTCTGTACAACCTATAATAGTCACCATTACCTGATTCTTAGAGATAGATGCTGAGTTCTTTCCTTGACTTGATTTTGATGGTACCATTTGGTTTAAAATTGAAGCATTATGCAGAGGTTCCGAGGTCCTAGCTATAAGGGAAAACAGGATAAAATAAGGAGAAATAAGAGAAAAATCACAGTAACCAAAATTATCACACAATACATCCCCTTGATCTTTCAGTAAGCAGCACAAGAAATAAATCAATTCAATCACACTGTCTCAGAAAATGGAACTAAAATATTTTGTAAGTAAGTATTTTAGAGACAATTTCTGACCAAATCAAAATGTTCAAGAAGTACCCCCAAATAACTGTAAAACTGGTTATTTAATCAGGATAGGATAGTCAATGCAAATTGCTGAAATGTGGCATTTATTTCTAAGGGAAATAAAGCCCTGCCATGTTTCCTAAAGTTGCCATCAAATACATTTGATTCAATTCAGAACAGATGGAGTTCAGAGTATCTCTTTTTGATTTTGTTTTTTAAATCCCCAAAATAGAGTGTAATCATCAAGTAGATTTGTCTCCTTTAAAGTGCATTATTACCAAAGTGTCTTCCCCAGTACCTGAGACAGTATAGTTTAGTTTTCATTAAATACTAGAAGGATTTGCTTTTTAAAGGGAAAAGAAATCAGCAAAAATTAGTAACTAAATTACCAACAATCTGACAGTGCAGAAAGTATTATTTTACCTTGAGCTGGCAAATGGGTTTCAGTGAGACGTGTCTGAAATAACTAAATGATAGAAAAGGCATTAGTATAGATTTTAAGTTTACAGTCTAATATATACTGTATTAAAGTAGAAATTAAAGGTAACAGCTTACTATATGTTAATAAAGACCAAGGTTGAAGTAATATAGTCAGACAAAATGCTAGGAATATTTTCATATCTGATGTACATATATTAAAAAAATTCCTCAAGTCTGTAAATGTTATAATAGTGTTTGGACTCCTACTTTGGTTATTTTACCCATTTGGAACAAAATGAATATTAACATTTGGGAGAAAGAAGTGAAAGTACAAAGCTTATTCAAAAGGTATCTAGATCCATTACTGCCCATGCTCTGTGAGGACATCTCAAATGGGCCACTTCACAGCATTTTTACACATCAACTCTGTGGAATTATATGCAATTCCTAAGCCTGACATTGGGGAGTAATGCAAGCAAGAGTGCATACTAAAAAGAGGAGAGATCCACAACCAAATGCTAGACCTTGTTTTGCTCTTAATTCAAACAAACTAATGGTAGCAAAACCATTTTACATGATGGGGAAAGACTGAAAATTAGGTGATACTGAAGAATTACTTTTAATTTCATAGGTGAGATCATCTACTAAGATTCTGTAAGAAATAATCTTTTGGAGAACTTATAATAATAATTGGGATAAACTATTTAGCTAATTCGAATCTCCTATAAAAGTCCTTAGCACAGAAAAAACATGATCAAATGTAATAATTATGGAAAGTAGGTAACGGTAACATTTCTGAGCAGTTTCTTTTCTTTACTCTGTAGTGACCAAATTTTCCACAAGGTTTCCCCATAAAATAGATAACAATACAATGTAAAAGCAAACATTTCCTCTCCAAGTAGGAAATGCCAGGAGGAGCTGTACGTAGAAGCTACCTGTACTGCTGTTGCAAGAGCTCTTGAGGTTCAGCCTGGTTTTGAATTCCTCTCCGAAACACAGCACTGGCCTGCTGCAACTCCCCCTGGGCTTCCAGATGCCCTGCCCAGGAAATGTACAGAGGAGATGACTGGATTCCAATCCCCTGGTTGTACAGAAACTCAAAAAACTGATGTGGGTCACTGTTGTATTCAGCCTACAGGAACCCAGAAGAAAAGCACAGAAGAACAATGAGGCAAGGGTGGAGGAAAGATGTTAAGAGCTGGGCTGGGGCTGTGGCTCAGAGGTAGAGCACTTGCCTAGCATGTGTGAGGCCCTGGGCTCCATCCTCAGCACTATATAAAGTAAAATAAAGACATTGTGTCCACCAATAACTAAAAAATAAATATTAAAAAAAAGATGTTAAGAGCTACAGGGGTGCAGTTGGATAAGAAGAATAATTTCTAATGTTTTAGAGCATAGTAGGGTAACTATGGTTGGCAAATAATATTTCAAAATAAAGGGGTGCATGCAGGAGACAGAGCCAAACTGGCATTTATGAATGAATGTTCCCAACACAAAGAAATGATAAATTTATGAGGTGATGGATACTGTATCCCATAAATGTGAACAATTATAATGTGTCAACTAAAAATTTTAAAAATATATAAATACCAAAATAAATTAAAAAACAACAAAAAAAATAAAACACAGAACTGCTAATCTGGGTCAGCCCAGAATCTAGCTGGCCCTCCACCTTTCTATATTTGTGGAGGCTTGAGGATATACTATGTAGGCAAAGGTGTGTATGGTTCTCTGGTCACAAGCCTAAGTTAGGATCATTCCTTTACTTGACATTCAATATCCCCAAAATTACCCAAACTATTTCCTTAGACAGTAAGTCTATAAAAACCCATCACATGAAGTATTACTTGTGTCTTGCTCTGAGCTTGCTCAAGGTCCATAGGTGCCTCCAACCAGAACTCTGTAATTCAGTGAACGAATTCATGTTTGCCTTATCCACTCCACTCGTGATTTTTTATATCTCCAAGCCTTTAACTTCCAGGTCGAAGAGATGCAATCTTCAGGCCTGAGCCTTCATTCTCCCCTTAGTACTAAGTGTAGTTTCTGAGAGCCAGAATGCTCCCCACTGTTTACTCCCTGGAGCTCTCCTGGCACCTGGGAGTTTCCTGCTCATCACGTTTCCTACCCAACAAACCCTCTTTTACTTTTTGGTTTCTATTCCATGTTGGAACATGTGCAAACTTGAAATAAAGGAGAATTTAAAAACTGAATCAATGATTCACTATACAGAGCCAAGGCTATACGCATCTCTAGTAATCCAACTTTTAAAAATTTATGACTGGAAACAAGGAATTAAAATAAAAGGCAGTCTAAAAGATCTTAAAATATAGGTCAAAAAACAAAAGTTCAACATGATTACAGATTTGATTATCGATATGAAAGTATACTCACAAATTTTAAACAATAATTGATGAATCTTGGGTCATTGTGGTATCTCTTCGTAACTAAAAATTCCTTCATTAA
The DNA here is from genome assembly GCF_045843805.1 of Urocitellus parryii. Classification (NCBI taxonomy): domain Eukaryota; kingdom Metazoa; phylum Chordata; class Mammalia; order Rodentia; family Sciuridae; genus Urocitellus; species Urocitellus parryii. Next base: position 109,209,257 of record NC_135537.1, on the reverse strand, counting down.
ATGTTCTAGTAGCATTATCAAGTAGTCTTTATTATCAGGAAAATTCTCTTCTACCCACTGCATATAGCTAGAAAAATATGGATAATGTTAATTTTCCATAGTACAACATATAGTTGGTTTAAAGGAAAAAACAAAAACAATGCCCCTACCCCCCAAATCCAAATGCTAACCTTTCCCATTCACCAAGTGGGTCATTTCCTTTGTAGCTCTGCATATGGGCTTCAAACATTCTAGAACAAATAAAAGAATGCACATGAAAATTATGGATAATTTATAAGAGCAAAATATTTAATTATATATGATTTATATCATATATTATGTTTATATTAAATATTTATCATATATCTATATATTGTATTATATTATATAATATATATGTGATTTATATACCTTAAAATAGAAACCTTAAATACCAACCTAAAAGCTATATAAAATTTAAAAGAGCTCTCAGAGGTGGTCAAAAAACTCAAAACAGTCAGTATTTTTCCAGAGGAAAGTTTATCCCTAGCTCTATCCCAGAGTCTCCTGCTTCTGTCCCTGGTCCCCAGGGTTGCTAACCACGCTGAGGGTCAGTGCCTGGAAACTTGCTGCCCCTTCTCCTAACAGTGGGATATAAGCTAGACCCTGCTCAGATCCCTTCTCTTGCTTTCCAGGAGCACAGCGGAGACTGAGTTGGAATAAGATCCAATAAGGGCTTGCCAGCAGGTGGATAGACAAGATTCCACAACTGGACACTCTAGATAGAGTTCATTTCCTGGGCCCCAATGTAACACAAAGTTCCTGAGGAAGAAAAGATGATTGGCAGTTTTCATGAATCAGTCACTAGAATTCCCATAGAACTGTTTCCCTGACTTCCAAATACCCAAACACATCTTAAAAAAAAAAAAATCAACCAAGCAAAGCAAAACTCTTGTGGCAGTTCAGGTGCTAGTGGGGCAAACAAGCAAAAAGAAATTAAATAGTGTCAGGTTACTGTTGAGAGCCACAGCCAAAGGGGCCCCAACAAACTTCCAGCTGCCAGCAAACTTCTAGCTGCCGGCTGATGATTGGCTCACAGTGGCCCCAGCAACATCTAGCTGATTGGCTCCTCTGCGGTCATGTTCATTGGGCTGTTTCCCTGCCCTTCAGACTACGGAACTGCTCATTGGGGGACTTCTTTGGCTCCGCCCACGCGACCTAGCCAATCGGCCTCAAGAGCAGGAGGATTGTGGGAGGTGGTTGTTGGTGTGGGGAGGGGAGGCTTGTGGAAGCCGGTGGTGGCAGTTGGGCTCTGAGGGTTTTTCCTGAGGAGCTGTTTTGCTTGGCGTTTGTAGTTCTAAAAATAAAGTTAGTTTCTTTTGACAAGTGGCTCCTGAATTGTGCCCAGCCAGACTGCGGCAGGTTACATTAAGTACCAAGAAGAAAAAACAAACCAAATAGAAGGGGTAAGAGTTACTATTTTCAGGTAGGGTGGTCAGGGAAGGCCTGCCTCTGAGGGCACTGATGGGATACCACCAGAAAGCCACAGAGCTATCTTGGGAGAAAATGGTCAAGGCTGAGAGAACTTCAGGAACCAGCATCTTCCAGGAACAGAAAGTGAGCCAGTGTGGCTTTAGTGTGATAAGCTGGGGAAGTTCTAATTTGCATTTTAAAAGTCTTCCTTCCTCCATGTGAAGATGGTAGGGATAGGAAGCTACTGAAACACCCCCGTGACTGGTGGTGAGTTGGACTACATGTGGGGAATCCGACACCTCTCTTAGGGAAAGGAAAGGACTTCCTGATGGGACTGTGTTCTGGGTATGAGTCAAGATGAGAAGGTCTCCTAGGTTTGCTATCTGAGAAATCATTAGATTTTTTTTGAAAAAGGGATTTTAAAGAATACTTTGGTAAGAGACAAGAACACACACCTCAAAATACTTCTTTGGCATATTTCAAGGTGGATAGTCAGAGAATTGCAGGCAGAAATGGCTCTGAAAAACTATTCTAAGAAAAACTTGCATCAATTCATATTAGCAAGGTAAACAGATCGATTTTCTCTAAGTCCACCTTAACTCCTCATTTCCCTTCTGTTTTTTATTTTGATGCTCCCAGGGTCTTGCACAGGATAAAATCTGTATACCTTTCCCCTTATTAATCTATTTATTGTCAATTTATTCCACACACTCAATTAAGGACCCTCAGAAAGTAGAGAATCTTAAATTATATTCTAGCTATCACCTCCACAGACAAATGAAATCATTGTGTCTTAAGACTAAAAATCCAGAAGCCATGATAGGAAAAGCCAGAAAACTTCAACTATATAGTAATGAAATGCTTCTACATGTCAAATAAACAAAATTTTTTAAAACTTTCCAAGTCAAAAGAGAAATGATAAACTGGAAAAACAAAAGGACTTCTAAAAATTGAGAAGCAAAGTTATAAACCCAATTTTTTAAATGAGCAAAGGGATTAAAAAGCATTTCACAAAGAAATACAAATGGCTCTTAAACTTGAAAAGATGTTAAACCTCTCTCATAAGAGAAATTCACTGTCAATAAGATACAACTTAATCAATAGATTTTGCAAACAAAAATTTTAAACACAACAAAAGTATACAGGTAAGAAATGGAAGCAGGCACACTCAAATCTTGCTTGTAGGTATCTTACCAATATCTCAGATGGATTTGCTCTTCATCCAGGTAAAACACTTTCAGGAATCTAGAAAACTGATACATCTGGGTATATGCAAAATACCATTGCCATTATGTACACTTTTTTTAACTACAACACTGTTTGTAACAGCAAGATATTGTCAACAACCCAAGCGTCTGTCATTGAGGATTTTTGGATCAATTATGGTATATGCAATATTAAACAGTTGTCTAAAAATTTTTTTTAAAAAGAGTGCTATGTATTGATAAAAATCTCCAAGGATATCTTAGGCAAAAAAAAGAACGGAGTTGCTCTGCTACATTTCATGTGAGATGAAGGCAGACACATACATATACATACACTTTAATAACGTTAAGTATTTATATGTCTAAGAAGAATCACTTGAAAAAAACTAATAAATAAATAAACAAAGGATACATATGATAGGGTGAGAGTAGACAGGTACAGGAATTGTCAGTGAATACTTCCCAAATCTTTCTAAAACCATACAAATATATTATCTATTTTTAAACCTTAAAAATGTTTATTTGTAAATTTGAATCTTTCTCATGCCTCATAACAGAGGAACAAATCCCTATAATGCCAGAACTCTTCCTCCAAAATGTGTAATACATAACCTTTTCCCAAAGTAGTTCATGTTCACACCAACCACATTCTCCAGGAAAATGGCTTAAATACACTAATAACAAATCAACCAGTTCATTAGAGCAAATTAGTCGTTAGTAAGTCAAAATAAGGGCTGAAATACATATTTCCCTTTAAAAATGGGGGTACAGGGATAGGACTTCCAAAGAAAAAGTCTTAAAAAGATTTTTGTTTTGAGTATATTGACAACCTCGGTCTTGTGATCCCCAAATATCTGGTAAAACTAACCCGTTTTACTTCTGCCACATATGATTTAACCGTATCAATTTTTTTTTTTTTAATCACCAGCTGGGCAAGTCACACAACCGTTAGCGGGACAGAATAGATGAGTCGACAATAATCAAGGCACTTTTTTCATTTAAGTGCTGTGTACTAAAGACTTTTTAAAAGAGCAGTAGGATTATGAGTAAGAGAGCTATTGTATATTCTCTCCCTCTGTCGTATAATTTTTAAATGAGTGACTTAAGACACGCAGGGCGGGGTTTTGGTGGACTGGACACACTCCTCCCACAGCGGCGCCCCATGCCCGCGGATAGGTTTCCTTAAGGAACAGCAAGACCTCCAAGGGCCTCCCAAGCTGCCGCAAGGCCCCTAAACGCTCGGCGTGGCTGCAGATCTGGAGTCACCAGGGTCTCAGTGGTACCACCCTCTACTCGGTGACTCGGAAGTGGCCTGCAGCCTTGAGGCGAGGGGAGGCCCAGACCAGGAACACAGGCAGGTCCGTGCCAAGGGCCCAGGGGCGGAGGGCCAGAGCCCTAACTGTCCCAGCCCCCTCAGGGGCCCAGAGTCGGGGATCATGAGCTCGCGGCGCCCACACTCCACTAGCCGGACACTCACTGAAAGACATTTTCCGGGTTATCCATGGCGAGAGGACGCAGGCCGGCTGCAGGACCACAGACAAGGAAAGCTAGTAGCACCGCCGATTTGAATCTCCCGCGCAGCCGCAGTCGCGGTGCCGAGCGTTGCAAAGCGCCTGGCCATTGGCTGTGGCGCAGATGGTCTGGCCAATCGCCGGGGCCGTTGCCGGGAGACCAAGTTTCGCCCCCTGCTCGCCGGCGGCCCCTTCCCACTTCCGGCCGGCCGGCTGAAGCGAGAAGAAAGTGTGCGGCTGCTGGGCGGCCAGGGAAAGCCGGTGTGGCTCCCGTGTAGGGATTTCTTTTTCTTTTTTCTTTTCTTTCTTTTCTATTCTTTTCTTTTCTTCTTTCCTTCCTCCATCCCTCCCTCCCTCCTTCTTTCTTTCTTTCTTTCTTTCTTTCTTTCTTTCTCTTTCTCTCTCTCTCTCTCTCTCTCTCTCTCTCTCTCTCTCTCCCTCTCTCTCTCCCTTTCTCTCTCCCTCTCTCTCTCCCTCTCTCTCTCCTCTCTCTCTCCCTCTCTCTCCCTCTCTCTCTCCTCTCTCTCTCCTCTCTCTCTCCTCTCCTTTCCTCTCCTCTCCTCTCCTTTCCTCTCTCCTCTCTCCTCTCTCTCTCCTCTCTCTCTCCTCTCTCTCTCCTCTCCCTCTCCTCTCCTCTCTCCTCTCCTCTCTCCTCTCTCCTCTCTCCTCTCTCCTCTCTCCTCTCTCCTCTCTCCTCTATGCAGCCCTGGAGTCCTGAGAGCCACGCCTCCCTGTCCCCTTTGCTTAAACTGCAGTCCTTGTGCCCCGTACGTAGAGCAAGGAAAAGCGGTCCCACCCTCTCCAGGCCGCCGCGCGGGGAAACGCCCGCCTGAGGATTAGGGAGGAGGAAAGGAAGCCGTCGGGGTGGAGGCCTCCCCTCATAGTGGCGACTTTCCATCCCGCGTCCCGGGCTATCGGGAAAGCACCAAATGACCCAGCCAATGAAGGCCTCCTCGCGGATCCTAAAGTGCTGTGCACTGGAAAAACCTGAGTGGTCTTGGTTTACTAACTGTAGCATAAGGGCACACATGCTTTTAGGTAATTTTCTGGTTGGCAGCGTTAATTATGCATGGCATGTGAAGGTGGTGGTTTGGGACCCTTGAGACCTCTGGACTTGGCTGATGTAAAAGACTGGGTGCCCAGGGGAGAACGAGGGCTTTGGAGAGGTTACAGAATGCCAGGGAAGAAGTTTTCAGCTTTTTTTTTTTTTTTTTTTTTTTTTTTTTTTTTTTTTGGTTAGGTCTAGGCATTCTGGAGACCAAGTTCTCAGGTATTATAAAATCCTATGATCAGTGTCCCGGTATCCAAGAAGAAATAGAAAATATGTGATGTTCCTTAATTGAGAGTGAGTGGGAAAAAGTTAATCTTCTCTGCCCCTTGGTCTTTAATAACTTACCACTCTACCTCTCAAGGTTGTTCAAAGACTATTTGACAATGTAAGTGGAATATAAAGTACTGTTCATGTGATTACCTTCCTTTAAGAAAGAGGTCTTGTGAATGTTCTAGCTCCCTTAGGAGCTAGAACATTCACAAGACCTCAAGTTAAATTCCAAAAACAATATATATATATATCAGCTTCTGGAAATCCAGGTACTGAGTCTGGAATTTCTTCCAGCAGACCCATTACTTTGGAGCTATAAAGTGTCTGATTGACGACAGAGTTTATTACTCAGAGAATGCTCACTTTGAAGTCTTTAAACAAGTGCTAGTTTCTACTAACCATCACTAGAACTGAGACATTTTTCATTCTACCAACTCAAGCATCTGATAGTGGCTCAGTAATCAGGAAATGCTGATATTCACCATCTGTCGTGAAGTAGGTGCCATTAGACTTATACGTAATTACAACCTTAGAACTTGAAATTAAGGAACTAGTGATTTTATCTGGGACATGAAGATACAAAGAAAATGTCTAAAAGTGGTGTATGTGTATATTAAGAGCCAGGTGAGAATTCAGACCGTATCTGCCAGGGGAGGTCAGAGAAGTGGGGAGGTAATGAGACCTTCATTCATGTAAGTCTTCACCTGGGAGGTAGGGCTTAAATGGGCCTTGGATATAGGTAGGTAGGAGAGAGTCCAGGAGAGGTAATTCCAGGTATAAATCTGGATTAGAGGGAGATCACCCTTGAGGACTCATGTTAATGAGTAAGAAATCCTATCTCAGGGGACTGGTTTGATATTTTGATGTCAAGTTGAGTGCTAGAATAAGGAGTTCATATTTGATCACATTAGTAACAGGTCTTTCTGGAACAACATGTGTTGTGGTTGTAAGGGCCTTATGATTAGTTATAGTTAGCTCTACCTGTTTTCTGCAAGCCATGGAGATTGTCTGCCCTCCTTTTCTTCTGCTACCAGGAGTTCCTCTTACACTAAGCTTGTGCATGGGTAAGGTATTCTGCATATGCTTCCACACTACCCTTTATGAAGGCACATTGACTCTCTTTTTGTGTTTTATTTATTCTAATTTGTTATGTACAACAGCAGAATGCAATTCAATTCATAGTACACATATATAGCACAATTTTTCATGTCTCTGGTTGTACACAAAGTAGAGTCACACCATTCGTGTCTTCATACATGTACTTAGGGTAATGATGTCCATCTCATTCCACCGTCTTTTCTAACCCCAACTCTCTGTCTTCCTCTCCCTCCCTTTTGCCCTATCTAAAGTTCCTCCATTCTTCCCATGCTCCACCCCCCCCACCTTCCCATTGTGAATCAGCATCCTTATATCAGAGAAAACATTCGGCATTTGGTTTTGGGATTGGCTTCCTTCACTTAGAATTATATTCTCCAACTCCATCCATTTACCTGCAAATTCCATGATTTTTTTCTCTTAATGCTGAGTAATATTCTATTGTGTATATATACCACATTTTCTTTATCTGTTCATCCATAATGCCAATTTTCATGAGTGTATCTACAAGTAATAGTAATAAAATATGAGGGTTGTCAGTGGTGATTAGAAACTGACATTTTTTTTCTATGAGTGACATCTTAGCTTACTTGGTCTCTTCCTTTTGTCCATACCTAGGGAAGTTGCCCTCTGCCATTATTCTGAGGAAGAATGAAAATTATTCTCCTCACAGTGTGTTCATCTTGATATCCCCCTAGGTTAATTAACTCTGTGGTGTCTGGGATTGGGGGGGGGGATAATGGGAAGAAAGGGAAGTATAGGCAGAAGAGAGTGGTTTGCAGATTTTTTTTTTGTACCAAGGATTAACTCAGGGGCACTGAACATCTTCATCCCTTTTTATTTTTTATTTTAAGACAAGGTCTTACCAAGTTGTGTAGGGCTTCTCTAAATTGCTGAGACTAGCTTTGAACTTGTGATCCTCCTGCCTCAGCCTCCCAAGCCACAGGAATTATAGGCATGTACTATTGTGACCAGCTAATTTTCAGATTTTAAATTGGTTTTGAGACTAATGGAATGTAAAGAGGGGAATCAGATTTTATGAAAGTAGAGTTCTGAGAACACAATGATGGTTTTGATAACTAAAAAGAGAAAAGAATAAAAAGTCATTTGGGGGGCCTAGAAGAATTGACGGAAACAGTCTATTGGATCCAGAGAAAGCTGTAACTTTGATTGGAGATGTGTTGAATAGGATAGATGTGAAGTTAATCCTGGTTGTCGACCTGACTGGATTGAGCAATACCTAAAGAACTGGTAAAGCACACCTCTAGTGTGTCTGTGAGGGTGTTTGCAGAGACAATTGGTACAAGGATCCGCAAGAGGGGAAAGACCTGCCTGAATGTGGGCCATATTGTCCAATATGCTGGGGATCCGCATGGAACAAAAAGCAGAAGTGGAAAGTTTGCACATGCACCTATTTGAGGCTTCTTGAATGGGTACTGCCATCACCTACAAATATTAGACCAGATTCTTTAGCTTCTGAATGTGGACTTGGAATCTCCAGAGGACTTCATGTCTTCAGCCTTGGACTGGGGTTGCATTATTGGTCCTTCTGGTTCTAAGGCTTCTAGTAGTACCAGCAGCAGCTTCTTCTTCTTCTTCTTCTTCTTCTTCTTCTTCTTCTTCTTCTTTTTAGTTGTAGATGGACACAATACCTTTGTTTTATTTATTTACTTGTATGTGGTGCTGAGGATCGAACTCTGTGCCTCACATAGACTAGGCAAGTGCTCTGCCACTGAGCTACAACCCTGCCCAGCTTCTAGCTTCCTGGACTGAGCAACTGCTGATCTTCCCAGCTCTCCAGCCTGTAGACAGCCTTTGTGGGGCTCTCTGACCTATCCAGCCTCTGACTGTGTAAGCCAGCCTGATAGATGTCCTTGTAATTACATATACCTTCCATTGGTTCCATTCTTCTGGAGAATGCTGATTGATACAGGATCACCAAGCATTTTTCCTTCTATAAAATATACAGTAGAAGAAAGAGACAGACATGGTTCACTGCCTTCTGGAGCTTATTGAAAGGAGTTTCACATGCTGCTTTCTGAAGCTAGAATGAATATATATATATATATATATATATATATATATATATATATATATATATTTTTTTTTTTTTTTTGCCTAAGAGTCTTATCTCTACAAACCAGGAATAAATGAAGAACCTATGAATAGCTTTGATACTTCAATGAAGAAAATCTATAAACTCTTAAATACTAACATTTTACAAAAATGAATGCAAGAAGAAAATACCAAAGAACTAGTAAATGTGCTGCTCACTTTAAAAAAAAAAATCTCTACTTGGAACCTTGTGTCATGGACAGGACTCCAACATCCATCTCATCTAACAATTGTCTTTAATCTCCCTCTGCTCTTTTTTCTCAAGCCTGAGGTGAGAGTGCAATAATTCTTGTGGTATATTGAGTCTGTTAAATAATAATCCTCATTTCATTAATCCACCCTTTGTGTTATTTTTGGCATTGCCATTGCTTCAGTGTTTGTCACCTTATGTCCCCAAACCCACCCTCAAGGGGAGAGGAGAGGTTTTGTTTGAACTGTGTGAGAGCACAGATCTGCTGTGTTTAATCCATGCCTTTCCTGAGTCAGATGTGGAAATGCTAGCTCTTCCTGTCAAACTCTATTCAACTTATAAGCTGATTTTAATATTAAAATGCCGTCCATCTAAAATATCTCTTAGACTTGTCTAATTTTCTTAGGGAGGCCAATAAGGAAATCATTTTTATTTGTATGTGGACTTTTGGTGACTTTGCATTCTACATAATTTCCAAACTTTTTGGAAAAGAAAACTCAGGTCACAGGGTAATAAGCCTCACCCTTGATTTTCCCAAGACACAGCAAATAAGCAAATGACCTAAACTCACAATCTGTGTGACAGTTTGCTCATCTTCAAATGAAAAACGAAACCCATATCCTTTTCATCATGTTTCTTCGACTTTCTGTGTCCTTTAATCTCATAAGATTTTCCACTTAATCCCTGATTTGTCTTGGGAAGTCACATGATGTCAAAGTTAGTGCAGTGTTTAGAGAAGGATAATGATGACTTTTCTCTAGGTTCTGCGGATGTGGCCTAAGCAAATAACCTCAGATATACCTATGCCTTTCTTTCCTTGAGAAACAGAGCCATTTAGAGTAGCAGCATTAGATGTATGGTGAGTGCATTGTGCTTGAAACATTATAGAAGATTGGAGTAGTTGTAGGGCTGGGGTTGTGGCTCAGAGATAGAGCACTTGCCTAGCATGTGTGAGGTACTGGTTTCAATCCTCAGCACCAAATAAAAATAAAGATACTGTATCCACCTATAATTTTTAAAAATAAATAAATAAATAAGAAGATTGGAATAGTTGTAGAAAGCTAAAGAGTAACTTAAGCGACTACCAAATACTAAGATTTAAAAAAAAAAAAAAAAGAGATAGCTCCATCTTGGAATTTTTTTCCCACATGAAATGTGTTATGACTTTGAAAGATGTCTATGAGATTAAGGCCCAGTATCTTCTCTGTCACAGCAGCCTGGGAACAAGAACGGAGTCGGCAGGAGCAGGGGACTGAATCCCAGCTTCCTGTCCCCAAGCAACCTTGAAAGGAATCTTTGGTAGAATGTGCAGTCCAGCATTCATGCTCATATTTGTGTGAAGTACTCAAGTGAATACCAAGTTGTTTCCCTTTTAGTCCCTCTTCTTTCTCGTTGCAGGTGGCTTGTTCTTCCTAAGTGCTCCCTTGCACCCCTGCTCATCTTCCCTCCACACTGGCTACTTGACTTTGCTTCTTCAGAAGGCCTCTCCCTTGTCAGCATGGAGCTCCTCCTTTAGCGGCTGCTTCTGAACACTGGGTTGGATCCTCCTCTTGTTGTACATGTTATACTAATATAGTTTCTGGGGCAAACTGTCCTGTTCATTCTTAGAAACAAAACACATACTTGAAACTTTCCCTCCATAAGGGCATTTTCCTGAATTCGTAGCACTCAGTCCCCCCCTCAACTAGGCCCCTTAAAACTGAGTTGCTATAGTTTGGATCTGGAATGTCTGCAAAGGTTCATGTATCCCCAGCTCGGGGTTATTGGGAGGTGGTAGGAAACTTTGAGATGAGACTTGCTGAGAGGCTTTCTGATCATTGGAAGCATAATCAGAGTAAGTATTGAAAATAATAATTTGGCCTTTTTATTTGGGTGAACCCAAATGTGAGACACTTGGAGGCTGCTATGTTTGGGGTAGGTATCCCCCAAAGGTCCACATGTTAAACTCTTGGTCCCCAGAGTGATGCCATTAGAACTGTTAAGAGTCAGGGTCGAGTGGAAGATCCTTAGGGGGGCTGTAAAACCCCAGTCCCTTCCTCCCCTTCAGTTTTACACCACAAGATGCTCCCACTATGATGTACTGCTTCACCACAGGCCTAAAGCAATGGGGCCAATAGATCATGGACTGGAACCTTCAAATCTGTGAACCAAAATAAACATCTTCTCTTTATGAGTTTATAATCTCAGGCAGTTCATTATAGCAATGGAAAGCTGACTAGGGCCAAAAGAAATAAGAGATGGAAAAATAAGTTCTCCAAGAAGTAGTAGACCCCCTTTATGATCATTTCTTGTATTTGCATTAAGTATTTCCTGTGGTATCCTCTTAAAAACTTCAAGCTTTCATTCTGTTCTGCTCTTATCATTATTTTCTCAGTCTAGCTGCATGTATATCACTGAATAAACATTTTCCTATTCAGACCCAGTTGGCTTGGTGAAGGTTTGGATGATATTAAAATTTGAAATCACTCAGAACCCACAGAGATCAGTTTTCCCCATTTTGTTAGCCTCTTTGGTTTTTCTAAAATCTATGGTGCATTTTTATCAGTATCCATCAACTTTTTCATTAATTTATGTCATGATACAGTAATTGGTACATATTTGGAAGAACACCAGTGGCATTTCAAAGACTGATAAATCTTTCCAGATATTTTAGTTGCAAGGAACAAGAAACCCAGCTTGGAGATAATTTATTCACCATAAAGTAAACTTACTTAATAACACAATAAACTTACTTAATAACACAATAATTCTGACTGGTGGGTGGGCTTCAGGTAGTTTGATCAGGACTCTAACTCCCTTTCTCTTCAGTTTTCTCAGTTCTATTTCATCTGTATTGGTTTTGTCCTCAGGCTGACTTTCTTCATGGCAGCAAAACAAAAACTACTTACTGCACAGTCCCAAATGCCCTCTATGTCACTCCTAACTAGTTAGATTACTTTCCTTCCCATGAAGCCTCCTCAGAAATAGTTATATGCCCTTGGAAAATCTGGGGCTTTGGGAACTGAAATAGGAAACTTGTGCTGGGGAGGCCCTTTCAGGTATACAGCAGTCTCCTTATAATCACAGTTCTCCTTTATGGGGAGGTGGCCCGTGCCTTGTTAGGGGGCTCTTCTTCCTGCCAAGGAGGGTATCCACTATCTAAGAAATAGAAGTCTAGAGTAATTATTGAAGAACAAAAGACAAAGTTGGAAAGACAGTTTCAAAAAGGTGGAGCCTTGATAGGTCCAGTCCACACAGGAGCTGGAGCTGGACAGCTAGAAGGTGGCTCCTGTGGTTTATTTAAGGGGCACATCAAAGGCAGGGATAAGGTTTCAGGGATGGAGTCTTGCCTTGTGACGTGATGTCTTGTAGTCAGCAGCTTGATTGGCATCTTGGCAGGTCCCACCCATTTCAGAGGGCTGTGCAGCTATAGCAGGGCACCCCATCTCTGGTGCTGAGTGGGACCTTGGGCAGAGCTGAAGTTCACCTGCATCAGGAGGTCTCTACCTGTGGGGGTGCCATGGGAAGTTCCCAGTGCCAGACCTGTCCCCTCACTGGGTTGTGATACCCCTCACTGGCTGTGGTGCCCATTGTCCACATACAGACCAAAGATGGATCTTGACACTGTGTCACGTTGAAGAAGAAATTTTAAAACCACTGGAAATAAATGGGTAACTCTGGCTAACTGCAAACTACTGACCCACAGTTGCTTTGGTCATTAGTGGGTGACTGCTCTTCATTTTCTTCCGAAGACAACCTTGACCATCACATTGCTATGAGACTGTCACATTGCTAATGAGAGGCCAAAAACCACAGGGCCTGCTTACAAGCCCAGTAGAGGGCAGGCTGGGGGGCTGGAAGATGGTGTCCGCCTGTCCCGTGTTCTCTGGACTTCCATGGCATTTGGAAAAGAAAAAAAGAGATTTCAGAAAACACAATGCCCTGTTCTATTTGGATTAGCTTTTCTTGTAAACCCTCTTTTAGAGAGAATTGTGTCCCTCCTCTGAAACTGAAATATAGAAGTTCTAGCCCCAGCACCTCAAAATGTACCTCTTTTAATATGCTATCTTATACGAAGGGAAAATTTGAACACGGACACCTGAAAGGGAGGACAGTATGGAGAAGCAGGGAGAAGGTGGTCATCTGCCAGCCTGGGACAGAGACCTGGAACAGATCCTTAGTGGTCCCTGGAAGGAACCAACCCTGCTGATACCTTGGTCTTGGATTCGAGCCTCCAGAGCTATAAGAAAATAAATTACTATTGTTTAAGCCACCCAGGCTAGGGTGCTTTGTTAGGGTAGTTTGCTCCAGCAAACTAATACTGACCTCCAATGTATGTCCCAATCTGGCCTGTTTCCCTTCCCTCTAAATGCCAGTTGAACCAGCAGAGGTAGGGGGTGATGTCTGACAGGTAAGACATCTGATGGAAGTTAACAGCTGTCAAATCACCTTCAGCAGGAGGAAGAAAAGGCAGCTCCTGGCAAGTCAGAGTTGGCCTGGCACCAGCCGCTGACCTGGGCTGTTGTGCTGAACATGAGCAACTGCACTGAATGTTCTCAGCAGAACACTCACTGGATTGTACCTGCTCTTGGCAGCACCCAATCCTTGAACCCCACATCCCTGTCCACATAATCACCAAACACAAGACCAGATCTTGTAAGTCTTTCTGACAGTTTCTTTAGGAGATGTGTTCCCCTTAGCAAACTGTCTCCCTTGTGGCAATGAACTAATAAACCTAACATGCTTTCTAGTTGTCTTTGATAGACAAGAGTTTCAGAACCATTCTGACTTTGTTTTATATACACCTGAGTCATTGGGGTACCTCCACCCTACTCTACCCCACCCAACCAGGTCATTTTATACAGTTTAATGCCATTATACAACACTAACTTGTTTTTACTATCATTACATTAATAGCTTTTGTACTGATTTTATTATTGAATTTTCCCCTTTGTTTCACGTGGAATTTTTTAAAAAAATATTTAGTTGTAGACAGACACAATACCTTTATTTTATTTATTTTTATATGGTGCATAGGATTGAACCCAGTGCCTGATGTGTGCCAGGCAAGCGCTCTGCCACTGAGCCCCAACCCCAGTCCTAGCTTGGATTTTCTTAATATAGAATGTAGTATAGGAGGAGGGTTCCATTTTAGATTTATAATTGTGATAAATTTTTTAAAAACTCTTTATAATTAGAGTTTCATTTTAACTTTTAAGTTTTTGAGTTTAGTCAGCTGCCTACAAGAATGGAATAAACATAATCCTCTTGTCTACAAACATAAGAGGTCAGGGATGAGCTCTTGTAAATAACCCTTTATTCCCAAGGTAACTTTTGTATGTGTTAGTTTAAATATCATTCTTGAGGCTTTTTAGGGTTTTATGTGAGCTCCTAATGGGCTAGCATTTTTATCCATTTTTATCAGGCCCCATCAGCCTGAGTACTGCAAAACTAGGGTCCCCCATGGGAAAAATGGCCCTCTCAAGTCATCCCTTGCCAGTGGAATTGACAATGATTACAGTTCTTTTGGGAAGTGCTATCAATATCTATCAACAACAAGCCTACCCAGCTCACTCCCAGGAAGAGAAGCCATGGAGTGAAGCACAGTTGGGGATAAGGGGTGTGTAGAGGACACCCAGTGCCTAGTGCCCAGCAGCCCAATGCTGGAGTGAGGCGTGTGTTCAGACACGGGACGGCAGTGTGAGCTGTAAAGCAGTCAACCTGGAATCTTACACACACTAGAAGGATCGAGTCTGGTTTGCAGCGATGATCTTATGTTCGGTTCTGCCCAAAAAGCAAGAGGCAGAGGCAGGAAAATAATTCCAATATTGTAAAACAAAGGTGAAAAATGCATATTTCCACATGATTATACAACAGAGGTACAGATAAGAAAGGGTATTGTTATTAGTTTTGTAAATAGTTGGTTTACTAGGAAAAGGACAGAGGTGTGTAAAGAAGGAAATAGAAATAGGGAGGGAAAATGGAAATTTTCAAAACTTACTAAACTTTCTGAGTAAGTTCAGCATTAGAAAGAAGCCAGAGGAAGAGCAAAACAAGTAGGGGTGGGGGTGGAGAGTAATAAAGGCAGCAGTAATAAAGTTCCCAAAAGCAAGCAAGAGAAGGTCCCCCAGAATAACTCCTTGAACTACCTCAGCATCAGCATCCCCGGGAAGAAGTGGAAATGATGCACCAGAGTCCACTCATTGTGTTCATTATGCTTGGCTGCACTGAAATTTGTGGAGCAGCCCATATCATCAAGAAAACTCAGACATGGTGGGATGTTTCTCTGGTTTTACCCTGTTATAGTTTTTGAAATCTTGCCTCCCTTCAGTGTTTCACTCTTCCTAAATACAGCTGGGAACCCCTAAGCTAGGAGAGGGGCTGGGTTATGGAAGAGACTCTTACCCTCTGCCTCCCCACCCACCCCTATGTCTGGCCCTGTTTATGTCCCCCATGCCTCTGCCTTTACTTAATTCAGGAAATGCATGGTACAAACTGAGCTGGAGGAGAGGGTCCAAGTCAAAGAACTTGCCAAGGAGCTGATACTATGAAGTAAGGGACAAAGCTTCAATTGTGCAAGACAGGATGGAACCAGGAGCCAGCAAAGAGGCAAAACGTGACCTGAAGCAAGTGATTTGGGAAGCAAGATGAGAAGGTCCTGCTGAGCCCCATTAACAGAACAGGGCTCACAGCTCAATGGTGCCCTGGCCAGAGGGTGTGTTGGGTCACCTTAGAGATGCACAGCTCACATGGAGAAACGTGTATTTCCATGCAACCTGAGTGGTCCCCGCACATAATTTCCCAAGTGCTTCTGCTCTCAGAGTGAGTGTTCCCTGTTGCTCATCTGAACTGGAGCCACCTGTACTATATGCAATTTGAAATTACACACTGGACTCCTGCTTTGGTCTTCATGGCATATTTCAGCATAAGCATGGAACCCTTTCTTCCTCTTAGAAGCCTACCTTTCTGAGCCGAGGATTCTCTTCTATTCCCTGCAGGTGAACTTGCAGCTGCCACACTTTACAGGTACTCTTCCCTGGATTCCTCATGCTGGGCCTTGGTGCACCTGCTAGTCTGAGCTTCTGACACCAGTCCCACAAATGGGGTTATTTTCTAGGGAGTAGGGTCAAACCCCAGCACCATTTGTTGAAAGACTCATCTTTCTCAATTGAATTTCCCTTTTGAAAATCAGTTAACCACAAATATGTGGGCTTATTTCTGGACTCTCATTCCATGATCTACATGTCTATCTTTATGCCAATACCACGCTGTTTTAGTTACTGTAGCTTTGGAGTAGATTTTGAGATCAGGGTGTGAGTCCTCCAACTTTGTTCTTTTTCAAGGTTGCTTTGGCTATTTTGCTTCTCTTCTAATACCACATGAATTTTAGATCAGCTTGTCCACTTCTCCAAACAAACAAACAAAATCATTGTTTTGATGGTGACTGCATTGAATATATACAACAAGTTGAGGAATATTCCCATCTTATCAATACTGGTCTCCAAACAAGAACACAGAGTGTCTATATTCAGGTCTTTAATTTCTTTCAATAATATTTTATAGTTTTCAGTAAACAAGTCTTGTTACTTAGCTATATTTATTTCTAAGGATCATATTCTTTTTGATGCTATTGTAAATGGAATTGCATTCTTAATTTCATTTCTTGATCAGTCATTGCTAGTGTGTGGAAATACAATTGATTTTTATATATTGATCATGTAACCTGAAACTTGACTGAATTTATCATCTCTTAATAGTTTTGTGGTTGACTCGTCAATATTTCCTATATGTGAGGTCATGTCATCTAAAAATAGTAAGTTTTACTACTTCTGTTCCAAGTTGGGTGCCTTTCATTTCTTTTTCTTGCCTAATTGCTCTGAAGAAATTTCAGTGCAGTTTTTAAATAGCAGTAGTGAGAGCAGACTCTTTGTCTTGTTCCTAATTTTAGGAGAAAAGCTTTCAGTCTTTCATTATTAAGTATGATGATAGATATCCCTTTATTGGATTGAGAAAATTTCCTAGTTTGCTTAGTATTTTGTTTTGATTTTTATCATGAAAGGTAAGTTCTCTTTCTGTATGGATTGGGATAATCATGTGTTTCTTCTGCATTCTATTAAAACTATGTATTGCATGAGCTGCTGTTGTGTATTCATTCACTCTCTCTTGCATTCATGGGATAATTTCACTTAGTGATGGTGTATAGTCCTTTTACTATGAGGCTCAATTCAGTTTTCTGGTATTTTGTTGAAGATTTTTGTCTGTATATTCTCTAGAGCTTGGTAGTTTTAGGTCTAGTTCTCTAGACCTTGGTAGGGTTGGTAGTTTTTATTTTTGTGATGTGTTTATCTGGCTTTGGTATCAGGGAATACTGGCATCATATAATGAGTTGGGAAGTACTCTTTTCTGAATGTTGGAGAGTTTAAGGATTGGCATAATTCTTCTTTAAATGTTTGGTAGAATTCTGCTGTGAAGCAATCTAGTCTTGGGTGTTTCTTTGTTGAAAAGTTTTTAAAAATTATTGATTGAATCCTTTTACTTGTAAGTTTATTCAGATTGTTTTTTTTTTCTTGAGTCAGCCTTGCTAGTTGGTTTCTAGGCATTTGTCCATTTTATCCATGTGACCGATCGTGTTGGTGTATAGTTGTGCAGAGAGCTCTCTTATGATCCTTCTAATTTCACTAGAGATGGTAGTAACACCTCCACTTTCATTCCTGATTCCCTGCACCACTTTTTCAGACTTGTTAAAAGTTCGTCTCTTTTTTTGAGCTTTTCAAAGATTTACTTTTTGATTTTACTGATTCTCTCTGCTGTTTTTCTGTCCTCTACTCTAGTCTGTTTGCCTTTCTGCCTGCTTTGAGTTTAGGTGCTTTCTTTTTCTAGTCCTTTGAAATTGGAGGCTGGTCACTGACGTGAGATCTTTCTTTTAACGTAGGCAGTTACAGTGCATTTTCCTCTGCCCGATGCTTTCGCTGCAGTTCATGGTTTTTGGTGTGTTGTTTTATTTCTCAAAGTATCTTCTAATTTTTCTTTTTTTTCTTTTTTACCCATTAGTTATTTAAGAGTGTGCTGTTTAATTTCTACATACTTGTGAATTTTCTAAAATTCCTGTTACTGATTTCTAACTTTATTACATTGTTTTGGAGAATACACCTTGTATAATTTCATTTGTTTTACTTTACTGAGGCTTATTTTTTAAATATTTATTTTTTATCTTTAGGTGGACACAGTATCTTTATTTTATTTCTATGTGGTGCTGAGGATCTAACCCAGTGCCTCATGCATGCTAGGTGAGTGCTCTACCACTGAGCCACATCCCCAGCCTCACTGAGGCTCATTTTGTGGACCACCTGTGGTCTATCCTGGAGAATTTTCCATGAGCCACTTAAAAACAACATTGATTTGGCTGCTGTTTTGTATAATGTTCTACATATGTCTATTAAGTCTAGTTTCAAGGGTTCTTCAAGTTTCTACATCCTTGTTTGTCTTTTTTTAAAAAAAAAATTTATTTTTTAGTTGTAGTTGGATACAATACCTTTATTTTGTTTACTTATTTTTATGTGGTACTGAGAAGCGAACCCAGGGCCTTGCACATGTTAGGCGAGTGCTCTACCGCTGAGCCATAACCCCAGCCCCCTTGTTTGTGTTTTATTGAGTTGTTCCATCCATTATTGACAGCAGAGCATTGAATTTTCCAACTATTCTTGTTGAGCTGTCCTGGCTGTGGGCTGGAGGCCTCAGTTCCCTCCCCACATGGACCACTGCCCCAGGACTCTTGCATGTCCTCATGGAAGGTGGCTTTTCCCAGAGTGAGGGATCCAAAAGAGCATGGCAGAAGCCTCAATCTGTTAGTTTTCCTTCATATCTTTTGGATCTCTGTTACTAGGCACATACATTATATATTCTTCATGAATTGATCCTGTTGTGAATGCATAATGTCCTCCCTATGCGTTGTAACGATTTTTGTCTTATACTCTGTTTTGTCTGACGTTAGTAGCCACCCATTCTCTTTGGGTAAATGTTTCAGGGAATATCTTTTTCCATCTCTCTAATTTCAACTTATTTGTGACTTTAAAACTAAAGTGAGGGGCTGGGGATGTGGCTCAAGCAGTAGCGCGCTCACCTGGCATGCGTGCGACCCAGGTTCGATCCTCAGCACCACATACCAACAAAGATGTTGTGTCCGTCAAGAACTAAAAAAAAAAATAAATATTAAAAATTCTCTCTCTCTCTCTCTCTCTCTCTCTCTCTCTCTCTCTCTCTCTCTCTCTCCTCTCTCACTCTCTCTTAAAAGAAACCTAAAGTGAGTCTTTTATAGATAGTACCTGACTGGGGGATGTTTATCTATTCTGCCAATATCTGTCTTTAATTGGAGAGTTTAATCTATTTACATTTAATGCAGTTACTAATAATTCTGCATTTTTTACAAGTGTCTTGTATCATTTTATTCCTCAATTCCTCCATTACTCCCTTCTTTTGTGTTAGTTGTTTTCTTGGATACCATTTTGATTGCCTTCTCATTTCCTCTGATGATTGTAATTAACATAATCAAAAATTTTGAATTTAATTTTACTCATTAATTTCTTTTTGAGACAAGGCCTTTCTATGTTGCCCAAGCTGGTCTTGAACTCAGAGGCTCAAATGATCCTCCAACTTCAGCCTCCTGAGTAGCAGATGTGCTCCACCACTCCCAGCTAGTTAGCATCATTTAGAACAATTTAGCTCAAACCAATGCCAGCTTATTCTCAATAATATACAAAAAATATTGCTCCTATGTATTTCTGTATCCTCTTATTTTATTTCTCTAGGAGGAAGTGGAATTAGGTTGTTTTCCTTTTTGGATGTCTCCAAAACATCAGTGATCAGCATCAGCATATATGTCATTGTTATTGAGAGGCATAGAATTGGAAAGAGAATTAATAGACTCAGAGAGTTAAAGGTTTCTATGATGGTTTTCTCAGATCAGCAAAGCTAGAGTGAGGTATTCAAGCTATTCAATAGCTCATATCTAGGATTTTGTTCAACCCCAAGTAATTAGAAATTTTATTGTTAAAATTAGGTGTGTTCCAGGGTTCCATATCTATTCACTGGTTTAGTAATTTATTAGAAGGAGTCACATGACTCACTTATAAAATTATATAATTATAAAATTATACTTACAGCAAAGTGTATTGCAAAGGATTCAGTGCCAGAATGGTAGATAAAACAAACTCATGGGTGAAGACTGAAGAACTCAGGCAAAGGCTTTCTTCCCTCTGCACAGGTTATGCAGACATATTTTTTTCCAGATTTGAAATGACAGAGACACATGAAAAATGTCTCTTCCCAGGGAAGCTTACTTGAGTTCTTAAACAGAACTGATCACCTGGACATATCCCTGGTACATATCTGCTCTGTGACCCATGCCATAGACCTCAAACCAGGCAGTGGGTGCATAAAATAAAGGCCATGTTAACTAAAAATGATCCTGATTATCTACTACACCTTGCCTTAGTGCTCTGGGCACACAGGATAATGTAGCTTGTGAACATTCCAAGGGTTACCTCTTAGATCTTGACTCCAGACATCCTCAGAGAAAAACTAGGAGTGCATGAAAGGGGCCTTACTGCATTAGCATTTTCCTTATGAGATGTTACCATACAAATAGAAGGTTGGGTGTTTGCTTTAAGTAAGTTCATGATTGTGCAGAATTTATGAGAGCCGTAGAGGAAGAGTGTACAAATATGACTAAACAAATATTCCTCAAGACCAAGAACACTGAAATGGAGTCATCTATGCACATGCATAGGTTTAGCCATTGAATTTCCCGGGCATCAAACAACTCATGCCAGCTGTTCATTACCAATATTACAGATTCCTTCGTGGTAGCAAAGCTGAGCTTTCTACCCACTGCTTGCCTTTTGGGGAGAGTTAAATGAGTGGGAAGGCAAAGAAGAACCCAGACTCCAAAGGAATCTCCTGAGGTTGAGTGGTACAGGACAGTGATGGCAGTGGTACAGGACAGGTCCACTCTGAAGCTCCTTTGGCACTTTCCTGCATCTCTAGCTTGAACCAGGTGCAGCTGGTTCAAGACAAGCACAGCTGCACATGCCAGGCACATGCCATCTCTGCCTCCCTGTCAACAACACTGCCCTCATGCCTGGGCCACATGCCTCACTCAGGGGAAAGCCACCTCTCTGTTCTTCAGGGGCAGTGCTGCTGTGACTGTTCTCCCATCCACTCTGAGAGCTGGGCTGGGTCCATCACAGCATCCCTGCATCCAGCCTCTGCTGGATGGCAAGAACAAAGTCAAAGCTCTTCATCTGTCACGAGGAGTCTGTCTCTACCATCTTGCATCTCTCTCTCCAAGAATCCATGCAGTACCTGGGATGATTTATGTCCCCTCTCCCACCCTGGAAGCATCATGCTTGAGGGACCCTCACTTCAATTTTTAAGATAGGAAAGCAGAACTTTAGGGAGCTTAAGTGTCTTGACTCTGGCCATAGCCATGAACTGTGAATGTAGGCAGCCTCCTCAGGAGCTCCCTTAAGTCAGATCTAGTGGGGCCTGGACACACATCCATTTGAAAGCCTCTGCTTGATTTTCTTTGGGCTGGGTCTGCTATCTCCCCAGCAAAATCAACCAGTTCCTCAGCCTCATGTCTTGGAGTAGAGTCCATTGTTCTCCCAGGGGCATTCTCTACCTCTTCAGTGGAGCAAGTTCCCTCTTGGGGAAAAAGGGCCATTTAACTTGCCTGGTGTGGCAAATGGCTCACTCTGACCACAATATGGACATAGGACATACTGTGTGCTCTGATACCATTCTACCCAGATGGGGGGAGGTGTTGGTGATGTGGTTTCAGGGGTTGGCTGTGATGCTTCCTGTATTTCCCAGCTGTTCTTGTAGCATCACAGGGGAACTGTGGTGGTGGTGGGGGGGGACTGCCGCCATTGACAGTTCAGATACCCAAAGTAGTTGTCTCCCCAACCCCTGCTACACTGCTCAGATGTGCCTACAGGATCTTCAGTGGCTTCATTGCCTCCTGGCCTTGGAACAGTCTTGTCTGAAGGACTCCAAACCTTCCTAGGTGGAGGGACTAAAATCTACCTAGAAAATCAGCTGCACAGAAATGCAGAGAGGAGACATGCCAAGACGGAGTCAGCACTGTGCAGGGCACCTACGTCAGGTCTGGGGCCAGTGAGTAGTTCAGTTTGATTGTCTGCTTTCGTATCCCCTCCTGCTGCCTCCTGCAGGTGCTGGTGAGACTCTTCCTCCTGGGCTCCCTTGCTCTTGTTCTTTTGTTATTTGGGGTGTAGTTCTTTCTGGAATTCTCTCTCATTTTTAAAAAAAGTTTTTATGTAATTTTATTTGCCTTATTGCTTATGTAAGGGTGCTGAAGTAGGACAGGAGTTGCGACATGGAGAGAGATAGATTTTGTAAGCTTTGAAAAGTGTTTGAGGCCAGGGGCTGGGGCTGGGGCTCAGTGGTAGAGCGCTAGCCTAGCTCAAGTGAGGCCCTGGGTTCATCCTCAGCACCACATAAAGATAAATAAATAAAATAAATGTATTGTGTCCACCTACAACTACAAAAAAGTACTTTTAAAAAAGTGTTTGTATCTTTTATTTGGATTAAAACTTGATATAACATTTGCCTCTGTTCCATCACTTGGCCATCATTAAGTCAACAAATCTCCCGAGAACCTAACACCCAGATTTCTTTATGACTTTTCAGTTTTGTTTTTAAATTAAAAAGCTCTTTTGGGAGGGACTTATTTTGTGTTTTCTCAGTTTTCTGGTCCTTTCTGTTCCAAAGGGGATCTGTGGCAGCCTTTCCCAAGGAGACCCTCCTATAAATCCATTTGACTGACTTCAAGAAGCTGACAAAATTATTTAGCACTGAATCAGTTTTCCTGGAGTGTCCAGCATTATCTAAAGGACCAAGTTTCTATCCTTATTCATACATATTTTCAATGACACTTATAGGTTTTTTTTCTTTGAGAAAATTATACTGGAACCATGGGCAGTTTCCCCAAATGTTTTCTTTCTAGATGCATTAAGAGTTGTGAATGCAGTCTACCAAGATTTGCAACCATATACCTCAACCATGGTACCATTGAACTGTCAGATTAAAATGGCAGGAGGGAAACTTCCTGTCCTCTTGGTGACCATGGGGTGGGGTGCAGGTGAGAAACAGGGAGGCTACATGCACCTGCCCTTTCATTTTCTAGGTGTCCTGGAAGCGGCATGGCTGTGGAGTCACAGGGACCAAGTCTGGACAGTGGCACTATTTCTCCTCCCCTGTGTGGTCTCAGGAGCACCACAGCCTCCGCAGGCCTGCTTGCTTACTTTTTAAAAAATTCTATACAGTGGTTGTAAGTGGGATGATTTATGCCTGTGTCTGGGATAAAGGGTAAATCAATGATTTATTTGGTTTGATTTGCCTCATCACCAAATCCTAAGACACAACATGCTCATGTCCGTTTTCCTGACTTCTGGATGTATAAGGCAGAGCCTCATCAGAATGAAGTGAGCACCAGTGCATACCAGTGACACTGTAGAGGACACCAGGGCACGCCAGTGACACTGCTGCTTTTGGGGTGAGCTGGTGAGCAATGGAAATGAGTTGGCTTGCTGTCTCGACCTACTGGTTATTGGGTTCAAGGGCTCAAATAACAAGAGTCAGATCCTATGAAATGCACTGTCAGTGCAAATGAGGGGATTGCCAGTGGAAGAAATGAGGCACAGATGGCCTTGGAAAAACGTCACCAGGGCTGTGACAGTAGAATGCTTCTACAGAGACTCCAAGTGGTAGAGCATGGGCATCCTCCTAGCATTGTCCAGTTTGTGGAATAAACTGCAGAAAAAAGGAGGGGACTCTTGGGTGACCAAGCATCCTGGTTTGCCCAAGACTGGATGTGGGACTTTCAGTGCTAAAACAAGGATAGGTCCAGGCACCTGGGAACTCCTAGGCCAAAAAGAGGTAGCACTCAGAGGAATAGCAGTGTAAGAGAGATATAAAGGGAGACTATGACCTTTGTCCAGGGGAAGGAGCTGGGGGCATTGTGCTGGGCTTTGCCAGTGGCCGCTTGGTTGAGTGTGGACACTGCTACTTGCCTGTCTAGCTTCTGTCCTATTTCCAGGAAAGCATTTTCAAATCCCTTAACAGAGCTTCTCCATTTAGGCCTCATCCCTAAGGCCTTCTCTCTCTCACAACTCTCTCACTTTACCCACTCCTGCAGGAGGTGATGGTGTCAGATTTAGGGCCTAATGGAGAGTGGAAGTTGGTCTCTAAGAGAGGTAAGTGAGGAAGGAGAGTGACCTAGAGATAAGAGATAGTGACCTAGAGATAAGTCATAGAGATAAGCCCAGCCTCACTCAGGAAAGGTTTCCGGTGAGTGCCTACTGAGCACTGTGCACATTGTCCTAGCATGTGTTCTGTGTGTGCACTATCATGTTCACAGTGGGGAAGATCAGGATCTCACAACACACCTGTGTGTTTCCTAATAAATTACTGCAGTCTGTTCTAGATATGGTGTCCTTGTAAGTGTACAACCACTACAAGTATACATGGTGGCCTGGCTTTTCCTCTTGGATTTAGATTGTGCCAATCTCATGGCTGGGAACATGTTCCTATCCAGTTTTTAAATTTAAAAAGTAATTTATTTTTTAGTTGTCAATGGATCTTTTCTTTTATTTATTTATATGTGGTGCTGAGGATCGAACCCAGGGCCTCACACATGCCAGGCAAGTGGTCTACCATTGAACTACAACCCCAGCCTCTCCTAATCACTTTTTGCTTGGTTAAATTTTAACCTTTATACCTCAGTGTCCCCAAATTTGTATCAGATGGACTAACCCTCATATATTCATATTCACATGGGGCTTCTACTACCAGACCCAGAAATAGAAGTTAAACATGAAACCAGAGAGGCTGCAATAAGGAAAATATCCATATAGACAGGAAGTATACTTTAAACCAAGGATTAAATCATTTTTTAAAAAAAACAGATAGAAAATATTTTGGGTCTGTGGGCCACATGGAAACTGTTGCAAGCACTCAGCTCAGCTGTTGTGGCATGAAAAGCTGCCATAGACAGTGTGTGAATGTATGGGCATAGCTATGTGCCAATAAAACTTTATTTATAAAAATAAGTGATGGGATGAATTCCAGGCATTGTAGCATCAGGACCCTGCTTTAGACTAGGTGTTTCAATGCCAGATACAAAGATCATGTGGGGAAAATTGTTTAAAACACATGCCCAGGCCTTATTCCTCAGGAATTCTGGTGCAGAAGACTGGTATGGAGACTGAGAAGAGACAGTGGTAAAATAAGTTTAAGTATTATAGAAATGTTTAAGTATTATAAGTTTAAGTATTATAGAAATAAAAAAGTAGATTAATATAATTAGCACCTGTCCTACCATTACCTGTTTCAAAGCTATCAACGTTCTGCTGCTTTTGACTCATTGTTTCCTCCCTACTAACTGCTCCCCTCCCCCGGGAAGTGCTAGGGAGGGAGTCCAGGGCTGGCACAAGCTGGGCAGGTAGGTGCTCTACTCCAGAGCCACACCCTTTGCTGCTTTTGTGTTTTCAATCAGTATTTTAAAGCAAGTCTCAGACATCATATCATGTCACCTGAAACACTTACAGATGTGCAGAGGACTAAAGTGGATGGGAGAACAATGCCATATGATAGCAAAAGAGTAACAGTTCCCAAGTCTCTTCTTATACCTGTTTGTGTGAAATTTTCCTCAGTTGTTTCAAATTTTTACAATTGGGGAAAAAATCAAGTTTTGCAGTTGGTAAAAGCTGGATGCTTCTTATGTAACGTGGTCTATGCATCAGTTCAATGGGTCTTTTGAATTTTTGCTGTTAATATTTTCACTGTAAAAATTCTCCCTCCTGGGCTGGGTTGAATCTCAGTTGTAGAGTGCTTGCCTAGCATGTGGGAGGCATTAGATTCAAATCAATCCTCATTACCAAATAAAAAAATAAATAAAGATTTGTGTCCATTTACAAATAAAAATATTTTTAAAAAATTCTCTTTCCTTTTCCTTATGCCCATTTTGTTGTTGTTGAAATACTTGACCATTTGCTATGCATTTTTAGCTTTTAGCTAATTTTATCTTTATGGGATCTCTTAACATGTCTTTCTTCCCTTGTATTTCTTAAAATATATATATGTAGTTGGACACAATATCTTTATTTTATCTATTTGTTCTTATGTGGTGCTGAGGATTGAACCCAGGGCCTCTTACATGCTAGGTGAGTGCTCTACTGCTGAGCCACAACACTGGTCCCTCCCTTGTATTTCTTATATATCATTTGCCTGACCTAGAGGCTTGATTAGATTTGTGTTCAACTTTTTCCCCCTCAGAAAAGTTAAATAGGTGGAGTCCTGTGCTTTCCATTGTGTCACCACAGGAGCCAGAGTGTCTGGTTGTGTCATGGCTAGGGGGCTTGGTGTTAGCAGTTTAATCTGATTGCTACCACATACTTGCCAACCTGTCATTAGCCAGTGTTAGTAGCCCTGATGACCACTACCTACCCACCTCCATCATCTCCTGGGATTTGCCAGATAATGATTTCAAAAGTTTTATTCTTTCACTCTTATTTACTGAAATATATTCATAAAATATACATCACATATTCCAGGTGAGAATTGTGACAGATGGGAAAGGGCTGCTCTGCTGTGTCAGAATGATCTGGTTGACCCAGGTCTCTGGCCTCATGTTTCCCTGGGTTGAAGAATTTTGCAAGCTACTTTCAATTTCATGTGTGTATGAGCGTGTGTGTGTGTGTGTGTGTGTGTGTGTGTGTGTGTGTGTGATTTAAATCCTTTCTTAAGCTGCTTATGTTTTTCTGGTTGCTCAAATTGGGCATTTTGGCTGTTAAGGACTCCTGTGTCCCTTTGACAAAACTTCCAGGATGACATCCTTGCTTTATGGCACTGCAGAGACATTCAAGTTTCATCTCAGACATTCCTGCCTTGCCCTGGAATCAGCCTTTCTCCAGGAGCTCTGATTCCCCTAGTAGGGAATGGCATTTAGAGATCTGAATCTGGGTGCTGGGTGCTCACTGCTGTGGGGTAGGTATTGCTTCTGGATTTTTTTCATGAGCAGAAGTAGGTCATGCAAGTCAGTGAAAAATAAACAGTGAAGTCATACTATTTCCAACTCAAATTTAAGATAAATCCAGAACTGGCTGGACTTTCTCTGTGGACTCAAGACCAGAACCATCACAGTTCACAGCCTAATTGTTTCCAAGAACGGAGTGCATGGGAACCCTTGATGCCAGCCTGCCTGCTGGGAACTTTAAGGAGCATAAGCATGTATTCCCAGCAGGAGGCCACTTGTGCCTGTGGGCCTCATGGAGGCCAGAGTGAGTCCATCAGAGTCCACTTGTGGGAAGGCTCTCATCCTGGGGAGAAGAAGAGGCTGTTGTATCAGGGGTGATCTCATAATGAAGCCATGGCTGTTTGGAGGCGAGCTCATTTCTGAGGACAACATGGTAGCTGTTTCAGGAATCTGTCCCTTCCCTCTCCCGGAATTCCTGTCTAGCACTTGGCATAAGGGAGAACAGTAAGTAAAAGGCTTACTTACATAAAAACACTGGGGAAGACCAGTTTTCCCATTGCAAATGCTGTCCCTTGTGATGACATGAAGGAAAGCTGTGTTTCCTGGTTCTTTTCCCCACCCAGTACCTTCTATCCCAGCCCAGGGCTGCATGTGGGGTGGGGAGGTGCAGAGGTGCTCATGATCTATAGGAAAAGCCTCTCAAGGTTCCTGGAGAAGAAGGATGGAAGGGCTTGATAGGGGCTAAGCTCTGCATAGGCATGAGCCAGGTAAATCTGAGTAGTAAAATACCTTTACTAGAACTCCAGAAATACTCTAGCTGGGCAGTATTGGGAATTAGGCAGACATTACGATATCCACATTTTTCTCTCTTCAAACCTCAGTGCAGTGGCCAGATGACCCATAAGATGCCACACTCTCATCTGAAAAGAAGGTCTAGTTGGACAAGCCCCAGGGGTTGGAATTCTTAACATTTTTTTTTAGTTGTAGTTGGACACAATATCTTTATTTATTTATTTTTATGTGGTGCTGATGATCAAACCTAGCACTCTCACATGGTAGGCGAGTGCTATACCGCTGAGCCACAACCCCAGCCCCCAACTCTTAACATTTTATGGCTCCATGACCTCTACAAATCATACTGAAGTGCCCCTGGGAACAGGCTGCTTCTGACCACAGAACCCTGAGTCCTAAAGGTAGTATGTAGTGTTTGTGCCCTAAGCCTCCATAAGAGCAGCATCCAGAATGTTTACTGAGGCCCCTCAGGTTAGAGCAGTGTGACATAGGGCATGACTTTGAGTTGCATGAGCCCTGGATAGGGTGCTTGGGAGGCCACCAAGAGCTGTGTGCCCTTGGGCAAGTCAGTCAACACTCCTGGTCGTTCATCTATGGGTGCAGCTTAAAAGAAACCTGCCCACCAGATCCACATCAAGACCCACTTAGCTGCTACATGAAGGCTCCTCTGTAAATGCCCAGCTGAGGGCCCTGCCTTGCCTCAGGGCCCAGAAGCACCAAAGAGCAAAGCCCAAGGCAGCATTATGGCCTTGGGCTTGTACTATCAGGCAGCCCCTAGGGATATCATCCAGATATCAGCCTCTGTGGACGAGTCCATCCTCAGCACAAGCCCACTGACTTCCTTTGTTCCCGGGTTCTTACTTCCACCTTTCTCCCCAGGTCTTCCCCAGCATTTTTCATGGAGGATCTCGGAGCCTGGCCAAGGGAAGCAGACCCATCTGCCTGTTGTCCTTTGACCGCTCATATGCTACTGACCGCCTAGAAGGAGAATTATTAGCAGAATGCTTTTTTGGATATTGCTGTGTAGAGCAGCTGGGTGGGTGGTGGAGTGGGCAACACTTCCCACCAGACTCACCAGCCATAGCAGGGTAGCCATGTCCTCATATAGTTGCTTGGGACACTCCTCTCCTCCAGCAGCTGGCTGATCAGTGCAGTACCCGACCCACACTGAGTCAATCAAAGTCAAATTATCACAATTGGAGATGAGGAAGAAACGAAAGTATTTCTGATGTCGAAAGCTGAGGAATGTGGGGCTGGGAAACTGTGAGCCTCTAGTATCTATCTGCTGGGGACTTAGGTCTCCCCAGAGACCAGCCTGATTTAGGGGAGGGGGGGCAAGAGAGGGAGAGAGATCCAGAGACGGAGAGTGAGACTGATAGAGTTGAGGCTCCTGGTCTCAGTGTGACCTTCTGACCTTCCCCAAGTATGATGTCCAAGTTTTTCTGGAGTTTTATGAGCCAATATATTTCCATTTTGCTGAAGAGAATTCAAATTGCTTTATAACTGAGAAAGTTCTGGCTAATATGTTAGTTTAGAGAAGCCATATTTGATTTTTCCTCTCTCTCCATATACACTTGTGTACACATGTGCATCCCCCCCCCCACTCACTTTTCTTCTGACTCCTTTAGAGAAATTTACCCTGTTACCCCTTAACACTACAATTTGCTCCTAAAAACAATAACATTCATTTAAAGACCCATAGTACAATGGTCAAAATCAGAAACCAACACTGGCTCAGTGATATTATGTAATCCATCTTGTTTAAATTTCACCAATTGTTCTAACAGTGTAGGACTCCACTATGCAGCAGGGTTGAGAATCAGAGTCTGAACCAGTGTCTCAGCCCTGGCTACACAATAGAATCACTGGGGATGAAGAAGAACTTTTAAAAAAATTCAGATGTCTAGGACCTATCTCTAGAAATTAGATTTACTGGTCGGGGTATATGGGTTTTGCCACTTACTGAGCATTTAAAAAAAAAATTGCAGGCTACTCTGATGCATGGTTGATGCAGAAACAAACCCAAGTTCTAAGCCAATTATGGTTTTTTTTCTTCCCTTGTTGGTCAGTGATTAATTTGAGGTGGGTATACTAGGTTGAATAGTGTTACCGAAAAAAGTTAACGTCAACGTGGAATTTCAGAATGTGGCCTAAAAACTTGGAAATACAGTTTTACAGATGTGATTAACTTGAGGTTGGACTGGTGTACATCTTAGAATAAGGAGACTTAAAGACACACAGACCGCAGGGACGAGGGCCTGTGAAGATGGAGAGATCAGAGAGATGAGCTAATGCCAAGGAATGGCCAAGATTGCCAGGAGCCACCAGAATCTGGGCAGAAGTGAGAAGGTTCTTCCCTGGAATCAAAGCACTGCTGACACTTACTTTTCAGACTTCTGGCCTCCATGTCCATGAGAGAATAGATTTCTGCTGTTTACCGCAACTGGTTTGTGCTCATTTGTATGGCAACCCTACAAAACTAACCCAGTGGCCATGGGAACTAGATAAGCCAAGGCAACCTGAGGGTTTCTACTGAATCATTTATTTGACCACTTTTCCTTGCTATTATTATTACAAAACATTCACAGGACAGGTGGTAGTCTTAGGACACACTGATTCTTCTAGTATCTTCTGGATAGGCCAGAATAAGCTTCTTGCTTCGGGGTGCTATATTGTGTCTCATAAATGTGGAGTATGTATACTTTTTTGAACTTAAATCACTTTTTCTGCAGAAGTAGATAATAGTATAATTGTGTTCCAAAACACTGCCTACATGATAGTCTACTAACTCTAATTTCAACTGTATTTACATTACAGACTGTGCAAATATTCCTGTGGTCAATGTGTTATTTATTTACCTATTCTTATTTTAGGAACTGTTAACATTTATGGATATAGCCATTGATTTTACTGAAGAGGAGTGGGAATGCCTTCAGCCTGCTGAGAAAAATTTATATAGAGATGTGATGCTAGAGAACTATAGAAACTTGGCTTTCCTGGGTAAGTTTAACTTCCCTTTAAAATTATTAATTACTAATTATTATTTAATTTACTTCTGTTGCAGAGTATCTTCTGGAAATTCTCTATAAAAATGAGTTTCAGATTTGTGTTTCAAAGAAAAAGGGCATTTTTAGTACAGATATTTCTCTCTCTCTCTCTCTCTCTCTCTCTATATATATATATATATATATATATATATATATATAAAATAATTTTACTCTTTAATCTGTCTCTTTCTTTTTGTGTTGCACATCCTTCACTTTAGATAAGTAGTACCTAGTATAATTTAGTAATGTAAACTATTATAGACTACACATAGTAGGGGACACAGTTGAGTCATTCAAATGTCAAGGAGAAAACCAAACTAAAAAATGTTGAAAGAGTAGTCAACCAGCAGAAGAAATTTTCAGAAGCTTAGGTTTATTTATTATGATTGTAGTCATTGAACACATACTGCCCTATATTTATCACATTTTCAAATTCCTTGTTGTTCTCTGTTTTCTTCTTAATGATGTCCCAGTTTATTCAGATTAGCCATCAAAACATAGCTTTTGTTGTGAGGGCCAGCATGATCTGTTTAAAATCTTCTTGTTAGGAAACCTTTAAAGGAGCAAACAGAAGAGAGAGACACACACACACACAGTGAAAAGGAAAAAAGAAAAAAAAATGGCCACCCCTCTTAGCAGCTGCACATATAATACCCCAAAATTACATAGGTTCTGATACCATGACTACATTCTAACCCAGTGTTTCTTTAACCCCATGTGCTAGCTAACCAAGATTAGGTACAATTAATACAAATATAGAGCCCCTTCTCCCTAAGGACATTACCACAGAAACTAGATAGTACACCTGTAGAGTTGTCTTAATATCTTCAGGGAGAAACTGCTGGGCATTACAATTGTGGGACTCCGGGTGCCAGTTACAATCACTCCCACACTTTCCTGTCTATTCCAAGATCAGAATACCTAATACCTCCCCCCTTTTTAAAGGCCTTTTGAATAAATAATATTACTTATCTCCTTAATGCTGGTGGGGGCAAAAAATAGGGCAGGCATTGACAACAGCAAGTTCCAACATCAGTAAACATCCACCTATGAATATTTTTGACCCAGATGAAATTGAGTAAACATGAAGTTAACCAATCCAACAAGTCCAAAATTCATCGTCTTGTTGAACCGTATTAATGATATCTTTAAGGTAATCTAAGTTTTTTGAAATAAAATTACTATTATAACTTAAATTGAAGGTTCACATGGTATTAAATTTCTGATATCCTTTATGATGTAACAATAACAGAAAATCAATTGCAGCATAATTGTCAAGTATGGCTTGACAATGTTGTTTTTGTTCTTCATTAAGCCTATTTACATCCATGGAGGCATGACTAGTACTGTTTATGATAGCATAGGCGAGTTTCATAGTAGTTTTATAAGCCCATAGAGCTCATCCAGGTAAACTCAGCAAAAAGAATGTCAAAGCATTAAATTCTGCCTTAGAAAGAAGCTTCATTGAATCATCACAGTTTTTATCAAGAGAAATAGATCTTTTATGAATAAACTTCACAGGATTTTGACCTATCAAATACTATGTGGATGGTAAGGACACATTATTCTGCTAAGACTACAATGAATACCATGAGATATTTTTGCAGGTGTATAACAATTTTATGCAAGTGAGTCAAGATATTGTAATGGGTTCTTGAAGTCCAGGATCTGGCAGTACTGAATTTCCCAGAGCTGGTGTACAAAAACAGAGCAAAATTCTTGTTAAGACCAAAGCATTTACAGAGTTTTGTGTGAGTTTAGCAATCAAAGCAGTAACAAAGTTATCTAGAGTACATTCTAACCCCATTTTAGCCAACAGTTGTTGAGCTGAGGCTGTTAATTGTTTTATATCTCAACAAGTAACTAGAATTTATTATCTTGGGGTCCTCTTTTAATGTTACTCCTCTTTTGAGGATGAACTCTTATCTTCCAGGGTTAAATGAAACTTAGAAATCAGCTTGTGAAGTCACTGATGTAGATTTGTAATTGCTATTTTTCATGCATGAAGCTAAATTGCAAACAGGACATGTTAGCATAAGTGTAGCAGTCTATGCTTTTCCCCACGTGAGCAAAGGCATAGGAGCTTGTCATGCTGGTCAGGTGGAACCTCATATATTACATAATTTTATTGGTAATGGCTGTTTGAGAATAAAATATCTATTCAATGCAGATGACCAATTTTGAGTATTAACTTTATGTTGTATATTGAGCACATTAACTGTAAATAAAACAATATATAATGCATATTAATATAATAGAGGCTAGATCTTTGTTTGTTTCTGTTTTAAAAGGCAAGTATTAGGATACAATTTGCTCACTCAACAAAAGCTCATCCAAAAAATTATGAGAAATTTCATGATTTAAAACTATATCTCACTGATTAAAAATTGAGCAAAATGATGAGATGTAAAGGCAGGAGCATTATCCATCTTTAAACAAATAGGGCCTTTAGGAGCAGATCATGCTTGGTTTCTTTCCATGCTCTCTGCTGTAACTTACTTGACATTTTCTATTGTAGATTAAATTCTGTTATTAAATTTTTTCTTTTGTTTTGTGTTTTGCAATAATGCATTAGTAATAAATATTTTGAAGTGAATAAATCATTATAATTCTACTTTGTAATTTTTAAATATTTTTTATTTTGATTAATGATTTAATTTCTGGATCATTGTTTTTTATTGTGGCATGTTTGGATTCTTTTCACACACTATATATATATAAACTTGATACTGCTTGATAAACCTCTCCCATATTTGTTGAATTTCGGATTTGCACACTAGGAATACTCCTCTCATTTTTTCTCAAAAAAATTATTCACGTAAACATTGTGCCCATTGATGTTAATATTTTTCAACTTCACTGTCTAAACATTTTTAAAATAGTTATATAGTGTTCTTTGAGTAATTCATAATTTTCAGTATCCTAATGTTAAATTCTTAATGTTTTATTTTTGTTTTTTTGTCACTTGGCTTTAGCCATGCTTCTCTTTGTTTATATTTGCTGTACTATTTTTTATTTGTTCATTAAAGGAGCCAACAGTAGATTATATACTCCATTTTCACGAAAAAGTTATAAAACATTTAAATAAATAAAAATAGGCAAGAACAGTGCTGCATCCTTGTAATATTTGCTAATTGGGAGGTCATGCAAAAGTACGTCTTGTTTGAGAGAAGTCATAGATATTTAGAAACAGCATGGCTCAAACAATTTTAAAAAGACTTGTGTTGTAGTTCATGATATAGAATTTTTGGGGTAATCTCAAGCATTACACATGAAACATTAAAAGTTGGATGACATAAAGATCCAGAATTGCCAGTACTAAATATGTATCCATGAACAATTAAATAAGAAAATTGAAGAGATACCTCTGCTTTTGTGTTTAGTGCCAACATTTTCCTCAGTATTAAAGCTAGGGACTCAATGAGTGTGCCCATCAATGTCAAATGTTTAAAAATATGTACTTATATACTATTATTATTTAGTTATAAAATATTTTGTCGCTTAAAGTGTTATAAGAAATATATGCAGGACTTTGAATTAAGTGAAAGTTGGCATGCAGATATTAAGTTGTAGGAGCATTTCATTAACACGTAGAAGTCAGAAATTTAGTGAGCAAAATTTTGTCACCAGGGACTGTGTTTTGTGTAGGGTTGATATTATAGTAAAAGTCTCCATATTTTGATTTTATTGAGCGTAATAGGGTCAAGAGTTTTATTTTACCACATAGTGAGGGTATTATGTTCTTCATAAATACTAGTAGAAGGAATACAATACATTGTAAGAACAAAATTTATAATTATATGAAATAATGATTGTTAATTCATTCTATTTAGTCATTTTACCTTGTATATATAGTATAAATTACAATCATATATTTATAAATAAAGTTGTATTTGTCAATAAAGGAAATTCTCATATCACATGAATGTAAAAATATAAAAATCAATTTATTATACTTGATTGTCATGTGTTGAATTCATCCAAATATTATGGCCACAGGCTATGCAAGGTTTTTATAGTCTTTTAAAATGTTTTTACCAAAAAATTTTATAGACATATATGTGTATATTTCTTAGTAAATTTTTTGCTCTTATTTCTTTTTAAGAGTCCATTGCTTCTTTACCCTTGTTGAATATTTATGGTATTATCACTCAAAATCTACTAGTTATTTTCATGTCTCTATGTCATGGTAGACAAAAATAATTTTTGGACACACTTTAAAAAACCCAGAAATGTTTGTATATGTTTTACATTTCTCTTATTCTACTGACAGTGAAGGTAGCTGGTAGATATTTCCTTAATACCCAATACTATCTTATGAAAGAAAAAAGGCTGTTAAAGATTCTTTTCTAAACTTTATTATATTACTCTTATTAATGATGTCCTCCTCTTGGATACTGTGGTCTCTACAAGAATTTGGATAATATTCTCAAGGTAATTTTTTCTGTACATTTTTATTGAACTAATATATTTTTTGGATTTATGGTGACTTTGGACTTACTAATCTGGTACACTCCTGATGTACTTATTTTACCTTAACTTCATCTTATGTATGCAAAATATATTTATCCCAGTCTAATAGGTATTATTTTTTTAAATTTTTGTTTATTTCAGCCAGAAAAGGGCCTAAAACATATATTACATGAAGTGATAAGTGCAAAATATGAAAGTTGTGATCTTGACTATTTACCACAAAAGAAAATATGGAAAACTACAAGTGAGAGTGAACAACAGAAATCATATAAAAAAATCAGGCCTTGTTCATCACCAGAGAATTTATACTGGAGAGAAGCCCTATGAATATAAAGAATGTTGCAAAGCTTTTAGTAAAAAAAAAAAAAAAAAAAAAAAAAAAAAAAAAAAAAAAAAAAAAAAATCTTATTTACCACAGAGGAACACAAAATGGAGAGAAGCCCTACAAATGTAAAGAATGTGGAAACGCTTTTGCTCAAAAATCAAACCTTATTCACCACATCAGAACTCACACTGGAGAGAAGCCCTACAAATGTAAAGATTGTGGCAAAGCTTTTGGTCAAAAATCACACCTTATTTACCACAGCAGAACTCACACTGGAGAGAAGCCTTACAAATGTAAAGATTGTGGTAAAGCTTATCGTCGAAAATCAGACCTTATTTGCCACATCAGAACTCACACTGGAGAGAAGCCCTACAAATGTAAAGATTGTGGCAAAACTTTTGGTCAAAAATCACACCTTATTTACCACAGTAGAACTCACACTGGAGAGAAGCCCTACAAATGTAAAGATTGTGGTAAAGCTTATGATCGAAAATCAGACTTTATTTGCCACATCAGAACTCACACTGGAGAGAAGTCCTACAAATGTACAGAATGTGGCAAGGCTTTCAGTCAAAAATTCCACCTTACTTGCCACAACAGAACTCACACTGGAGAGAAGCCTCACAAGTGCAAAGTATGTGACAAAGTTTTTACTCAAATATTACACCTTATGTGTCACAGGAAAATTTACACTGGAGAGAAACCTTACAAATATAAGGAATGTGGCAAAGCTTTTAGCAATAAAACAGGCCTTATTCACCACAACAGAACTCACACTGGAGAATAGCCATACAAAAGTGAATAATGTGGAAAAGCATTTAATAAAAAATAAAACTTTATTCACCACAGCAGCAGACATCATGGTGAATGTGAAATGTGAATAAAGTAATGATACTTTTAAAGAAAGACTAAACCTTGGGCCTGGGGTTATGGTTCCATGGTAGAATGCTAGCCTTACATGTTCAGATCCTGGGTTCGATCCTCTGCACCACATAAAAATAAATAAGTGAAATAAAGGTATTGTATCCAACTACAACTTAAAAATAAACACTTAAAAAAGAAAGACTAAACCTTATTAACAACAGAATTTATACAGAAAAGAACCCCTACAAATTGAAACAATGTAGCAAAGCTTTTAATAAGAAATTGATTCTTTTCACCACTAGGCTACTTATTCTGGAAAGAATACATCTAAATGTAGAGAATGTAGAAACATTTTAAATTATATATTATATATTACTAGACATCAGAGAAAACACACTGGAGAGAAGCTCTACAAATGAGACCATTGTACCATTACTCTAAGAAAGGGACAACATTTAATCCTCACCACAATAACCATAGCTTAGAGAAAATTTTGTAATGTGAAAATTGACAATGTGACAATTCCTCTAAAATTTATTCAGCAACACTCAGCACCTGTGGACACACACTGGTTAGAGAAAATACAAATGGAAAAAAATGTAGCTACATGTTTCTTAAACACTGCTTATTTTTGGAGAATTCATTGTGCCCAGAAACCCTAAAAAGTTAAATAATATTTCCAAAATGTATTTACATTTTAAATTCATTGAACATCTGAAAACTCATACTAGTGGCGAACATTGAACAGATTTTGTCCAAAATGTATGCCTTATATAACAATGAAACATTTATAATAAATGTGAGAGTATAGTAGAGTTATTATCTATATATTACACCTTGATGTATATGAGGATCAGTAAAATA
Source organism: Urocitellus parryii (assembly GCF_045843805.1). NCBI lineage: Eukaryota > Metazoa > Chordata > Mammalia > Rodentia > Sciuridae > Urocitellus > Urocitellus parryii. The sequence goes on along the minus strand of NC_135537.1, from coordinate 109,171,993 downwards.
CAGAACTCATTTAAGTTTAGAAAACAAGTAGTTGTCTTTAAATTTTGCTTAAATTTATTAAGCATTATCAAGTTATTTTGTAGAAATATCAGTCATAAATATCATATATGCATAGTGAATAAACTTCATCTTTGAAAGAATATAATTGTTTTTCTATATCTAAAATTACTATTTTCACTTTTGAATACTGAGAAAAGAATTATATGAAATCTATTTTTGATTTTTAACACTCAAGTGTAATATTTTAAACTTTAATATTTTTGTATTTCAGTTTAAGTTTAGGTATTTTTATACACTGAGCCACATTCCTAATCCCTCTCTCCACTTTTTCAAATTTTGAGACTGTCTTGCTAAGTTTCTTGAAACCACACTAAGTTGCTGAGGCTGAATTTAAATTTCTGAAATTACTCAGCTTCCCAATTTGCTTGGATTACAAGAGTTATAAGAGTTATAAGAAGGATATAGATATAGGAAAATAAGCCCCAGATTTTCATATCTTGATTTATACATTTTAAAATTTAACTTTTTAACATTTTAACATTTCCTAGTGATTTTAATAGACTGAATTTCCACAAACTTAAAGGTAGCTCTTACATGAAAGAAGAGCTTTATCTTATGTGCATAATGGCCTTCTAGACTTCATCCTCATTGGAGACATTTCATTTTTCATGGAATGAGGTCAATGATCAGTGTTTTCATGTACATTAGTAAATTCTGACATCTTTGTTATTCTATAGGTAGTGTTATTGTCAAGCACAGCAAAGGACGAGGCCCTTGAGCCAAGCTTGAACTCAGAACCTCCAAGGAAAAGAGGTGCCCAACAGAAAGGTAAGCAGAGAGGTTCCAAGACCCAAAGGGAGCAGAGATGTCACGTAAGGTTTTCTCATAAACATTTCTTAAACCAGAAGTTCTCCATCCCAGCTGCACAGATGGCCAAGATTCAACTAATGTAGTATCTCAGGGTTCCCAGGGGTTTCAGAACTGTAGCTCCAGTGGAGAACTGCAGTCCACAGATTGTTAGTGCACACTTCTATGGAACAGTAAACGGAAACCTAGAGTGTAAAGGACCTGCAGTCCCAAGAATTCACCTATTTCCTCCACTAGGACCAGGAGGGAAATGATGGTGGCTTTGTGCCCCACTGGAGACCCAGGAGCCACAGTAAGCTTCTCCAGGGTCTCCTGATCCTGCTGGCACAGCCCCTTGGCTTGCAGGAAGGGAGGGGCCCTGACTTACCCAGGGCACAGAGAGGCTGCCTGAGCCTGCCAACATCAGTGCAGTCCCTGCACCTGCCTGGGCTCGTGAGTTGCCGACAGAAAAAATGGTGCACTTTACATGCCCTGTCTCCTGCCCAAGTGGCACAGAATTCTACCTCATTGACAGGAAAAGCAAGAATACACAGCACAGGTCCAGCTGTCCAGGAGTTATCAGAACAGAGGAAGGACAAACATTAATGTTTAACAGAACAATCATTATTTGCAAAGTTTGTTAAGAGTCACCAGACGTCTCCCACCTGGGGCTTTCCCATTCCTGGTCATCCTTGTCTCTTTCTTCCTTGGTGTGTTTCTGAACCATCTGCATTCCACCAGCTTTCACTGAAATGAAAACAAAAGGCAAGTATGATTAGTCCAGATGGGGAACTGCCTCGGAGGTTTGCCAGTGGCCACAAGTCAGTTTGGAGACCCTGGCAGTGACAATCATTAACTGGGGGTAAGGGGGTAGTGTGGTTTTGAGGAGATTCAATGTGTTACCTGTGAAATGCTATCTCTTACTCCAGATGTTAGAAACTTTCCAAGACTCTGGGGTCCCTTTTTGGTTACCTCTCACATATTTTGTAAGAACAGTCACATAACCAAAGTGTGAAGCATGCGGAGCAGTGGCTGCTTAGTTCTGCACATCTTATTGATACAGGGGCTCCCTAAACCCTGTCCTACCCTGTAAGCATTATTTTCTCAAATACCAGTGATGCTTTTTATAGGTGACATAGCTACAGGTGACACAGAACAGCTACTATGTTAGTCACAGAGCCTAGTCAGGAGTGGCAAAGATTTCCAGAGCAGCCCTTCCCAGGCTGTGCTGTGAAACCCTCCTATTGGTAGATGTTCATTCTGGTTTAAGGAAAACAGCCTCATTGCATTTGGGTATGGTGGCACACGCATGTAATCCAGCAGCTCAGGAAGCTGAGGCAGGAGGATTGTGAGTTCAAGCCAGCCTCAGGAACTTGGAAAGGCCCTAAGCAACTTAGTGAGACCCTGTCTCTAAATAAAACATTAAAAATGGATGGAGATGTGGCTCTGTGGTTTAAGTGCCCTTGGGTTCATATTCTTCACATTGGGTTCAATCTCCCCCACCAAAAGCTTCATCAAGATCTAATTTATGTACAATTCATTCATGTAAATTATATAATACAGTGGTTTGAGTGAATTCAAAGTTATGCAACCATCACTACAATAAGTTTCTGTCACTCAAGCAGAAAATCCCACACCCACAAACAGTTGCTCCCTGTTCACCTGTCCCCCAGCTCCCAACAACCAGTTACAACAGTTACTTGGGCTGGTCTCTTCTGGACACCTGGAATAGAAATGGAATCATAAAACACATGGGCTTGGGTGGCTAGCTCCTTTCAGACAGCACGTGTTCAGGTTTGCCTGTGCTGCAGTGTGAGAGCTCCATCCTTCTCTAGGACAAAACACCCCATCGCACAGACTCACCGCGTTCCATTCCTCTATTCATCACATGGTGGATATATGGGTTGTTTCCACTTTTCAGCTGTTATGGATAATAAGCTTTGAACACATTTTGTGACTTTTTCTGTGTACATATTTTCATTTTCTTAGGTTTGCATTTAGGAATGAATGGCTGGGTCACATATTGACTCTGCATTACACTTGTGAGGAACCAGGATTGCTTTTCAGTTGTGCGCCATTTTCCATTCTCACCGGTGTGAGGATTTTTGCACATATGTCCACACTTGTTATTGTCTATTTAATTATAGCTATTCTAGTGGGTGGGATGTGCTATTTCATAGTAGTTTAATTCACATTTGCCAAACACTAACATGTTAATACTATCTTACAAGGAGAAAGAGAGTGGGACATGGGACCCAGGATCTAATGGGTATAGGAAATACTAGGCTGAACAAAAGCAAATGGGCTTCTTCTAGAGAGATTTTGGGGCCCTTTAGCATAGTAATGTGCAACATGAAGTTTTATGAGGGGCATAGAGCATGCAGTCTCCCCCAGATGTTTCTTTTACTTTTTTTTCTGTGTGTGTGTGTGTGTGTGTGCGCGCGCGCGCGCACGGACACACTGGGGATTGAACCCAGGGGAGCTTTACCATTGAGCAACATCCCCAAACCTTTTTTTAAATTTTGAGACAGGATCTCACTAAATTGTCCAGGCTGGCCTCAAACTTGTGATCCCCCTGCTTCAGCCTACCAGGTTGCTAGGATTACTGGTATGCCTGGCCCCAGATGCATTTGACTCAGTTTTTGTTTTGATCTATTTTTGGTTTTGCAGTAACGCTGTTATCATCTTTTAGCACCATAGTGTCCCATGGGATAGAATTTGGAAATACTATCCATATATCCAAAAAGCTGACCTCACATGGTGGTGTAGAGCTGAGGGTCTCTGAAGAAGCTGCACCCATATAGAAGATCTTGCAGACTGTTTGACTGGCTGAGCAAGAGGACTGCGATTGAGGAGAGATGGAAGATTTCAGATGGGGATCCCAAGCATCTTGGTATTTCTTAGGCTCTTTAGTAGCCACTTAATTTCAACTCCTGTATCTGCCATTATAACGTCAGATAAAACTCTCAGAATAAACCACTAAGCTTTGCAGACCTATAAGAATCCACCAAGCTAAGCATATTTAAGGTAATGGCTAAAACTACAGGAAAGATTTTCTCCCTCTGCTTATAGCCAGCCTACCTGATGACCTACCAAATGTTTGCTAAATGTATTGATTTTTGTTTTGTGGCTGTAAAAGTTGCATGGTGGAGTATGTCATGCAATGCCACTTCCCAGACCACAGTCACTCCTCTTTGGCTTAGAATAAACTATTTTCTTGTTTCCTGTTTCTTGTTTCTTGTTTGCATTTACCCCAGTTTCTTGATGCAGGCCTTAGGGAGTCCCACCCTTGCCCTACTCAGGGCAGCTACTGGGTCTTCGGCCATGAAGCATCCACATCCCACAGTACCATCCATTTGTCACTCCAGCTCCTCCGGAGTCCCAAATCTGGGTGGACCTTGTTGGTTCACAAAAGTCCAGGGCAAGTTGATGATGCTGATGAACAGGAAGAGACTTTGAAGTCACCTCAGGCTCACATGCTCCAAGTTGATTAGTCTTAAATTTCTCAGACTTCAGGAAGACGATGACGCTTGCTTCTCAGGGACAATGGCACCCTAGCAGCTGTCCCTCAGATGAAGGCAAAACAGGCATCAAGTAAAATAAAGGGTTGTGTTTAAACAGTTTAAACAGTGCCCATGCTGGTCTGGGATTGGAACCACAATCTCCCTGTGCCCCACCACTTCTTTCATGGAGCGGGGACATTCTACTTTGGAAAGAAAGAAATAGGATCCTGTTTAGTGATCCGCTTTTTATCCTAGGAATTCATTTCTAATCATTTTGCATCTGACTGTGAGATCTTATGCCTTGTGGTCTCCAACTCATCAAGTCTTTACTTGATAGGCTCTGCTTCTTTTCTCATGTTGCCCATTATAATAAACTTAACCATTTGGGCAGACTTGTATGTGCACTTAGAGTTGTATATGCAGATATTTTGTCACCTGGGGCCCTAGGAGTTAGTCCTCCTGTTGGTTTTTGTCTGCTCCTTCTTGCTCTCGTGCAGGCGACTATGGATCACATACTTGACTTCACCAGGCCTGTCAGGAAGATCTTATGGGGCCCATGGTGTAGTCAGCAATTCTTTCAAGAAATGCTGCTTCTGTTTCTACTAGATCAAGAGGAAGGTGCCTGAAAGTCATTACCAAGGATTTCTTAGACTGGAACAGCCAGACCTGACAGTGTAATCTGAACCCCACTCATAGAAGCCGGCCTCATTTACCAATTCTCAAGGAGATTTGTGCCTCCATTCAGAGCCCATGCTGACATCCAAGGCTACAAGGGCCCTTCCTTGCCATTCCACTGTGTTGCTGGGGAGGGTCCCCTCTGCCATGTCTCCCCCAGGGTTTGGCTTCTGAGCATGAAGCATTATGCTGGAGTCTGGGGTCTGTGAGCCAACTATCATGGTGTCTGAATTTCAGTTCCTTGTTTTTGGTTTCTAAGGATTTTCCTCACTTTAAACTCATATTAAAAAAAAAAAAAAGATAGTTGAGTACAGGAGGCTGAGGAAAGAGGATCACAAGTTCAAAGCCAGCCTCAGCAACTTAGTGAGATGCTAAGCAACTCAGTGAGACCCTGTCTCAAAATAAAATTCAATAAAAGGAATGGGAATGTGGCTCAGGGGTTAAGTTCCCCTGAGTTCAATATCTGATAGAGAGAGAGAGAGAGAGAGAGAGAGAGAGAGAGAGAGAGAGAAATCTATTAGTGGACGGCTTTTAAATTTAAGATTTCCCAGCCTGTATAGTACTCTATTAGAAATGGATTTTGAAAATAAAATTCTGCAGTACAGTAAATGTCTTTCCACTCTCTTGAAATGTAGAATTTGAGAATTATGTTTTTGACCAAAAGAAGGGCCTAGAACCATCCCATGAATTTTTTTTCTTTTTAAAATTCTTTTCGTAGTTGTACACAGACAGCATGCCTTTTATTTTATTTACTTATTTTTATGTGGTGCTGAGGATTAAACTCAGTGCCTCACACAAGCTAGGCAAGTGCTTTTCCACTAAGCTATAGCCCCAGCCCCCATAAAATGTTTTTCACAATACATTTTTCTTTTCTCACACCTTGATCCCATGCCCTTCAGAAATTGATTAGAGATTTTTTTTTTGTTCCACCAAAATGCATATGTTGAAGTCTTAACATCTTAAATAGTGTGCCTTTAAAGAGGTAATTAAGTTAAAACTAGGTCAGTTCCTGAACCAATAACACTGATGTGCTTGTGGGGTACCCCAGACTGTAGGGATGGACAGGGGCTTTCTGGTACGTACATACACACAGGTGGAAGTGCTAAAACTTGAGTCCCCAATATGCTGCTGAACTTGCACCCCAGATGGAAGGAAGGGAAAGTGCTTCTGAGCAATGAGAATCCACTGTGAAGGTGCTAAGGCACTCAGGCCACAGAGGGCCACTCCATTCACTTTCCAGAGACTGTTGTGGCCCACAGGCCCTGAGGGCTTTGTCTCAGCTAGAAGGGCTGGGTGTGTCTTCCATAGCTTTATACTCCATTCAGGACACAGCTTTGACCTCAATGACAAACTGGGTGGGGAACTGGGAGGGTCGGTGGGCAGATAACCATATCCCCTTCAAGCTGAGAAGTGTGACGGTCAGCAGTGTAGGGAATCTAGAATTTAGGAAAAGAAATTAGTTCTAAAAATGCCAGGGGAATGTAGGATCCCTTGCCTGGAGGTACTGGAGAAGCCCAGCAGTGAGGATTGTTGGCTGAGGCAGGGACTGTCAGGTGTTTGCCTATCCAACTCCCAGTGTCCCTTGCAATTGGTTTGGGGCCATTTAACTGGGTCCTAGACAAAGGAATGGGAAAAGTGACTGGTGGGCAGCATAGTGCTGTTCATCTCAGGACCTTAGATGTGCTATGTGGCAAGGGGAAATCAAGGCTGTGAGTAAGAGGCTGATCAGCTGATCTGATCATGAGAAGATTGCCTGCATTATCCACATGGCCCATGTGATCACAAGGGTCTTCAAACATGTAAGAGGTACAGAAAGAGTCAGGGTTGTTGGATGTGAAGGAAGAAGGATGTAAGCAGCCACTGTGGCCTCTGCAGATGGAGAAGGGACCACAAGGTGAGTGGGTGCCTCTGGACTCTGGGAACGGCAGGGGAACCGTTCTCCCCCGAAGCCTCCAGAAGGACCAGCCCAGCTGACACCTTGACTCATATTGGACTTCTCACCTCCAGAATCATAAGTTAATAAAGAAGTGAATTATTTTGCAGTTACTAAAACAAACACAGTGGCCTGTTTCCCACTTGACTTTAAATAAATACACTCATGTGTAATGATTTTAAGTTTACAGTGGTTTTAAACAATAACAAGGTTATTGTGTTTTGCTATAGTAGTCATAAAAACTAACCCAGTGAAGCATGCCGCTTGCGGGCCCCAAGCATGCTGACCCACACTTATCCCCCTCTGTAGTGGCTTTGCCTTGAAACAGCAGTGTCCTGCAGCAGGAGGGGTCTGGGCCTCTGTACTGTTTCTTGTAGAGGGTCGCCCAGGAAACAAATAAACCTTAATTTGTTCAGCTCACTTACTGTACTTTTTACAAAAGTGAATATCCTTTATATATATACAAAGACTTCTGAGGTTGAGAAGGGGAAACTATTCATAAAACCAAGTCAGAACGCACAGAGCACTGGCTGAAATGAAAAGGACACACATAGAAGATGTTAGAAGGGGAAAATAACCAAAGGTGGCTAGGGAACAACAGCAAAATCTAGAAAGGCTGTGTTCCAGCCTGACCAGAAGCTTCTTAAAACAAAACAAAACAAAAGAACAACAGAAAAAAAAACACAATAACTGAAGGCTATTTTCCCCTTGGCATGCTGGAACCAAAAGCACACCTCTGACCTGCATCTAGCTGAGAACATGAGGACGCTGTTGGGCAGTCTGTGACTATATGCTTAATACAATAAAAAACAATGGAGCTTCACATTTGTATCAGTAGAATGGCCTGGATAACTTGAAAACCCTCCTACAGGAAGATAATTGAGGGAGAAATGTTACCTACAACATTATAAATTCTCCCTTAACTCATGACTGACCAACTGGTTCATATTCATATATTCACTTGACTTAGTTCTATGCGGGGGGGGGGCTCCTACTTTTTGAAGAAAACTATATAACATTAGTAACATTCAATGCTATCATATCAGATTTATGACACCTCACTGACACATGGTTTTGGCTCCTCTGAAAAATGGGGACAGGAGAATGTGGCCAGCAACATGTATTTATTCACATCACTGCCAAAACCCACAGAGACTGGCAGAGATGAGTAACAGTATGGCTTGTAATCATGTCCTCCTTTCTGCTGTGGAAGGCTATTGCTACTGTTGGGGGAAATAGCAAGGAATCTCACTACTTTTAACTTTGTTAATCCAGTTTTGCAAAACTTCTCATAAAATAAGCATTCTTCACCCCATTTCTCTGCAAATATTTTGTAGCGGAGAACAGTGGTGGGGTCTCCAGTCACTAAATGGATTTCTTCTGCAAAGAGTTGGCAGAATGTGGTGTAGGTCATCCATCACTCTCAAGTGACGATACTTTGTATCTGAACAGAACCTTCCTTTCACACTAACCAGAAGCCTTTACAAACTGCCCCAATAATATCACACCTTCAGAGGCAGCATCTGGCAAGTGACAGGGTCCCCTGTCTGGCTGTAAGCAGCAAAGGCCCTTCAGCCTGGTCCCCTAGTCACATACTCCAAACAGTTTAGACAGTTTTTTAAATGGCACTGTCCTCAGGGTCCCAATGATAAGGTGACTACTAATTTAATTACAGTGCCAAGTGCTTAGAACTATGCTGGCACAGTATTACACCCAGCAAATTACAGTCACCATTTCCTGCATTCTGCAACCTAAATGAGGGAAGGTGACCGCTTGCACCATTAGCACACAATGGAGAGGTCTCACACAGGGAAGTTGGAGGCTTACCATGCTTTGGGGAATAGAAGGTGAGAAAGGGCCTGAAGTAACTCCCAGGAGAAAGCTGTTTGTGGAGTATCTCATGCCAGGCACATTGGGATCCCTGGGATTTAAAGATACCAATAAGACCCAGCCCTGGAAGCCAGGAGAAGAGAGGCAGACAGGGGGAGGTAAGTGCAATAAAGAAAATGGGACTACTGTGGCGAGAGGGAAGAAGGGACCTGATCCAGAGAGCAATAAAGAGAAAACACAAAAAGAACAGCAAGACAGTCACTGTAAGAAAATTTTATTATTTCTGATTAAGGATTTAAGCACAAGTTTGTTATCTAATTTAAGCATTTAATAAAAGTGTTCCCAAAGTTTTCAAGGCAATTATTTTAATTATGAATTATGCTCTTGGCTATCTTTGATGATTATTATAGTGGCTGGCAGAATGGCTTACTCTTTAGCAACACCAGACTGAAGAACATTGGGAGCTTCCTGGGAAAAGAGGCTTGCACACAGGTCCTCTGTAAACTGGGGAAAGCATGCCTCCCAAGAGCACTGCAGAGCCAATATTGCAATTTCCAACTACTGTACCTTCCAAGTACCTGTCTACCTAGGCCTCTGGGCTCAGAGCCCAGGGCCTTTCCTTCAACTCTGGCTAAGTCTTATTGGCCTTGAAAATGCTGTGTGACAGTGACAGCTACCCAAAGCACTCCTGCTAGACTTGGGCCCCACAGTTCAGAAATCCCTGGAGTTTACTGTGGTTAACTGACCTGGGGGCTTTGATCCTGAGGAGGGCAGCTGAGAGCTTGGAAGAGTCACAGCAGCAAAGGCTATGTGCTGGGACTTATCCAGAGGAAGATCTTCATGCCATTCTGGGATTTTACATTTGAGGAAATCTGAGTCCCAGAGAAATGTAGTGGCCTGTCTCCAAACTTAGAACCCAAGTTCACTGTTACATAGGTGCGAATAAATTGCCTCTTCTCTTGTTAGGCATAAATAAATCATTATTGTTTTAATTCAAAAGCCTTGTAGTTTACAATTCAAGCAAAATTAGAATTCTGCATAAATATTTCTCCCAGAGTTAACATGTACACTTGATAATTATGATCTTAAAAATATCCATATGGATATGTCTTTATATGCAATTTAATTACTGCTACTTTGATTTGGTATCATTCCAGCAAATATATTTGAATGAATTCACTACCCTGGGAGAGTGGACAGTCTCAGGAAGACTGCTGCTGCAAGGTTCTGGGGTGTCAACCCTACCATGAGGGTAAATAAAGGTGTTCCTCCCAACACAAAAGCACAGAGCTACAGGCAGCTGGGCAGGGACACCTTGCTGTAGGAATTAAAGATCAGAGCTATCCTTAAAGGAAATCCCTTCGAGGGTGGTTTTGCTTGTGTTTTGTATTTTGTTTTTCTGTGCTACTGATAGCACTCAGGGCACCAGGTACTCTGTCTCTTAGCCATACCTTAGCTCTTTGTTTTTGTTGTTATGAGCAAAAGCTCCCAAAACCATTTCCATTACAGTGGGACACTTTTCTAACAGGTCCTGATAAGTCCTCTTGGAACAGTCAGCCATTTTTTTTTTTTTAATTCTAGTGCAAGTTGTTGCTGTTGAGAGGCTGTCACTAGTGATGTATATTCCTCCTCTGCAGTGTAACATATTTAAAGAATTGTCCCTATTCCCTGTAATGAGGCAGAGAATTTGTGTCCTACAGTGGGAGACAGATTACGAATTCTTCACTATTAGATGGCATAGATGTGTCACAAAAAAAAGCTTCAGTCCTCAGAGGATTTGTCAGCATAAGATTGAGTTCTAGTACTGACGTTTGCAATTAAGACCCTAAAAGAACCCCAAACCTCAATGTGACCTGTCTTCTGTCACCTAAGTACTTTGATCTGCTCACCAGGTGTCTTTCCATATGGATCCACTGTCCCTTGAAAGGGCAGCAGAAATGGAAATCGACCAGTCTGGAAAACATCAGAGCAAACAGAACTGTGAGCAGAGAGAGAGAAGGCCCCAGTGAACTCAAAGGCTGCTTAAATTCCTATATTCTAAGAAAGATGGCTCTTTCCTGAGTTTAGCTTGTTTGGCTCAGAAGATTAGCATTTTCTTTCTTTTTTTAAAGCACATTTGAAAAACAAAGCTGAACGTGAAAGAAAGTAGGGTAAGAGAAGTCATACTCAGTGAATAAGGATGAAAATGATTTCTGCCCCTTTGGTTCTTTTATCAGTACCCAATGCTGTCGGGCTACAATTAATCATCCCGATATTAAAAACACAGACTCCTGTTACTCTTTAAAAAGGAAAAAAGAAAGAAACCCTGTACATTCTTAGTAAACAATAACAGCTCAAACTTTGTCTTTTGTAAAGTTGTGCAACTGGGCTTAGGCCAATGTCATTAGCAAGCAACGGTCACAGATAGACTATGTGTCGCACTCGTCATGACAGCGGGTCTTGGCGGGCGCCAACCGCAGCGGGTGGTGCAGCGGTGGAATCCCGCACAGGCCTGCGGACCGCGCCCGGGCGCCCGCGCTCGGGCATCAGGGCTCCCAGTTCCTCCAGGGCCTCCTGCGCCCAGCGCCCCCGAGAGTAAGCGGCAACGAGTCAGTACCTGCAGGCGGGTGTCCAGCTTTAGTCTGTAGTTTCCCTTCGGGAGGCGAAGACATGGTGCCACCGGAGTTCCGTGGGGCTGGGCGGCCGCGTCGACGCGGCTGGCGGACCTGAAGGGAGTGTGTGTGCGAGAGCGAGAGTATGCGCAGGGGGCAGGCCAGCCCGGAGGGCACGCCTCCTCCCCCCCCTGCGGGGGCGTGGCTGATGAGCGTCAATGTGGCACGCTCCGCCCTCCTGCACCGGGAGCGCCGACGTCACTGCGGTCGCCCTGCACCGCCGGCCTCCTGCGGGCCGTGCCACGTTGGGGATAGTGGGGAGGAGCGAACGGGAAGGAGGGCGTGGCGTTCGGTTTTAGGGGAAATAGGGGTCTTGGCTGGCTGAGGACCTGGAGAGTAGCTGGTGACTAAAAAGGGCCCAGCTTGAGAACACTCCCTCCTCCAAGAAACCGCTCCTGCCGCCAGTGTCCCCACGTGGACGGCCACGCAGTGGGGAGCTGAGATCTCTCTCGTCCTGAAGTCCTCAGCTAGACCCCTGATGGGACCCGGGGTCGGATTTTGTTAAGAGACGACGCAAAGGATGAGCCTGCTCCCCAGGAGAGAAAGGCAGCGCCTGAAAAGGCGAGTTCCCAAGCGGCTGGGTGGGTGCGGCCTTGGAGCTGTGGTCTCCCTGCTGTGCGGCCTCGCGGGTCTCCCCAGCGCCCTGCAGCTCCAGGGACTCCAGGCCCGCCATCTCCTTGGCTGGATTAGCAATCAGACATGCCCAAGACGTTGGAAGGAAACACCATCACCTCTCTTGGCTGTATGTTTGTCTGTGATGACAGAAGTGTTCAAAGTGGTCAGGCACCTGGCACCTTCTTACCAGCAGTCAACCTGGTTTTCAGTCAGCTCCCCTGTGGCTTCCCCCAATTGCGGGAAAATCCCTTAGACAAGGTCACACATGACCTCCATGCTGCCAAATCCAGTGGTCACTCTTCCATTGATTCTACATGACCTCTTAGCAGTACTTTGAAGAAGCCATCAATCCTCCTGTTCAGCTTCAGGGATGCCATGTTAATGCCTCGTCTTGCAGTTTTGGGTCCACCCTGGATGTACAGTCTAGATTTCTAAATATTTGAGTGTCCCAAGCCTCAACATTGCTTCCCGCCCCCGCCGCCCCTTTCCCTAGGCTTAGATGGTGTCTTTGCCTGGGTTCTGCTGCTACAACAATATCTGAGAAGGGGTTAAAGAGCAGAGATTTCTTTGGCTACTGGTTCTGGAGGCTGAGAAGTTCAAAGGCACAATGATGGCATATTGGTGAAGCCTTGGTGCAGCAACACCTCAGAGTGAAAAGTAAAAGGGTGAGGAAGAGGGCTGAACTCTCCTAATGAATTCACTGTAAGGGTGACCCCGTAAAAGCAAACTTGATTCATGGGGGCATAACTCTCATGACTTAATGACTTCCTATTGAGCCCCCATCTCCTGCATTGTTGCATTCAGGATTAAGTTCAACACTTGAACCTTGGAGGAAGGTGTCAAACCATAGAACATCTTGGATGCCTTCTATCACAGGCAAGCCCACGAGTATGACTTTCATCCACATGCTTACAGATCCCAGCCCTGCAAACCTATTTCTGTATCCTTGATATCTTGACTGATACATTCCATTGGCTCTAAAACTCCATCAAAGAAGATGCCTCCTTCAGGGCTGCCCAGTTCTTTGTGTCAGGCTACACACACTGATGCTGGCCATATGCTGATCTTGCACTCACCCTCCATGTTTCACTATCACTAATGGCTGTGGGCCACCTCATGGTTGTGATACATTGTCATTGTCTTGCATTCACACCAGAAGTTGCAAACCAGTAAGAACAGCTTAGAAGGAAATCCTGGAATAACAGAGAAGCACTTTTCTCCTCTGTAGTACTGGGGATCAAATCCAAGGCCTCACACATACTAGACAGGCATTCTACCAACCCAGCCCCAAAGTGCTCTTTTCACTAACACCTTTGAAGGAACAGAGAGAATCCAAAGACAGTGCTTTGGATTTTGAACTGAGAAGCTTTAAGAATACCTAACCAATTAATTTTATGAATATTTTCCTTTTTCTGTATCTATAAGACTAAAAATTCAAGGCTTAACAATTGTAAAAATAATTATTTCTAAGAAATACAAAATAAAAACTTTAGTTTGAAAGAAAAAATTATATTAAAGATTAATTGCCAATGTTTTCCTCTTTTTGGCACATAAAGTAGCAGGCATCAGCTGTGGCATCTCAGACTCAATAACAAACAGGATTGTTAGGGAACACTGGGGTAAAAGGAGGAGATTTCTGAGGAAAAAGCAGAGTGACCCAATGGTCTGGGAGCCACATACACCAATGGGATGGCCTGAGGCCTGAGAGGACTAGACTGATGCGGCCCTCTAGTGTAACAGCATGTACAGTGCCACATGTTCAGAGCAGAGTTCCTGGTCACCTACTTACCCACCAATAGCTTCCTCTCTGGAGCAGAGGCTAAGCTACTCCAGCAGTGTGCCAACTGGGCAGCATTCCTGCTGAAGAAGACACTGTCATTTAAGGAGGAATTGAACTTAGGTTTAAAAACACAGATTTTCAACCTCCCTTGCAGGGGGTGGTGAGGTGTCGCATTTCTGACCACTGAAAAGTACTTGGAATCTGTGGAGGGAAAGCAGAGGACAGTGTCCTGGTTTGAATCTGGAATGCCTCCCAGGAGTTAAGAGATGAGGCTTTTGAGAAGTGACCTCATCAAAGCCATTGAAGCCAAGTGGACCATAGGGAGGTGGGACCTTGTTGGATGAGGAAGGTCACTGGGGCCTTCCCTGGAGTGGTCTTTCTTCCATTCTGACCCATCCCCTCTCTTCACTGTGACCATGAGCTGAGCAGTTTTCCTCCCCCACACCCTTCTGCCATGGTGTTCTGCCTCACATTCTGCCCAAGGCCGTGGAGACTTTGGGCCACTGACCACTGACTGAGAGCTCTGAAGCCATGAACCAAGATAAATCTTTCCCATCAGGTATTTTGATAACATAACAAATGAATTATCACCTTGAGGCAGCCAAAGGCTTGAAAACCACACGTGAAGGATGGCAGGGCACAAGGCCAAAGCACATGGGACTTGAAAACAAGTCCCTGTTATATGGAGTCCTTGTGCTTAGAGGCTGTGTGGATGGCCAGATCCAAGCTAGAGACCTTGCAGTCCACCAGGCATAGCATGAGGGGGCCCTGCCCAGCTGTCAGCTCATCTCTTCTGGCTCCAGTGGCCACACTGTCCCACGTGATGCTCCTTTAGTCGGACAAGCTGATTCTTCCCTTCAGGCCTTAACATCAACCATTTCCATCACTAAGAACCATCTCTCCAGATCCTGTGTGATCGACTCCATCTTGTTTTGTAATCAGCTTCCTGAGGCCTTGTCTTGACCCATTTCCTGTGAAGAAGCCACACAGAAGCTCAACTGATACCACTTTTACTGATTGAATAGCTTTTCATCCTTGTCTTAAATCCCCCATGTAACTGTCTGCTCACCCATTGTCTTTCTCCATTGATGACAAGGTCATCTCCATCTGTCCATCTGTCCTGCTCCTGTGTCCCAGCTCCCAAAGCCATGGTGGACACCGCAGCAGTGTTCAGTAGTATCTTCTCATAATTCTGCAGCACAAACACAGGATTTCTTCCAACTGTTTACCTGAATGAAGGGAGCACAGGAGGACTGCATAGGGAATGAGGAGGATGCCCAGAATCAAAAGGCAAATGCCTCTAATCTTTCCTGATATTTACCTTCACTGTAAACAAGGGAAGCGTGTGCCTGCCTGCCTTGCTTTGCTTTTCTCTTCTCTCCCTTCCTTCCTCTCTTTCTTTCCCTCCCTCTCTCCCTTCCTTCATATCTCTCTCTCCCTCCTTCTCTCTCTCTCTCTCTCTCTCTCTCTCTCTCTCTCTCTCTCTCCCTCCTCTCTCTCTCTCTCTCTCTCTCTCTCTCTCTCTCTCTCTCTCTCTCTCTCTTCCATGTGCTACTGAAGATTATAACCAGGGACTTGCCAGTGTGCTGCCCTGAGCTACCATTTCCAGTAGTTTTTAGAAAATTTGAGACAGGGCCTCATTAAGTTGCTACAATTGGCCTCACACTTGTGCTCTTTCTCCCTCAGCTTCCTGAGTGTCTGAGATTACTCAGATGTGTGCATCACTGTTCTAACTTCTAAGTAGGTTTTTCTCTGGTCTTATGTTGTTTTGAAACAATGGCATCCAATCTGATACTCCTTAATGGGAGTCCTGTAAGCACTGGGAAGAGTGTTTGAAGAAGAAACAGAATTACAGATGCTCTTTTCCATGTGTATACTTTGTAACCTTGGTTATATCAAGACATGAACTTGAATATCTCCTGTGCTAGTCAGCTTTCCACCACTACAACAAACACCTGTGATAAATTAATTTATACATATATAAAAAAGGTTGGGCTTTGGGAGAGAACACCTACCAGCATGCCTGAGGCCTTGATTTTGATGTCCAGCATTGTAAAAATCAATCAATCAATCAATCAATAATAAAAGTTTAAAAAATAGAGAAAAATCTTCATTTTGGCTCATATTTTTAGAGGTTCTAGTTCAGGAGGGATTGACTTCATTGCTGTAGGGTCGGTAGTGAAGCAGCACATCATGGTGGGGGTGCATGGTGGAGTGAAACCATTCACACTGTGTTCTGAGGTTCCATCATCCCTAAGGACATGCCCCCAGTGGCCTGAAAGCCTCTCACCAGAAGCCACCTCTTAAAGTTTTGATCACCTCCCAATAGCCCCCAACTGGGCACCAAGCCTTTACCACATGGGCTTTTGGGGACATTCCAAATGAAACTGTAGGACCTCCCCAGGAATGGAGAGTTCAGGGCTTTGGATCAATGCACTATCTCTGTGTTATCCCATTACTGCCCATGGGTTCCTGAGGCATGGTGACATCTCTGCTCTTCTTGATGGAGAAAATGAGCCTTTGAAGGGCAATATTGGTACCTTAGTGGGAAGGCCCTAGAGAGTCTGCTTTTGCCACCATTCCCACCTCATGATGCAAACCATATTACCCTAGAGAACATCTTGTTAGTACTGCAGTGGGAGTTTTTCACCAGCCTTCATAAAACGCAAGAATTGTCACATGTCATATTATACTGACCCCATGCATCAAACAGTTGCATGAACCTTGAATGCTTATTCCTGGTTCTGTCTTATAGTGCTGCTGTCTGGTGAATGAGAACTTTTACAGTGTTAGTCCTTCCACAGAATCTCTTCCATTATTCATTTATTCTCATAAAGGGAGGGCAACAGTCATTTTCAACTTTGCTTTGTAACATCCAGAATGATGTTATTTTTCTTCCTTTTTTTCCTTCCTCCTCCTCCTCCTCCTCCTCCTCCTCCTCCTCCTCCTCCTCCTCCTCCTCCTCCTTCTTTGTGATGGGGATTGAACCCAGGGCCTTGTGCATATTAGGCAAGTGTTTTACCACTGAGCAACATTCCAGTCTGACAGGCAGGATTTTTTTTATAATATATTACAGAGGCTTTAAATAAACTCAATTTAAATATAATGTATTTTGCATATGCACATCTACACTAGAATACTTGAAGAGGATACACACCTTCTGTCCCAAAGCCAAATAAAAACGACAGAGCATCACTTATCACATATATTGCCCCCCACATGAGGAATCTCTGGAGGTTTCATTGTCATTTTGTCACAGGGTAATTGAGAAACACTTTGGGGAACTTTTCAAAAGAAGTTCATCAGCTAATAAAGAACACAGAGATAAACTTTAGTCATATATGAAGTTTTATATTAGTAAAAGATATTTGAAGGAAAAAAATATCCAATCTGAACCTTGGCAAAATATCCCTCTTATCTTTATTTGGAAGTTAGAAAATAGAAACTGAAAAAAGATGACAGTAATGCAACCATGAATACTGATTTCCCACCGAATTTCGAAACGCTTGAGAGTTATTTATGAAAAATGTGTCTTAGCTAGAAACTAGGGAAGGGGAGGGATAAATTGTATTTATGACTCTTCCTCTGAGTCATTCTTTGACCTTGTGCAAGCTCCTTACATATTCTGTGATTATAATTCTGCACTGGAAGCAATAATACTTATCTTACTTAGGGATTCAAATAGTTATTCAATATTATGTCTTAGCATTTATCTCCTTGTATGAAATTTCTTACAAGGGTATATGAATTGCTATAAGTTAAAAAATAAACATGACAAAGACATCAAAAATAAAGAGGCTTTCAGCAAGACAAAATAATCTCCATGGAGCTTGAAATTTGAAATTGAAGAATAACATGTTTTATTACCTACTCCCCTTTTTTAAAAGATTCTATCTAGGAGGCAGCAGCATGGGGACATTTTTTTATAATCCCTCCTTCCTTAAACAAAACAAAACATGAAACCTTTCAACAGGCTCTTGAGGGTTCAGTGTGTCATATCTGGGAGCACAGTAGAAACAGCAGAAGGGCTGCTTATCTGCCTTTTCTAGCCTGAGAGGCTCTGCTCAGACTTTTCTCATGAGCTCCGTCTGGAAAGAGAGCCTGAAAGTGACTGACCTAGGTGTCTGGAACTAGTGCTGAGACTCAGCCTTCCAGAATGCTCCATCCTCTCCAAGTCTCAGTGCTGCTGCCTCCACACAGGGAGAGTAATGCCCCCCCCCCAGGATGTTTACAAGAGGCACAGTTGATAGTGCTCAGGATTCTTTGTCAACCTGAAGGAAATAAACAAATCTACTAGAAGCACATTGCTTGTTGGTGAGAGATTTTAGAGAAACAGCAAAGTGAAATAGACTTAGAATACGAGGCAGAATGTGATGGTATTCTAGGAAGGGTCTCACTGGTGCTGTGTGGGGAGGAAGGGTGAGGATGAGCAGATGCCACAGCAGGAGATGGACCTGAGACTTTCCCCTTGGCAGGAGATAGGGGTATTCAGACGAAGGAGACCAGAAAGGAGGCGTGGAGGTGGGGACAGAGCCTGGCCCCAGCAGACCTCCAAGCAGCAGAGCTCCTTCTGGGTCAGTCTGAAGGGAAGGCAGGGGCCCCTCACCTGTGTGGCCTTCATTCTCTTGCCGGGAACCACAGGAAAATTCCACTGCACACTAGAGAGAGAAGAAGAGTGGGAAGCAACAAATAATATTCAAAAACATAATTTCGACTTCAGTTTGGTGCAGCCACTCTGGAAAGCAGTATAGATACTGCCTATCAGGCTTTCCTGGAATCTGATGTCAACAGATAAAGATGCTCCTCTTCTCCAACCTTGTCTTACTGGTCAAGAAGGGAACACTTCACCTCCACTTGTGCAATTCCATGCCTCACCTAGCCCCTGGCCACCAGCTCCTTATACCCTGTAAAATGCCAAGTTGATAAGATCTCAGCTTTCTTGTTAGAGGCCCACACTGTGCTTGGTGACAAGTGACAGAGGCAGGTTCTGTTATTTTCCTGTTATACAAGCTGTACAGCTGAATAATCCCCCGATTTCTGAGGCTCTGCAATGTTAACATGCTGGAAAAATATTGGCTCCCATTCCTGGGACACATTTTCAAAGCCAAGCCGGGCATCATGGCACTTCTGCTTCAGGCAGGGTGGCGGGGGCTGCGGGGGCTGGCTCGTATGCCCCTTATCCCTTCCAGTTGCTCAAGCCAAGGCGAGCCTTTTGAAGAGACTCCTTCATCTTCTCTAGAGGAGTGAGTAAACCATGGTTCAAGACCAAATCCAACTGGCTGCCTGTGTTTGTCCCTCACTCCTGGAGCACTGCCACACACTCTGCACGTGGCAGGCGGGATGCTGCCCTCCCTAGCAGGAGCAAGGCTGGAACTTGCAGCGAGATGGTACGGCTGCACAGCCATGCTGTCCATTTGGCTTTTTATGGGAGGATTGTGGAATCCTCTGTAGAGCAGGGTTTCCAGAGTGTGGTCCCTGGGAGAGTAACATCAGCTTCACTGAAGGCTAGTAAAGAAATCCAAGTTCTCACTCTGGCATACTAAATCAGAAACTGGGGTGGTAGGCCCTGCTGGTGAATCTGACCCACACTGAAGGTTGAGAACCACTGGGTATCACGTGACCCTAGTTTCAAGGCAACACCAGGAAGTTAGGAACCTGTGGCAGTTTTCAATTCCTAGTATGTCCTTATTTTTTCACAATTGCTTAGAAAATGAATGTTGTGTGTTGTGATGTGTTGGCTGAGGAATTTTAAGAGGCTGTTTGCAGTGGTGTTAATGATTAAGAATTGCATTCCTGCAGAAGAGATCATTAGCTGACTTCATAAGACTTACGAGGGCTGACATTTAGTTCATTGATTTATGCACATTGCATCGATGTCCCTTTATGAAGTTAAATCTCTTTAAATTAATTTTTGATCACACTTGAGCATGAGACACTGACTAACAATGTGCACTAGTGGGCTGCGATAGTAGAACAACTCCCATGCAGTCCCAGGGGCCGCCGATGAGCCTGATTTAACACATCCATGAAAGGCACAGAAAGGCATGACTATGGGGGTGTCCTTCTGTTGGGGGTGTCACAATGCTGCCTCCAATTGCCCTTGTCTGTTTGTTTTGTGCTCTGTGATGGAATGCCACAGACTGGGTGGTTCGTGAGAAACAAACAGTTATTCCTCACAGTTTCAGAGACTGGAAAGACAAGGTGGTTTGACTTTAACCTTTGTTTCCAGTTTTGCTTTATTCTCCTGCCTGAGTCTGGGGAGCGCCCGCTCCCTCTGTGACCTGGCAGAAGGTGCCACATGGTGATGGGGAGGGAGGCACAGGCAGGTGGAGGACAACAAATCCACTCCTGCAGTGACGTCCACTCTCCAGGAGCTCAGGCCTAGTAACCCAGCTGCCTCTTACAAGTCCCACCTCTCAACCCTCTTGCTTGGAAGTCAGTAGTAACCCATTGACTTTGAGGGAGGCCTTCAAACCATGGCAAGCTCCTCCTCTGCTGGGGAGAGTGCGCACCAGGGTCACACACTGAACTGCATTTCAAGGTTTGGGATGTCTGAGAAGAAAAGGTAGGGATGACGTGGGAGGGTGAGCCCTGGGCGCCAGCTGCTGCCATCTCCATCTGTGGCTGAACAAGGAGAGAGGAGATTCCACCAGGCTTCTCTGGACTGTGGCCTCCTGACTCTTGTTTCTAGGCACTCAGAATTGAAAAGGCTTAACCAAGCCTCTTCCTTTGCCTTTTGTTTAGGGCTTAGTAATTATTAGCACCCGGATTTTCTTTCACTTACCTGTATCCCTCATGCAGATGGGATTTTCATGGGCCACCCAGTAATTTTGTTTTCATAAAATCAGTCAAAAGAAATGAATGGCACCCGAATTCCTGGTGCTTAGGTAGAGATTCACCGTTAGGACGACAGGAAGAGATTTCAACTCTGACCACACTCACTTCACTGGTTCCACAGCTTCACACAACTTTTAAAAATTATTATAGACAGCAGGAGGGTTCACAGATCACAGTTTTCATACTTGGATGGTGATGGCTGTTACAGCCTCTGAACAAAACCTGCATATTTATGCTAAAGCATTGTGCACACATGTCACCCTAAAGTTTGTCTGAAATAGTAGCACACTGGTTTGACTTTAACCTTCGTTTCCAGTTTTGCTTTATTCTCCAGTAGAAGGATTGAGGTGCTTCTCTACTGTGGAGTTGGTAAACTACAACCTGTGGGCCAAGTCCTGCCTTGATTGGAACTCAGCCATGCCCAATGGTTGACATATTGTTTATGACTATTTTTTGTGCCTCAATAGCTGTGTTGAGTTACTGTGACTGAGGCCATGTGGCCTTCAAAGAAAACTACCTTAAATGTCCCTCATGGAAAGATTGACAGCCTCTGGTCTTCTGTGTCACTAGCCAAGGCAGAATTTCAGGGCTAGAGATGCATTTATTGGTAGACACTAAATCAGGTGTGGATGTGTTCCTCTCTGTATTGGCTTTGCCTTAGGTATCAGTGCAGAAGCAGAAGGAAAGCACTTGGTACTCAGTGTTTAGAATAATGGACCGTGATGAGTTTTCCATGATTTATTTTTAACCCTTATTCCTATTCAAACGTGATAGAAAAGGATCCTTCCAGAGAGTGCTATCTATAGAACCCTGAGCGCAAACTCCTTAAGAAAGAATGTCCTAGTGAAATGGCTCATGCTGTGTGGAAGCTCCTTTGACCAGAATGTTGGAGGCAGCCTCTAAAATAAGCTCCAGCGACCCTGCTCTTGTGTTCACGTCATCACATCATCTCCCTGCCTTTGGGCTGGATCTGAAATCTGGCTTCTAATAAAGAGTAAAGTAAAAGTGGTGCAGCATCACAGCTGAGAGTGGGCTGTGAAAACTGCTGTGACTTCATCTTGGGTCCACTCTCTCTACCTTTGCTCACCTTGGGGGATGCCAGGGCAGTCATAAGGCAACCCTGCTGCTATGGTTTGGGTCTGTCTCCTGCCAAGTGTGAGTTGGAAACTCAAACCCTAGTTCAACAGTGCTGGGCATTGAAGCCTAATGAGAGATGTCCAGACCACAAGGGTAGAGAGAATGGATCAATGACATCATCATGGGACTGGGCTCATTAGCAAGGAATGGATTTCATGTGGAAGGATGAGATTAGTAGTTTCCTACCCACTTTCTCACCTTCTCTTTGTCTTTCAGCATTGGATAGTGCAACAAAACGGCCCTTGCCAGAGGTGGCCCTTCCTTCCTGGACTTCCCACCTTCCAGAGCTTGGAGCCAATACATTATTGTTCATTACAATTGCCCAATCTGCAGATGTCTGTTATAGCAGCACAAATAGAGTGAGACACTGTGAAAAGGCCCATGTGGCAAGAGACCAAGCCATGCCAATGACCACACAAGTGGCCTTGGAAGCAAATCCACACCCACCACTCTAGGCTGAGCCTCAGATGAGACCACAGCCCTGGTTGACAGCTGACTGCAACCTCACAAGACCCAGCCCAGCCACGCCTACACTCCTCACCCAGAGACTGTGAGATTAAAAATGTTTGTTGTTTTAAGCCATCGAATTTTAGGGTCCTTTGTTCCCCAAGAGGGAAAAACTCAGATAAACTAGGGAATGATGCCATTTTCAGGCAATGTAACTTACCCAGTTACATTACTTTAATAGTTAATAGTAATTGACAAGTGTTGCACAGGGGAAGGTAAGTCAGCACCCTCTTTAAGTGCAGTTGTCCCTTTGTATTCAGGGGGAGTAAGTTCAGGGACATATCAAAATCCTAGGTACGAGATCACTTGTAAAATGGCACAGAACTGGGCAAGGTGGCTCTGGACAGTGAGGCAAGAGGATCCTGAGTTCAAAGCCAGTAGCAGCAACTTAGGAAGACCTAAGCAACCTAGAGAGACCCTGCTTCTAAAAAAAAAGGCTGGGGATGTGGCTCAGTAGTCAAGTGCTCCTGGGATCAATCCCTGGTACCAAAACAAACAAATAAATAAATAGTGTTTTCAGGTAGCCTATGCACATCCTCCCTGCACTTTTAATTACCTCCAGATTACTTATAACACTGAATACAATTGTAAATGCTATGTAAGTAGTTGTTATATTTTAAAATTTATATATTTTTATTTAAAACATTTTTAAATATTTTATATCTGTGGTTGGTTGAGCCCATGGAAGTGGAGCTCACAGATAGAGAGGCAGAGTGATCTGTTATTCCATGGGGTCCACATGTCCCCAACTACTGTCAACATGCACAAGGCCTTGCTCCCGTCTCCAGGGTTGCACACTATTCTAGGATTGGCAGATACCGTGGTGGGTCTCCACTCCACTTTATGCACAATCATTACATCATAGCTCAAATGGCAAGCTATGATATATATAAGAGTGGGCTAATTTTATGGGAAATGAAAGGCAGAAATTTCCCATTTTTGAAGAGCTATCTATTTTTTTGAAAGTGAAGCCATGGCACATTACAGGTGCCAACATCTGTACTTTGTAAAATGCAAGCTTTGACCTATTTCGACTGTAGGGCTTAATTATCTCTGTAAGGACTCTAATTGCAAATAAGCTCACATTATGAGGCCCCAGGAGTCAGGACCCCAACAGACTCTTTTAGAGGAGGACACAGTTCTACTTGTATAACAGGGCCTTCATCCAGAAGATATTAAAGTATTCCATAATTATTAAATGGCTATAGCTAAGATTTGTGGGGTGCTTACTAGTCAAGATAAGTGTTTTATGTGCATTTTAAAATTTTAACCTTTACAGCAACCTTGGAAAAAGTTGTGTTATTATTATTTCCAATTTAGAGATGATGAAAGTGAGGATTGAAGAGATTATGTAACTTGTCCAAGAACACACAACCTGGAGATGGCAGGGTGGGACTCCAGTCCAGGTTGGAATGATTGCAGAGACCACAATTTTCATATCATGAGTTCAAATATCAGAGTGTTCTGCTTGCTAGGCAAGTACCCACTGTGCTTAGTCAATGCTTTTCTTCTCTATGTTATCGAGCTAACCTTTCCTCCTTCTTTTGCAGCCAGATTGACTGCATTCCTTGGTCAAAGTCAGGTGTGTGTGAAAGGTTCCCAGACCCTTTGAAAGCTTCACTCTTCGAGGAAGCACATGCCTGACTTCCCCTCAGATGATATAACCCTGCATCCTCTGATCACAGGGCCCATCTATCCAGAGCCTTCCTTCATCTTTGCTGATGAACATCTTGAAGTGTTGTCCCCAGAGCAGAAGGGAGCTGCTGCAAACACACTGGCTTGTTGTGTTCCTGGTAAATGAAACCTCCCAGTCCCTTTAAGCCAGACCACAGGCAGGTCCTGCTCCTTCCCCAGAAGTGTATCAGAATGTAGGTCAAGCAAATGTCATACACTGAAACTCTATGCACCTTTGATTTAAGTCCAAAGAACACTTTCTCTCTGCCTCGTTGAAGGCCAAGTCATCAGCTGAGGCAGGCAGGCCCTAGGGCTTCAGGAAGAGTGAGGGCTCTGTTGTTGGGACTCTGTCACAGTCAACAGCAAAGGGCTGCCTTTGTGGGCATCTCACAGCAAACTTGTGCACGTGCAGCTAGGCTTTGTCACTGGTGTTTGTTGTCTGGTCTCTTCCCTTCCTTTTCTTTTATGGTTTGGATATGAGGAATCCCCCAGAGCCCCTGTGTTGATGCAGGAATATTTGGAGGTGAAATGGCTGGATCATGAGAGTCCATCCTAGTCGGAATGGCCTGGCTTGGAGGAAACTGTAGCAGGTGGGGGGTAGCTGGGGACATGGGTCTCTAGGGGTGTGTCCTGGAAGGTGCATCTTCCCTGTGGCTTCTATCCCCTTCCCTCTCTCTGCTTCCATGAGCTGATCTGCTGTCCTTCCCCACACCCTTCCACTGCGATGTTCTGCCTCCCCTCAGCCCGAGCTGTGGAGTCACTGAACTAACAAACACATGAGTCAACATAACCTTTTGCACCTCTCAGTTGTTCTTGTTGGGTATTTTGTTCATGGAGGTAAAAGGCTGACTAGTGTGGTCCTCCATGAGGCTCTAGCATGTCTGGAGGCAGAAAGGACTTTCCCTTTCTCCAGTTTGCTGTTTTCTTTATTGCTTAAAATTTCCCATTAGGTGGTTTGTAATTGAAGAGATTATCATTCTCCCAAACCCTAGGTTTTAAACTCGCCTGCTAAACTACTGAGGAGATTGACACTCATCTGAAGGTGCAAAGCCAGAGAGTCCTGGGTGGTCTCAGAACCTATGATGGGGTAAGGACCCAGCTGCCAAGCCCTCCCTTCTGCCTCCCCCAAATGGCACTGGGATTGAATAAGACAGACAAGGTTTCTGCTCTTAGAGGCATTCTAACTGTAGGTTGATAGGGGTGTGTGTGATAGAGTGTGTGTGTGTGTGTGTGCACGCATTCCCAGGTGTGCCTCACTGGACTCCTCTAGAGCTAGTTCCTGGATTCTGCTTCATGCCTCACTAGTTGTAAAGATCCTGGTGCATCTTGGTATCCACCATATCCCTGTTTTAGTTATCTTTACTGTGAACAAAAGACTTGATGAGGACAACTTGGACAAGGAAGAGTTTATTTTGGCTCATAATTTAGAGAATTAGTCAGTGGTTGGTCAGCTCCATAGCTCTGGGCCTGAAGTGAGGCAGAATATCATGGTAGAAGAGTGTGGTGGAGGCCAGCAGCTCAGGACACAAAATCTATGAAGCAGAGAAAGCGTCACTCACCAGCAACAAAATATAAAACCCAAAGGCATGCCCCTTCCTTCAGTGACACCCTACCTGCCTGTAGTTAGTTACCCCCTAGTTAATTCATGTCAATGGATTAATCCACCAATTAAGTTATGGCTCTCATAACCTCATCATTTAACCTATGAACATTCCTGCATTGTCTCACACATGAGCTTTTGGGGGACACCTCATATCTAAACCAAACAATCCCCCTTTATTTGCCAGGTGAAGTTCTGCAAAGGAGACTTTGAACTTACCATAATTGTGAAATTTGAAGTATCACACACACACTGACCCAGCTTGAAGCAGGAAGCTCTTCTAGACAGCATTTCCAGACATCTCTGAACCATGAACAGTTCTAGACATCTGCCATGAAATGACCTGCAGAACCTCTGCATTGTGAGAGCTTAGAGAAGCAAGCAGAGCCCTCGGGAACCATGGATTTGGGCAAGATGGCCTTGGCTTGCTGCCCCTCTGGCCTCTCTTGTCTCTAGAACTAACCTCCTCAAGCCCTCTGCAGCCACTCCAGCTTCTGTCTTTTCCACTTTCAAAAACAAGAAGAGAGTTTCTGTATCTATATGTGGTTAGAAGAAAGACCAGGATCAGGATTATTGGCCTAGGAGCCTCGACCCAGAAGTAAACATGGGGCATTTTTCTGCAGCCTCAACAGTTTGCATCCTCTAGAACCTTGAGCATGGTCACCCGAGTGGCAGGTCTGGAATCCTGACAGGTCATCACATGAGGAAAGGGGAGCTTCCAGGCCAGCCCCCCCACCTCAGTGAGGCATGGAGGCAGCCAACATCAGGATACACAACACAGTATATGCTGTCACACTGGGAAAGTCCTTCTGTAGGGAACAGAGGGCCCTCAAGCCCTGAGAAAGAAAGGAGGTTCTAAGAAGGTCCCTGTTTTCCTGAGGTTCAGCTGGACAGATGGCCCCAGAGTCTTCCTAAGCCAAAATGGAGGTAAAAATTCTAGCAAGCTATTGTTCTTTTTAAAAAAAAAAACATGGTAGGTAATTTATACTGTGGAATAGAAGGCTCTGGACTCTATACATGATCTCTCTTTCTGTTGTTTCTTTTCATTAACATGTATTAGTTGTATATAATAGTGCGGCTCAATGTGACACCTCACACATGCACACGGTATGCACTAGTCAAATCCAGGCTTCCTTTGTCTGCCCTTCCCCTCACCAAGACACGTCCCAACCCCTGTCAATCACTATTTTATATGCAGGGTGACTTTTTCAGCTTCTACATATGAGAGAGAGCATGCAGCACTCATCTCCCTGTGTCTGGCTTATTTCACTCAAATGTCCTTCAGCTTCATTCATCTTGCTGTAAATGATGGGATCCTACTTTCAGTTATGTGTATATGGACATGCAGGTTGATTCCCAGTCTTAACTGTTTCAAATTGTGATGGGATAGATACATTTTGGTTCTGTATATAAACCCAACAGTGGGATTGTAGGATATGGTAGTTCTGTTTTCAACTTTTTGAGGAACCTCCCCTTATGCTTTCATAGTGGTTGTACTAAGCCCACCCCAACAGCAGTTCACATGATCTTTCACACATCCAGCTAAACTCCCTAGTTTCTGAGCAGTCGGGTCTGGTGGGGGAGCTGCTCAGTCTGGCCTCTGGTCCACCCTGAAATCCTACTCAGGGTAGAGGAGTCCCCAAGGACTACTGACAGCCTACTCCAGAGTGGCCAGGGGATATGCAATTATAACAAGAAATGTGGGCCACAGAGGCCATGCCAGGCTACTGATCACATGGCCCCCAGCTCAGCTAGGCAACAGGGTCTCCCCGTTGCAGCTCCAGGACAGAGTACACCATATCCTCAGAGTTCTGCCCTGAAAGGTGGCTGCTTCCTTCCCGTCTTTCCTCACCCTTGGTTTTCTCTTTTTTCTCCTCCTGTGCAATTTTCCAGCTTGGTAGAGCTCACTTCCTGGGTGCCTTGGCCTGTCATCTGGACCAAGCCACTGCCTGGCTTTCCCCCCTGTGTACTCTGAGTAGAGACCCCACACCTCGGCCAGGAGCCCACCCTTCCTGTTACTATGGACTCTCAGAGCCAGAAGCTAGAAGCAGGAAGTGGGAAGCAGGAAGCAGGAAACCACACAGCTATAGGTGCTTCTTCAGGAGTCCTTCCTCTGGGCCCTGGTCTGTGAGACTATGGAATCTGACCATGGGGTTTGCAATAGTTTGGATCTGGACTGTCTCCCAAAGGTACACAGAGTAAAGGCTTGGTTCCCAGTGAGGTCTCTGGACATGGGAAACCTTTAAGGAGGGACCAGTGGGTTGTGCTGAGGTCACTGAGGATGTGCCCTTGAGGGAGATACTGGAAGATACTTCTTCCTTTCTTTCACTTCCTGGCTATGAGTTGAGCAGTTTTACTCTGCCACACATTTTTGCCATCATGAGATGCTTTGCCACAGGCCCAAAACAGGGCTAATTGATCATTCACTGAAACCTCCAACACTGTGAGCCAAAAAGAAACCTTAAATAAGTTGGTTTATCTCAGGTATCTGTTAGAGTGATGGAAAAGTCACTGACATAGGGTAAAATTGTACAGAATACTTGAGGAAATTGTTGATTGGAATGTTGATTTCAGCTACTAGGGAGATAACAATGTGAGAAAGAAAAAGTATTGGAGAGATATTGGAAAAATAATGTTAATAATGATTATTTGAATGCACTATTGGAGAAACATGATGCACACATTAAAAAAGTGTCTACAATTTTCTTCAATTACAGAAATTAAGCATGGCTTAGATGTGTCCCACTTTCCTGGTATATGACTCTGGTAGTATGATATAAAAATAACAAGACAGAATTAACCTGTAACAAACATGAGTTTGGACACCTCATTGAGACATATCATATCAAATACCATATTTGTGCAACTTCCTATGCATGGCTGGTTTTTCATGGAAATGCTGAGTACAAATTAAAGTGTTTTGAGTCACATAGTGTTTTAAATGTCCTTTAAAATCTGTATCTAATGCATACATTCTAAGAGTGGTTTTGATTTGCGTTTCTCTAATTGCTAGTGATAATGAGCATTTTTTTCATATATTTGTTGATTGATTGTATATCATCTTCTGAGAAGTGTCTGATCAGGTCTTTTTATTGATTGGGTTATTTTTTTGTTGTTGTTGTTGCTTAGCTTTTTCAGATCTTTTTATAAGAGATTAGTGCTCTATCTGATGTGCAAGGGGTAAAGATTTGCTCCCAAGTTGATAGGCTCTCTATTCATGTCACAGATTGTTTCTTTTGCTGAGAAGAAACTTTTTAGTTTGAGACCATCCAATTTATTGATTCTTGATTTTAATTCTTGCACCACAGGAGTCTTATTAAGGAAGTTGGGGCCTATTCCACATGATGAAGATTTGGGCCTAGTTTTTCTTTTATTAGATGCAGAGTCTCTAGTTTTATTCCTAAGTCCTTGATCTATTTTGAGTTGAGTTCTGTACCATTCCACTCTGTTTTGGTGCCAATACCAAGCTGTTTTTGTTACTATACTCTGTAGTATAGTTTAAGATCTGGTATAGTGATGCCACCTGCTTCACTCTTTCTGCTAAGGATTGCTTTAGCTATTCTGGGGATACACATAGGAAAAGAAAAACCCAAATTTTCACTATTTACTGATGATATGATTCTATACCTAGAAGATCCTAAAAGTTTCACCAGAAAATTCTAAAACTAGTAAATGAATTCAGAGAGTAGCAAGATATAAAATCAACACCCATAATTCAAAGGCATTTCTGTATATCAGTGACAAATCCTCAGAAAGGGAAACAAGGAAAACTACCCCATTTACAAGAGCCTCAATAAAATTAAATATTTGGGAATCAACTTAATGAATGAGGTGAAAGATCTATATAATGAAAATTACAGAACCCTAAAGAAAGAAATCAAAGAAGACCTTAGAAGATGGAAAGATCTCCTTGTTCTTGGATAGTCAGAATTAATATTATAAAAATGACCCTATTTCCAAAAGCACTATACAGTTTTAATGCAATTACGATCAAAATTCCAATGACATTCCTCATAGAAATAGAAAAAGCAAATATGAAATTCATCTGGAAAAATAAGAAACTCAGAATAGCTATAGTATTCTTTTTTGTTGCAGTTTTGGTACTGGGGATCAAATTCAAGGGCACTTTACCACCAAGCTACATCCTTTTATTTTTATTTTGAGACAGGGTCTCACCAAGTTGCTTAGGGCCTTGCTGAGTTGTTGAGGCTGACCTTGTACTTGCAATCCTAATGTTCCAGCTTCCTGAGTCACTGGGAGTACAGGTATGTGCCTCCTAGGTCTAGCATAGAACTCTTTTCATGCATCTTTCAATGTATAAAGCAGAGATATAGAAATAATGCATAAATTGATATCCCATATGTCTTTAACATTAAAATTTCATTGACCAGAACCAAATTGCCTAAAAATACTTGTTGAGGGTCTGGGGGACAATGAAACAAATTGAGAAATACTGCTTTGTATACTTTTGTAATGCTCTTCTCTTTTGAAGTGTCACCTAGTCATTAATTTTCAAATAGGAACCTAGATATTTGCACCCTGGGTTTGCCTAAAATAAGACAGATCTACAGAAAGTTTGTCAGGACAACGGGGTGATGTTCATCCATCTCAGCCATGGTACAGAGGCTCCTGGGGGATTCTCCCAGTTGGGAAAATCTGTGCCAAGCTATTATTAGATAAGAAACCTACTTGCGGTTTTGGATCCAACATGGCGGAAGGCGCAGAGAGATCAAGTCTCTGACCTCTTCAGCTGCGCGGGCATAGGGAGTCGTAAACCATCTAAATGCTGTTTGATCAGGATCACTAGGCAATGCTAAGCTGATGTGGATCTGGGGCGAACAGTCTGGGCCTCTCAGAACACACACCGAGCCCGGATCAGCCGAATTCAAGCTCCCATTGAATAAGTTGAATAAAGAAACTATAGAACTCAATAACAAAATCGATAACCTAGACTTAACTGACATATATAGAATATATCAACCATCATCAAGTGTATATACTTTTTTCTCAGCAGCACATGGATCCTTCTCAAAAATAGACCATATATTATGCCATAGGGCAACCCTCAGTAAATATAAAGGGGTGGAGATAATACCATGAATTTTATCTGATCATAATGGAATGAAACTGGAAATCAATGATAAAAGAAGGAAGAAAAAATCCTACATCATATGGAAAATGAACAATATGTTACTGAATGATCAATGGGTTACAGAAGACATAAAGGAGAAAATCAAAAAATTCTTAGAGATAAATGAAAATACTGACACAACATATCAGAATCTATGGGACACAATGAAAGCAGTTTTAAGAGGGAAATTCATCACCTGGAGGTCATTCCTCAAAAAAAGAAAAAAACAACAAATAAATGAGCTCACACTTCATCTCAAAGCCCTAGAAAAGGAAGAGCAAAACAACAGCAAATGTAGCAGAAGGCAAGAAACAATTAAAATCAGAGTGGAAATCAACAAATTTGAAACAAAAAAACTATTGAAAATATTAACAAAACTAAAAGTTGGTTCTTCGAAAAAATAAATAAGATTGACAGACCTTTAGCCATGCTAATGAAGAGAAGAAGAGAAAGAACTCAAATTACTAACATACGAGATGAAAAAGCCAATATCACAACAGATGCTACAGAAATACAGAAGACAATTAGAAATTATTTTGAAAACTTATATTCCAATAAAATAGAAGATAGTGAAGACATCAATAAATTTCTTAAGTCATATGACTTTCCCAGACTGAGTCAGGAGGATACACACAATTTGAACAGACCAATATCAATGGATGAAATAGAAGAAGCAATCAAAAGACTACCAACCAAGAAAAGCCCAGGACCGGATGGGTATACAGTGGAGTTTTACAAAACCTTTAAAGAAGAATTAATATCAATACTTTTCAAGTTATTTCAGGAAATAGAAATAGAGGAAGCTCTTCCACATTCATTCTATGAGGCCAACATCACCCTGATTCCGAAACCAGACAAAGACACCTCAAAGAAATAAAACTACAGACCAATATCTCTAATGAACCTAGATGCAAAAATCCTCAATAAAATTCTGGCGAATCAGATACAAAAACACATCAAAAAAATTGTGCACCATGATCAAGTAAGATTCATCCCTGGGATGCAAGGATGGTTCAATATACAGAAATCAATAAATGTCATTCACCACATCAATAGACTTAAAGATAAGAACCATATGATCATCTCGATAGATGCAGAAAAAGCATTCGACAAAGTACAGCATTCCCTTTATGTTCAAAACACTAGAAAAACTAGGGATAACAGGAACTTACCTTGACATTGTAAAAGCTATCTATGCTAAGCCTCAGGCTAGCATCATTCTGAATGGAGAAAAATTGAAGGTATTCCCTCTAAAATTTGGAACAAGACAGGGATGCCCTCTATCACTACTTCTATTCAATATATTTCTTGAAACACTGGCCACAGCAATTAAACAGACGAAAGAAATTAAAGGCATAAAAATAGGAAAAGAAGAATTTAAATTATCATTATTTGCAGAAGACATGATTCTATACCTAGAAGACCCAAAAGGGTCTACAAAAAAACTACTAGAACTAATAAATGAATTCAGCAAAGTGGCAAGATATAAAATCAACATGCATAAATCAAAGGCATTTCTGTATATCAGTGACAAAACTTCTGAAATGGAAATGAGGAAAAACACTCCATTCACAATATCCTCAAAAAAAAAATAAAATACTTGGGAATCAACCTAACAAAAGACGTGAAAGATTTATACAATGAAACTACAGAACCCTAAAGAGAGAAATAGAAGAAGATCTTAGAAGATGGAAAAGAGAGAAATAGAAGATCTTAGAAGATGGAAAAATATGCCCTGTCCATGGATAGGAAGAACTAACATCATCAAAATGGCAATATTACCAAAAGTTCTCTATAGGTTTAATGCAATGCCAATCAAAATCCCAACAGCATTTCTTGTAGAAATAGATAAAGCAATCATGAAATTCATATGGAAAAATAAAAGACCCAGAATAGCAAAAGCAACTCTAAGCAGGAAGTGTGAATCAGGCGGTATAGCGATACCAGATTTCAAACTATATTACAGAGCAATTGTAACAAAGACAGCATGGTACTGGTACCAAAACAGGCAGGTGGACTAATGGTACATAATAGAGGACACAGAGACTAATCCACAAAGTTACAACTATCTTATATTTGATAAAGGGGCTAAAAGCATGCAATGGAGGAAGGATAGCATCTTAAACAAATGGTGTTGGGAAAACTGGAAATCCATATGCAACAAAATGAAACTGAATCCCCTTCTCTCGCCATGCACAAAAGTTAACTCAAAATGGATCAAGGAGCTTGATATCAAATCAGAGACTCTGCATCTGATAGAAGAAAAAGTTGGCTCTGATCTACATATTGTGGGGTCGGGCTCCAAATTCCTTAATAGGACACCCATAGCACAAGAGTTAATAACAAGAATCAACAAATGGGACTTACTTAAACTAAAAAGTTTATTTTTTCTCTCAGAAAGAGAAACAATAAGAGAGGTAAATAGGGAGCCTACATCATGGGAACATATTTTTACTCCTCACACTTCAGATAGAGCCAGAGTATACAAACAACTCAAAAAATTAGACAATAAGATAACAAATAACTCAATCAACAAATGGGCCAAGGACCTGAACAGACATTTCTCAGAGGAGGACATACAATTAATCAACAAGTACATGAAAAAATGCTCACCATCTCTAGCAGTCAGAGAAATGCAAATTAAAACCACCCTAAGATACCATCTCACTCCAGTAAGATTGGCAGCCATTCTGAAGTCCAAAAACAACAAGTGCTGGCGAGGATGTGGGGAAAAGGGTACTCTTGTACATTGCTGGTGGAACTGCAAATTGGTGCAGCCAATTTGGAAAGCAGTATGGAGATTCCTGGGAAAGCTGGGAATAACACCACCATTTGACCCAGCTATTGCCCTTCTCGGACTATTCCCTGAAGACCTTAAAACAGCGCACTACAGGGATACTGTCACATCAATGTTCATTGCAGCACAGTTCACAATAGCTAGACTGTGGAACCAACCCAGATGCCCTTCAATAGATGAATGGATAGAAAAAATGTGGCATTTATACACCATGGAGTATTACGCAGCACTAAAAAATGATAAAATCGTGGAATTTGCAGGGAAATGGATGGCAGTATTTCCAGTATTTCCAGCAGTTAGGATGCTTTGGGTGGCAAGTAACAGACAAGCAAACAAACAGCTGTTCAGAGTGAGGTCATTCATTCTTCCCTTATGAGAAGTCCAGAGGAAGGTATGTACTAGGATTGCTAATTCACCAGTTTAACAAAATCATCTAGGTCTGAATCCATTCTATCCCCCCTTTCTGTGGTGCTGGGTGGGTGATTTGGTTTATTCTTTTAGGCAGCCTACAGCCTACATAGGTGGCTGCAACAATTCCAGGCATACCAGGCAGATGACAACATCATCAGTCCCTTTGTAAGATCAAGGGATAATTTTCCTGTTGTTCCACAGTGGATTTCCTCCCCTTGTATTTATGCATGACTGCATCTCTTCCTAAGCTGGATTAATCAGGATATATATCACAGAGAATTGGCTCACACAATTATGGAGGCTGAGATGTCCCAAGATCTGCAGTTCTAAGGCCTATGATCTAGGAGAGCTAATGGTGTGATTTCTAGTGCAAGCGATTTCTAGGCAGGGAAGACCACTATCCCAGCTTAAAAACATACTCTCTCTTGTTCAACCTGTTGTTCTAGCCAGGCATCAGCAGATTGCTCAAGGTCCATCTGCATTGGGAGGGGCTGTCTGCTTCACTCAATCTACAGATTCAGATGCTAAATTTACCCAGAAACACCCTTGTATACATACCCAGAAATGATGATTAACCAAACATCTGGACACCCCTTGACCCATTTAAGTTGATGCATAAAATTAACCATCACACAAGACTAAATAAGTCACAAGTGACTGTCAGACTAATCAAGATCCATGCTGGGACTTGAGAGGGAAGCCAGCCTCTGGAAACACAGCCCTTCCAATCCCTGAACACAGCTGGGGTTCTGCTGTTAGGTAAAGAAGGGAAGAACTGCTTATTATAATAAGGATAGCTGCATCCCTCTGGCCCTTGTGACTCTTAGAGGAGGCACCCCAAATGCAAAACATAACAAATGCTATTAGTGCAATTGTCATAGCTGACACTTTTGGGGCAGTTATGTCTACTCTTGGTGTGGAGGTAATGTCCAGGAAGATGACACTGTGGAGCTTTCATCTCATTCAATCTTCTCAGCTGCCTGGAGCTCCAAGTCCTTGGAAGAGTCCAAGGTGAATCTTCCTTATACCAAACTTCTCTGTATAAATAACTGTTTTACTATGCTTCTGTTGAATTCTTGATTTTTCCTTCTTCTAGTTGTTAACCTCACCTATCACCACCATGATTTCTATCTGAGTTGGTTTCTTAGATTGTGTCTTTAGCATAGGTGCCCAGAACTCAGGGAGCCAAGTGATGTGAAAAGCAGCCCAGTGAGAAAACCCTTTGAAGCTCATGGTTATTTTTATTTTTATTTTTGAATTGGAACACATAGTTCTGCAACAAAGTTGCAAGCAATACTGAAATTCTGTGAAACACAAGTTTGCTTCCCTGCCCAGATCAACTCACCCATTAATCCCTTCCTGTTTATTAATGACCTATTAGTATGCCAAGGTGCAGGCTAGTTTCAGGCTGGCTCTTGGAGTACCATGCAGTTGTCTCTGGTTCCTTCCATCTCATACCCCCAACACCACCAGCGGCTGAGTGCCAACCAGCTGTCTTCACAAAATCTTTGACCTCTTCATTCCCTGTCCACAGTTGATCACCCTTGGATCCATTGTGCCAGCCTCTATTGGTCTCCCTGACTTCATTGCCTCCTTCTTGGTCTTTCTTCCATCTTCTGTAAGAATGTTTCTTGCAGAGATTATCTTGTGGGCTGAACTGTGTCCTCCCACCACATCTTTGTGTTGAAGTTCTACCCAGTATCATATAATGGGACTTTATTTGGACATGGAGCTCATGAAGTTTAAATGAGGTGTTTAGGGCAGACTCTAATCCAATATGGCTGGATTGAAAAGAGATTAGGACAGACATTTGCAGAGGAAAGACCTTGTAAAGACACAGAGAGAAGATAGCCATCGGCAAGCCACGGTAAGGCTGCAAAAGAAACCAACCCTACTGACACTCTGATGTTAAACATTTCTAGTCTCCAGAAATGGGGAAAAATAAATGTCTAATATATAAATTTTCCAAATGGTGTCACTTTGTTATAGTAGCCCTACCAAACTCATACTGTCTACCTATAACAAAGTCACTCATTGAAAGGACCCTTGTTTTTTAACAGGGAGGACAACTGCTCATAAGGTTTCTCAAGGTCCTGCTGCTCTGACACTAGCCTCCCTTTCTATCTTCTCTGCCTCTTGTCCATGCTCCCTGCTCTAGTGCCCCCCAGACAGACTTAATTCAGTAGACTCTGCTGTGCTTCACTGCCTCAGTGCCTTTGCACAGGATCTTCCCTCCACACAAAACAGTTCTGCATTTCCAAACACAGTCTCCCATTCCTACGTTCTGAAATCACATGGATCCTTCTGACCTTGGTGCCAATTCCTTTATAACTCCATATGCTCTACCAAAGCCACAATCAAGCAGAATCACTCTTTCACCTCCTCTGAAGCACTTTGTAAAATTCCATCACAGCCTCGGACCTGCCTTGTGTACCACTTTGGCATGTACCGACAGCCTTCCTGTTGTCTGTGATTCTCTAAGTTCTTCATCCTGTCTTTTAGCCTATGTCTAGGAAGGGCTAGATGCAGTGCATTTTTCACAAGTGTAAGTGTGTGTGGAACTGAAATGGCAGGCTGGATTGGAACACAGAATCCAAAATAGGGCCCCAACGGAGAGTAATATCCATAGAAAATAGGAACTAGAAACAGGAATTCATATGGCATCCTCTGGCGTGACCTGGAGAAAGATGGAAAGGGCGGGAGAAGACAGCCTTAGCTGCCTCCCCAGCATTGCAGCTACATCCAGAGGATACTTGTCTAGGGTAGAATTTTGTCTGAATATTCTGGAATGTTTTCTGATCCCTGGAGTTAACCCAACAGAAGGTTCACCTTGGAAAGCTTCCTGGTCAACAGAAGTTAGTGGGTGTGTGTGGGTGTTGGGGGTATGCTTCTTTTTTTTTTTTTTTTGCTCCTAGAGACTGAACCCAAGGTTCATCTCACTAAGTTTTTGGGAGTGGCCTTGAAACTTGCAATCGTCCTGCCTCAACCTCCTGAGTAGATGGGATTACAGGTGTGCACCGCCACACACAGCTGAATGGAGGGGTTTCTGAAAATCTTTTGCTCTGTAATTTACTTGCTTTTGAATTGTCTTGGTAGAGGTAAGCAGGCTTTCGAATGTGAACCCATACTTCTAAAAATCATCTGCTATGCAGAAATCATTAATAAATTCTAAGTGTGGTTTTGCTCAGATCTGCTGCAAGGTGATCAAAGCAAAGTGGTTCATATAATATCTCCTTCGCTCCTTGGGCTGTCATTTGGGTGAGGAACCTAATTAAAGATAAAACATAAGAAAAACAAGAAGCACAAAAATGCTACTTCTCTCCCAAACTCTTGCAAAATCAGGGAAAAAAAGAAAAAAAAAAACACTTTCTTCTCATTTCTGAAAAAGAAAAATGAGATCAGAAACTCTGAGCCACGTGGAATCCAGCAGGGCCGATTTTTTTCCCCTAGTGAGCCTTAAGGCAGCGAGAATTTGTCCCCTTTCTCTTTCTCTTTCTGTCTTCCCTCATCTGTCCCTGAGTGAGGCTTACTGTCGGGGACTGAGCACGTTCTCTCAGGCTCCCTGAGCTCCCCAACACAAACACATATTAGAATGCAGGAGAAGTTGTGCGGGAAGGGAAAGGGGCCACACAGCAGCATCGACATTCACTGGGGGACTAGGAGGGCTGGCATCCTCAGGATGCTGCATTCTGCAGCTCAGTGGAGAGGAGCATTTGGCGTCGTGTCCCTGGAGTCTGCCTGACAGTGTGTCCAGTTCTCTGGCTTCTTTCAGGGGCTGCCCTGGTGTCTGCTGTCAAAGCCATGAGTTTTCTTTAGAGCCAGAGATGCCAGGACAGGGTGGAGTCAGGATCTGCAGGGGCAGGGGCCTCCCAGCTACAATGGGCCCTGGGTCCCAAAAGGTATTTTATGGATGC
The DNA here is from genome assembly GCF_045843805.1 of Urocitellus parryii. Lineage (NCBI taxonomy): Eukaryota > Metazoa > Chordata > Mammalia > Rodentia > Sciuridae > Urocitellus > Urocitellus parryii. Next base: position 109,134,152 of record NC_135537.1, on the reverse strand, counting down.
CCAGTGACTTCAGTTGGGTTCCCCAGTTGAAGCATGGGACAGATCGCCTGTGCAAGGGAATGATGAAGCAATTGTTCTGAGAAGGGAGGGGGCTGAGGAAAGGGTACTATTGGGGGTAGAGCTAAGTGGAGGAGGACTCCCTGGGTCTTCCCCCACCGGGTCCCAAAGGAGCACCACAAGGTAGACTGTACGACACCCATGGTCCCCTCTTATATCTCCATGTTTGATCATTTGTCACTGGCCATGGAGGTACCGAGGTGAGTCTTCCCACAAGGACAAGAGGAACAGTCCCCCAGAGTGAAGGAGCAGCTGCATTCATCTACTCGAGGGCTGTCAGCACAAAGCTCCTTCAGGATGCTTGGGACCATCCATGTTGAGGGTTTTGGATATTTTTGCACATTTTGAAAGACTGGTATGTATGTCATAAGAAATCTTGGGATGGGATTCAAGACGAAACACAAAACGAATTTATGTTTTTATATATGCCTTCTTTGCATGGCCTGAAGGCAATTTAATACAAAAAATCCTAGGTGTTGGCATTTTAACTGAAACCCATACATGAGGTCAGGTGCTGAATTTCCCAGTTGTGTTGGATTAGGGACAGTCAACCTGTACCCAGCATTGGATGCTTCAACAACTGACTGTGTCCTCTCACCATCTGGAGGCTGGGAGTCTGAGGTCCAGTCCTGATGGGGCTGGTTTCTTCTGGGGCTGCCCTTTTCAGCTTGCAGATAACCTTCACACTACAGGTTCTCACTACATCCTCCCTCTATAACGTGTGTGTCCAAATTGCCCCTTTCATTGGAACACCAAGTACATCAGGTTGGGGTGGACTCTAATGACCTCATTTTAACTCATTTGACACTGTAAAGGACCTACTTCCCAAAAAGGTCCAATCCTGAAACACCAGGGTTAGAACTCCAACACATGAAGGTAGTGGGCAAGGGGACAGTGACACCAGGCGCTGGGGGATGGGTGTGCCCCCAGGTGATTCAGAGGACCGGACAGTCGTGCTCCATGCAGACCCTCAGAGCAAGCATTAATTCTGGGTGCGCTTCACGGTTCGCACTGGTTTCTCCTGGCAACATCTTGTCACATATGATCACCTCTGGGGTGAGGGGGACAGTTCTAAAAGTCCCTAGTGGCCATCAGCACTCACCTCTTAGCACAGTTTCAGAAAATCACTTTTTCTTCACAAAGACATAGCATGACCAAGAAGCAGAGTGGAAAGTTGGGTGAAGGTAAAGTGAGAGCAAAGGAGGAAGCTTTTCTGAATTGCTGAGTTTGCCTGCGGCCAGCTGGGCAGAAAGGAGGCCCAGGGCAGGCAAAGTGGCAGGCTCTGGTAGGAGGGGAACAAAAAGCTGCAGGGCACCAAGAAGCAACTGTCTTTGTAGAAACAAAACAGTGGAAGATGTTGGATCAGCCTTAGAAAAGGGAGTGGCGAGGGTGCAGGTCCTGGCAGTCGGGGTCATAAAGTTTGGGTTTGCTCATTTTCATGGGATGGGTGGCTAGAGTTAAAGCACCTACTCTTTTCTACCTGTAGCTGTACAAGAGTCAGGGGTGAGGGGAAGCTCCTTGCCTTTCCCTTAAGAACAAAGAGTAGGAACATTTTTTTCTGATGGATGACCCTTCTGTTATGGGACTGGATGTGGGCTATTACTGGGTGGACACATATTTTGGAGACATCTTTGCTGTGAGAGGAGGCTGCATCAGACAGGAAACATGGGCTCAAGTGCTGGAAAGGAAAGCTAGAGATGGGAATGGAATAATGCAGCACAGATGTTTTGTGCCTTCAAAACTTGCTTAGAGCAATTTCAGTTATTTACTAGGCATTTAAAATAAGGGGTGTGCTGGACTGAGAATATAGTTCAGTGACAGATCCCCCCTGCCTAACAGGTGTGAGGTCCTGAGTTCAATCCAATAGAACAAAACATAGATATATAAATATATATATATAGAGAGAGAGATGATAGATAGATAAAATGAGGTGTCTATATCATATCATGCACACACCAGACAGCAATGCTGGTGCTCTTTCCCATCATATCACCTGTGTCACGTGCCTGTGTTTCTTCCCCATGCACTCATTCAAGCACAAAGCATACAAACCCCTGGGGGTTGCTGGGTGGCATCCCTCTCCTGCCTCCCTAACCTCAGGTTCCCTCCACCTCTTGGTCTTCACCCTCTTGTTTGCTGGAGCAGCTGCATGTTTATCCTCTAGAGCCAGGCTTTGCAGGTTTCACCACGTTGGGCTTTTAAGCTGCCCAGGCATCCACTGTGCTTTCTCTGAAGGGGCAGGTGGATGGATGGAGAGGGCTGATCAGATTCTGATTTGGGGTATATGACACAGTTGCATGATATGTTCTGGGTGAACTTCCTTTCTGCAGGGTCACAAAGGTTGCTCTTCTGATTGAACAGCAAGGATGAGCTAGGTCCTCCAGCCCTCTGGTAAGGGTGCTAACCCTACTCTTACCTCATCACCTCACCCCTACTTAATGACCTCACCCTTCTATGGCCAACTTGGATCGCAGGTTCTACCATAAAAATTTGAGGAAGATAAATATATTCAAACCATAGCATTTGCTGATTTTAATAGCAATAAGTTGGTTATCAAACATTCTCCAAGGTAATCCAAAGTATTTTTGTTATGCACTTAGGGATTTAAACGTATGTAACATGGTTGGTATCTCCAACCAGGCTGATCCCTGAATATTTTTAAAACATTTTTATTGAGATATGTAGTTCACATGCAGTACAGTTTATTAATTTAAAGGATACAATTCAATGGTTTTTAGTATATTAAGAATTGTGCAACCATCACCACAATCAATTTTAGAATACTTTTGTCATCCCCCAAAGAAACTCTGTGCCCATTAGCACTCATTCCCTGTCTCTCTCTAACTACCTTCTCTTCCCTAGAGCCCTAGGCACCCTGCAGCTACAAAACCACTAATCTACCTTTAGCCCAGAAATTTACATAAATGGAATAACATAAGAGAGTATCTTTTATAGCTGGCCACTTTCACTTAGAAAAACATTTTGAAAGTAATCTACACTGCAGCATGAATCAGTGTTTCATTTTTTTTTTAAATTGCGGAGTGACATCCATTCTGTGGGTGTTCTATGGACCATCAGTTTCATTTACCGACCCCCTGGGTCATGGACACATCTTGCCTCAGTGTCTCTTGATTGGGTGCCTGGCCAGATTGACAGCATTCTTGCTTTCTGATGTGATAAAACGTTCCATAATTTCCCAGCACATGTCTGCTCCAGGCCTGGAAGAGCCTATTCTCCAAGGTGAACCTCTTCCCTTGAGTAGGAAATGGACTGTTAGGATCAAAGTCTGAAAATAATCAATGAGCTATGTTTTATAGTCTCATTTTCTGAGGACCAAGTAGTAAGAGGTAAACTGAGAAGGTTGTATGTAAAGATTACGTTTCTTATCATAAAATGTTGGCTTTTCAGGTACAATAGGGTAAAAGCTTCATATACACAGAATCTATACAAAACTCATATTGAATATCATTCACAATTTTATTAACATTACATATAATTTATGAAGACCTGAGTTTACAGCAACATATGCCTAAGAATAAGATCTGGGGACATTGTGCACTCTCCAATATAGACATGTTTATACCACTTTAATTATACATGAAACTACATTAAATGAGAAGTAAAATCAATTGGATCAACACACAATAATATATAAATAAAAACTTGTAAAGACTTAAGGAAGAGACAAATAGTGGATGAAGTGTGGTTTCACTAGGGCAAAAAATGGACATATAATCAGTTAAAGGTAATTGAAGAATGATAAGTTACACACTTTGAGCTACAACAGCATTTGAATGAAAAAGAGTCACAAAGTAAGCAAAGATAATTCACTTCCATTTGTATGCTCTGTAATAGTTTTTAAAAGTTTTCTGCATATTTTATTGCATTAAATTGGGAAACAATCCAGAAAGTTAAAAAAGACAAGTATTCCTCCTCTGGTTTTAAAAGCAAGAAAAGGAATAGAGAGAAATTTATTGAGCTAGAACAATTTACTAGTTAGAGTTTAAAAAAAGAACTAAGATTATTAGAGTCTAAGTATAATGTATTTCAGCCATCCCTAGCTGCACAGGTCATTTTTGCTTAACAAAGAATTTGTTCACATATGTACGCTTAAAGAACATTGCTGTTTTCAGTCAGTCTTTTTCATTAATAACTATGATGTACCTTTCAACAGTTTCCAGCCACAAAAATACACAATTTCAGAAATTTTCTGTTTCATCCTCTATATATTCTTCCACAATATTCACCAGGACAAGATAATATAAACCTTTTGGCAGTCCCATGAAGGCATTTACTTCTATTAATTTTAAGGCCAAACATATACTGCATAGAAAAGTATGATATAATTTTACTTAGAAAAATATTTTTTTTCATGAAAAATAAATCCCAACTCCTTTGTCTTGGGATTACATTAGAAAAATATGAGGTAATTATACTGGGTATTATGACCTTAGGCTATGAGCCTTAAAATTACCTTAAAATACAAAAGAATATTAATGTTTATTTTCAAATATAGCTTTTATATATCAAATATTCAAAATCCACAGCAATTAATGATATAAAAACATGAGAAAAACAACTGCAGTTTGCTGTCTCATCATGAAATTTCAATACCTGCTATAGATTGCCTGTGGCTTCCACTTTTAATTTAAACAAATAATAATTTTTCCATACAATTTGGGTGAAGTGGAGGACAAAATTTCCTGCATTGCTTTCCTGGGCAAACCATCATACTTGAAACAACTGAATCTCAAATCAAAATATTACTCTATATTCTAATTATATCAGTTCTTAACTCATCTAGCATAAAACAAATCCACTTACTTCTGGTTGAATATCTTGAGCTCAAAGATATGGAACCTGGGAGCTAAAAGAAGTATGGCATAAATAATGAGGTCTTTTTTTGCATAAGGCAAATTGCACTTTTTCTATTTGATTTTTTTGCCTGTGAAGATCTACATTTCTCTTCCTACAATGGTATTATGATTGATGGTGACTGGTGTGATTACAGGACGTGTAAAATGCAGCTACATGTGTTTGAGACCTTTCACTGGTAAGAAAACATATACTATAATTTGTACTCTAATAGAAGACTAAAAATGGTGCTGGACAAACCTATTTTTTAGTCTGCCTCTTTATTCATGGTTTTCTAATGGTTTTGATCTAGTCAGTTCAGATTATTTCTGATTAATGGGTGCCATCAAGATGTAAATTCCCTCTATAATCATTAGCAATGAGACGATTCTTCTCATTAAAAATAAAAACATTGTCAAAGAGTCTTTGGTATATTCTAAGGTACCACTCTTGCTTTTGCTTTACTAAACAAAACAAATTCCACATATTTGAGTCCCAAAGTAAATGGCAATACATAAACCTAAGCACCATGAGGAATATAAGAAATACAAGATATCACCTTTGAAGTATAAAAACAAATAAGAATCAGAAATGCTAAGCCATTACCATCTAAACTATATCTACCATCTAAACTATATCAGAGCCTTTAAAATGTAATCTTAGATGTTCTACTCACTCTCATAGTAAGATGCCTTAGACACAAAGATATTTAATCACTCACTAAAGGTCACTCAGTGAATGAATAACAGTTTTTATTCTAAAGCTTTTACCAAATTTTTTGATAATACATTGCAAAGTCTCACCTGTCTTCTTTAGAAATAAGACACAGAGGTTGTTTTAGTCTGTTTTATAATGTTATAGAAAAATACCAGAAACAGGTCAATGTATAAAAAGAGATAAATGCATAAAAATATTTTCTGAGAGGCTGGGGTTGTGGCTCAGTGGTAGAGTGCTCACCTGTCACATGCAAGAAGCTGGGTTCAATTCTCAGCACCACATTAAAATGAATAAATAAATAAAATAAAGGTATTCTGTTCAACAACAACTTATAAATAAATAAAAATATAGTTTTGAGTACATAGTTCTGAAGATTTAAGTGCACTGTATTAGAATCTTCTCAGCTCCTGTGACAGCTCCTTCACCTGCATTACACGTCAGGTGGCATTATGGTGAGGGCTCATTTGAGAGGTAGAGAGAACATAATGAGACAGGAAGTCAGAGAAATTCAGAAAAAAGACTTGCTCTTTTATAACAACCGGCTTTAATAAGAACTATGTTGTGCCCCATGAAAGTTACATTAACCCTCTCCAAGAACATCTCCCCCAATGATCTAACCACAATTTACTAGATCTCACTTCTTAAACATTCCACTATTTTCCAACTCTCTCCCTTTGAAACTAAGTTCCAAACACATGAGCTTTGGGGGGACATACTCAAATTATAATGAAAGTAATATGAGAGAGACAATGGTAAAAATGAGACATAGAATGCCATTTCTTAGTAGTTATAAAGATTCTAGATACTACAATAAAATGCTTTACAGTATAGAAATTATTTTAGGTTGATTTTTTATTTTAAAGACAATAGAGAATTTAATTAAATTACTTTTTGAAGAATGAATGAATTTGAATGTGACAAGACTAATGGGCTAGTTCTATTAAAACAAGGATAAAGTCAATGCAAAAAATCAATGAATGTTTAGTAAACCATGCCTAGGTATAAAAACAGAATGCTGGGCTTTCTGATTATGCTATATCAAGCCAAGAGTTTACTGGCTAAAATCTGGTGGCCCTCGAAACCAGAGCAAATATTCATATAGAAGACGCAGTGGACATCAGTCTCAAGAGCTTCCTACTTAAAATATCTGCTTCCAAATACTACATGATTCATAGTAATTCTCAGGAGTATTATATTTCTTTCAGTTTCAATTTTTTAGCTTTCTATATAGTTACTGCACCATCTCATGGCCAGATCAATATTTTCTTGAACTTCTTCATATATTAATATATACACTATCTCAGATATGTTTGTTTCTATATTGTCAGAGATCCCTTCTAGTGAATTCTGAGATGTGTGAGAGGTTGAACAAGCATAGAAATATGCTTATGATAAATAAGCCATGTTGTAGGTGGGAAGTAAAAGGAGAAAAGAAGCAAAAGTCCTCATCTAAACTTGTATGTGCTGATACTACACAAGGTTATTCCAATGATGTCTGGTTTGAGGTAGGGAAGCAACTTTTCTTATACATTATGACACAAAGTTCATCAAATATGGTTGTTACAGACTTTTGGAGAACACCTAATTTTTTGTTAGTAATTTCTACATTGAAAAACTCCTGTTACCTTTAAACAAAACTATCCATTGCAATAAATCTGAAATAGTTCTTTAATATTGCAAAACAGAAAATTGATGGCATTATTCACTGAATGCTAATATTTTCCAATAACACCTCACACCACAATTTATGTACCTTATTTAGATTAACACCTATAGGGGTTCTTAACACAATGGATAGATAATTAAAGAGTGAAATGAGACTCAGGAACAACTAATTATAGTAAAAATTATTATTACCTTATTTCAAATACTAGTGCACACTTTTGCTTTTGTTTTGCTGAAAGTTCTTTTTTTTTAACCTTTGGTATGATATTTCACTTTATTTAAATAACATAATAAATAGTACTGTTTTTTTCATATGTACTCTCTGATGCATCTCAAATATATTTGCATACCCCAAGACCTTAGCAGATTTCTATACACATTATTCACTAGAGAAGCAGTAGTTACTTCTGAAATCTATATTGCTCTTTTCAAATGAGGTCTTGCAGTTTTTTTAAACAAATATGTGAAATAATTATAATGAACTTATTTTTAATTAGCATATAGTAAGTGCCTGATAAATATTTGTGAAAAAGAATGAAGCAATAATAAGAGCATTTATATAATCTGTACAATATCGTATGTGGTATTTCATGATTTTAGCTACAACTTATTGAATATTATAACAATCTTACTATTAAGTAAGATGTGGGTATAATGAACCAATAATAAATAAAAAAATTATGCTGCATTGTTAGTAATTCACCAAACAATTTTTTCAAAAACAGACACTCTGATGTGTGTTTTTTGTCAACTATTATATTATGAATGAATGAAGCTCAGTAAATGAATAATTTGAGCTACATACTTCCTTAGGGTGCCTGTCATTCATTGTTAAAAAAAAAACCTTTAGGTATATAAAATTTTAATACTGTATATACCATCGTGATATAATGGAATTTTCATAAAATGTACATTTATAATGCTGAAGTCTTTCATTGAGTCTTATATCAGTTTATGAAATAAACTTACTATGTGTGATTTCCTCAATTCTAAGTGTCTTATGTTTTACGAAACTGTATGGACAATGCAAATTAAAATTAACATACTAATATCAAGAGCAGAAGCACCACAGGAAAGATAAAAACAAAGAATTGGGAGATTCTACTATTATAGATGTAATTTTCTCAACATCTTTTCAATGTACCTAACCCACTATTGATACCAAAATAATGAGCAAACTCTTCTCATGCTGATTGTGCATGATGCTATTATATAAAATGAAAACAACCAAATGTGTCAGAGATGAATTTTACAACATTAGTTGGAAATACAATTGATTGATCAGTATCTCACTGTGTTTTACCCCAGCAGAAACCTTCTCAGTGTGCAAGATAAATGGGTAAAAATAAAAAAAAAATCAAGTAAAATTTATGTTAAAGAATAACAACTATTTTTTCATGAGGAAAATGTTAATGTCTTTTTGAAACAACATGTCAATAAACTGAGCCCTATCACTTAAAGGAAAGCAACAGTTCTGATAAATTTCTTCATTTTATTCTTTGAATATGCCAAGTATTCTTTAGCAAACTTCCACATATATTGTTTAATTTCACAGGTGTAAATTATATCTGGTTTTCTCGAAATTGCTACTTATTTAATATAAATTTGTTGAGAAATTATTTCTGCATGTGCTGATAGTGAAATATAGTGAAGAATGGAAGTCATTTAAAGCTCTATAAATTGAAATCCCAGAATGGTGGGAGGAAACTGTATATAATCATGAGAAACATATTGAGTACTATGAATTGGTTTCAGATATTTATTTCCCTTAGTATCCACTTTTCACATAAACAAGTGCTTTTAAATGAAGCTGACTATTAAATATCATAGAAATGACCATCAGATAAATCAGAAGAAGAAATTTAAAAGAGAAACAATAAATCATAAACATCTGGTTGAAACAACAACTGGCCAAATGTTGGATCTTAGCTTTTGACTTTACTAAATTTTCTCCTATCTTTTTTTTTTTTGATTATGACTAAGAAGAAGGTACTTCTATTAAAATACTTACCAGAAAAATTTATAGCAATTTGTTTTTTCTAAAACACAGATAAAATTGACTTGCTAACTCAGGATAGAATATGAGTAAATCTTGTTATGGTAAGAAAAAAAAATATAACTACTAAACATGAATATTTGCCTTTTCAAAAAAAATATTAGGGTCAAAACCAATTTGGTAAGATAGTATTGAATATTTTATATCAAATAAAAGGCAAAAATATTTACAATAATTTTGATTATTAGATGCATGTAAAAAAAAAAAAAAGTAGTGTCCAGGCCTGATGTAGTGGTACATACCTGTAATCCCAAATATCAGAGGCTGAGGCAGAAGGATCACAACTTCAAGACCAGCCTTGGTAACTAAGTGAGACTAGGTCTCAAAATAAAATATCAAACAATTTTGTATATACATGAGTAATAAAGCACCCCAAGTTCAATCCCTAGTACCATATAAAACAGTAGTTTCCAAAATTTACACCCAAATCAGCAGCCTACACTCTATCTGCAACTATGTAAAGTTTTAAAAGGAAACTAAATTTAGCCATACCTACTACTAGTTGTCTGATTATATTGATCATAATATTGAAATATAAATAGAAGACCCTACACAATGTTTTAGGCATTCCCATTATTTTTTCTAATTGCAATGAGAGAGGGAGAAAAACCAATTTAACTTATGGGGACACTTCTTTTTCTTCAGGCCTAATTAATCAAATATTAAAAGGATTTAGCGTTTAACTGATTATCATTTATGGTATGTGTTCTGTGATTTCTTGCTTAATTTACATTGGACACTTTATTATTTCTGAGTATCAGCATCTGTACAGGCCACCACACCCCACTCTATTTTTTAATAGTTACAAGTCCCTGTGTTCATGCTTCCTCATTTAGTTATTCTCTTTAAAAAATAATTATGTGTTGCATTCTTTGTCTACAGAAAATTTATGAAGGTAAGTAATTTGATTTTTTTCTCTTTCACAGCCTTTAAAATTTTATCTTTATTCTCTGTGTTAGTCATTCTCATTATAATGTGAGTCTGCTATAATTTTGTACATTTGGGGTCCTGTAAGCTTCTTGTATTTGATCTTCCATTCCATTAATTTTTTTTAAATTAGTTCTAGTTGGACACAATATCTTTATTTTATTTATTTATTTTTATGTGGTGCTGAGAATAGAAACCAGTGCCTCACATGTGCTAGGCAAGTGCTCTACTGCTGAGCCACAACCCCAGCCCCCATTCCATTATTTAGGTTTGGGAAATTTTATGCTATTATATTATTGAACAGATTATGAATTCCTTTTGTTTGTATCTCTGATCCTTCATCTATTTTGATAACTCTTAAATTCATTTGTTTCATGTTATCCCATAATTTTTGGATGTTCTGTTCATGGTTTCTGACTACCTTCTCTGCATAGTCAACTCTACTTTCAAGATTATATATTTTGTCTTCATTGTCTAAGGTTCTATCTTCCAAGTGATCCAGTCTGTTGGTGATGTTTATATTAAATTTATAATTTGGTTTACCGTTTCCTTCATTTTGAGGTTTTCTGCTTTTATCCATGATCTCTAACTCTTTATTGAAGTGGTCTTTCATTTCATGTATTTTTTCTTTGATTTCACTCTTTCTACTAACCTTTACTTCACAAATCAATTTAACTATATACAATCCAAATGCCTTTTTGGAAATTTCTTCTACTCTGTTATCAGTGGCTTCTGTTGTTGAAGCATCTTGGTTTGTTTGGGGTGTTTTATTCCCTTGTTTTTTCCATGTTATTAGTGTATTTTCCCATCTAGAAGTATGGATCTAAGGCAGGATAAATTCTACCTTGTAGACCTATAGTGTCCCTAAAGGTTTCCAGTGCTTCATCTTTCATGGTGAGACCAATATCAACAGCACCCAGCATACTACAATATGTAGCCTTAAACTTTATTAGGTATCTAGTAAGGTGTCTACTGCTTTCTCATATTAAACCAAAATGACAGGTTCAATAACTATCTATAGTACAACAGAAAATTTGTTAAAATGGTTTACAACTTAAAATGGTACATGAAAGAACAGAGGTAGTGTAGTATGTGATATTTGCAAGAGAGGAAGAGAGGAGTTAGAAGTAAAAATTCACAAGAAGAGTAGAAGAGGAGCCAACAGAGATTGGCTGTTGGTTAGAGAAAAGTTGGAAAGAAAATCGAAGAAAATAGATGAGAGAGGAAGAATATGAACAAACAAAAAATAAATAAAGACAAGAATACAACAAAAATGCAAGACATCATTCATATATCATTGTCCTCCACACACTAATTCATAAAAACATCCTGTTCCAAATATGGTAGTGAGATTAGTAAATTAAAAAAATAAAATATATCTTGCTGGAAGGTCAAACTGTCTCCCTCAGTGTTCAACAGTTTCTCATTTCTGTCTCTGACATCCCATGAGATCACCAAACCCAGATCAGCCCTCACAAACCCAGTTTCTGTCCCACTGATCTAGGCTTCGGATACTCAGGCTGTCATGCTGCAGTCTCAAGATCTCAATGCTGCTCCTATTTACAGAGAGACCACCAGGGATACACTCATACTAAGTGGCAACCCTGAGATGCAGCAGCAAGACAAGAGCCACCAGCACTCTCACCAGGAAGACCCCAGGCTCCTCCAAACCTGCAGGCACCCCCACACTGGACATGGCAGTTCCACCTGGGGTCCCCAGACAGAGGCTCTTGTGGTGGTAAACTTGCTGGCATCCAGGCTCCAGGCCAGGCTGGTGTTCCAAAATGGGTGTAGCCATGTGCAACCAAGCCTAGAGTCTCCCCTGAAGCAGTCCTCTAGGTGGTGGCAGCAGTGGGAGTGTTGGTGGTTGTTGGAGGCAGGTAAGGGGTCAGCCCCAGTGACAGTTGCAGCAGCAGCTGCAATTGCAGCTGTGGGGACAGTGTCACCAGACAACCTCCAGGGGTCAGCAGCAGTATAGACTTCAGTTGCGTCTGGGGCAGTAGTGTCTTCTGTGGCAGCAGCACCCAGAAAGAAGACCTCCAAGAGATCTCAGGTTGGCAGCAGTGGAATCAGAGACAGCAGAAATTGCAGAAGCAATGCAGGCAGCAGTTGGTTGATTCAGCCTGTATTTCTTTTTCCATTCGCTGGTGCATTGTTTTTCTCATCACCAGAAGAGTATTTGTCCAAGAAAGATAAATGGGTAGATTTTAATGTTATTTAAAAAAAATTGAAATATTCTTTTGGAAGATATATCCTGATTTATGCTGATTCCTAAATATACCAGAACTTGTGTTTGAATTTTAAGTAGCTATAAATTTCAGCCTTAACCTCTATGGATTTTAATGATTTTCAAATTCATTCATCTTTCTTTTAGCTGTCATGACTCAAGTTCAAGTAATTGCCCATATTGTCACCATGGTAACAATGGGCAGGTTGCTGAATCCAGAATGTCACTATGATGGTGAAGAATGAGCTGCTGAATCCATAATGTCACCATGGTAAAAATGGGTGACACAACTTAATCCAGAATGTCACCATAGTAACAACAGGTTAACTACTGAATCGAAAATGTCACTGTGGTAAACATGGATGAGGCTGCTGAATCCAGAATGTCACCATGGTAATGATGGGTAAGCTGCTGAATCCAGATGCAGATATCCTTCACATTCTAGGTAAGTTTTGGAGATAAAGTACTTGAAAAATGTGAGCTTTTGGACTAACCTCTGGAAGATAAGTCTTTTCTCCCTGCACAATTTTCCACTTTAAATTAAAACATATTAACTCTTGCCATATGTTTGAGTTAGATTTTTTGGCACTGTACCTAAAAGACTTGACAAGAACAATTTTAGAGGAGGAAAAGTTTACTTGGGGCTCATAGTTTCAGAGGTCTCAGTCCATAGATAGCCAATGATACTGCCCTGGGGCTGAAGTGAGGCAGAACATCATGGCAGAAGAGCACAGTGAAGGAGAACAGCTCAGAACATGGCACCAGGAAGCAGAGAGAGACTGCTTAGCTCAGCAAGGATGAAATATAAACCCCAAGTCATGCCCCAGGCACCCCTCCTTCAGTCACATCTTACCAGCTATAGTCACCACCCAGTATTCTAGTGGACTAAAGCAGGTTAGGCGCCTATAACCCAAGAATTTTACCTCCAAACTTTCATGCATTGTCCCACACATTAGCTTTGGAGACACCACACATCTACACCATAATATCATGACATCTTTTCTCCTCCTCCAAAGTGTTTTATGGAAGCTTGGTCTTATTCTCACCCTTATTAGAGAGAGGCTGAACTTTTGTTTTTTTCTTTTTTTTTTTTTTTAATTTCAAAAAGAACTCTCTTGGTTTGAGTGCTCAGAGTATGTCAGACTCTGTCCACTGGGTCTTGCATGGATGATCTTACTTAAAATGGGCAATTAAGAAAACCATTCCATTGAATAAGATACAGAAACTGAAGGGCAGAGAGCTTCAGTAATCCTTCAAAGGTCACAGCTGCAACTGTGGTGGGATTTGAAGCAGGTGCCTGGTTAACACTGACCATGGCCAGGTGCCTGAGCACCCACCAGGCTGCCTCTGCTGTGGGAAGTGCAGGCTCCTGTTTGCACATTCTGTGACTCACCTGAGATTCACTCATAACTCTGGCATCTTCCGTCAGGTGTTACAGTGTGACAGTGGCAACAGCATTTTGTTTAATGGATGAAGACATTTTCTGAAGAAGACAGCCCTGTAATATGTGTGTTGTGTGTGAAGTAAGGATCTCTCTACCAGGAATGTCTGCAGCAGAGTGACCAAATGGCTAGTGGCTTGAGGAGTTGGGCCACAAGCAGGGAGCAAAGCCTCTCAGGGGCGTGAATGCCAGCTGTGCTGGGAACCCTGGTCTGACTCTTCTCACATCCAATGAGGAAGAGAGGATCACTCTGCACTGCATTCTTGCAGAACAAATGCCAGGTCTCAGGAGGCCTGAGCCAGCTTCCCAGCTTTGCCACCCTCATGTTCACAGCCAAGGATGAGTCATTATAGACCTTTGCTTTGCACCTCAACAAAATGGCGATGATGTTGGAGGTGTCTAAGTCCCTGGTATCACTTACTCCCCTCACCATGAAGATTGTGTGGTGACTGTGCAGCACGCTAGATGCAGGAGGTGAGCCCAGGCCTACTTGCCAGCTTTGTTCCATCCTCAGGATCCCTTGCTTGGCGGGCACACTGCCTATTGATAGCATGTGAGTCTGCTTCCAAACACCCTGCCAGGCAGAGGCCAGAGAAGATGACTTGGGAGTGGGCCTGGGCCTCCATTTGTGACTCCAGCTTGCTCCTTCCTCAGCCAGGCTGCCTTCTCCTGGCTGTACCACAAGGACATGACACAAGCCAAGAGCATTCCCTGGAAGGCAGCCTGGTGCTGGCCCATCTAAGAACTCATGGAAGTGTGAAAACCCATCTTTGCAGCCTCCCCAGGAGAGTGAAAAGGATGTTCTGATGCTGACTGACTTTCCCACAGCTGGATGTGTAGCACCAGCCAAATGCAAAGGGGCAAATCCTAGAAGAGCATTCACCTGGCTTCTTACCTCCAAGTCTCCTCAGAGTGTTTTACCTCCAGTTTTTCTCCAACCCAAAACACAAATCAATTGTGTCATTTTCATAATTAAGTGTCAGTGGAGGTTTGATTGTCTGTGGGTGGACTCAGCCTTGCAGGGCAGAACAGACCCAGCCACCCTTCCCATTTGGTCACAGCCTGGCCTCCCTCTTTTACACCTAGGTGTCCACCTCTCTTAGAAACCTCAGTTGTTCTCACTTCTCCCCATGTTTCCTGCATTAGTTTTCTCATCTGTAAGAAGAGAATACAAAATCCTTCTTTCACAGTGACCTTGAACTTAGTGAGAATATGATAGACTATCATTTTTTGAGCTGAGCCTGGATATTTGAGCAGAACATTATGGAGGTGGCTCATTGGAAGATGAGGCCTCTGGACACAACTCTAATGGGTAGGAGTGTGGAGAGGACAAATTGCCCTATGAAGATTTGAGGAGTTGAGTATAAATAGTGCAGGCAGGAAAATGAGTCACAGGAGAGAAAGTCGTCAACATGAAGAAAGATCCACTAAGGAGCAAGGGTTTTCAGGCAAACCTCAGGCAGGCTGCAACAGGCTAGTGACCCCAGCACCACAGTAGGAAAGGAAGAGACACCCAGATTGAAGCTGGCACTGTGGGCTTTACTGCTCTGCAGCTTCAGAATCCCCCCCCAATGTCTGAACCACCACAGAAGCCTGACACAAGCACAACCCTGAGACAGTGGCATGGGATGCAAAGGCTCAGGGATGGTGTCCATAGAGCAGACCATGGAAGAGGAGATGGACAGGGTCATAGGCAATGATATTGCTCACCCTTGTGCAACTGTGATAAAATAATGGAACTAGGTTATCATCAATGTTGCTCCCTGAGTGAAAGCTCAACAGAATAAAAAAAAAAAGAAAGAAAGAAAGACCAACCCACAGATAATTTCCACTGGTTCTCATGGCTCTTCCCCAACTCTTGTGGTCAATGTGACATTCTGTTTGACAGTGGCCTACAGTGTAGCCCTGCCAGAGAAAGCCAGGTTGGCCATGCACCAGCCAAGGCTCCCCCAAGACTGCACACACAGAGTAAATCTTTGCTTACTGGCAGGCTTGCCCACTGGTTGGAGCACTTGACTGGAAAGGAGAAACAGATATAGATGTGAAAACCTGGGCATGCGTGAAGGAGGAAATGGAAAAATTCAGGAAAAATTAGAGGACAGGATTTAAGTTTTGGTGTTTTTTGGTTTTTTAGGGTTTTTTTTTTTTGCTTAATTTTTTAAATAGAATTTTTAGAATCAAGAGTTAGAGAATTACTTATATTTAAGTTATAGTAACCCAGTTATTACTTCCACAGATTTTTAAAACAAAGCAATAAATAAAACAAAAATGCATTTAGTTAAAAGTCTCCATAATATTGACCTGTTACAAGTTCTTCATACTTAGAAAGAATAGTTCTTAAAATAAGAATAAGATGAGAACTTACCTCCAGGGGAATTGCCACCAGAGGAGACAGGAAGTGCTGTTTGTTATTATTTTTGACCTAGAGTTCTGCAAACATGTTCTCCTTTGGAATCTCCCTCAGAAGTCTACAGATGAGCTGATACTATTTATCTTTTCTATTTGTCCCTATATGAGAATCAAGCTACTTGTTTGACTTTGTTGAAAAGGATTAGACTGACAAGTTTTGATAGTTCAAGAAATGTAGGAGAACATATTTTTCTAATTTTAAAATTTGGGTGCTTACTGGAAAAAAAAAGAAAAGAAAAAAGATATGAACTGATTGAAAAATAAGGATTTAGGTTTGTCTGTATTGAGAGTATATAATTATAGGGCTGTAATGTACATAAAGCATAATGAAATCCAAGAACAATATGACCTTAACTAGCCTAATACAAAAATTCTAATAATAAATAAAATTTATAAAATGTTTATGTTCTACATGCCTATAATTTTTCCATACTCTAATAAAAAATAAAATATTTCCTTTTGGAAAGAGGACAGAGGGGATCAGAAACAAACTTTTGCAAAAAAAAAAAAGAAAAGAAAAGAAAGCCCACAAAAACCATGTTTTTACAAACCCCTTTGAAAATAACTATAGAAAATATTAAAATATTTAAGAAAATTTCATCATACTTCCTATCTTAGAGTCATTTTGAAGCAACCCTTTTCTGTAGGTAAAAAGTGTACAGGTAATCGAATTTTGTAGAAAAATAAGGAAACTACTAGGTCTTTCAATATCTATAGATGGCTAAATATCTATGAATAGATAAGGAATTAAAAGCTCAGTGGTAATGGTAATGCTCTTCATGCAGATTTTTCTATAAAGATGTAAAATAAGAGAGGCTAAATATATACATTTTCATAAGCATCAGTAGTTTAAAGTAAGGTTTCAACTTTTGGAATAGCTGGATGCATCAGGTAAAAAATTAAGCAAGACTTAATATAATAAGTAGAAATTGGGATTAATAGAATAAGAGAAAAAAAAGTCCTATATTGCCTGTGAGTTACATGGAATCAGGACAGACAGAGAGAGCAAATAAGAGTAATGAAACAGGGGTCAGGGTTAAACACCATGGTCCAGGACAGTCTAGCAGGATATAAATGCATCCTTGCACACTGACAGGAGGCTAGACAGAGCAGAAGAATGAAGGAGTTGAGAGAGCCAATCACAGGACTCTCTCATAAAAAAGATAATAAAAAGTTATAGGAAACACAAATGAAATGAGAAGAGACAGTGACATCAGAAATAGAACCACATGCACCCATAAGAATGAAAAATAAAACTAGAAGATATTTTTTGGGGAAAAAACAACTAATACAAAATTTCTAATATTATGAAAAAAAAGGCCTGGTATTGGAAATACTTAGAGCACAAAGTGGGAGAAGGATAAATTCACATTTACCGAAGTGAATTTTAAGGATCTCTAAAGTCAAAGGGAGAATTCTAAGTATTTCCAGGGAGAAAGAAAGACCTACAAAAGAATAAATTTCAGGTGGATATCAGGCATTTCAACAGCACGGCTGGATGCAAATATCAAAGGAATAATATTTTATAAGTGTTGAAAAATAAAGAACCTAGAACTTTAGAATTTTTCAATTAAGCAAATTAAATCCAAATGTGGTGCTATAATAAAAATATTCTCAAGCACACAAGGTCTCAGAAGATTTTACATAGATGCAATATATTGGAAACACTCTTAGTTGTAATGCTTTGTTGAGAACAGAAACTATTACAAGATAATCCTGCAAGAAGTAAGTCTACTAGATTCTTATTGCTGATATTAGCTAACATATTTATAGGTTCTAGAGATTAGAGAGTGAGATATAGATATTGGAGGATGGGGCTGGGGAGAAGTGTCCATTACCTCATACTACATAAATTGAAGTGCTGGGATGTTACAGAGAGAAAAAGAGAGAGATTTTCATCTGTACCAAAATGGAAATATAAAATAGTCCCATTCCTCTTACACCTGTCCCTTAGATCTAAAAATCCCTGGACTTAATGCAGAAATGAAACATAGGTAGTTTCTGAAAGGTGGACAGAAGATGGCAGGTTACATAAAAATCTCAAGACTTGAGAACTACTTGGCATGAGTTCCCCAGGCTTCCTTATTTTTTCAAACATCCTAGACAAGTTTCTGCAGAAGATTCCAAACTGGAATCACATAGGGGTAGAGATTTTTATAAAGCCCAAGAAGATGCTGCTCCCCTTAAAGGAACATGAAGAGGGTAGTCTAACAATAGCAATGTTTTGGGGAAATAACTTCCCTACTACAGCCAGAAGTCAACAGTACAACCTCCCCTATCCTAATGGTTTCAGTGAGGAGGAAAGGAAGTTGATCTCCACCCCCTAACCCTCCATAGCAAAACCTGTCTCAAAGAAACTTACAATTTTCTCATTCCCTCCTTCCTCTGTTGTCAGGACCAAGCCGGAAGCAGACCTCCCATCATCAACTAGATGAAGGAAGATGTGCTTTAATTTAGTTCTTTTGCTATGGTAGTGGCAGTTGAGATGAGCAGGGCATCCATAACTATTTGCCACGTAGCCAAAGCAGTAGCATTTCTGTCCCTGCCTACCAATAACAGCTCATCATTTTCCAGGTAGAGCAAGACTCTTCCTACCTGACATCTGGGAAACTGAACAAGGTAGTACAAACTGGCCACTCTCCGCTCCCCAGTGTTATAGGGCTTGGTGGAGAGCTGAACCTCTTTTTATAGCTGACATCAATGAGGCAGAAGGAGGGACCCCTGCTAGCTGCAGGGGAAGCTGGGAAATATAATTGTTTTAATAAATGACCATATTCTTGGCTAAATCTCTATGACTACGTATGGCAGAGACTGGATAGCTGGTCAGCAAATGCATTTCCTAATCTTTATTAATTCACTGTGGAAGAGGGGAAAACAGTGGAGGGGAGGCATAAGTCATAGACTGAAATGCCTAATGCTATTTTTTATTGGATTGGACATAAAAGCAAGTTCTGTCTTAAAAACAACAAAACAAAACAAAACCTAAGTACTAAAACACAAAACCAAAGCACTAAGAGAAGGTAGTAAAATCCTAGCAGCTCGGGAATCTGAGGCAGGAGGTTTGCAAGTTTAAAGCCAGCCTTGAGCTATTTAGTGAGGCTCTAAGTAACTGAGCAAGACCCTGTCTCAAAATAAAAAAATAAAAAGAACTTGGGATGTGGCTCAGTGTAAAGCACCCTGGATTCAATTATTGTTACCAAAAGCAAAACAAAGAAAAAAAAAGATAATCAAAATGCCTACATTAATATCAGGTAAGGTAAACCTTTGGAAAGGAATGTCCTGCTCACTGTAGCTTGAAGAAATATTTTATATTGATAAAGGTGTTGGTCTATTCATGAAGAAAAGATAGAGATCCTAAATTCACCTAATAATAGAGCTTCAGAACACCAGAAACAAAATCTGATTTAATCTTTAAAAAAAAAAAGCACAAATCCAGAGGATACTGGGGAAAGAGGATTGGCGCTTCTTCATGGTAAGGCAACGGCTTCTGCTCTCACCCTCACCACTGTACCATAGGCTGAAGAATAAAATAAAGAAAGGAAAGGATATAGAGGACATCATATTTTTAGGGAAGAAGTAGAATAAGACTTTTTAGTCACAAGTGTAAGGATCTTCTTGGTCAAAAAAAATTAAAAAATCCTAAGAAATCTGTAAGTTAATGTGAAGGATGTTATTAATCACTTGCCTGCTGAAAACTACACAAACTATTACTGAGTGAAATTGAAGACCTAAGTGGGAAACCCGATGAGGGCCTCATGTCATTGTGCTCCTCAGGCTGGAACCCTGGCTGACAGCTATGTGACCGCCTTAAGAGAAAAACGCAGTTCAACCCTCGAGCTCTTCACATTTCTCCCACCAACAACTAAATACTTCTGCTCATATTTCATTAGCCACTGCCATGGCCAAGTTTATTTTCAAGGATGTAAGGAAGTACAATCTTCCCTCAGAAAGGGCATTAGATATTGTTGAACAGTAGTAATACAGTGTACCTCACCATCTAAATTACTGACTAAAATCCAAATAAATTTCTATGGGATTTAAGCACTGCAGTGTTGGCGCTAGAAACCGGTAAATCACATTTTCATTATTTGGCGAGTGGGTAGTCCTTTAAGTTGACTTAAAATGCAGTGCAACTAAGGAAAGTCCTTCTTCTAATTAAATGTGGAAGTTATTTTACTAATTGAGACAAATTCCCAAGGAATTCCCTATTTCTCCTATATACCATAAAACACTCCATCGGCTCTTCTCCTGTTGAGCTATTTCTATCTTCCAATTACAGAGGAATTTTTTTCCTATGAAAATCCCTGAAATTATGAAATGACTTATCTTGGTTTCTTTTTTAACTCATCGCCCCCAAATATGAATGGTATTTATTTTGAGTTATGGTTTTTATTGCTGCCTTGGAATGTAAGTTTCATGAGGACAGAAGAGGTTGCCATTTGTTTGCTGTTGTATCCCCAATATGTAAAGTGTGCTGCTGTATGTTCCAGAAATATTGCTGAAAAATAAATGAATAAATAAATTAATTAAAAAAGTAAACTGGAATGGATGAATAATTATGACAAGTTTACATAGCAATTTAATTATAAGGCTTTTTAAATAATCTATCAAATTTTACTGGCCTTTTTAAAATTCTTTTTATTCCAAAAGAATCTACTAAGATATTTTATAAAGCTGTCACAGAGAGTGAAGGAGATTAAGGAGAGAATAATCCTAAATGCATTGTGATATCCTTGATTGGATCCTGAAATAGACCATAAGAATTGGTGCAAAAAATTGAGGAAATCCAAATGACATCTAGAGTTCAGACAGTAGCACTTTGCCAACATTAGTTTATTGCCTTTTATAATATTTATATAAGATATTGACATTAGGGGAAGCTGGATAAAGGGAAGATAGGAAATTCTCTGTCCTATTTTTGCAACTTTTTTGTAATACTAAAATCATTTTAAAACAAAAAGTTACTACCATATTTGTGACCATTAGGAAATTTTGTACAATGATTGCCTATTTTTATGTAGTATCAATATGTTTTTTTAAATTTTTTTTATTGGTTGTTCAAAACATTACATAGCTCTTGACATATCATATTTCATACTTTAGATTCTGTTTTTTTAATGTAATGAAAGCATTATTAGGCTTTTGAATATCTTGGCCTGCTTTAAAATATTTTTAAAGATGGGATTATAATTTTTAGATTTTCTTTAAATACTTCTACAAAATAGGGGAGAGTATTGGTGAAAGACAGATTCTCAAAATCTTACAAATTAACAGAGCTAGAAGATTGAAACTGGAGGGAAGTCATGATTTATTCACTTTAATTTTCATGTTTGAGTTTTACATAATAAAACATTAGATAGCTAGATAGGTAGTATTAAATATATTTTATATTCTTTTTTTTGGGGGGGGATTCTTGGTATTAAACACAGGCCTTGCCATGGTCAGCAGGTACACTACCATGAACTACATTTCCATTCCACAATAAAACAGTAAAGAAATAGTTTTAAAATGCATAATATTTACCTTTGTCTTCTAATAGCCTATCTTATCTTCATGAGTTTCTTGCTGAGTGATGGTATAGGGCTTACCCAATATCCTTCTGTATTAACTTATAAAATCCTAACTTTTTCAGGAGCTAAAATGCTGGAGGAAAACATGTTCTTCTCTTGTCCCTAAGGGATGAGGCATAAATATCTAAACTAAGTCTGGTCACCACATTTCTCTCTGCCACAGCTATGATAGGAACAGGAAGCTCTCCATATGAACAAAGATATTTAAAGAGACATCTCCTCAGGGGCAGACTGGTTCTGGCAAGAATTTTCTTCCATGGCTAACAACAGATAGCATAATGATGCATGTTCTCATATATTAAACCAGTCTGTGATAATACAATGGCTTGGAGTTTTGATTTTCATCATGTGACCAAGAAGTGTCAAACATTTATTTTAGGGAAGTTAATGTGCTCCAGATGGCAAAGTGGAAAAACAGTAAGAAACAAAAACCTTCATAATCTTTTCAAGCTTTGGTATCAGGCCTGAAACTTCCTATCTTCAAAGCTTTTGAAAGCCTTTAAATCACTATTATTCCAGCATTCTAGTTTATGTAGTCAAAACGTTTGCAATTGGTATAATTACATAAGCATTGCCATGCATGGTTTCATGACCACCTTGGAATATTCTTTCAGTTTCATAAAATCTAATTGTTCTGAGCCCAAAAAACACTTGAACTAATTTCAAATGACTAGGGTTCTCTCAGTACTTTTAATTTTTTTAAATTTGGGCTATAATTCCTTATTAATCATTTTTTTCTACCTACTCATATAGAGAAATTGAAAGAAAACAAATATTTGAACAAATCCTATTTTTTTAAATCTTCAATCACTGGGCATTTCCTTTTCTTATTTCTTTTTTATTTCTTAAAGCATGATTTTTTTTAAATGTTCTCTTCTGTGTAGAAATTTTAAAAAATTAATCTTAGCTGATTCTGTTTATTTTTATTTGTTCATGATTTCTTTTTGTTAACGTTCTTCTATTTTTTTAATACCTTGAACTACATCTTTCTCTCTCTTTTTTAACAAAGAAAATTCACTTTCTATATAAAATTGAGAAAGCTATAACAAATAATTATTCAAGTACTGAATTGTAGAGTATGGGGGGCCCCAAAGTCTCTCTTTTGAAAAGTGGGGGTGGGGGCAAAAAAGTTTGGCAAAAAAGATCCCTGCAAAGCAGTTCTTGCTTCCTGGAAAACTGTGGATATTAGCAAGTTCTGATGTTTTCACTAGTTAAAAGAAAATACCAAAGTCATCCTTCTGTGGTTTTGTCTTCTTAACTTGAGTCCAAATTTCCATTTTTCTAGGCAGCAGTTTCTTGTTCCTTGGTATTTTACACTGGCAGGGATGCTAGGCCTCCAAAGAAAATTTTGAATGGGCTGGCCTTGTAGCTTAGTTGGTAGAGTGCTTGCCTAGCATGTGTGAGGCACTGGGTTCAATCTTTAGCATCACATAAAAATAAAATAAAGGTATTGTGTCCATCTGCTATAAAAAAATATTTCAGGAAAAAGAAAATTTTGAATGAAACTGCTATGGTATTAGTTAACTAGAAGGTTGCTAATCCTGTTTCCAAACCAATTCATGAGTGTCCTTTATAACTATGTTCCTGATCCTATTATACTCATGTTATTCACAATGTCAAGTGGTTTCCCTAACTCATAGGTCTATTCTCTCACTTTTCCCACTTAAAAATCTATATTTCCACTCCTTATGAGGCTGACCAAGCTCCTTTTCAATCCATATTAAGATTTCTCTTCATGAAATGGGTTCACCTTTCCAATCAGCCTCATCACTCTGGCCTTAGAATTTGTGGTCCAACTAAATTGTACATCTCTACAATTTGCATGATGCTTTTTGCCCGTGTACCTCTGTTTGTTGGGTTAGGCATTCTCTCCCATTGAAATACATTCTAAAAAAACATATTAATTGAAATTACCCATTTTTAGCTATGTGAGATTTAAAAACTCAAGTTCACAATTGCATAATCTGTTTCTGCATGTATGAAGTGAGAGGCAGTGTTTTAGTGTTTTCAGTGAGATTAATGTGTATTCCTGGGGTCTAAATCTTTATGGTGAGATTAGAGCTCAGTTTTAGGTTCTATTGAATGTTCAGTCTCATTTCCAAGGAAGGTAATCTTCTCATTGTGCCATACCATTACAGATACACAATGAAATCACTTCACTTGAGTTTCCCAGTATGCAGTATTCTAATATGCAATGGTAATTTTTGTTAAATTGTAATATCTGATTTCTGTTCCTACTTTAATGTGGTAGATGAGAAAATTATTAACAGAGATGTTGTTGATTAGAAGCACACATCAAAGAAGAAATGTCCTTTGCAAAAAGCATTTTAAAAATGTTTTTTTTTCTGGAGTTATCAAATTTTAAATTTTGAGTTAAAAGTAATGTAACATAAAACTAACCATTTCAAAGTGAACAATTGAGCGACATTTAATACATCCATTGTTGTGAAATCACCATCTCTGTTTAGTTCAAAAACATTTCTTTCACTCCAAAATAAAATCCTATATACATTAAACCATTTTTCCACACTCACTTTAACCCCAACCCTTGACAACCACCAATCTTCTTTCTGTCTCCATAAATTAATTTACTTTTTCTGAATGATTCATGTAAATGGAATCATATAATCATATAACTTCTTCATTTAGCAAAACATTTTCAAGGTTTATTATCATATTGTACCATGTATCAGAATTTCATTCCATTTCGTGTCTAAATAATATACCTCCATATTTGTGTGTGTATGTGTTTGCTAAAATTTGTGTATACATTTAGCCATTGATGGACATTTAGGGTGTTTCTATCTTTTGACTATCTTAATAGTGTTACCATAAACATGTATGTACATGTATTCATTTAAATACCTTTTTCAATTCCTTCAGCAATATACTTAAGTGGTTATACTTACAGGTTAGATCATAAATCTGTGTCTACTTTTCTGAGGAGCTAATAAAGAATTTTCTATACCAGCCACACCATTTTGTTTCTATCAGCAATACCTGCAGGTTTCAATTTCTCACATCCTTGTTAACCCTTGCTATTTTTTGCTATTTTTTGTTTTTCTGAGTATAGTCATCCTGATGGGCAGAAAGTAGTACCTCACTGCAATTTTAATTTCTATATCTCTACTGAGTAACTAATGGTGCTGAGCATATTACATGGCCTTGTTGCCTACTTGTGTATTTTCTTTGAAAAATTTATAACCACATCTTTTGCTTGTTGAGTTGTTTATCTTCTGCTTGTTGAGTTGTGAAGGATCTTTATATATTTTGGGTGCTCCTCCCTTATTAGATATATGATTTACCAGTACTTTATCCATTCTATAGATTCTATTTTCACTTTCTCAGTGTTTTTGATACACAGAATTTCCTCATTTTTATGAAGTCCAGTTTGTCTACCCTTTTTTGTTGTTTTATTTTCGGTGATGCCCTGTGTGCATACATGTAAAAAAGTCTTTGCATGAAACATGCTGCATTGTACTGAGGAGAGAAATTGAGCAAATGATTTGTGCATGTACAAATATGTCACAATGAATCTGTTTAATTAGAATGCACCAAGATGAACATTTAAAAATATGTGACATTGTGAATTTAAGAATGTATGTCTTGAAAGATGTAATTTGAATTGAAATGGACAGTTGACCCACAACAGGAAAGCATCAGCAAATAGTATAATTTCTTGACAAAGTTTCAATTTGGGGCTTTAGAATCTTCAATTGGAAGGATTATTAGATAACTTTATTGAATTGTACACAATATTTCTGAGATTTCAAAACAATCTTTTAAAGGACACCTTTTCATTTTTAACTTTTCAGTAGCCACTTAAGTAAAAGAAAATGTGAAGTATTGATATCACTCTGTTTCAGCATTACATTAACAGCAACATTTTGCTAAAATATCCAAGAATTATTTGTTGTCTTCTGATTAAGATTTATTTTCAGTTATATTAAGCCATCTATTTAAAGCAGTGTTAAAATACTGCAGAACCTTTTAGGTCTATAGAACTACATGAAATCTTCTATGTATCCACCTCTTTGAGAAGAAGAAAAGGAAATCCAATCCACAGTTGATTGCCTTCTGCTGCTTCACAGATAACAAGGGATAAGACAAGTCCAAGCAAACCTCGTGTCAAAAATTCATCATTCTATAGTCAAGCAATGCAGCCTGCACAGGGGTTTGCATGTGTGTGTGCCACTCTTCCCCTTTGTGGAAGTGTCTATTATATAACTACTATGTGCAGGCACTCTCCTATTCCCTATAAACACATAATAGTCACTCATGAAGAGCTACTCTTTGCTCTCATGATAAAAACAATACATAATGAAATATATAAACTAAATAAGAAGGAAACAATGCAATGGAGTGTCCTATAGGTGCTGGAAAACAAATTTCCCAATGAGAATTTAACTCATTACTTTTTTTTTTCCCCAGTGGTAACAATTTCAAGAACCTTTATTGAAACCAACATTCAAATAGTATATCAAGGATGAAATTCTGTTTCAGCAAAACCAATTTAACAATTCCAAATATATATATACATTTAAAAATTAATCTTGTTAAAGGTGATAATTTAACTCATTACTTTTTGAGGGGGAATCCATAGGACCCTCAATGCAAGCCACAGTTGAGTAAGCATGATGGTTAATGACTTTCAATACACAAGTTATTCTTGGCAAAACTCTTCTAATGCTGAATTTAAACTAAGCAGCCAGGTGAACTGAGTTGTGACATTATCACAAAAACAAAAGCAACAGTCTTTTTTGTGTCTCATCTCCAGTGGCCAGTACTTCTGGACAAGGGAGTGATATGTGCCATCTTTTGTCAGGTTAGGAAGGAAAGCACCAGTGTCGCCAGGAGTTCCTCCAGGCAGACGTCATTTGGGTTCTCTAATTTAATAGGGTGCAAATAGATCCTAAAATTAAAAACCCAGTCCTCTGTTTATTTCTTCTGTTTGGGAAGCAGTCAATAAGCTCCACAAAACATGAGCTCTGTGCTGTGTTTCCAATGTCAGCTGACTCTGAGGCCAGCTTCTGCTTGCTATGAAAGGATTCCATTGACTTTCACCAACCAAAAACACAGGAGGCTGACTATCCAGGAACCCCACTTTATTTTCCGTTATGGCTTCTTCTGTTTCCATATTTAAAACAAAAAGTCTTTCTTACCTCGGGTTTTTCAGTTGAACGTGGTCTTCAACCTTACTAACAATTGTGCATCTATACAGTGTTTCTCCACAAAGGAAGCCCCAATTCCACCTATGAATATGTACACACGGTTTTCCCTCTTCTAATCTTCCCACACCCAGCTCCATGAATCCAAATCAAGTTACTCTTGAACTCTGACCTCTTCAGGGTGGAGCATGTCTCATGCTGAAACAGCACATAATGTTGGGTGAGGTGATGTACTACTTATGTGATTGCTAAAAGACCTGTTGATCAAAGGAGAAAGAAGTACTTTTTGTTTTTTGAGAGAGAGAGAGAGAGAAACTATTGGAAATTAAAAAAAAAATAAAAGTCAAGGAACTAAAGAGAAGTATTCATTTTCTAATTTAGGATTCAAAGAGAAAATTATTAGCTAAGGGTTCAAAAAAAAGGAAAGAAGAAAACACCACATTAATTGGCATAAACAACATATGAAAACTTTTATAATTGTGAGGGGAAATATAAAATTTGAAAACAAAACATTTTTTTTCATAAACTATTTCCTGGAAGCTTAGAGTAAGTAAATGGATAGTATATCCTATGGCTACTATAGTAATTGAGTTAAATTCTAATTAGAATTCTCAAAATATGAAAGAGAGCAATTAGAAAGAGATACTGAAAATGGACAAATTTTAATGCTAGCATAGAGCCATAAAGATTGATAATTATAATACTGATCTTGAATTCCTACAGTGAAGGTATTAAACACAGTGAAGGTATTAAATAACAATATTAAAAATTGTTGGCAATTTTAAGAAAAAAAGTTCTTAAGGCCCTGCCACAGGCTGGCTGGCTGCAAAGTAACCAGGGGGTGATGAGCAACTTGTGTACATTGATACAGCAGGAGTGGGAGCCGTTTATTGTAAGACAGGAGGGGTATATATACATTCCACACAGCTTATCTTAATTAACATAAACTATATACAGCAGTCAACCAATAAGGAATCTCCACACTTAATGGCTTGCTGGCATTACTTCACAAACCACTCCCTCTGGCAAAATACCAGGTGCCATCTTGACTTGTTTACAGACCCTAACAAGGCCCAACAGGAGAGAGAGCACACACACACCAAACACAAATGGATATCAGATATACACTCTTTTTAAAAAGTCAAAGTCACAGTGAGAGATCATTCCTCAATACTTCCACTCTAACATCAAAAACTTAAATGCACTTGCTACAAAAGGAACAAAGATGGAAAAGAAATTTTAATTAATCTTCTTTAAGTATAATTCTAGTTACATCCATGAACTTTGTCAAAAAAGAGTCAATAACTACTTAGTGTGTATTAAGTTGAATAAGAACCTTTCAACCTAGCATTTGTTTCCTCATATTATGGCCTAATTTATTTCTCTTGTATTCTCTCCCACTCTTGTTCACAACCTTCATGATGTTGAAATGAAAAAGGAAAATCTTACCCTGAATGTTAATAAAACAAATCACAATTTTATTCAACATTATACTCATGTAATATACTATATTTTTAGTG
The DNA here is from genome assembly GCF_045843805.1 of Urocitellus parryii. Lineage (NCBI taxonomy): Eukaryota > Metazoa > Chordata > Mammalia > Rodentia > Sciuridae > Urocitellus > Urocitellus parryii. The sequence goes on along the minus strand of NC_135537.1, from coordinate 109,105,541 downwards.
TTACTCTGTCTCATAATTCATACTTCCATTTTATATCTATTTTGTTATAGCCTCAGCTAACACTTTTATACTTGTATGTTAACATTTAACCTAATGTCATGGGTCTTTGGCACTTTAGTTCTTTGGATGTATACTAGGATTTAGAGGACAGTAAGTTCAACCCTTGTGTATTGTAAGTGACTAAGATACAGAGACACTTACAAATATTTCCAACTTCAACCTGTGAGTTATGACAACAGAATAAAGGACAAAACCCAGAATTTTTCTCTTCTTATTCCAGGGTTCTTACCATCATAGTTGTCTTTTCTTTTGTTAGATATAAAAGAACTACACAATATGGGCACCTAATAAATGCACAAGTAGCTATGTTATGGTTAATTAAGTATCCAGTGTAATATACACATGTGTGAGTTCATGCAAAAAAAATTTACATTCTCAGAACTGGATATAACAAATAATTTTCTGTACTTGATAAATGTACTGAGCAGATTTTTTGCTCTTTAGATTTTTCTGTGTTTTGGACATTTTCCATCACAGGCCATTATTGCCTTTTTATGTGAAAAAACAACAACACTAGAACATTCTAAATGATTTTTATTGTTTCCCTATAATATGAGAGAAATAGCTAACAGGAGCATTAAATCTTATTTGCTGATGAAAGAAATAATTCATTTTTAGATGTTCTCATTGGTGTGGATATTTTCAAAAATCTGTGTGTTCTTGGCTTTGGGTCATGCAGGGAACTGAACAGTAGGCCAACAAAAATAGGGAAAATACTCTGTTTCCTTAGTGTGGGAGAAACTTCATATGGTGTATGGTTGACTGCCATTAAAGTGAAGAAAAGTTCTAACCAGAGTATGTGTGGGCTGGGACAAGCACCCATCTGAACTGGGTGAGGTTGATTGATATATTGGTTTCAAATTTAACTTAGGGTAACTGGAGTTCTGAAGTTCAGGGATACTAATGATTATGCAGTTAACATAATCCTGATTCCAGGCAGTCTCTGTATTAAAAACAGGTTCTAAATCAGTGACTTGGAGGAGAGGTAGGAAATAGGATACATCTTAGGAAAGAAGAGAGTAAAAATGAATAGAAGATGTGGGATGATTAACACTGCTCTTACCCTACCCCAACTTCCTTGCTAGCTCAAATCATGTATATAGGGCAGGCCAATCAACAGAAGAGAGCAGTCCCAATACTGTGAGGCATGGGGCAAGCATAGGTGAGGAGACAAGGGGTTAAAAGGGTACAAAACTGGAAGGAAAATTCAGGCCAGGGAACTGCACTAACCTAGCTGGGGGGATAGTATTCAGTGCCAGGCCTTACCTGAACAAGAACATGCATGGGTTATTTTGATTCATTACATAAGCAGAGCTCTGTCTGCAGGTTGAAAAATTTCAGTTCTAGTCTGAAAATGAGGTGGCAAACTTTTATAGGTGTAATGGGATTGTTTACTAAAATGCAAAGGGAAGTTAATAAATGACTAATAGATACTTGCTACTATATATAAAGGTAGATTAGTTGAGATGGAAGAACTTCCTTAAAGCAGTCTTTTATTCAATTTATGTTGTTTATAACTCTTTAGAATATACATTCATGTGGTGACACAGAAATTCACTCCAAAGAAGTTGTTTCTAGGCAAAGTTGTTTCAATAGGAAAAACTAAAAGAAATAGTTACTAAAACTGTTTTAACCTGAAAAAAAAATAATATCCTCCATATCTGAGCACTGATGTAAGTACAATCATATTAACATATGCAAGATTAAAACAGCAAGCATTTTTATTATTCTAACATATATATATATATATATATATATATATATATATATATATATTGTACATTAACTTATTGTATTAACTTTTTAAATCTTGGAAAATATCCTGAGAGATAATTATTAATACTATCCCTCCACAAATGAGGAAAATAAAATTTGAACAGGTTAATCAAGATCATATAGCCACTCTATCTTGCATTCTGAATTTCTTTTGTATTCTTACACTTTTAAATAACAACAACAAAACCAATCTTTCTGGATATGTAACCCTTCATAACTAAAAATCTTTTTATTCCAGCCAGATGGATTTATTCATTTTTTAAAAAATCAATCAATTGGAAAAAATTTTAAGCATTTATTTTCTGTAATTCAAACATTCGATAATGACAAGTTGAACCTGAACATGCTCAAGCTTCACCAAATTGTGAGTACAAATGAACTTTTACAGACCAACTTTTCTTTGTTCATTATCCCTTCAGTTCACCAAGCATTCTAATTCTTCAGTCCCCATCCCCAACTTGTGAGATGTCCCAGAAATATACTCATGAACAAAGCCCTGCACATTTGCTACAGACAATGCTCTTCTCTGAGCAAAAGCCATTCTGTGCTCTGCACAGCAGAAACGGGGACAGCTATTGTTCTCCATCTTCATTATTCTTGGGTGGACTCAGCCTAGAGCACCCTGCTATACATTTTCACAGTAACATGGTTCGTACTTTTGTAAATTTGAGCTAGTCTTAATCCCAGTCTATTAACAAAGCAAAAGCATATACAGAAAAAGAATATCACATTTGAAATCAGGACATCTAAGTAAGTTTGTCATGTTTTCCTTATGAGATATTAAACAAAGTATTTTTTTCTTTAGGCCTCAATTTCTTCCTCATTAAAATTGGAGAAGTAATATTGTCAATAATAATGCCATTTGGTGGTTGAAAATAGATAAAGCATACAAGAGAACCTGGTTTACTGAACATTTTAATGGAAGTTTATGACCAATGGGGCTCTTTTGGTTTGAAGTGTATTTCCCTCTAACTGAAACAGAGCAGAATGTGTATTGAAAGTTTAAATGTGGCACAGCTGGATCTGATGTTTGCTTTCTCTTTATTTCTCAATGCATCTTACCTCTCTGAAAGGTTTTCTCTCCTGCTTCATAAAAGCTCTCCCCATATTGATGACAAGGCACTGACTGATAGGCTTATAGCTTGATGCCTAAAAGGAAGAAAGAGCCTGCTATGGTTTGGTTATGGCTTCAACGTTTCCCCTAAATTGTCATGCATTGGAACCTTGGTCCCCAGTGGGGTCATGTGAGAGGCAATGGGAACTTTAATTGGTTGGGTCATTTGTCAGGGTAGGGAGTGTTCCCTGGAAGGGATTAAAGTAGTTCTTGTGAGATCCCACTTAGTTTTCACAAAAGTGAGTTTTGATGGAAGAGTGAGCCTGAGATCTGAATCCTTCTCTGACTATCAATCTGGTCTTGTGATCATTATTATCACGTGTGCTTCCACCATTGTGGTACCATACAACACAGCCAATGCCATCTACCATATGACATAGTGATTAGCACTTTATTGACTTACTTTCTCATAGGTTTTATGCTGAAAATAAACAAAAATTGTTTATTTTTATCACAGGCTGTTGGGAACATATTTTTGTCCTTAGGAAAATGATCTAATCATCAATAGTAAATGAATGGCTTATGAAACAGTATCAGTTTTCCTGGAGAGATTTTTCTGATGTCATTTTTCTCCACCCAGGAATTCTTCAAGCTATTCCAATAGTGTCATCTTAGCCCACTTGAGGACCTACAGCCATACATACATGACACCTTCAGAGCTATGCATCGTTTGAACAAACTCCTTAACTAAAAAAAAAAAAAAAAAAAAAAAAAATCTGTCTTTTCCACCCACCTTGAGTCAAACTTTTGTTGAGAAAATTATAACAACTTAGGAAAATAGCATAATGTAGTTAAGGCATGCCAGTAATAATACTACCACGTCCATAAAATACACTCCTGGGTAGCCTTGATTCGTCTAGAACATCTAATTAAATTTTCTCCTCCCTCCCTGAATGATATGGTCACTTTTACTGGTTGGTTACTGGTTATATATGTTACCAAAACTATTGATGGATTTAATGATACGAGTAAGACTTAGATGCATAAAAAACAATACTGACTATGAGGTAGCCCAGAGTCAATTCCTTTATTCTTTGCTTATTTATCTATCCATGCCTGGTATGAGTATCATTTGATATATTCATACACAGACTGAACAGAATATTTATTCTTAATACATTGCATATTGGGAATAGTTTTATACTTAAATACATCAGTTGACTCAACCTTACGTGTGGTTGGGGGAATGCAGATATTTTCTCTGTGTGTACGAGGTAATTCTTACTTTTTGGGGACTTTTTGGATACACGAAAGGAATGAGCAATAGTGACATGCCATCTCTGGAAAATGTCTGACAGTATTTGGATTTTCCAGGCCTGCCTTACCAACTCACTTCTAATCCTGTTAAAATGTATTTTTTTAAGAAAGAACTAGGAATGCCGTCATAGTAATTGACTCTAGAAATGAGCATTAAAAAAGTCTCTTCTATAATCCTCATTCAGTTCAAATACTTTCAAGATATTTTTGGAAGCATTAAACAAGATTTTTTTAACTTTTGTATTTCTCTTTTTTGGAGCCATCTGGTGTCCCAGCAGTCTTTATGTGCTAGGATATGGAATAGAGTAACATTAACTTGTTTGGTTATGAGCACACGGGAAGCTAAAAATATCAAGGAATACACCCTTGATAAGGAAAGACATGATGTACCTGATCCTGAACTCCCAAGCAGGTCAATCAGAAGGAAAAGTTCCAAGGCAAGGGGATAACCTTGGTGTGACACTCTGGTGATTAGGAGAGGCAAGCTTTTTTTTTTAACACTTATTTTTTAGCTATAGGTGGACACAATACCTTTATTTTGTTTTATGAGGTGCTGAGTGTCTCATGCATGCCAGGCGAACGCTCTACCACTGAGCCACAACCCCAGCCCAAGCTAGGCTCTTTTATGTAGGTTGAGTGGGGTGTGTCTCTAAATTAGGATCACAGAGTTACAAAGAATCTAACAGTGTAAAACTTGTTTCATGAATCTGTGGAGTCAGGTTTTCTCACACTGATGAATTCTTGTAACATACTTGGCAACATTTTCAAGACAGTAGGCCTGTGATCACACATTGTTTTTCTGCACTGGGTCTTTCCTAATGAGACAGGCAATCAGCCAGTCATAGACTCATAGGATGTTTTACAAAATTTTTTCAATTTGACCTCCAAGAAAGTTGTTTGTCCTTCAGAATGCAAAGAAGGGTCTCTGTGGGCCAAAAGCAAAAGGAAGAGTTGAAATATCTGATGGATTCCTTTGAATAGAGGTTTGGGAAGTTAGAGAACTATGGGAGAATGGCCTCTGCCACAGTGAAAAAGCAAAGGGAGTCATTCCTCATCTTCTCCCTGGTCAGATTATACATGTGATATGAAGAGGGTCAGCGTTCCTTTCTACCTAGGACCCAGATGGAAGACCTTGTCTTCCTGTAGGACCTATGCCAATGACTGTGCTTATTATTTGACATTGGCCTCCATCTCCGTTATTTTTACAAAAGTAATCCCAAGTGACCTATGTTTTGCTTGGGTTTTAACTAATTACCATTGCTTTAGGACACACAGGAAATAGTATGGATTAGAAAACATTAGTGTTACTAAGTGGGGATATTATTGATGGAAAAGGGAAGTTAGACAAAGTAAGACAAGGGGGTTGTGCCATTTATAAGCAAGATATTCTTTCAGCACAGGGAGGATGTTCTCTGTTTAGACATCTTTCTGTGGACTTATGAAAAGTGGAAAGTGAGCTGAGTGCGGTGGCACATGCTTATAATCCCAGTGACTTGGGAGGCTAAGAAAGGTGGAACTCAATTTCAAGGCCAGCTTCAGTCACTAACTTAGTGAGACCCTGTCTGGAAAAAAAATGGAGATGGGGGGTGCTGGGAATGTAGCTCAGTAGTAAAACTCCCCTTGGTGATCCCCAGTTCAAAAAAAATAAAAATAAAGATGTGAAGAGTAAACCTGGACTTGGAATGTATGAGCTTCTTCCAAATCTAAAGGATCATTGGGACCCATGGTTGAGGAACTTAATGAAGATAAGACAGGTTAGCATTCCAGTTAGGGATTATGTGAGTTTATAGAAGTCTTCTCAGAAGCAGTGGCTCATGAACCTCCACTTAGGTTTGTGTCTTGGCTTGAAGCTTGGAAAGAAAATGTGTCTGCTTTGGGAACATACAGGCAACAGGCTGTTGGAACCAATTTAATTGCAGTCTTCCTCACACAAATATGTAACAGTTCTTGGCACATAAATATTTATTAAATTCTATTAAAATTGAATTGAAACTAGTACATTTTACTCTGAATCTTGTGTTTTTCTAGCACTGAATCTAGAGGCTCAAAATGATGCTTTAATCACGCTTTCCATTCATCTCTCATATTTACTTGTCTATGAAACACTTTTTATAAATTTACCTAATTCCTTCTTTCTGTCCTATAGCTGGGGAAAATGTCAATAAGTAGTAACTCTAGGCTTATTTCTTCCAGCATATTTATACCAAGAGAAAGAAATTCTTCCCTGCTTGGTATCTCAAAAGAAAGTTCTGAGGTGATCACTAGTTGGATAGACTTGGGTCAATGATCATTTCTGAACTAGGATGTCATGATTAGCCATTTCTTGATAACTTGCACATTTGTATGGCAGCTGGGGATGGAGGGCATGTTATTGTGATTGACAGCTCCACTTAAACTTATTTACAAAAAAAGAGAGCTATTCAGATTACAGACAAAACATTTGTTCTCTATTTATTTAAGGAATAGGGGAGGTGTCCTCTAAAAGAAAGAGGTTATTGTTTCCAGTAGAAACAGACTAGCAGGGCATCCTGGGTAAATAAACAAAAGGTACCATAATTACTACACATTTATTATCTTTTAAAGTTGTAAAATTTGTATTTGGACAAAATAAAAGGATTTTCAGAAGTCTTCTTTATATAAAAGTCTAGTATACCCAATTTTCTGTTGTTTATTTCATCGTAACCACTATAGCCAACTGGCAATCAGAACTTTTTTCAAGACAGTTTAAGCTAGACCAGAAAGAATGGAAATAAAGCCAAAGTCAAGGAAAAACTGCAGGAAGATGGACTGGGTTAATGAAAATAGTGAAAAATAAACTCAGGCTTTGAGTTGTACCATCTTAGGACTCAGAATCTGGAGTGTTAAAAAATACACAAAGAGACAGAACTCAGGAATCAAGGCCTAGTGGACAGCAGTATTATTATAATGGTTGGAGAAAAGAGCCAACAATTCTGAGTCCAAAGTTGCCCTGCTTCAAACCCTCAAGATCATGATTTTGACTTGGCTACACATAGTTTTAACTAGTCTCCTTGCTTCTAGTTTGTCCCTGTTCAGTGTCCTTGTCATTGTTTTCATGGTGATCTCTCAAAATATGTTCATAATGCCTTGAAATCCTACAGAACAAAAAATATCAATCATGGTGGAAAATTTTAAACTAGTTTGGGCCAGAAACTGGCTGAGGGCAGAGGAGTGAAATAAGAGAGCTCTAAAAACAGGGGAAGAAAAAGAAAAGGAGAAGAAGAATAAAAAGAGAGTTGGGACATGATATTTAGATGATTGAGGTTAGGCAGCAAATTTTCCTAAGGTAAGCAGGTGGCATGAGGCAGGACCACAAAGTCAGCAGTATGCCCCAATCATGCAATACGTAAAAATACCAATGAAGATACTGAAATGAGAATATTGGAAAATTTGGCAGCAGGATTCATGACTTTCACTAGATTTTTGAAGATCTGTGTAATCCTAACACCCTCAAATGTTCACATTGAAAATAAATTTCTTATTCTATTCATTTTACTGCACATAACTTATTTGACATGTTTATGAAATGTTTAGAAAAAAACATTTGAATTACAGACATAACACTTGTTTTCTGTTTATTTATACTTAATAACCTAGATTAATTTCTTGAAGTTTTATATACAAGTTTGAGCAACAATAATAATTTAGTACAATAAATTTTTTCCCACTTTATACTTCAGTTTTATTCTCTGATTTTGGTTTATTTGGAAAAATATGATAAACATTTTTTAAGATACATGATTATTCATTCCATTTGGAAAATATTATTTAAAATCATTTTTGCTCATATATCATAAAACCCAACTTTCTAAAGACATACCTTTTCTCAATATAGTAAGATAGTATAGACAAACATGAAACTGCTGCTTTTTAGTGGCAGGGATGGTAGATATATCTTTGTGCTTTCACACTCTACTGATGGCACAATGGTTAGTATGTAGTGACTGTTCCATAAATATTTGTAGAACTGAATTGAAATGGATCCAGTTGTAAATATTTTCTGGTCACATGAGTGAAATTAAGTAATATACAATTTTTCTTGGCTAAGCTTCATAGCTATTCTAACACTCATAATTAAACATTTGCCTTGGAACCAAATTTTGAAATTTGAGTTGAGATCTCTAACCACATATAACCTGTTTCTTTCTGGAATAAATGATAGAATTTCAACTCCCTGTCAGTTCATCTTTGGAAAAAAATATATACATAATAAATATGAAAAAAAACAGTTTTTTTACCCAGTGTGATTCCCTTTAAAATATTGGAAATTTAAAATTATTAGCATTTTTTCATTACAACAACATGCATCGTGGTCTGGAAAGCACATGAATTCTTAAAATTAAGATGATATATACTCAGTAGATCAAAGGTCATTCTACACACTTAACCCTAATGAAAACAAAACACTCCTCAGGAACATTCAGTCTCATGTATTTGAATTCCATATTCCACAAAAAGCTTAGTGATTACTCATTTTGTTTTCTAGGCATTTAACTGATGCTTGGAAGTATTATGTTTCATTAGAGAAATAAATGTCCTTATGGTTAGCATGACACTATCAATGAAGAAATTAAAAAAGTAAAACTCTGTTAAGGAATGAGAAAAATAATGGTATAAGAAGATTATCGTCACCACCAAAACCAATGTGTATGAGTGTGTGGGTGTGTGTTGAATAGCATACATAACATTTTGATCATAATGTCAGAGCACAATCCATTTTATTTTTGTACTTGAAGAGATGCTAGTGTGAACAAACTTATTGTACTGCCAGTTATATTAGAGTACATATGATTATGTGTAGCACATAATGCTTGAGATTAATAATAAATAATTATGTTATTAGTTTGAAAAAGGTAAAATTCTGTCATTTCATTAGTTTATTGTTATAATGGTGTGTGTGTGTGTGTGTGTGTGTGAGTGTGTGTGTGTGTCTGTGTGTGTGTGTGTGTGTGTGTGTGTGTGATCACCTGAGCTGTATTGTCTTATGCAGAGAAAAAAGATGGTATCTCTAAAGCTGAGGATCAGCTTCTAGAACAGTAGTAATTCTACTAAGTCAAAATTACCAGGAGAAACAGAATTTGAAGCAGCTGATATATATATATATATATATATATATATATATATATATATATATATATGTATTTCTCAGTCACAATTTTTTTCTTCTAGGATATTTCTATCCAAGAAAGTTGACGAAGGTCAGTTATTAGTTATTAATACTTTTTCTTAATGTGTTTCTAGACTTATATACTGAATTTGGAAGGAGGTTTTCTCTTATGAGCTGTTGAAAAGATAATACAAAATCTTAGACTATATTGTTGTCAATGTAACATTTTTAGGTGAAAAGCTTCATCACAACCTTTCTAAAAGAGCACTCATGTCTTTAACTTGTCTATATTCAGAACATAAACAGTCATATAATCTGAGCCAAGTTCTTATCCAATTCAATCACTAAACTTAATATACCTCCTACGTGAAAAAAAAATTCATTTGTTTACATGAGGAAAAGAGCAGAGCAACCTAATATGAAATTATAGAATGGCAACCTTGTAAGAGCCTCTGCTTTATACTCCAACATCTTGGCATGAGGTCAGCTCTGCTTATTATAATTGGCTCATACCATGGACTGGCAAGTTAGCCTAGTGAGACTGGAGTAAATCTAGCTGTTTACATCATGAAACTTTGAATGATGGCATATTTTTTTCTGCCAACTCTACTTTTGATAAATAATTCTCTGAATCAATAATTTGTTAGCTGTGTCAATCAGGGATGAATCCAGAAAAGCTATATTATTTATTTTACACCACATTCTCAAGCTCTCCTAGGGGAGTCTGAGTTATTAGTGTGTATTAAAAGCAAAAACTGAATACAGTAGATTTCCAGTGAGCACTGAATTCACTCCAAAAGCTTATATAAATGTTCTCATTATGTTGCAGCTCTATTAGAGAACTGCTTCATTTCATTCCAAGGTAACCTTTCCAGAGGTTGGCATATCTATTCCTAGGCCCAGGCCTTAAGGTCAATTTTACACCTTTAAAAACAAAATTAAAAGTTAAAATAAAACCCTATTCTCCAAAAAAATTCATTAATTTAAATAATCAGTTTTGTAGTAAGTGTGGATTACACTTATATCCCAAGGTGAGTTTTACAAAAGAGAAAACTGAAAAATGACTTAATAATCACAAATCTCACTGGAAAATTTTGTTGGCTTCCAAATCAGTTAAATGGAGGTTTGAATCTTAGCCCTGCTACTTCTTGGCTGCGTGATTTTGGACAAAGTACTTATCCAATGTGAGCCTCAGTTTCCATTTCCCAATGTTGTTCTGAGAATAAGTAAAATAGAGCATGAAATTGTCTAATAAAGAACATGGTATAGTGTATTTTATTTTTTTACTATCTGTTTCTCACTGTGATAATGTGATTTACTTGAGGACAGATTCTTGGTCTATTTGGTTAAATGCCATAACATAATTCTGTGAATGTCTTTCACAGAGAAATGTTTAGTAAATATTTATTGAACAGCATAAGTCTCAGACTCTTCATTTCTAGAGTGAAATAGGGGATGTTCGTGCAAGTATTCTAATATAAAGCTATATCATAATTATTGCCTTCCAATGTGGGCCATTTGAGTTGTTTCCAAATTTTAAGGTGTGTATGAAAATACATGTGCATGTTTTCTAGTGCGGACTTTTAAATTATATTGCAGATGTTTACCCAAATGAAAACCTGATTGTGTAAAAAGATTGCATCAAAATGAATCCGTATCTTAAGACTGTTAATTCATAAAGTGAAATGTATTTTCAAAAAGTATGGTAATAACTTGTGACCTGAAAATAGTGCAAGAGAATATGTTTAACCACACTGTCCTGAAAAATGAGTATTTCTCATTTTAAAAATTTCTGCTAATTTCAAATACCTAGTAGTGTCATCATTTCTAGCTATCTTTGATTGTAGAAGATAACTTTGCAAAATTACGAAGAAGTTTTCTGAGCAAATTCATGAGCTTCAACTACTTGCAGTTGGAGAAGTTCTAACTATCTAATGAATGCTCAGGAAGCAGTGACCAAATGGGCATGCGAATGGAGCAAGGACACAGCAGCATGGTGTCCTACGTAAGCAAATTTAGAACACTGGCTTTCTCATACATAACCTTCTCCAATTAGACTCAGCTATTTCCCATTCAGTCACATAAACACACACACACACACACACACACACACACACACTCACACACAGTTCATCAAGGTGGGCTACAATAAGTATTATAATGATAATGTAAACAGCACACTATAGGAGAAAGAAAAGGTCAAAGACTATGGGAATGTGGGCTTTAGTCTGGACCTCAAAACAAGATCAATGGTAAAATATTACCAGTAGGAGAAATGACTTCTTTGAAAGATTAAATAAGGATATAAGTTTAGGAGCAGTACTGAACATGGTGGCCCTGCCTGTAATACCAGCAATTCGGGAGGCTGAGATAGGAGGATTGCAAGTTCCAGACCAGCCTCCACAATTTAGTGAGGACCTAAGTGACTTAGCAAGACCCTGTCTCAAAATTCAATCCTTGCTGCCACAAAGAACAAAAGAAAAGAAAACAAGAAAAAAAAAAGACTGGGAGCAATGTAAGAAGGCTTTAACTAATAGACTACATGTATAGTTATTATTTATTATTATTATTATTATTGTTAATTGTCATTATTTTATGGTATGGAGATCTAACCCAGGCCCTAACTCATGCTAGGCTTGTGTTCACATGTGCTGAGCTACACCTCTAGCCCTGTTTTTCTTTTCTTTCTTTCTTTTTTTTGAATCAATGAATAACCATCAAAATTACTTAATTACCATGGAGAGTTTACCGTTTATGGTTTTCTAAAGCTAATTCTTGCAACAGTGTAAAGATGATGTGGGGCTAAGAAGTGGGGATAATAATTATTATTATTATTTTTTTTTTAAAGAGAGAGTGAGAGAGAGACAGAGAGGGAGAGAGAGAGAGAATTTTAATTTTTTTTTCTTTTAGTTCTCAGTGGACACAACATCTTTGTATGTGGTGCTGAGGATCGAACCCGGGCCGCACGCATGCCAGGCGAGCGCGCTACCGCTTGAGCCACATCCCCAGCCCCGATAATAATTCTTAAGGACAGAGGCTGAACATAAAGATGCAAGAGACAGAATGGATCCAAGTGGGCTACCTACATTAAGAAAGTCTTTTATATTTTAATACAACCCTCCCTTGACCCATATTTCCTCTACTTTTTGCATTTATATCTGGCTTCCTTTCACAGAATTCTTGGAAGGTTTGTTTACACGCCCTGTTTTATTTCTTCACTTCTTTTTCATTCTTAAATTTGGATTCTGATTACTCTATTTTGATTTTCATTAGTCTACCAAATCATCTATCAAGCTGCTAATCGCCAATGATTTCCAAGTAGCTAAATGCAATAGAGTTTTTTGTTCCTTCTCTTACCTGTTATCTCAGGGTCAGACATTTTCTTTCTTTCATGAAATACTCTCTAATCTTTGGATTTTTTTTGGGGGGGGAGGTTGCTCCACCTTTCTAACTGTTCTATCTCTGTACTGGATTTGCTCTTAAATGAGGATTCAATCTGGAGGGCTTCAGAGCTCACTACTGGATCTCTCTTCTTCCTTTTCCCTATGGTTGTGTCATTGCACTTACACTTTCCATTCTGTGCTTGTGTATGTGATACTCAATTACAATTCCAGCCTTGAGCATTCCCCTGAGTTGCAAACCCATTTTTCCAAATATTAGCCTGACATACGTCCCTGGATAAATCAAGATATCTTTAAATGTATGTACTCCAGACTGAACTTGTCTTACTTTCTCTTTTCTTCCCAATTCTGATCCTCTGTTATGTTCATTGCCTTGTTCATGCACCATTAGCCGTCCAGATGTCCATGATTCAGTCAAAAGTCTAGAAGTCATTCTTCATATCTCCCTCTCCCTCAACAATTATATCTGACTTCCAATCTACCAAAACACTTTGCCATATTGTCTTTGAAATCCTACCTCTTGGGCTATTTCTTTTCATCTCCATGTCCTGCTGTAAGAAGATGATACTTTCTGCAGTGTTTTGTCCTGTATTTCTTCCTTCCCTATTCTCACTTAGTTATCTCCCATGTGCTTTACAGGCTAAAGTATCCAAAGCCCTCCATTCTGGAGTGTGCAGAAACAGGTTTTCCTATTGAGAAGATGAGATGAAATGGACCTATTGAAAGGTCTCAGAAAGAGAAAATAGTGATGGGAAGAGGAAGGGTGATAGGAGAGCATAGGAGACCTCAGTATGGAAAAGAGAATCTATGGAGAACAAATTGACCTACAAGGTAGTGCTACCAATTAATCACCAATCACTTATAAACATGTTTTCTGTTTTTTGTGGATAATTTTAAGTGCACAAAACAGAAGTGGGAGACTTGGACACTGAATTTTTGGAAAGTAGTTGAAGGATTTTTAAACAGAGGACAAACAAAATCAGACACAGGTAAAAATGTGGTTTGAGGAGAGTGGTAGTGTGTGTGAATAAACTGAAGCAAGAAGACTCTAAGGTGTATTTGCTGTGGTGTAAGCAAGATAGACACAGGTTGGAATCAAACAAAAATGTAGAAAAAGTGGTGGGGTATGGGAAATAAGCTTGTAAAATTGGTGGATCTTTTCAACAAATTTTAATATATTCTCAAAAATTAATATATTTATTTAAAAACACTTTGTGTTGAGTAATTCAGAGTAATTAACTAATTTTGTCTTTTTTATTTCTTTGCAAATCGAGCAATTTATATGCTTTTAAGCTGTTTCAAAAACATGGCTAAAATCAACCAAAAAATATATGCTTAGTCTAGAAAAAAGGTAGCCGTGATGACAAATACAAACTCATGGATCTGTTTGCATTTTATTGTTTATGAATTTAATCCTATGATGAAAATTTGCTATGGCTATCTATCTATCCATCTATCTATCTATCTAGATAGATGTATATATGATGGAAATATAAGGTAACAGTAAATCCCATATCACCTATTTGAGGAAATCCAATGAAAAGTAATTTTCATTCTGTTTCATATTATTTTATCTTATCACTTATATTATTATTTATTATGGTCACCCCTTTGTTAGTCAAGAAAGTTTAGTTTTAATTATACTATATCTTTAGCCATACTTTTCTTCATGTAGTGGTATAAAACAGAGGCTATTGGAGTTGACTAGGATTTAACTGCAAGATTGTTGTACATAAAACATGTAATATTAAGTGCAAATATTTAATTCTTTTATCAATTTACTATGAAGTTTGAGGGCATCCTGAATTTGTATGGGAATTAGAGCATAGAAAATAAATACAGCTTAGATTTTTTTATCAAACCTTTATATTTGCTAACAAATTACAGCTTATTTTGAGCACTCAATGATTTTCAGCCTTAGATACACCAAAAAACAAAAACAAAGCCTCTAGAAAAGCCCATGATTTTGTAGTTTATAACATTTACATATGAATTTATATAAGAAGTCATGTAGAGTATTTTGTTAGATTTTGTAATTCATTTCTTAAAAATATCAATAAAATTCTTTAAAGTTTCTTATTGAGAACCCTTATCATTTTATCCTGCTCATGTCAAAGTATGTTTTATTTATTCAACTGTCTATGTAGTTAAAAGTGTGTACTTAAGAAGGAGTAGATTTTAATAACTTGTCATTTTTGGGGGGGGGAATCATTTTTAAGCCAGTTTACTGTACATGGTCTATAAACATGAAAGTGGGATACATGCTGCTGTACAAAAACACATTTTGTTAGCTCGTGGGGTGGCTATGCAGGTTGGCCTGCCTTAAATGACTGGAAAATAAAGCCTTCTTGTTTTCAAGTGATCTATGTCGGTTTGAGTCAATAAACTCACTAGTAATACTTGAAAACTGAGTAAGCTTTAAAATTTATCACCTAACCTGATGTAGAGTTTTCATTGCTTCTTAGTTTTAATCTCTTGGGAAGGTGCCTTTCTTTTTTCTGATATCCAAGACCCTTACTTTCAAAAATATGTGGATAAGGACATCTTTGTTCTGCCTTTCAAATAAGGATTCCCATGAGTTTCATGCTGAGTCCTCTTAGACATCTTTTATGCTACAGAAAAATGCAAGCCAATGGAGAAGTTAAGGCAATTGCTCAAGGACATTAAAAAAGTTGGAGTCAGAGCCAAGAATAGCAAAGACGTCCTCTCGCTCCAAGTCCTTTACACACCTGCCAGATTTCAGTCCCTCTCTGATGGTGAGAAAATAAGCCACCCTGGCATTATTCATCAATCTCTGTCATTCAATTAATCTTGCTGCTTAAGAAAGTAAATTTATAATGAGGGGATGACGAACTTTAAATATGTAAAATAAAGCGCAGAACAGAAGATGCCTTAAGCTTCAACTTAATTTTTACTGTTTTCAAATTCCTTGTCTTGGTCTCAATTATCTGTTGTAGGAACAAAAAGTTGTAGAGTTATATTGAGAGACACTTTAAATGGTGCAGGAGGGATGGCAATAATTGTTACTGTATTATTATTTGCTTCAATCAGTCCAGCTAAACAGGTATGTCTAAAAGATTTACTCTGTTCCAAGAAAGCTATAAACATAATTTAGACATTGTTCCCACTGTAGATGAGCTGACAGTCTAGCAGGATAGATAAGCATATAAACATGGATATGCAATACAAAATGTCCTTGACTTGTGGTGATTTGACTTAATGATTTTTTTTTGCCTGTATAATGGTACAAAAGTGGTATGCATTCAGTAGAAATCACATGTCAAATTTTGACTTTATGTCTTTCCCCAGGCTACTGATAGATAATCTGTATGGTACTCTCTTGTGATGCTAGGTGTGGCAAGAAGCAGCAGTTCCCAGTGAGCTCCATGGTTATGAGGGGAAACAACCATACCTCATAGTGTTCCTCTTGATACGTTACAATGCTCAGTAGCTTATGTGGTTAAATGCATTTTCAACTTGCCATGGATTTATCAGGATATAATCCTGCCATAAGAGGAGGAACATCTGTGGAGAACATTACGAAACTCGAAGAAAATAGGATGTGAGATCAGGAATGCTTAGGTTGAGCTTTGAAGGGTTCTAGCTTTTGCCCAAGAAAAAGTCAGAAGAAAATTAACAGCAAATGGAATAATATTCACAAATGCAAAGAAATTTGAATTGCAAGTTCCAAGCAAGGAATTATAGTTCAATAATCTGGGCCTATAGAGGTTAAGAGTTGTGAGAAGAAAAACCAGAGAGTAGAAAGAGGGTGCTAACAAGTGTATGATATGATAAAGATCTTGCTCAAATTCCTTTTAGAATGGGAACCAGGGGAGGTTTTCACTAGTAATATGGCATGATTTTCTTGTTAGATAGATTATTGTGTTTGCAGGATGGAGAATGGGTTTAAAGATGGGAAATGGAGTGCATAAAGCAATAGTCCAGAAAGAGCTGCTGAGGCAATGACTTAGAGGATAGATTATAAAAAGATGCAGTCACAAGGATGTGTGACCAGTGTGAGGAAAATGTTTATGCTCAATGACTTAGAGGATAGATTATAAAAAGATGCAGTCACAAGGATGTGTGACCAGTGTGAGGAAAATGTTTATGCTCAGATAACGACATAGATTATGGTGATCCTTCTACATGAGAATATAGGAGAAAATGCATTGGGGGAAGATGACAAATTTAATTTGGATTTTGGGGAGCACAACATTAGACATCTAAAGATATGATTCTAAATCTCAGAAAATGTCAGAGATAGAAACACAGATTTCAAACTCCTGAGTATTTACATAGCAGTTGCTGTTTTCGAGAGGAAAAGAGAGATACTGAGATATGGCACTGAGAAAAAAGGAAGTGAATGAGGAATGAATCTTGAGATATATCTGACATTTTTAGTTCTGGCAGAAAAAAAAAAGAAACATGAAGGACAAAGTAGGAATGGTGAGAAAAGTAAATATACAGAATAGTCATTTAACATAAGTAATTTGGTTAGTAGTTTCTTTTTTCAAAAGTATTTTCTTATAAGAAATTTTACTTGCATTTCAAATTGAACATACGAGAATTAAAGAGAATATAATGTTTTTTTACACAGCCCACTTATAAATTAAGAAATCAATCATTGCTTCATAATCTTCAGATTATGAAGATTATGTTTCAATTTAATGCAAACTTAAAAGACAATATCACCTTTTCTGTTTTCTGAATTATTCCTAAATTGTCTTTATCTTTCTTAGTTGTTCCCATTTTGTTTATATATTGCTCATCCAAATCATTCTTTTTTATCAATTTTTTATTTACATATGACAGTGGAATGCATTACAATTCTTATTATACATATAGAGCACAATTTTTCATATCTCTGGTGTATACAAAGTATATTTACACCAATTTGTGGTGTCTTCATATCCGTACTTTGGATCATAATGTCCATCACATTCCACCATCATTTCTAACCCAATGCCCCTTCCCTTCCCCTCACATACCTCTGCCCTATCTAGATTTCATCTATTCCCAGGCTTCCCCTCCCTATCCCAAGACATTTGCAAGTAAATAGATGGAGTTAGAGAAGATAATGCTAAGTGAAGTTAGCCAATCCCAAAAACCCAAATACCAAATGTTTTCTCTGATATAAGGAGGCTGCTTAAACCAAATAATTTTCCTCAGTACAAAGATTTGCTTGTCGAACTCTTCATTGGACATCTTCATCTAGATATGATGTAAACTTTTCCCCTTGAGTTTTCATTTGTCAGTAATCTGTCATCATTAATCCAGTTATCAGCAGCTAAGAAGTCACTCCACTCCATTCCTTTTATTAATGTGTTTAGTTCAGGATATCAATTTCTCTTCTATTGAATATTATATATTTCCTGATTTGCTATCCTGTTTCAGTCTATCATTTTATGATCAATACTGTAGACAAACTGGAGCATGTCATTCCTCCTGCTTAATACTTTACATTTTCCTGCCTATAACATTAGGATTAATTCTAAAATTCTTTTCATGATATGCAAGACTCTTTAAGATCTGGCTACTTTAACTCCTCTAAATTCATCTCCCATCTCTTTTCATATCCTTTGTACCCACCACAATGAAGCACTTCCAGATCTCAAACATGCCCACTCTCTGCAGGGCTTTTCTATAATTCTATTTACCTGTCATGCTCTTATGCTTATTTTCATTTACAACATACAACATACATGTGCTAATAGTGAATCCATAGATGCTTCTTCCAAATTGATTTGTCTACAATAAGGGTGGGGGGTTTACTGAAAATTAAAAGTTAAAGTTCTTGGTCCTCTATTTTCTGACTCTAGACCACAAAGTTATCACCACTATAAAACAAATGTTGTTGAATTTGATATGTGAAAAGTGAAAATGAAGAAAACTGCATCTTAAAATAAAAATATTCAAGTAGACATGAGGAATATTTGAAGGAATGTGCTAAAAATAATGTAATTCAAACTAGTAAAGGGCAACTCAGGCGACTTCAGCTAAAAATTGTGTCATTATTTTTAGTTATTGTTCAATATAAAGTTATATCCATCCAAAATTTATTTGACAATTTCTTATACATGTATGTCATTGCCTGAAAACCTCAACATAAAAATAATTTTTAAAATATGCATACTTAGAAAAGCATTTTATTTCCTTAACCTCTTATTTTGACATGTGGATTTGTCCTTTTAGTATTTCTCATAAATGGAAGCTCATCCAAAAGACTTAAAATCAGCATATTACAGTGACATAGCCACATCAATATTATAGTAGCTCAATTCACAATAGCAAAGCTATGGACCCAACCTAGTTGCCCTTCAACAGATGAATGGATAAAGAAAATGTGTTACATATAAACAATGTAATACTACTCAGAAGAATGAGATTATGGCATTTTGCTGGCAAATAGATGGTACTGGAGACTATCATGCTAAGTGAAATAAGATAGTTCTCCCAAAACAAGGCCAAATGTTCTCCCCTTTATATGTGGACGATAACACACAATAATGGGGTGGAAAGGGAAGAAGAGAATTTCATTTGATTAGACAAGGGAAGGGAGGGGAATGAGAATAAGAAAGACAGTAGAATGAATGGGACATAACTTTCCTATATTCACGTATGAATACATTACCAGTGAAACTCCACATCATGTCCAACCACAAGAACAGAATCCTAATTAGAATAAGTTATACTCCATGTATATATGTCAAAATACACCATTACTGTCTTGTATATCTAAAAAGAACAAAAGAAAAAGTAAAAAACAGCAGCAGTAGCTCAGGACCATGACCATCTGACTGTGTGACTGAAATGATATTTTAATATAAGAACTATGTGCATATATTTAGCATTCTTTTGCATAAAATTTGTATATACTGATTTCATTCATTGTCGAATGTTCATCTGTTTTCCGCTTTGAGTGCTATTTTCTTGCTTGACTTTTATTATTAGATTTCTTGTTAATATTTTGATTTCAAGTACATATAATGAGTCTGTAATTGATTTTTTTTTAAATTATGTAATTGTCTCTCTTTTTGGTTGAACTTATTTGGATATGCTCAATATTGCTTAAAGTATACTTGTTGAATAAAATATAAAATAGTACATTGTTAGGCAACATTATGTTCAAAAAATAAAAGCCTGATCTAGTGGAGTTATGGGAATCTTTACAATATCCAGTGATGATTAAAATTAAAGCTATTGTCCAATGATGGTCCGATGATACAGCAAGGCAGTATTCTCAAGACCTATTCCAGACCTAACAAATCAGAAACTATGAGGCTAGGGACTAGGAATCTGTGTTTTACAAAGCCCTCTGGATGATTCAGGTGAATGTTAAAGTTTGAAAATCATTCTCTTAAAGTTTTCATTATTTATAGATTCATGGAAACTAAAAGATTAACATCAGAATCAAAGAGAACTTACTTAGACTTATAATAATTCCCTGTCATTATATACTAAAAGTTTCTCAAATCATACTCTGCATTAATATTTTACACATCTGATTTATGGCCATTCTGATGAGTTTTAGCTATTTTTCATGATAAATAGCTTTTTCTTTGTCTTTCCAGAGATTGATCCTTTTTTATATTTATGTAACATATAGTCTTCAACTCCAGTGATTTTCTTTGCTATGAAATTCGCATCTGATATGAATATACACCTTTTTAATTAATATTGGTTTGATACATTTTTTCTGACTTTTTACTTTCAACCTACTTATTTATATGTTGTTATGTTTGAAGTAAGTTTCTTGTAGATAGCATATTCCTTTTTTAAAATATTTATTTTTTAGTTGTAGTTGGACACAACACCTTTATTTCACTTATTTATTTTTTATGTGGTGCTGAGGATTGAACCCAGGGTCTTGCACATGGGAGGCAAGTGCTCTACCGCTGAGCTATAACCCCATCTCCCAGCATATTCTTTGATCATTTAAAAAAATCGACTCTTACAATCTCAGTTTTTAAACAGGTGTAAATGACTTAGATTTAAGTGTATTTTGAGTGCATTTTCTAAGTAGTTTTCGTACTGGCTGCTGGAGGCATTATAATACAAAGTTTACTGATACTTATCTTTTACCAATTTGAAAGGACAGAAATACAGTTTCATTTCAGCCTTCCCCACTTCTTACTCTAAATAAAATTGTTGGAAGTATTTCCTCTATATACCTTGAGCGCCTCATTAGTTGATATTATAATTTTTCCTCCAATCCTCAAGTATTAAGAAACTTTGGAAGAGTAGGATATTTGGTGAAATATCCCCAGTGCTTACCATTCTTTATCATTTTCTTTCTAGTCAGAGAAATTCTGACAACAAGTTCTCATAGGATTGCCTGCCTGCCAACCTGCCTGCCTACCTTTCTTCCTTCTTAGCCTTTCTTTGGAAATTAATGAATATAATTATGGAAAACTTAAAAATATGGCTTAATATTGGTCCAACAATATTTTAAAAATATCAAACTGATCTAAGACAGGTTTCAAAGCCAGATTTGAAAGGCATCTGTAGCCAGACTGATTTCTAAATCCAGCATCACCATTTATTAGGTATAGGACCTTGAACAAGTGATTTATCTCCCATGCCTTGGTTCTCTCCTCTCTAGAGGGTACTAATGATACCTAACTCAAAAAGATTAACTGAGTTAATGCAGGTAAAGTGCAGAGAACAGTGGCTGGCATGTGTGAGAAGCAAATGCCAGCCCTATTCCCCATGATGGTAGATGCACAGCACCTCATTGGATTCCAAGCTGACACATAATTTTGGTTTACATATAGAACTAACAAATTATGAATGATGTATCAATCATGTGGCAGCATATTTTAAGATAGTAGAATGCAACTATTATTGAGAATTGTGCTTGGAACTCCTAGTTCACCTCTCAACAAAATTTTGGCAAGTGTCATTTTTATCAGTAAATGTGCATCTCCTAGGGCTAATGTGAGGATTGAATGAGATAGCCCAGAGCCTGGAATAGGTGACCATCTAACAGATAAAAGTCTTATTTCTATTACTAAAGCTCAGGTAACAGGTATATCTGATGTGCTGATTTAAGACAATTAAAATCCTGATGATTTTGAGTGAAATATACAAGTCCAGTCAACTCTAGAAAACTAGAAACATCAAATCTCTTGATTTCCAAAGTTAAGAGCCAGATTGCCAAGTAGGGAAATATTATTGAGTAAAACACCACTGTGCCAGATATTGTTAAAATCTCGGTACTTTCTCTACACTTCCAGTCACTAGATAGTTCTCTGACCTGAGGAAGAAAAGACAGGGGAACTCAGACTCTGCCAACAGGACCCCAGTTAGATTCCACCAATGGGAAACACTCATGGGAACCGGGGGCAAAGCCATAATTCCCCAGCAGTGACTGTAGGCTGGAATGTGGGGCTGGCAGACAGTAGAAGTGAGATTGTGCCAGCTGCTCCCAAAGTTCTGAAATCACTCACTTGGTATTTCAGTCAGACTCGCCTGTTGGTGGCAACTTCTATGCAAGTCTTTTACTTCTGATTTTTTTGAAAGCAACTTTCCTGATCTCATTTTCTTAGGGTTTTCAATAGTTTTGTAAGCCACAAAGTTCCCATTTTATTCTACTACTCTAACATTTAGAGTGGCTTCTGCTATCCTAAACCTGTCTGATAGAACTATGGTACCCATCAGCACTCTTAGTAGACAGTCTGGTGAGTTTCTTATTGTATATGCTTCATAATGATCCATCAAAGTATAATAATAATTCCAATCAAGAATACTTCCATTAACAACAGGAATCTGATATGATGGGTTCATCCAGAATATTATTTGGAAGCTGAGATCTTCAAAATTGCAACCCTAGACATATCTTGATTATATTTGCACCCATCCTGACTTCCTTCTCTTTGTAACAGAGAAAGGTTAAATCTCCTCTTGCCTTATTAAGAAATTTAATTTTTAATGACTTATTCTTACTTTTGTATTCATCAAATATTCCTTAATTGAATCTTCCCACGATCTTTATTTATTTATTTATTTTAAGTTTAGAAACTGGAGGTGTAACTCAGTGGTAGAGCATGAGCCTAGCATGCACAAGTCTCTGAGTTCAATCCCTACCACACACACAAAAGTATAATTTACATTCAATAAAATTTACCCACTTTAAGTCTAATGTTTTTGAACAGATGTACCTTATAGGGCAAACCTAAATGGCTGTGGTTAGGTTCCCTCTCCAGGGCTTCAGGCATATGATGTTATGTTTTTAGTATGTAGCCAAGGTCATGAATTGGCTATGTTATGGGCACTTTGTAGTTAAGGTCATAAACACCGATATTACCCAAGATCATAAACATTTGCTTATGAGCATGCGCCCACTGATGTAATCTGTTGGCAGTGTGCCTTCTCTGTCTGGCCTACATATTTTTTTAAAAGCCTATAGAAATGGCTTGATAAAGCGAAATGGAACTGAAGGGCTGAAGCTAGAGATGGGGCCTGACTGGGGGAAATGTTGCCCCTTAATAAAGGATGTCTACTATCCCAGCCATTATCTTGCATCTTCTTCCACCTGCTGGGATCCCAAGTCTGTTTTCTGGGTCTGAGCCCCCTCCCAGCACAACCCATCATGGAAACTACTTATACAATCAAGATGTAGAATGTTTCCACCATCTCCAAGAGTTTTTCTCTGTTCTTTCCTCTTTATCACACTCTGCATCACACTCCAGAAACCACTGATCTTCCTGTCATTATAGTTTACTTTTTCTAGAATGCTTTACAATTGTCTTTTCTTCTTTCTATTTATTTTTTTTTCAATATTCAGTAATACAGGGCCTCACACATGCTAAGCAGGCACTTTACCACTGAACTATATCTCCAGCCCTAGAATGTCTTACAATTGAAATAATATAGTTTGCAGTCTTTGTGTCCCACTTTTTCCATGCCCTAATGTTCTCTAGATTCATTCCTGTTGCTGCATGAATTAGTACTTCCTCTCTTTTAATTGTTGAGTAGTATTCCATCGTAAGAATATAGCAATTTGTTTATCCATTCATTAATCCATAGACACTTGGTTTGATACATGTTTTGACAATTATGAAAACAGCTGCTTTGAATATTTATGAATACATGTTTAAAATTTTTTATGGTTAAATTCCTAGGAATGGAATGGCTGACTTGCATATTAGGTACATATTTAATATTTTAAGACAATGGCCAACTTTCACCAAATCAGCTCCACTGTTCCCACTCTCACTAGCAACATTGATGTTTTAGCTGTTCTGTATTCTTCCCAATGCTTATTAATTTTAGCCACTTTAGTTGAGTGCATACTTTTTTATCATAGTGGGAACCTGAATTTTCCTGTGAATGCTGTGTTCCTTTTCATGTTCCTATTGGCCTTTGGTAATCATTTTTTTTTTAATAAAGTGTCCAAGTCTGTGTCCCATTTTTACTATTTAGTTGTCTTTTGATTAGTAAACTCTAGGAGGTCTTTATGTATTCTGGAAGCAAGACTTTTATCAGATATGTGGTTGGCAAACATTTTTCTCTCAGTCTGTGTGGTTTGTCCTTTCATTTTCCAAAGAGTGTTGTTCAAAGAGCAGATTTTAGTTTTTATGTCCAACCAGTCTGTATAAGAGCGAGGCCTGAAATTTTTGTTGATTTAGTCACCATGGGTAACCCACAGGCTGCAAATTCTTCTGGGGGTGAACTAAAGCCACCTTGTGCTTGGTGGGGGATGGTGGGCGGCGGTGTGGTGGGGGGCAGAGCTAGTGCAGGCTTTTCATGTTCCTGCTCCACCAGGGAACTGCCAGGAAGTGTCTCTGTCATCCTGACCCTCCCCCCACAGCAGCAGTCAGCTGTGACTTGTTATTTTGTGTAGGGCCCTGTAAGAGACAGGCAGATTTTCTCAGCTCTCCTGATCCAACTTTCTTCTTATGTAGGCTCTGCATCTCTAAACCTTGGAATTGGAGTTCTTAGTGCTCTTTCCCTTTACACTAGTGGGAAAAACTCTTCTTTTCAGTGCAAGGTCTGGAGTGGCATGACAGCTGAACCTTGACCTGAATTGTTGGGTTTCCGGTGAGTAAAGACTTCCCCTGCCTGTACCTTAGTAGTGGCTGAATTTTGTTTCTGTTCAAGGTTCTGTGCATGTGTGTGGTCCTTATGCCTGCAGGTGGCTTTTAGTGTCAGGGCAGGCTGAGAGGGTAGGCGGTTTTGAGTTCCACTAATTTTCTGGAGCAGCTCAGAGAACTCAGGGAAACACTGATATTTATTACAAAAGATACAGATGAATAGCCGGATGAAGAAACACATAGGGCAAGTACGTGAAAAAGGGCATGGAATTTCTAATCTCTGGACATGGTGCCCTCTTAGCACTTTCAAATGTTCAGCAACATAGAAGCTCTCCAAACTCCCAGGCTCAGGGATTTTTAGGAAGACTTTATCACATAGGTATCATGGATTATTAACCCAGTTTGTAACCCCCTTCCTGCGGAATGTTGAGGTGAGGCTGAAAGTTCTAAGCCTTTAATCAGCTGTGGGTTTTCTAATGATAATCCCGCACCAAGGAACCTACAGAGAGTCATCCATCATAACAAAGGACACACCTGCCCTCAGGAAATTCCAAGGGAATAGGAATTCTGTGTCAGGAACCAGGAAAAGAGACCAGATATATACTTGTTATAATATCATCTTATCACACCTTCCCAGAGATAGTAGACTTTTGCCTGGGTTTGAAGGCAGGGCAGTGTATAGTCCCTCTACCTCCAAGGGCAAGGGAACTTTTCCTTTGAAATACAGAAGAGTCTACCATAAAGGTAGTTTCAAGTCTGGGGACCTCCCTTTGGAACTCTCAGGGCTTAGCATGAATGGGCTTCTCTGGTTTTGCCTGCTCCACCCTCCATCCTTAGCAGGCTTTTCTTATGGGCATCATCAATTCTTTCTGGTCTTTTGCTTTCCTGTGCCTCTGGTATAGGCATATGGGAGATGATTGGCTATGGGGTGTCAGTGGCTTCCAAGGATTCTGCACCATGATGTGTGTCAACACTCTGCCTTTTAGGTACTCTTCTTATTTGTATGGGTTCCTCTTCAGCTTCACATGTTCTATAAGGTGAAATGGTTTATATGTCTCATCTCTCCTGGGAAGCAGTTGTTATGCTTTGAAATTCAAGTCACTTGATTGATTTGTGAGTCTCTGACATGCTCTATTGGAGATGATATGCATTTCTCCTCAGGGTGGGAGTTATATTTTCATATGGCTGTTAAAGTCCTAAGCCCCATTGACTTTTAAACAAACGTCTCCTAAGGAAAAAGCATTATCTAAGTCCTACATATTGTGATCACTGAGCTGTTTCTCTCACCCCCCCAAAGCCATATTTTTAATTGTTTCATGGAAATTACATGAAAAAAAAATTTGTAAAAGTTTAGCAGCCAGTAAATGGTAGCTTTTTATATCACAGTTACAGTGAAGACTCTATTGATTTAACAAAGTTAATCCTACTGACATGGTCTTTGCATTCCAAAACAAAAGTCAAGATAAAACAAAGATAAATGGTTACACTTGATCTTTATAAAAAAGACATCCTCAAATATTTTTAGGCAAATATTAACATGAAGAAGATACATATGTTCTAATATTCATGTTGATAAAAGATGCATACTTCTAAAAATATATTTTGTTAAAATATTTCAAGACATAAGGGATGATTTTAAGCTGGAAAATTTTGCATAACTAAAGAATTGCTGAAGTAGAACTATTTATTTTGGAATTGAAAGCCAAACTTTATCTCACAAATTTTATTTGAATGATTCATTCAGAATTTGTAGGTTTGGTTTGGGTATATTCAAATGCTTAATTAGGAAAGGAAAATATTCTATTCAAACATTAACTTTTTGTATTTTAAGGACCATTTCTATTTCAGTTGGCAATCTATAGCATTTTTTTTCTTTTTTCGTAATAGCTAAATCTGGTTTCCAAACTCAATTCCAGAGAATTATTTTAGGCAAAAATTCCTGTAACTTTTAAATTTTTAATGAAAAAATATCAAAACAAAGTTTTAGAAAGCTAGCACAATACATTTAAGTTTAGTTTTTTCATGTCAATTCTCATAAATATATGTAGGCTTCTGAGTGGCGTATCGAATAGCCATAGCTCCCAGTTTAGACATGATTGCCTTTACTCATGGAGATGATTATGTTTCTCAAGCTGGCATGATAATTATTGTTAGATATGATTTATTAGAAGATTAAAATAATGTAACATAACTTTTGTTTGTCTGTAGGATATTAGATGCATTTGAGTTTATTACATTTTTATAATGTCAAATTAGAAACTGTAGTTCAAACTAAATACATTTCTTAAATAAATAGCAAGAGTTGTTGATGTATGTATGACCTCTCATACACTCTTCATTTAGTCCTTTTAAAATATTAGGCATTAAACACCATCTCCCAAATCATCTTATATATTGAATGAAATAATTTCTTCCTTTACTTGAAGCTTCCAGAATATTTATGAAATAAAATTTTAAATGGGTTATACATTTCTTGTTTTCCTTGATGGTTTTGTCTCTCCAGCTAATGAAGGTATAATTGGCAAAGGAAAATTATATATCTTTAAGGTGCACAGCAAGATGACTTGATATATGTATATAAGCTGAAGAATACATCCTTTACCTCACATAGTTACTATATTTTAATTTAATTTAATTTGTTTTTGTGGTGAGAATACTTAACATCTACTCTCAGAAAATTTCAGGTATACAGTAGAGTATTATTCAATAGTCATCATACTGTGTATTAGGTCCATCGAAATTCATATTTTCATGCTTCTGTTTCTTGGCTATTTTGAGTCATCTTACAGTGAACATGGGAGTGCAAGTATTTCAAGATAATTAATTTAATTTCTTTTGCATATATACCCAGAAATGTGATTGCTGGACCATTTGGTAATCTTTTTAATTTGGGGGAGATTCCATGCTGTTTTTCCTAATGACTATGCTAATTTACATTCTTACCAATGGTGTACAAGGATTCTCTTTTCTCCACACTCTTGCCAATGCTTGCTCTATTTGTCTTTTTTGAAAATCGCCTTTCCATAGGTGTTGAGTAATGTCTCATTGTGATTTGATTTACATTTCCCTAGTGATTAGTAAGGTCTAATGTCTTTTCATGTACATATTGGCCATTGACTTGTAAGTTTTTCTGAAAAAAAAGTCTACATCTTTTGCTTATTTTAAATCATGATAATTGGCTTTTAGGGGGTTTTCTTTTTCTTCTTTTCAGTTGTGTGAGTTCCTTATGTATTCTGTAAGTATATCCTTAACAAATGTATTGTTCACAAATATTTTCTTCCATTCCAAAAGTTGACTTTTCACTTTTGTTGATTGTTTTCATTGCTTTGTAGAACTTTTTAGCTTAGTAGATCCCTACTTGGATCTTTTTTCTTTATTTGTTTTAGCTATAGTTTTCATATGCTTCTGGTGTAATAAAAAAAAAAAAGTTATTGCCAAAAA
This sequence comes from Urocitellus parryii, assembly GCF_045843805.1. Taxonomy (NCBI): domain Eukaryota; kingdom Metazoa; phylum Chordata; class Mammalia; order Rodentia; family Sciuridae; genus Urocitellus; species Urocitellus parryii. The sequence goes on along the minus strand of NC_135537.1, from coordinate 109,077,332 downwards.
TGTCACAGAGCTTCCCCATGTTTTCTTTAAGGGGTTGTATAAATTCAGCTGTAACCTTTAATTAACCTTCAAGTCAATTTTTGAATATGGTGGAAGGTAAGTGTCCAAATGCCTTTGCATTTGGATATTGAGGTTTTTTTCAGCATCACTTCTTGAAGAGGTTATATTTTACCAATATTTTGATCTTAAATTTGTTGAGACTTGTCTTGTGTTGCAGCATATACTTTACTCTGGAGAGTGTTCTGAATGTGTTTGAGAAGAATGTGTATTCTGCTGCTGTTGGATGGAATGTTCTGTACCTACTTGCAGGTAGCATAATCTTGTATCTTTTTTTTTAATACTTTTTTTTTTAAATCTAATTTTTGAAAGCAGCTCCATCTATTTTGTTTGTAAAATTAAATCCATTCTCAAATAAAGTCATGATTGATAACTAAGGAATTTCTATTATAATTTCCTTCATTATTTTCTGACTGCTTTGGAGTTTTTTTTTTTTTTAATCCCACTCTTACTGTCTTCCTTTGTAATTTGTTGATTTTTTTGGTTGTGGTATGCTTTGAGATGATTACATTAATACAAGAACCCTTCTTTTTGCTATTCCTTTTGCTTATTTAATCAACTTTTCAATTAATAAAAAATGTTATTTAAAATATTTTTCTCTTTTAACTTTTGTGCTAGAGGTAAAAATGATTGGACATGTCACCATTTCAGTGCTGGAGTATTTCAAATTCTATTGCTGCATATTTACTTTAATTATTGAGGAGTTTTTTGTTGATGGTCGTAGTTTTTGTTTTGATTTGTTTTTGGTACTAGGGACTGAACTCAGGAACGCATTATCACTGAGCTACATTCCCAGCCTATTTTATTTTATTTTTTTATGTTGAATGAGAGTTATACTTTATGTCTTTTTATGCTATTAGTTAGCATCAATTCAACTTTAAGAACTCCAAGTATCTTTTGTTATGAGGCAGGTCTAGAGTTAATAAATTTCCTTAGTTTGTTTAACTGTGAATATCTATCCTTCATTTCTGAAGGGTGGCTTTGCTAACTGTTGTATCTTGGTTGATAGTTTTTATCTTTCAGTACTTTGAAGATAATATCCATACTCCCTCCTAACCTGCAAGGTTTTACAGACAAATCCATTAATAACCTTATCAAGAAATCCTTGTAAATGACAAATTCATTTTCTCTTGCTGTTTTCAAAATTCTCCTTGGCTTTTGACAGTTTGATTTTAATGTTTCTCAGGATAATCTCTTTGGGTTTATATATATTTTGAGGTCCTTTGAGCTTCATGAAGCTGGATGTCCATATCCCTTTCAAGATTGAAAGTTTTCAGTCATGATTTATTTAGATAAACTTTCTGCTCCTTTCTCTTTTTCTTCTCCAATAAAAATGTATGAAAGCATTATTCACTTAATTGTGTCCTTAAGGCCTGTAGGCTTTCTTCACTTAAAGAAAAATTTGGTGGTTGTAGTTCTTGTTGCTCTAACTAGTTAATTTTAAACAATCATTCTTTAAGTTCATTATTTTTTTCCTCTGCATGATTGAGTCTGTCATTAAAGCTCTTTATTGAATTTCTTACTTCTGTCATTTTATTTTTCAGTTCTAATTTTTGTTTGGTTCATTTTTAGACTTTCTATTTCTTTATTAAACTTCCCATTTTGTTCATGCATTGCTTTCCTGATTTCATTTCTTTCTCTTACATCTCACTGAACTTCTTTTAGATGACTATGCTGAATTCCTTGTCAGACACTTAAAAGATTTCCATTTATTTGAGGTTGGTGTTAGAGCTGAGTGGGATGTCTGTTAAGGACCAGTTATAAGCATTGATATAAACTGGCACTGGAACAAAATTATATCTCTAATATTTTATTAGATTTGCTGCTATTATTCATTCTTGGTATGAAAATTCTTCCCTAATACTTCTTATTTCTATTTTTTTTATCCAGTTAAAAATTTTAATATCTAAACTCTCTTACTTAATTTCCTCTTATTTTTCAACATAGATTGGAAAATCATTTAATAGCATTTATATGATGCCAATATTAGAAAATAATGTGCAAAGAAAGGCAGGGAAAAAGGAAACAAAAGGAGAAGAGAGAAAGTGAGAGGCATCAGTTGTATTAACATATTTTCTGTAGTCAGACGGAAAATTAGTTTTATTTCTAACAGTTTAGAACCAAAAAATATTTTCCTCTTGAATTTATTTTGACTGTCCTTTAAATGTCAGCTACTTGATATTTGTGGTGTCGACAGGGTTATGATATTAAAGATACTTAAAACACTTACAGTATTCATTCTTAAGACTCTGAAACACCCATTGCATGCTTAACATAATGTATGTTTTCAATCAGAAGCTTTCAGCTTTGTTATTTTGTGCAAATTCTCAGAAACATTTTAATGCAAGTTTATTATTTGAATTGTTATGAGAAAAATAATTTTCTGGTAATTACTTGTTTTATCAGAACTTATTAATTACATTTAAACAGTGTCTGTTAATTATTTCCCATAGGTTTGAGATTCAGACATAAGTACAATCCATGATTTCATGGATTTACTACCCTATAATATTCAATATTTTTTTAAAATATGATTTATCAGGGAGCTGGATTATTTATTTACTTTTTTTAGAATAATCTTTGATGAAATAAATGCTTTACCTAATCTTGGTCCAGCTGAATTAATTAAGGCAAATGCATTTCTTCTAGTAAATAATGCTGCTATCCCATGTGATCCTTCCTCATGCAGAGTTTCTGAACCATTTCTGTGTGCTGATACTTGCACCCTGAGTTATAAATGTACTATAACAAAGACTAGAATCTTTTTGACCAGATCTGAGTGCATAATAGGTCCCATAATGACCCCTGTCACCTCTTTACTTCACCAGGACAACGGAAGTATCCTGTGATAACACTGCTCCTAATTAATGACCCTTTTGTATTCTCTTTCCATAATGAGAAATAAGACTGAAGGTCAACACAAAGGTAAACACTATAGTAATACTGGCTGGAATAAATCCTAACAGCTAGGTCAAGTAAGGCTCAGGGAAAGAAATGAAAGCACATATTCTTTCATCTGAATAAATATTCTCAGAGAGAAAATATATTTCAGGGTTTATGAACTTCATATAGGTATTTTTTCTTGAGACAGGGAAATCAAAAGTAATATTGACAGACTATTAAAATGATAGAAAGTCATTCTTTTTACTATTTCTTTTAAATATTTAATAAGCTTTTCAAATAACCACTTAGGTTTCACTAGACCATGACATTTAAAAATGTTTTCATAGCTATTGCATTACTTAAAATAAATAAACAGATAAATAAAGGAAAAACAGCGAGAGTTAGCTGTTGGATAATAGCCTGAGAAGGAAAATTCACATACTCTGGACCTACCGCTGCCTCTCACATAAGTTGGAAACATTTGACTCATTTCTCTATTTTCTTTTCCCTTTAGAGTTCCTAATGTGCTTACTTCATCTTTGACCTAAATTTTAAATAAATTTGTTAAAGTAAAGTAACATTGTGAAGTCCTGATTTTAGAAAAAGGAAAAAAAGCAGTTTTTTCCATAGTAATTGGCTTTGAGAATATTCATTTATATATAAAATTTTGAAATATAGTAAAATAATCTAGATATATTTTGCAAATATTTCCTGAGTTAATGTTGTGTCCTAGTGAGAGATAAAGTAAGTCCACTTAAATATATATATATATATATATATATATATATATATATATATGTATAGATTATGGTGATTGTAATCTGAAAAATTAAGGGCAGATATAACAGAGAATTATGTTCCACAGGATGATAGAGAATTCTCAATGGAGATGAATTTAGCTTAGGTGACACCATTGATTTTGAAGCAATTCTAACAATTGCATGTACACTTAAAAAAAGAAAAAACAAAATAGTTTTGAGATATACTTTATAGTTCACATACTATACCCTTTAAAAGTGTTGAATAATGGACTGAGGTTGTAGCTCAGTAGTGGAGCACTTGCCTAGCAGGTGTGAGGCACTGGGTTCGATCCTCAGAATCATGTATAAATAAATGAATAAAATAAATGTCCATTAACATCTAAAAAATATTCGTTTAAAAAAAGTGTTGAATAAGTGGATGTTGCTATACTCAAAAAATTATGATTCAAATGCAAAATGGTTTTATCACCTCCCTTCCCCCAAACACATTATCATTAGAATTCCCATATTTACCCCTAAACACAGCCCCTGATGACCATTGGTTCATTTTCTATATCTATGATTTTTGCCTGTTCTAGATATTTTATATAATAAGAAACAATATAATATGTGGTCTATTGTGTTTGGATCACTTGAGTAATGTTGTTAAGATTCAGCCATATTGTAGCATGCCTGAGAACTTCATTCTTTTTATGGTCTATTGTGTAGACATACCATATTTAATTTATTCATTTATCAGTTGATGTAAATTTGTTTTTGTTTTTTTTTTAATTTTTAGACTATTATGAGTAACGTTATTATCAGTTGGGTGAATAAAAAAATATTTACTCCTAATTTGTTCTAAGAATATTATGATTTTAACTCCTAAATTTAGATCTTTAATCTATTTTGTTGTTAATTTTTTTCAGTGTTAAGTAGGCATCCAAATTCATCCTTTTTCATGTGGATATCCATTGCCACATCACCATTTATTGAAAGGACCATTCTTTTAACACTGAAATACCCTGGCTCCCTTGTGGAAAATTAATTAGCTAACACTGTAAAGATTTATTTGTAGACTCTAAATTCTTTTGTATTGATTTGTCACGCAGTATCATGCTCTCCTGTTGAATGTACCTTTTGTAATAAGTATTAAATATGCATTCTATAAATTTGTTCATGATCGTTTTAGCTATTCAGAGTACCTTAAATTTACATATGAGCTTTAGCTTAAGACTGTCGAATTCTAAACAAAGACAAACTAGGATTTTAACAGGAATTTCTTTCAATTTTTTTATTAATTTGGAGCATATTCCAATCTTAACAACATTGTCTACCCAGTCCATGAACATGGAATATGCTTCTAATTATTTTAACAATGTTTTGTATTCTTCAATATTCAAGTCTTATACTTGTTTATCTGTATATGAGTATAATTGTCTTTGATTGATGCAATTTTATCCTGAAACCTTGATGAGCTTGTTTATACTTCTAATAAAGTGTGTGTTGTATGTGAACTTTTAAAAACTTATGGTATATAAGGTCATGACTTCTGTAGTGATAAGTTTGCTTCTTTTCAATCAGATTCCCTGTATTTCCTTCTCTGGAATAATTTCTCTGACTAGGATCTCCAATATACTGTGTCAGGAAGTAGACATCCTTGTTTTGCTCCTAATTGTAGAGAGAAAGCAACTATTCTTTCACAGGTAAGTATGAATTTGACCATTAATCTTTCATGGAAGGCCATTATTAGGCTTCTGCTACAATACAAAGTACAGAATAGGATATTCCTTTTTTTGCTGAGTGTGTTTACCATAAGAGAGAGTTAGGTTTTTAAAATATGCCTTATTTGCTAGAAAATAGATGCTCATGTGATTTTTCCATTTTTTCATATTAACATGGGGTACCATACCTCTTTATTTTAATGTATTAAAGCAACCATACATTACTTGAATAAACCTTACTTGGTCACAATAAGGAAACCTTTTTTATGTTGAATTCGTTTTTCTCCTATTTTCTATTTTGTTGTGGATTTCTGGAGTTTTCTAAGGGATATTGTTTTGTAGTTTCCTTGTGATTTTTTTTTCATTTTTGCTTTTGATATCAGAATAATACTGACCTCAAAAATTGAACTGTATTTCCTCCTCTTCTTTTTTGTGGATAAGTTTGTGAAGAATTGCTGCTAATTTTTTGATTAAGTAATTGATAGAACTGCAAGACCATCTAGGCCAGATAGTCACAGAAACCATTTGTAAAAATTTTTTATTGATTTCTAATGCAGTCTCTTTCCTTGGTCTTGGTATCAGTCTATCCATATTTTATATTTCTACTTGAGTCATTTTTGGTAGTTTGTGTCTTTTTAGAAATTTGTTCACATAGCATTTTCTTCTAATGCTTTTGATTCCTATAAATTCAGAATGAATTTATTCTAGGTCTTTTATTCTAGGTCTTAGTAATCTGAATCACCTTTCTTTTTTCATGGTTTGTCTAGCTAAATATTTGTCAATGTATCATTTTCTACTGCTTATTTTACTTATTTCCACTAAAAACTATATTTCTTCTTCTTCTTCTTCTCCTCCTCCTCCTCCGTCTCCTCCTCATTCTTTGTATTTAGTTTGTGATTCTTATTCTATGTAAGTGGCAGTTTAGGTTATTGATTTGAGATCTTTCTCTTTCCTTCATATAGGCATTCACATCTACAGATTTCCCTATAATCCTTGATTTTTCTACATGCCATAAGTTTTGGTAAGTGGTGTTGTCACTTTCATTTATGCAAAAGTATTTTCTAATTTTTTTGCTATTGCTTTTCTAACCATTTTTTTTAAATTTAAGACTATGTGGTTTAAGTTCTGTGTATTTTTGAATCCCTCAAATTCCATCCTCTTATTGATTCTTAGTTTCATTCTATTATGGCTAGAGAACATACTTTGTTTTCATTTCAGTCTTTAGATGATTGATCTTACTTTATGGCTTAATATATGGCCTATCCTGGGATATATTCCATGTGCACTTGAGAAGGTTTATTTTCTGTTTTTGTTGGGTGGAGTTTTCTATAAATGTCTATTAGGATTAGTTGCTTTATAGAGTTTTTTTTTCTTTCTTTCTTTTTTCCTTTTGTTCCCAGGACTGGGGATTAAACCCAGGTCCTCAATCATGGTGTTTTCAAATTTCTATATTGCTGGTCTAGTTTTTCCTGTCATAAAGTATGATATTGAAGTATGTAGCTGTTGTTGAATTGACTATTTTTTCCTTCAGTTCTATTAGTATGTGCTTATGGATTTTGAAGTTCTGTTTTTAGATGCATACATATTTTAATTGATATGTCTTCCTGCCATTTTAACACCTTTGTCATAATAATTTGATCTGCTTTGTTTTATTCTAGTGAACATTTCTGACTTAACATCAATCTCTGACATAGCTGCTATAAATTCATTTGCATTTTGTTTACATGGTAGATCTTTATCTATTTTTTTTGCTTTCATCCTAGTTTTATTTTTAAATCTAAAATATGTTTCTTCTGGGTTGGTTAAAGGTAGGATTTGGGGTTTTTGAAATCCATTCTGCCAACCTCTGTCTTTTGATTGAAGTGTTAATTACATTTAGTGTAATTACTAATGTGGTAGTCTTTGCCTTTCACTTTATTATCTGTGTTCTTTGTGTCTTCTTGTTCCTATATATAGCATTTATACCTTTTGATTTCTTAAAGAGAAGTTTTCTTCTATGTCATATGTGGTGGTTAATCTATTTTGTCAACTAGACTGGATTGAGAAATGCCTAGAATTAAAAGACGTTTTGGGTGTGTGTGTGAGGGTTCTTCCAGAGACTACTGGCATTGAAACCAATTTAGTGGGGCAGTCCCATTCTGCATGTGGCTGGCACTGTCCAACAGGTTGAAGGCCTAAATGGAAAAAAAGAAGAAGGAAGTCACAGTTGGTGCAAGATCAGTCCTTCTTGGTCAGATGCATCTATTACTGCTGCCGTCACCAGTGGAAATTAGACTACAGATTCTTCAGCACTTTCCCCAGTGATTCTCCAGAGAGCTTTCAGGCCTTAAGTCTCAGACAAGGACAGGATCATTAGTTCCTTCTTGGACTGAGAAACTACTGGTTCCTCCAGTTTACCAGTTTTCAGACAGCCATTGTGGGACGACCGAGTTCTGATGTAAGCCAGACTAATAAATTCATTTATAATCATACATATACATATCCCTGGATCTATTCCTTTGGAGAACACTAACACACCATTGTATTTTCATTTTTGTTTCTTTGTACTTTTATTTATTTCCTTTGTGGTTTATTGAGGACTATGATTGATAACAATCTAGTTCAAATTCACTCAAAATTAATTTTAATATTTTTATGGTTTGAATATGAGGTGTTACCTAAAAGCTCTTGTGTTAATGCAGGAAAATTCAGAGGTAAAATGATTAGATTATGAGAGCTACACCCTAACCAGTTCATCCTAGATTGAATGGACTAGCTGGGCGGTGACTATAGGTAGGTAGGGTGTGGCCTGTGGAAGTGGGTCACGAAGATGATGTGCCCTGGAAGGGTTTGTCTTTCCTGTAGCACCTTCTCCCTTCTTTCCATGTCTGTTTGCTGGCCAGTCATTAATGGAGAAGCACTCCTCCACCATGCTGCTTTGCCATGATGCATTTCCTCACTTTGGACAAAAAGCAATGGAGTTGGCACACTATGGATTAAGCCTCAGAAACCAGAAGTCAAAATAAACTTTCTATCCTCTTAATTGTTCTTGTTGAATATTCTGGTTACAGAAATGCTAAAATAAATATTATACAAAAGATCAATCTCTTCTTCTTTCTATACTGTTATTGTGAAACAAATTATACCATTATATATTATACATAAGGATATTTTTAATAATTATTATTTTATGAAGTAATTTTAAAATAAGATTAAATAATTACAAAAATAAGTAAATTTTCTTGTGCTTTTAATTGACCTATACATTCACATTTACCAGTGTTTTTTATTGATTTAGTTACTGCCAATAGTTTTTTTCAATTCAACCTAAAGTATGTCCTTTAGTATTTCTTAATAGGGAAAGTTTACTAGAGAAGAACTAGTATTAGTTTTCACTTGTCTGGAACTATTTTAATATCTTATTTGTTTTAATATATAAAATTGCTGGATATATAGAATTCTTGGTTATAGTCTTTTTCTTTCAGCACTTTAAACATGCAATTCCATTTCCCGCTGCCCCATTGTTTCTAAAGCAAAGTCAACAGTTAATTATGAGTAAAATTTTACTCATAATTGTATATCATAAATTTCTTCTTTCCCACTGTTTTCACAATTCTCTCTGATTTCCAACAGTTTGATTATAAAATGTACTGGTGCATATCTTAGTTTATCCTTCTTGAACTTTTAAGAATTTCTTGAGTGTGCAGATAATTTTTCATCAACTTGGAAAATATCTGCCATTATTTCTTCAAATTGTCTCTTCTCATTTCCTCTATTTTCTCTCCTTCTGGAAATACCACTATGTGTTTATTGACACTTTTGATTGTATTCCACAGGTCCCTGAGACTTTATTCTGTTAAAATTTTTGTTCCTCACATTGGATAATCTCTATAAAATTCAAGTTCACCAATTATTTTTTTTTTCTGCCTGTTAAAATCTGCTACTGAATGTACTAGTGAATTTTAAATTTTCATTCTTACACTTTTCAACTCTAGGTTTTGTTCTCTTTTTTTAACATTTTTTATCTGAGCTCATATTTTTTTCTCTTTTCAGTGAGCATTGTTCATGTATTGTGCTTTAAGTCTTTATATATGGTCACTTTAGTTCTTTAAACATATTTGTAATAGGTTTAAAATCTTTTTCTAGTAAGTTCAATGCAGAGGCTTCCTCAGTGAAAGTTTCTTATAGGCCCCCCCTTCTTGACGGTATGGGAACTTTTGTAATAATTTTTTTGAAAATCACTTTTTTTTAATGAGGGTTGGAATTTCAAAGGGCATAATATGTCAACTCTAAACATTATACCATCCCCCCTTTAATTATTGCTTAAACATCATAGGCAGCCATTAATTATTTAATTAATTGACATTTCCTTCTAAACATTGTGTTTCCTGTAAATACACACTTTACTGACCCTCTTACCTGAGGATGTTTGAATGCTTATATTAGTGCAATACAGTTCACATAATAGTGGGGTTCACTTTTATATAATCATACATGCATGGAATGTATTTTGTTTCTTTGCAGCCTCAGTGATGCTTTTTCCCCTTCTATCCTCTCTTCTCTGGTCCCCTTTCGTCTACACTACTCATAAACCTCCTTTTTACTTACTGTTGTTGTTTTGAAATGTTGCTTCATAATATATACAAAGGTGGAATTCATTATGGCATATTCTTATGGGTATATAGTGTAATTTTGTCAATTACTTTCCACATTTACTCCCTTTTCCCATCTCTAACTTCCTCTTCCTCCATTGCCTTCCTCTACTCCACTGTATCCATGCTTCTTCTTTTTTTCCTTATTTTCATCCATTTACCAGCAAATACCATAATTTCATTTTTCTTTATGGCTGTGTAAAATTCCTTTGTGTGTATATACCACATTTTCTTAATCCATTCATCTGTTCACTGGTACCAGAGGTGCTTTCATGACTTAGCTTTTGTGAACTGCACTGCTATAAACATAGATATACCTGTATCATCATATAATGTTGATTTGAGTTCTTTTGGATAAATCCCAAGAAGTGGGATGGCCGAGTCATACAGTGGTTCTATTCCTAGTCTTTTAAGGAAGCTCCACAGTAACTTCCAAAATTTATTGGCCATTTTTATTTTATCTTGTCCAAGGTAAGAAATAAGGATCTAGTTTCATTCTTCTACACATGGATATTCAGTTTTCTCAGTACAATGTGTTTTAAAGGCTATCTTTTCTGCACTATATCTTTTGGCACCTTGTCAAGTATCAGATGGCTGTAAGTATGTGGGTTTGTCTCTGTGTCTTCCATTCTATTACCTTGGTCTTCATGTCTATTTTAGTGCCTATACAATGCTGTTTTGTTACTACGAGCTCTGTAATATACTTTGAGATTAGGTATTATAATGCCTCCAACATCACTCTTTTTATTCACTATTCCTTTGGATATTCTGGATCATTTATCCTTTCAAGAGAACTTAATGACTATTTTTATTCTTGAGCTCTTTGAAGAATGTCCTTGATATTTTGGGTGCTTTGATGAAAATTGCACTAAATATGTATAATGCTTTTGGTAATATGGTCATTTTGACAATATTAATTCGGTCTATACAAAAACATGGGAGGTCTTTCCATTTTCTGAAGTCTTCTTCAATTTCTCTCTTCAGTGTTCTATAGTTTTCATTGTTGAGGACTTCCATCTCCTTGTTTAGATTTATTCCAAGTTGTTTGATTATTTGCTTTTTTCCTGAGGTTATTTTGAACAGGATGCTATAAAATTTTCTTTCTTGGAAGATACACTATTGCAGAATAGGAAAGCTACTGATTTCTGAATGTTGATATTATATCCTACTACTCCACTAACTTTTTAATCAGTTCTAAAAGTCTTCTGGTGGAGTTTTGGGGTCTTTGAGATATATAGGATCATGTCATTGGCAAACAGATAATTTGACTTTTTTTTTTCTATTTGTATCCCTTTAATTTTCTTCTCTTGACTGATTACTCTGGATAGAGTTTCAAGAACTATATTGAATAGGAATGGTGAGGGTGGACATCCTTGTCTTTCTTAGTTCCAGAGGAAATGTTTTCAGATTTTCTCCTTTCAGTATTATGTTGATTCTAGGTTTGGCATAAATAGCCTTTACAATATTGAATGGTTCTCTATATCCTAGATTTTCACCATGAATGGAAGTTGGATTTTATGTATCCATTGAGATAATCATATGGTTATGATCCTTAATTTTATTTCTGTAGTGAATTACATGTATTGATTTGCATATGCTAACCAGCTTTGCATCCCTAGGATGAAACTCACTTGATCATGGTATACTATCTTTTTATGTTTTTTTTTTATTTATTCTTATTAGGTATACATGACAGTAGAACTTATTTTGACATATCGAACATACCTGGAGTATAAATTCCCATTCTTTGATTATGCAGTTACACTCATCATGTATTCATATATGAACATAGGAAAGTTATATCCAATTCATTCCACTGTCATTTCCATTCCCACCCTGCTTCCCTTACTCATATTCCCCCCTTATCCAATCTGGTAAAATATCAGTCCTGCCTCTCCCCTGCCTATTGTGAGTTAGCATCCACATAACAGAGAGAACATTCAGCCTTTGGTTTTTTGTGACTGGCTTATTTACCATAATAGCCTCCAGTTCCATCCATTTACCAGCAAATGTCATAATTTCATTCTTCTTTATGACTGAGTAATAATCCACTGTGTATATGTACCATGTTTCTTTATCTATTCATTTATTGAAGGGCACCTAAGTTGGTTCTGTAGCTTAGTTATTGTTAATTGAGCTTCTATGATATGTCAGCAAGCGGGATAACTGAGTAAAATGGTGGTTCCATTGAAAGTTTTCTGAGGAATCTCCATACTGCTTTCCATAGTGGTTGCACCAATTTGCAGTCCCACCAGCAATGCATGAGTGTACCTTTTTCCCCACATCCTCACCAACACTCATTGTTGCTTGTATTCTTGATAATTGCCATTCTGACTGGAGATGAAATCTCGGTGTAGTTTTGATTTACATTTATCTAATTGCTAGTGATATTGAACATTTTTTCACATATTTGTTGACAAATTGTATTTTTTCTTCTGTGAAGTGTCTGTTCAGTTCCTTAACTCATTTATTGATTGGGTTATTTGTTTAGTTGGTGTTAAGTGTTTTGAGTTCTTCATATATTCTTGAAATTAATGCTCTATCTGAGGTGCAGGTGGCATAGATTTTCTCCCATTATGTGGACCCTATTTTCATGTTCTTGATTGTTTCTTTTGTTGTGAAAAAGCTTTTTAGTTTGATACAAACCCATTTATTGATTCATAATTTTTCTTCTTGTGTTTTAGGGGTCTGGTTGAAGAATTTGGTTCTTAAGCCAACATGATGGAGATTTGGGCCTAGTTTTTCTTCTATTAGGCACAGTGTCTCTGTTCTGATGCCTAGGTCCTTGATCTACAGAGAGCTGAGTTTTGTGCAGAGTGAAAGATCGGGGTCTTATTTTATTTTATTACATATAGATTTCCAATTTTACGAGCACTATTTTTTGAAAAGTCTATCTTTTCTCCAATGTATGTTTATGGCACCTTTGTCTAGAATGAGATAACTATATTTATAAGTGTTTATCTCTGTGTCTTCTAGTCTGGACATTCGTATTTGTATTAGGGTTCTCCAGAATCAACAAGAAGTATAATGAAAAAGGGGATTGGGGGTTAGGGCTGGGGCTCAGCGGTAGTGCACTTGCCTTTCAAGTGTGAGACACTGGGTTTGATTCTCAGCACCAAGTATAAATAAATACAATAAAGATCCATCAACAACTAAGGGAAAAAAATTTGAATAGAAAAGGGGGCGGGGATTTATCTGGTTGGCTTATGCAACCAGAAGCTGGATAGTCCACAATGGCCATCTGCACTTTGAGAGCTGTAAGAACCAGTAACTGCTCAGTCCAAGAAACTGAAGCCTCAGAACAAGAGGGATCTACAGTGTTACCGTAGTCCAAGACAAAAGGCTTCTGGAGAATCACTGGCAGATTCAGCTTTGGAAGAGTGAAGAAGCGAAAGTTCAATATCCTCAGATGATTATAGAACCAATAAAGAATTTGTTCAAGAATAATCAAGCTTGTATCTACTGCTGCTTCTTTGTTCTTTTTTATTCCATCCAAGCCACCATCCTATTGGGCAGTGCTGCCCACACTTAGGGAGGGTCTATATTTTAGTTGGCTATACCACATGCCAATCTTTCCTTGATGCACCCTCATTGAAACACCCATAAGCCTCTTAATCTTCAGCATCTCTTTATTTTTGTAGATTTTTTTTTAGTTGTAGTTGACACAATACCTTTATTTTATTTATTTACCCTCATGTGGTGCTGAGGATCAAACCCAGGGCCTTGCACATGCTAGGTGAGTACTCTACCGCTGAGCCACAACCCCAGCCTCTCTGTAGCATCTCTTAATCCAGTGAAATTGACAATTCAAATTAACCATTACAGTCTTCATTCTTTATTTCTGTTTTGGTTTGTACTATTTATTTGATGTCATTTTTAATATGGTTTGATAATAATTCATTAAGGATTTTTGCATCTATGTTACTCAGGAATATTGATCTAGAGTTTTCTTCTCTGCTTTTCATATCAGGGTTGTACTGGAAGTGTTCAATACCTTTCTATTTCATGCAATAATTTGAGGAAGGCTAGCATTAATTCTTTTTAAAGGTCTGGCATGTCTTGACTGAGTATCAGTCTAGTGCTGGGCTTTTCTTTTTGTTGAAAGTTTGTAATTGCTGTTTGAATCTCATTGCTTGATATTGGTCTGTTTATTTTTCTATGTCATACCCATCCCATTTAGGCAGGTTACATGTGTCTAGAAATTTGTCAATGTCTTCTAGATTTTCCAATTTATTAGAGTATAAAATTTCAGAGTAATTTCTAATGATCCTCTGAATTTAAGAAGTGTTTGAGGTATCTCCTTTTCTGTCTGTAATTTTGTTTAGTTGGGTTTTTCCCTTTGTTTTGGTTAGTTTTCTACAAGTGTATAAATCTCATTTTATTTTTTCAAGGAGTCAGTTCTTTGTTGCATTGATTATATTGTTTTTTATTTTCAACTTCATTAATTCCAGCTTTGATATTAATTATTTTCTAGGGGCTTGAGTTGTAGAATTAGATTATGTGGGATTTTTTTTAATGCAGGCACTCAGTGCTATAAACCCTCCTCTTAGAACTGCCTTCATATTGTCCCCTAAAATTTGATGTTATATTTCTGTTCTCATTCTTTTTCTAAGAATTTCTTCTCATTTCTTCTATGATCCATTCTTCATTTAAAATAGTATTATTCAATCTCCATGTATTATATGTTTGCCCTAATTTTTCTTCCTGTTTATTTCTAATTTCATTCCATTATGATATGATAAAATGAACAGAATTTTATCAGTAATTTTTTTTTTTTATTTACTGAGACTTACATTGTGGCCTACAATATGGTCTATTTTATGAATGTTTCCCTAAATTTCTAAGAAAGTGAAATTGATTTTAATCATCAACGTGCCCCACCATCCTGGGTCATTTAAGACCATCCTCCTCCTCTATTCCACAGGTTCCCCCAAGTCAGTTTTATTCACATTGCTTTTCTCTCTTTCTGCCTGTTACCCCACACCTTTGCATTTGGCTGGCCACATTGACACTACCTCTGCCAGCCAAGCTGGTGATCTCTAACATATTATTTCTTATTTATGTTCAAAGCTTCTGAGTTTATGTGTTTCTATTACTATTTTATTGTCCAATGTTCAATTTCAGTGAATTCCCTCAGTCACCCATGTTGCTGAGCAAGCCATACTCCTGCTGCTTGAATCTGGTGAGGGGCAAGTGGAAAGTTACCCTTCCTCTAATTTGCCATCTTTCTTCTCTCATACATTCTTATTATGTACTCTTTCTTGTATATTTTTTTCTTTATAAAAAAGAAAAATAATCCCACCATGAGAAAAGCCAGAACAAGAGAATTTAGCTTAGTATTTACTAAACCAAACTTTCTTTGCCTTTTAAGAGAAATTTGTCATGGTTTTAGTCTGAATATGGCTTATTTCTTTATTTGCCAATTTGAAGAAGAGGCAGCCAGACTGATTCTTGGCTTTGCTGGACAGAGAATGAAAAATATTTGACTATTCTGTGACCATCAATTCTCCTGACAGCAGGAGCTATCACAAAAATTATAAAGCAAATTGTATAGATTTTATGAAATATTACCCCCACACACCCTACTTTGTTATTTTGGGCACACACATCATAGGACCCTAATAACTGTGTTGAATCCTCAAATATAATCTTGTGGAAGATTGTATGTTGAAAAGTTTACAGGGTAGCATGGCTTTAATTTAATGTCTTTTTAAAGAAAATTATATGCTACATAATAGTGATGAAAAGGGTTAGTGGGGTGCGGGATTTGTTTTTGGAACCCGCTCTTGATAACTTTGACCTGGAATGCTCCACTCTTCCTGTCCATGTATAGTAACACTGACACAGAGTTGGATAATTTATTTTCTACTAATGTCAAAGAAGGTCAAGTGTCTACCCAACTTCAAACTCTCCCATGGCATGTGGGTCCTAATAATATCCGTCATTTCATGGAGTGTATTCACAATAGTATATTTTTTGATAAATGAATAAATGTAAGAATGAATGAATAAAATCTAGCTTAACCAAATTCCATCATTTTCTTTGATTTGCCTGCTCTGTAATTTTGTCTATTTCATTCTAGTTTTTAATGTATGTGTGGTTTAAGTGAACACTGACTTAAAAATGGACCATGTGATTTTTAAGTGAAACTTTCTGTAAAATAATAGCAACTGGAATTTGAGTAGTATGGTTTGTAGATTGAAGGGCTCTTTAGCATATATCATAATATTTTCCCATGTGTATTATTGTTATATATAGTCATATGTTGTTATTTTAATGTATATAGATGAAGAATCAAAAGATGAATCATTTGTCCAAATTCTCATAGATAGTGGGAGAAATGGTAGTCAATCCAGGCTTTCTGGTCCAAGGTTGTACACCTGATTTTCCTTTATACTCTCTTTGCAAGGATGCCACATTGACCTTTCCAGACCCACCCACTACATTCTCCAAGAAATAAATCACTCATTTCTCCAGTTACTGAAAGTACTGGTGGCTGACAGTTTTCTATTGAGTTGACAAGTTCTATTTGGGACTTGCCTTAGTCCCAGAAGGCACAGGCTAGTCCGTGTTCACATACTTCAGGAAGGTGTCAGTCTATCTCTAACTGTTGCTGAAGAAAGGGTACAAAGGCTTTCCACTTGTCCTAATTCTGGAAAACTCTAAGAAACCATCCTAGCTCTGCAGCTCCCTAGACCAGGCAGGTGTTAATCTGAGAGAACTTGCAAATGAACTAAATGAGTATAAATCTCTGCTTTGAAATCTGTTTCCTGGGAACCCCAATGAGTAAACTTTCTTCACTGTGCTTTTTGTTTCTTTTTAAATATATTGTAGGCTTCCTTTGAACTGTATTCAGTCAACAAAATTTATTGTCTATGTATCAAACAAAATGAATTGTACCAAATCACTCTATTTTCAACAAAAATTGATTTAATCCGAATTGGGTCCTTCCTTCCAAGTCTTGGAAATGGTGGAGGCTATGACTGACTATCATCTCAGCCATCATCAAGAAAATAGAAAGAGGTTTTCCCTAATTAATTATTATGGTATCTCAGCACATTAGCTGCAGTTCTGAGATCAGAAAGCAACTGCTATAACCGTTGGTTCCAGAGCTGCATAATACCTGCTAGATATTAACCAGTAAGACAGATGTCTCAGGCAATCTCTGCTTCTTTACTCATCTAACATGGTTACAAATTCAAATAGATGCATGTATGTGACTCACAAATACAAATCAGGTCTGGAAACTGACCTGGAAGAAGGTATTCTGGAAAAGTCATTTTTTTTCTTTCTGTTTTTTGCAGTAGGAAGTCATTGCAAAAGGAAGTCGCACAGATGAAGTACTCTCTATCTACCGCACTCAACAAAACCAGACTAAACCATAAGACAAAAAATAAACAAACATCTGACTGATGACTTGCCAATATTCTTGAATAACATTATAAGAAGGCCAGCAAATTTTTAAATTGAAAAATATTTAGGTTGGTAGCACTTGACACAATTTGTTATTTATAGATATTCAAACAATGGTAATAATGTATACAATTAATTAAAATATACTATTTGGCATTGGTTGTATATTTGATCTTTGAAAAATAATCTGCAAGTTAAATTATAAGCTATCACTTTTGAAATTTACTGGACTTGACAAAACTGATTAAACTTGGTAAATTTATTCTATGGAAATTAAAGTTGTTTGGAACTTGACATAGCTCACATTTTCCCAGATATGAGATATAAAAGGTTAACTTTGAGTTATGGACTATGAGTTATTCTATCCAAGAAATTTATATTTTGTTTAAAAAGGAAAGAAGAAATGAACTTTTCTTTTTGCAAAGTGAGCCTAAGCATATAATATAAACTTTAGAATAGAGGATGATGCTTAAACTATTCTTGGATTCCTTAAAGAATCTAGTGAGGACTGTAAACTCATTATTTCCAAAAATACAGAAATGTACACAGATAAACACCTATAAGCATGAACCAAGTATTTTAGAAATTTTGACAAATTCAAACCCTTTAAACTTCTGAGATTTCCTGAAGTCTTTCCATCCTATATAAGAAATTCTAGACAAGGGCATGGTCTCTTACATTTCTGAGGATATTATGACTTTTCACTTCATAAAACGTGGAAATGTATATACATGTGTGTATATATGTACATATATGTGTTTTTACACATACACAAAATAGAATATATCCTACTCAAAATACTGGTAATTAATTGTAGCCTAGGTCATTTGTTTAAAAAAATTTGTCTTCCTTTAGTATGTTTTAAACATAGTGTTTTGGGGTATCTCTTTGTTGAATAGTACAACCCAGTTTTTCAATGATAGAAAATTACTTGATTTATTTCTTTGATTAGCAGTATTAACTGAGTATTTGAGTGATCTTGAATAAGTCGTAGATATTTTTTAGTCTTCCTATCATACCTTTATTTATACAATTCTTTCAGAATATGAATTATGTCCTGTTCAGTGTTAATTTTTTAAAATCCTTTCAATTGCTGCAATATGAGATTGTAGTGTTAAGATATTCACCTAATATGTGAATCAGGGATGACCTGCTATGCATTATGCTTCCTCAATATGTAATACTTAAATGAAGAAAAAGAAAAATTTCTTATGCAGTAATTTCAACCCACAAAATGAAGGAATAAATGAATGTCCAGGGTCCCAGGGTATTCAGAGAACATAGTTCATGATAATGCCTGACCAGAATCAGAACTGCTTCTCTTTTACCCTAAATTTAGCAAAAAAAAAGTTGGGTGAGCAGATGATTAAAATAGAGTGACTAAATTCGCATGGGCATGGAATTGTCTGGGGAAGGGCCTCAAAGGCATTCATTAGCCAGGAAGATATTAATAATCAGAGTATTAATAATTAGAGTGACCATAATACAGTTAGCTCAGGGCATGGGTAACAGTAAGTAAAGCTAAAAAAATTATCTGTGCCTGAATCTAGGGAATGGATTTAGAAAAATTGTATTATTGTCGTCATCATCATAAAATATGGTGTTTAAAATTAAAATACTAGGCCAACAAGTCAAGGGGATATTTGATAACAGGGCAGGGTGTTTAAGTGTGAGGTGGTAACTGGTGGCTTTATAATTTGCTGTTTCATTTCTGTGTTTGGCTTATGCTGCAACCAGCTGGCATGAAGGGGTCCTTCTGGTATTTTGAACCAAGAGGGGAATAAAACTTAGTGAATCTTTACTGGGAATAACCTGAATATTTTGAATTTGGTTTATGGCAATATAAATGTGTATTTTGGATTTATTTTTATGATTGTGATGGTATGTTGAGAATTTATTTGTGAACTGCCTGGGTTGAAGAAAGGCAGCACATACCCAGGATAAGCATTAAGCAATGGTCTTCGCTTCAACTTGACCCACTTAGATAGAATCTGTTACTTGAATTTAAAGTCCTTACTATCTAGCCATAAAAAAAGAGACAAAAGCTGTATGTACTCTGTCTTTGAAGTGATCTCTGATTTTTTTTTTCCTGTTTAGGTACAATGCCTAACAAATAAATTCATGTGTGGATAGAGTCTTGTGTATTCAGCTTAATTACTTTTATATATTAATCACATAATTATAACCACCACCCAATCAAGATAATAGAACATAGAACTTCCCATGTATTCTCCTAACCATCACTCTCCTCTTCTTTCATCCCCAAGAAAATCATGACATTTCTATTAATGTCTTGCCTGTATGAGACATTTATATAAATGTAATCACATGGTATGTATTGTTTTGCATATAGTTTCTTTCACTCAATACTATGTCAGGCAGATGTAACTATGTTGTTGCTCTTAGATCTTTCATTTTTATTATCATATATTTCATTGTATCAATGTTGTAAAATTTTATCCATTTTTCTGTTGATAGGTATTTGAGTCATTTCCAGTTTGTCACGATATCAAATAATGATGCAATCAACTGTTATACATAACTTCAGTGTATATATGTACACATTCATGTTCAATATCCAGTGTAATTGCTATGTCATGGGTGTTTGTATGTTTTGCTTCAGGAGATACTGTCAAATAGCTGTCTAAAATGATTGTACTGATTTGCATTTTCATTAGCAGTGTTTGCCCCAGCATTTCTGACATAGAGATAATAGTACCACTCTGTGATTTTCACTTGTTTGAACCTGATAATAAATGCTTTTGGACCCTTGAGCCCTTTCACATGTGATTATTAAACATTTGGATATCCTTTTTGTGAAATTGAAATGCCTATTTACATGTTTGATAATTTTTTCTATTGAGATCTTTCTCTCTCCGAGTGTGTCTCTCTCTTTATTTGAGCATATATATACTATATATATAGTATGGGTATATATAATGTAGATATATTTAGATAAAGAGAAATGATATATGTGCATATATATGTGTGTATATATGTATATATATACATATATACACACACACACATGTATTTTCTTTCCTATACAGTCTTTCAAACTAACTTCTTGTGTTTATGAGATATTCTGATAAGCAGAAAACCTTTTTAAGAGTTTCAATTACTATCTTAGTCATAATGATATCCATAAATGATACATGTACACTATCTTCTATGACTGTTCTTGTTCCAAAGCTCAAATTTTATCTACCCATATCTGGAGCTTCTCTGTGTGAGTTGAGGACACAGGCACAAGATCAACCAACATGCTCAGTGAGGTGACACAAACCTGTAACCCCAGTAGCTTGGAAGGCTGAAGCAAGAGGATTGCAAGTTCAAAGCAGCCTCAGAAATTTAGTGAGAATTTAAGCAACTTAGCAAAATAAAAAATAAAAAGGGTTGGGGATGTATCTCAGTGGTTAAGCACCCCTGGGTTCAATCCTGGTACAAAAATAAATAAATAAGTATTAACTAACCTGACTTTCCACCACTGTGATACAATTTTGCCTATATTACATGAGTGTCTGTGTACAGAACTCTGTTTCTAGACTCTGCTTTTTATTCCTTGCTTAGCTTTTCTGTCTTGTGTCAAGAGCATGGGGTCTAAATCATTGAGTTTTTGATGTCTTGCTCTCTGATAACATCAGTTCTCTGACTTTGCTCTTCTTCAAGATTGTCTTGCCTCATTTTGGCCCTTTGCATTTCTGCATACAAGTATATACCCAATAGATACAAGTATATACCCCACAGATACAAGTATATACCCCATAGCCCTGCCCCCAGGGAACTACTTCCTCCATCCACACCCCACCTGCCTCCAGTTACCACTCAGATAATCCCATTAGAGATTAATTAACTGATTAGGTTAAGACTATAGGACAATCATTTATTCTCCAAACTTCCTTGCATTACCTCACACTCCAGCTTTTGGGGGATACCACATCTAAATCATGATACCACAGTCACGTATTTAGGTAAAATTTGCACTAAAATTGTTTGAAATTTTACCCATGACCTCCCTGTTGTGCTACTATTGCTTCCATTTTTTACCAAATAAGATTTCTTTGTTAGTTGTTCAATCTGTTCTACCATATCAGTTACAAAACAAAAAGCAAAAATGAAATATTATTAGTATAGTAAGGCTCTAAGAAGCTAATTTTTAGTCATTAGTTCATTAAAACATCCCACCTAGATTAGATATCAATTCCCTAAAGAAAATATAAATTAAGACAAAACACAAAACTGGGAGATCTAGATGGTTTCCATTACATATAACAAGTAGATTTTATAGTCTTGAGATAATAAAAAGTTATCCCAGGGTATAAATAATAGAATTTTGAAATTAATTTCTGCCATTATAATTTTTAAACTTTGACTAAAAGTAATATTCAAATATCATTGACCATAAGTGCAAGAGAATTGAGGATTAGTTTCATCCACACCTGCCTGCCCCATTGCAAGTGTCCAAAATTTTTACCAGCATTTTAGAACAAGTCCATATAAAAATAAAGAGGTGGAGATTATTATCAGAGGACTTCCTAACAGGATCACCACACACATTCATTTCTGATCCTGGAGATGGGTGGCTAAAAACAATATTCATGCTACAATACACATTAGAGTCCCCCACATAAAGAATTACCTGGATCATGGTTGAGAAAGTCTACTTTAGAATGAAAAATATAACATTTCATATCTATTATAATGGAATTGTTTTTAAAAAAGTGTTCTTTGATAAATAAAACATATTTCTAGATAATTTATGATTATAATTATATGACATAAGAAATTGAGATGGTTCAAATACAAGGTCACAAGTAAAGACTTGGTATATTTCATTATCTCCAACTGAGGAACATTTTTATCCTTTCTTTGATAGTTGGCATCACTAATGTACTAGAAAGTTGAACAGGCTGTAACTAGACCAATATTATCTTAAGATTTACATCTATCATACTGTCTTTCACACTTATCACCAATATGATATTGGGAGCATATCTCTGTATGCTTCAATTAAATCTGTAAAATGGATCTACAATACCTCATGTATATAATTCCTGGGATAATTAGAAGTAAATGTAACATATAAAGCACATTAATTGATATTAATAAGTATTGAGGGACCTGGCATGTGGCTCTGTGGTAGAGTGCTTGTCTAGCATGTGTGAGGTCCTGGTTTGATCCCCAGTACCAAAAACAAACAAAAAAGTATCTAAAATACATTAGTAATTATCACTATTATTATTTACTAATATAGCTTCTCTTTTCCTCTTATTAGAATTGTGTTTGCAATTTAGGATTTCATCAGATATTGATGATGTTTTATTATAGTACACAAAATAAAATCTCAAGAAAAACTTACAGGAATATACCAGGGGTAAAAATGATTCATATGATCAAAAGAAAATTTTATTATGGCATTAGAATAAATTTTAGGTTATACTTATGATAAAAATCACATAAAATTTGATACCTGTTATGCTTTTTGTTATTTTGTAGACTTAGTGGAACATGCCAGCTCCATTATTTACTGGCTTTCTGGGGGCCATGTGTCTGCACTTCACCGATTTTGAGCACTAGGTGGCACTCTCATATCCTTGAGTCATGAAAC
Source organism: Urocitellus parryii (assembly GCF_045843805.1). Taxonomy (NCBI): domain Eukaryota; kingdom Metazoa; phylum Chordata; class Mammalia; order Rodentia; family Sciuridae; genus Urocitellus; species Urocitellus parryii. The sequence goes on along the minus strand of NC_135537.1, from coordinate 109,054,276 downwards.
AATTATGATTTTCTTTGATTTCAAACAAATTAGGTCTGCTGTTCAAACTTCTACTCAATTGGATTTCATAGAAAGGTCAGACACACTCTCATAAATGGAATATCCATATTTAGTGGTGAGTGGTCAAAGGACACATAAACTTTGTAACTATTATGAAGTTTTGTAGTAAAGTTTTCCCTTCTCTCCATGTTTAAAGTCTGTCATAGATCAGTTTTACCTTGACCATATCTCTAAAACCTTAGCTGATTCACTATGTTAGTGAACTTTTCACCGATGTGACCAAAATACCTGGCACAAGCACTTTGAAGGAGGAAAGATTTATTTTGGCTCATGGTTTCAGAGGTTCCAGTCCATGGTTGGTCAGCTCCATTGCTTTTGGGCCTGAAGTGAGGTAGAACATGATGGAAAAAGGTGTTGCAAAGAAAAGGTGCTCAGTTCATGGCAGTCATGAGGGAGGGAGGGAGAGAGAGGGAGAGAATGAAAGAAAGAGAGGGAGGGAGGGAGGGAGGGACCAAGAACCCAAGGATAAGAAATATCTTTCCAAGGCAAACCCCAGTGACCCACTTCCTACAGTTTCTAATGGCTCCTCAAAATGCATTAAATTACTAATCCATGGATAGATTAATTCTCTGATTAGGGCAGAGCCTTCATGATCCAATCAGTTCCCCAAAGCCCCACCTCTAAACACTGCTGCACTGGGGATCAAATCTTCAACAAATGATGGAGGCTTTGGGGAACATTCCTGACTCAAACCAAAATATATCTATCTGAAAATGCCTTCTTTCTCCAAGTAAAATTCAGTAAGAGGTAGTTTTCTTCTGATTATTTTTTTCCTGGTAGCCTAATAATATATTCATATTCTAAAACAAAGCATACACATGTTACACACACACACACACACACACACACAGAAGAAAAATATCTACAGGAATTTATAGTACAAATGCACTTGTTACCATTTCTAAAGACCATGCAAACTGTTTATATGTATGTTCATAACAACTCCATTTTATAGATGGAGAAACAGGCTCAAAGATGATAAGGAATTTGTTCAGTACCACACAGCTTATATTTAGCATATCTGAGCCAAATCTGCCTATAGAACTGGGAACTTATCCCCACATCAGTCTTCCACTGTACTTATTTTGCACTGAGCTAACTATCATGGCACAACTTTTCTATTTAGCCTGAAATTTCTACAAATGAAATACTTGTTTTGGCACACACAGAGTTCATCTGACTATTTATATAATTTTGCCAACTGAAAAATGACAGTTTTAAGAGAATTAAGGATATGGAGGAAGTATTATTAATTTTGAGAGGTACCATCAACATCATGATTGTGTTAAAAATATATTTATCATTTCAAGTTACATTCTGAAGCATTTATAAAAGGTAAGATAACAAATTGTCTGGGAAAGCTTCTAAAATACTCTTAAAAATATAATAGAGTGCCAGGCACAGTGCTGAACAACTGTAATCCCAGTGAATAGGTCAGCTGAGACAGGAAAATCACAAGTTCAAGGTCAACTTCAGTGATTTAGGAAGACTGTCTCAAAATAAAAAGTACTAGGGGTACAGCTAAGTGGTAAAGCATCCCTGGGTTCAATCCTCAGTACCAAAAAAGGGGGTGAGTAATAAGCATTGCTAGATTTTTTAAAAAGTGGGATAGGGTGATTGATGAATTAAAATTAGCAAAATATTGGTAATTATAGATGTCATGTAATGACTCCATGAGGATTCATTGTGTTACGTTGTCAATCTTTTGTATGTTTACAAAGTCTAATTAATTTTAACAGAAATATTTGTCAGTTCAAAGTACAAAAAACATCTCAACTTATCATGGATAAAAATGTGTATGTCATAGAGCCTACCTGGAGTTGGGAATGGTACATAGTGTTGTGAGATTAAGAAGTTACCATGGAAATTAGAAGTAAATTGGTTAAGAATAGGGCAAGTTTGATGAGAACAAGAGGATGTGAAGGAGAAGGAGGTCAATCGGGTATTCTGTGGAGAGATGGCTGGGTACCACAGCACCAGAGGTACCATGAGAGTCTCCCTCTCTCTCAGGGGGGCTGAGTGGACAAGAAGGAAATATTCAGAGTGGAAAATATAGCAATATATGTTTCCTTTACCATAATTTCATTTTTTTCATATGTCTGGTACAACCAAAAATTTTTCTTAAGCTATTATTAACTCAAAGTTGTATAAAATAACCCTGAAACATATATCCATAATGAACAGATACATTTTTAGAAATTATGATAGTAGAATTTTCTACCATTATTATAGTAGAATAATGGAAAAGAATGAGATATCTATGGATAATATGTATCAAGATAAGACACTTAGACATTCAATAGTCTTATTTGTATTCTAATAAATGACATTTCTACTCAAAAACTTGCTTTGCTTAGTCTGTCCTTACAAAAGTCACAAATCCATTGCTCTAATTTATGTTCACCAATACATTGCACTGTTTAATGCATAGTGAAAACTAAATAAATGTGTTAAATGAATAAACAATTGAATGAATATATGAATGAGATTATAAATAATGCATACACATATATGCCCTAAATACTATCAGGTCTTTCTAGAGGCAAAAAGGGAAATTTGGATTTTATACTTAGTGAACTATTAATAATTTTAAATGAATCATGAAAAAAATGAGTTAGCTCATGGAATTTTTAAACTTTATTCTGAAAAGAGAACAAGTGAAACTTACTGCTTTCCTTGGAGATGTGATTGTTTTTCAGATAAACCCATTTGATATTCTCTTCAGTATATTTTCAAGTTAAACTGTATATTTTTTTCTTCCATTTTAGAAGAAATACTTGGTGAGAACAGAAATAAATCCAGCCATTTCTTTTAATCATTTCAAAACTTTTTTTTTCTGGTATTCCAAACAGAATAAAATCAGTTAACAATTCCACACTCCAGACACAATACACAGTGTCTTAAAGTCTATGGGGTCATTAGCTCCTTTACTGATGGTAATATTTATTACTCCAGTAGTCAAGTTACCAAAGGGTCATTTTTCTATTATTTGTAAAAATTGATACATAATATTTGTACATGTTTGTGGAATACATTAATTTGATATGAGTATACAATGTGTAATGATCAAATAAGGGTAATTAGTATTTGTAAATAATTAAGAGAAAACAGTCCTTAGTGGAACCCTCTTAGATTTCCTCCAGAAGTCGTTTCCCGCAAGGCAGTTATTAAAATGACCTCAAGAAGGGGCTGGGTATATAGCTCAGTTGGTACAGTGCTTGTCTTGCATGCATAAGGCCCTGGGTTCAATCCCCAGCACCACAAAAAATAAATAAATAAAATACAAAATAGGGCTGGGGATGTGGCACAGTGGTCGAGTGCCCCTGAGTTAATCCCTGGTACAAAAAACAAAACAACAACAACAACAAAAAAATCCTTTTAAATAAATAAATAAATGACCACAAGAGCTAACTACAAAAAAATTAAAGATATTTATCATGTAAAAGTAGTCTAAGAGAGTTTTAAATGTAAACTGTTTTATTATTACTTCTTGATTTTGTTAATGATTTTATCTTTAGAACTTTTTCTTAGTAGATCCTGCTGCAAAGTATTAAACTCTACTTACAACTAACTTCGATATCTCATATTGTGACTGTCAGAAAAGCAGTGGAATGAATCTAATCAAAAACTAAAAGGACAAAAATATATGTGGTTCCAATATCTAAAATCGATCTCAGTGCTGGGGATGTGGCTCAAGTGGTAGCGTGCTCGCCTGGCATGCGTGCAACCCAGGTTGGATGCTAAGCACCACATACAAACAAAGATGTTGTGTCCGCCAAATACTAAAAAATAAATATTAAAAAATTCTCTCTCTCTCCCTCTCTCTCTAAAAAAAAATAAAATCGATCTCATTTTATAAAAGGCAAGAGAAAGCAAATTAGCTATATGAATCCATGTTATTACAGATAGATACTCGAATTCATTATTTTTCTTTTATTTCTAGCCAAGGGCAATATTTAGAAAGTCAAAAAAAGAAACAAATTTTGAAATTGTTACTCAACACATAATCCATGAGTTGCTTATGAAATACAGTTAAAGTTATATTTTAGAAGTAACTATTGAAGTTTATAAATTGTCTATAATTCTACTTTGGAAATTTGAAAAAAAACTCCCCAAAATGAACAAAAAATTAGATAAAATGTTTATCCATTACCACTGGGTAGTCTTTCTACTTTGGAGAAGAAAGCTCCACAATAATTTGATCTTCTCTGTCATTAAACCCTATTGTTTTCTTTTCAAACTGGCCACTTTGTTTAGTTACTAAAATGAAAAGGCAAATCAATAAACGTCTGGGGTCCCAGAAGAACTCCTGAGAATAAACAAACACACACACACGAAATTGATTTCTATACATAATCCAAAAATCTTTAGATTGATTGTATCTTCCTTTGGAATCAATAATGATTAAATATTATAGATGATGTGTTTTATTTTATTTATTTTTACATACCCCTGTTTCAGACACAAAGTAATGTGTAATGATCAAATCAGGGTAATGGTTTTTAATTGTCAAGAGAAAGCATTACTTTGAGGAATCTGCTTCAAGTTCCCTTATCTGAAATAGAAAATAATATTTAGTTCAACTTTTGTAGAATTGGCCAAAGAGAACAAATGCATGTGAACATGTTTATAATAAAATCCTAAACCGCCACTTGCACTTACCACCATTCTTGCTACCTCTGATTTTAGTGCTGTCAGCCTGAGGTTGCCTGGAGGTCTTTTTCTGGGTGCTGGTGCCACAGAAGAGACCACTTCCTCAGATGCAACTGAAGCTGACATTGCTGCTGACTTCCAGAGATTGCCTGGTGATGCTGCTCCCACAGCTGCAATCCCCCCTACAGTTAACCCGCTGCCTGCTGCCAAGAACCACCACCATTACTGCTGCTACCATGGCCTAGAGGACTGCTTCAGGGGAGACTCCAGTTTTGGTTGCACTTGGCTGCATCCATTTGGGGACACCAGCCAGGGCCTGGGGCCTGGGTGCCAGCAGGTTTACTACCACAAGAGCCTCTGTCTGTGGACTCCAGGCGGGATCTGCATGCAGGTCCAGTGTGGGGTGCCTGCAGGTTTGGAGGAGCCTGGGGTCTTCCTGATGAGAGTGCTGGTGGCCCTTGTCTTTCTGCTGTATCTCAGGTTGCTCCTTTGTATGAGCATATGTATCCCTGGTGGTCTCTTTGCAAGTAGGAGCAGCGTTGATACCTTGGGACTACAGTGTGGCTGAGCCAGATGTATCTGAAGATCTGGGATAGAAACTGGGTTTGCATGGGCTGATCTGGGTTTGGTGATCTTGAGAGATGTAGAGACAGTGCTGAGAAACTGTTGAACACTTACAGAGACAATTCAACTTTCCAGCAAGATTTATTTTATTTTATTTTTTGATTCACTAATCTCTCTACCATATTTAGAACAGGATATTTTTTATGCATCAGTGTGTGGAGGACAATGATATATGAATTGCATTTTGCATTTTTGTTGTATTCTTATGTCTTTCATTTTTTTTCTTTGTATTCTTCCTCTCTCTTGTCTACTTTCTTTCCAACTTTTTTCCAACAAACAGCCAATCTCTATCAGCTCCACGTCCACTCTTCCTGTGAATTTTTACTGTGGAAGAAGTCTGTTTATGAAATATTTTCAAAGAAAATATGGTTTTCCTAACTCTTTCACATGATGAAATGAAAGAAGAAATCATCTTTGTGATTCCATTTTTGTCATCTTGAGATGTGATATCACAAAAGACAAAACTATGAACTCAGTCTGTCTTGGTCAAATCCTAAAGCAAAAAAAGCACAATATGTTAAGGTTCTTTGAAATTAAATGCAAGTAGGTATGTTGTTTATTATAGGTAACATTAATAAGAAACAAACCAGGCAATAATAAAAAAGAAAATATACTGAATATCTAGGGGCTTGTATAATACAGAACATGGGGCCAAAGTACCCAATACTTGAAAAGACATGAGGTTTAATCATTAGGAGATATTAAGTCAGTCCCCCAACAACCAACAAGCAGTTAGAAATAGTTTTAGATACTTCTTTCTTCTGACATATAAGTCTGTCGTCTGGTCCTAATTCCTAAAGAACATAATTTGATCAATAACTATCACTACATTGTACATCTGGCAAAGGGACTTCTACAGAATTGCATTAAAAACTGATGTAAAGTATCTAGGTTGTTCAATACTATTATGGTTTAGGTCTCCAAAGTTCCCCAAAGGCCCATAGACTAAAGGCTTGGTCACTAGCTTGTGACATTAGGGGAAGAATAGAAGGTTTTATAGTGGGGCCTAGCAGAAGGGAATTGTATCATGGGGATGTTCCTTGAAGGACATAGGAGAACCCAGCCTCCTCTTCTTTTCCTTGCCTCCCAGCCGCCATGCAGTGAACAAATTTCTACCACCACATGCTTCCACCATGATGTTCTGCCTCATTAGAGACCCAAAACAATGGGGTCAAGTGACCATGGAGAGCAACCTCTGAAACTGTGAAGCAAAATGGGCCTTTTCCTACTTTTAAGTTGAATTATCTCAGGTATTTGCCATAGCGATGGGAATCTCACTGTCATATAAATCTTTGAATTTTATAATTAAAAATTATAAAATATATCCATGCTATTAAAATCTTTCAGTAAATATGTTAGAACTGAAAGATAAATAAAGTGTAATCCTTACCTTTAAAAACTTAAAATCTAGTTTTACCTAAATACTCGTTGATTTGGGATCAAGCACATTGTATTTAAAAATCTGGTCTTGGGAAAAAATACCTAAATATTGAGAAATGTTTGGAAAGTGACTTTTAATTAAATGCATTCAATTTCAATTAAGTTTAAATATCCACATTTCAGTTAAAGTTAGTGACACATAAATGGGGCTCCATTTTCTTATTTGATTGACTTAACTGCATCCACTTTCCTCTGTAGTCTAGGCCTTGTTAGAAAAATGTGGCAGATGTTGCCTGCCCTCTAGTGGTCACACATTGTATGTTTACATCTTAACATAAATGTCAGTGGTTTTGTCCAGAATGCATTTCATATGTCAGACATATTAATTTCATTATCATTATGTTTAAGATATTCCATTAATTCTTGATTTATCTTAACCAAAGTAGTCCAAAGTCAAATTAAAATCTTTCATTACTCAGGAAAACATCACATATTATGTTTTCCAGAGTGTACTTTCAAACCACAGGAAGTTTTATAAAAGGGCCCCATTCCAATAAATGCAAAAGAGGAACATGCAGATGGAATCATCCTCAAAAAATGAATATAGTCTCACATTACGCAATGTGCTGTGCTAATATAGACCAAAAGGAGAAAAGAATATCTGCTTTATAAAGTGCTATATTAGCCAAGGTTCTGCAGAGAAATGGAACCAATGGAATATATGTGTAAGTGCAACTTATTATAAAGGGGGGTGTTGGTGGAGATTTAAGAAATATCTTACAAAATTGTGGGACAGAATGTAGGAGGTCTATAAGCCAGGAAACTCAGGCAAGATATATGCTACAGCCTTAACTAGAATTTCTATTTTGGGAAAGCTCAGTCTCTGCTTACACTTTTAATAGATTGGATGTAATCCCCTCCATTATGAAAGATAATCTGCTTTAGCTTAAGGTCTGTTGGTTGTAAATGTTAACCATATCCACAAGTACCTTTGCAACAACTTCTAGATTAGCTTTCAACCAAATAACAGGGCATTACAGCCTAGCCACATGGACAATTAAAACCAACTCTATTAATTGCCAAGCACAGTTTTAAATATTACATGTATTAACTCATTTTTTATTTTTACCACAGCCTTATGAGGCAAGTGCTCACTAACCCATTCAAAGGAAACTGAGACACAAATTGGTGAAGTATCTTGGTAAAAGAACCAGAGTTCTAGCTAGGATGTAGGGAAGTTGAGATCTTACCATTCCCTGTCTTAATCACCAAGTGTTGTCTTAATAAATTGATAAACTAACTTTAATGAGATAACCAGGTATACTAAAGAAAAAATAGAGTATAATATAGATTCTTGCCATCTTTGTCAAGTTTTAGTAGTTTCATTTACATAATTTTTTAAAAGATTTTTTTTAAAAAATAAGTAAATCAAGCTAAGCGCAGTGCCCCACACTTGTAATATCAAGGACTCAGGAGACTGAAGCAGGAGGATCACAAGTTCAAGGATAGCTTCAGCAACTTAGCAAGGAGGCGCTAATCAACATAGTGAGAACTTGTTTCAAAATTTAAAATAAATAAATGAGAGGAATGGTTATTTGACTCAAAAATTGAAAAGGGGCTGGGGATATAGCTCTGTAGTAAAGTGTTCCTGGGCTCAATCCCCAGTACGCATCCCCCCCCCAAAAAAAAAAAAGTAAATCAAGCAAGACAGTTAAGGTCACAATATATTTCTTCCTAATTGTGTAACTCACTCTCCCCTTTAAGAAGTAGCTCCTACTCCAATTGTGGACTTCACTGTTTATCACTGTTTTTAGACATATACACAAATTGTATAAATAGAAACATTATGTTATGTTATATAATTTTCCTTGTTTTCAGCTTGAAGCAAACGGTACAATATGGCATAGAACTTATACTTTGTTAAAAATGATGTTTCTGAGATTTATCTATGTTGACACACAAGCCCTTAGTTCACTCATCTTATTGTTCAGTGTTTCATTGTTCACAATTGATTAATCCTTTCTTCTGACAACAGGCATTTGGATATTTCAAGTTTTTCACTAGTGTGGAGTCATTCTCTATGATGGACTGCAAAGATTTTCCTTCCTCTGATAAAGGGAATTTTATGAACTGGAGGGATAGAAGGAAGGAGGAGGGAGAGAGGAGAGAAAGGAAGATGGTCAGAGAGATACAACATAGCTGATTTTGAAGACTGAAGAAAGGCATGCTAAGAAAAGACACGGGCAGCTTCTAGAAGCTTGAAAGGTAAATTTTCACAATGGGTATAGTTAGAGCCATCTGGTAAAATTTTCCTTTTATCAAATGTGGTAAATCTTCATCTCTAGTAAAGACCCTAGTCCCTGGTTTGTCTGCTATTTACAGAACAGTTGTACTTATAATTTGCCTGGTATATTTTTTTCCATCCCTTCATTTTTTTTCCCCTTTATACAGATATAGGAGGGTTCTCTGGAGGAACTGAAGCAATAGAAATATATGCATAATTATAAGAGTGTATTTACTAGTTTGGCTTATAAAATCAGAGGCTGAATAGTCCCACTGTGGCCATCTGCAAGCTGGAAACAGGGAAATTAGTAGCTGTTCAGTCCAAGGAGTTAGACACCAAGAATAAGAGGGATAAATGACTCAGCCCCAGTCCAAGGCTGAAGGTCTGGGAGCTCCCTGAAGAGTCACTGAAGCAAATCTGTGTTCACAGACTGGAGAATCTGGAGTGTGACATACAGCCAAAAAATGCACCCACTCAGGAAGAGCTGATCATGCATGGACACATATGAGCCTCCCTCATCTTTATTTTTTTTTATTTCATCTGGGCTCCTAGCCTGTTGCAGCTTATTGGACAGTGCTGCCTATATTCAGGGCAGGTATTCCCTAAGCAGTTCACTAGCCCACAGGCAAACTATCTCTAAAAACACCTCCACAAACATACCCAAATATAGCCCTTGACCAATTTTCTAGGCATCTCTCAAATCTATCTAGTCAAGTTTCAAGATTGACCATCCCATATTGGGACAGGATGCGATAATTTAGATCTGAAGTGTCTCCGAAAGGCTCATGTGTTAAAGTTATTGTGGTGTGAACTGATCAATATAATCAATAAGTCATAGACATAGGTTATAGATTATAGGAATAAGGTAAGATAACATAGTTAAGGAACAGTAAGACATAAATTGATAGTTAACTTCATCAGGAATAAGCCTAAGTAAGAGTAATAAAGTCATGTGACTGTAAGACATAGGATTTAAGCCACAGGAAAAAGATATGGAACAGTGAAAGGTGATAAGTCAGTATGCCAGGATAGTAATAGATAAATACAGGCTGATAGGTTAACATAGATATTGACAAGGTTAATATAACAATTAATAATAATAACAATTGTATATAATAATAACAATTGTATTAGCTTGATCATGTAGACAGAAGGCTTATATAGATCAGTAGTAAAATAATGAGTAAATGAGATAACTGCAAGCATCAAATAACTTTCTAGTGCTGGGATAGCGGGAATGGAATCACTGTGGCTATACGAATAAGAAGTGTTGCCTTGGACTCCATCTTAGCTCTTCTAGACTCCATCCTAGTTTTTCATTACAGCTCCTGTGAAGAGGGACCTGCATGACCCATTTCTGAGAAACTGAAATGAAAGCTGTCTTTTAAAAAAAATTGTTTTTTTTTTGTACTTTGTACCCCACAGAATGTCCTCAACTCAGGATATGGTGGTCGTCGAGGTGAGCTACATCCTGGGTTTGAGTATATTTATGGGTCTACATGACCTTAAAATAGATTATCACCCCTGCTCAGCTGAAACTCAGGATAGTTGTCTAACATTTGTTGGGACCCAAGATGTGGTTAAACTAACTGCTTTTTTTTAGTTTCTGTAACTTGCTTGCTTGCATGATGCTGAGAAAAGCCTCTGAGCTGTGGTTTTCATCCTGAAATTCCTAAGACACTGGCCAGGAAATCGCTGTTCTCCCACAGAGCATCAGTCTCAATGGATCGGGGACAGTCCCTGGTCAGGTAAATAAAGCTCTCTTTTGTTTGAATTTGGACTTAGAGTGTTTTCTGAGGCGGCTCCCCATGAAGAAGTGTTGGTCAACAGCATGTGGCACTACTGGAAGGTGGTGGAACCTTTAGGAAGTGGGGTCTAGTAGAAGAAAGTTAGAAGGGGTGTGTCCTTGAAGGCATACTGGGACCCAAGCTCCTCGTTTATCTTTCTTTGCTTCCCAGCAACCAGGAAGTGAGTAGCTTTGCTCCATCACATGCTCCCCATCTTGATAGTTTACCTAACCATAATAACTACACCAAACAACCATGGATTGAAACCATAAGCTATGATAAACTTTTCCTCCTTTTAAGTTGATTTTCTCAGCTAGTTTGTCATAGAGATGGAAATCTGACTGACAAACTTTATTTTTTAGAGCATTTTCAAATTGACAGCAAAATTGAGTGGACAGTCCACAGTCCACATATAACTTCCCTAACTTTTCTCACTATGGACATCTTGAAAAGGAATTGTACATGTGTTATAATTATGAAACTTACCTTGACACATTATTATCAACCAAAGTTGATAGTGTACATTAGGGCACATTCTTCATCTTGTACATTCTACAGATTTTGATAACTATTTAAAAATATGTATTCACTATTATAGTATCATATACTATGATTTCACTACCCTAAAAATAACTGTCTCCATCTATTCTTTTATTCCTACAAGCCATAGAAATCACTGATCTCTTTACCAACTTTTTATAGCTTTGCCTTTTCAGAATGTCAAATGATTTGAATCATACAGTGTATAGTCTTTCAAATTGGTTTCTTAGGTATTTCGTCCATTTTTTAAAGTTGGGTCATTTGTTTTCTTATTGTTGACTTTTAAGAGTTCTTTGATAAAAGGCTCCCTAGTCACATAAAACTATTAAGTAAGTTTATATTTTTCCTCCCCTATGCCACAGAGTAAAATTATGACAAGTTATTTATTTCATTGAAATCCTTCAAAAATATGCAAATAATTTATATGCATACAGATATATTATACACATTTTTATTAACATAAGTAATATAAATAACAGAATCTTCAATAAAATGATATTTAGAAATGGAACAAATGGAACAAAAGTGTTCTTTGTATATATTTTGTATTATAGCCCTTTATTAGACATGTCTTTTGCAGATATTATCTGCCAATCTGCGACTTGTCTTTTCATTTTCTTGACAGTGTCTATCACAGAGGAGAAAGGTTTTAATTTTAATGAAGTCTACTTTATCCATCATTTCTTCCATGAATCATTCTACCATACCTTCATTTTTAAAAAATATCTTATATCCCTATATTTTAGAATTATATATTATTACAAAGTCAGGATTTTTAAAAATTAAAATTGCCAATCTCTTTTTAAAATATGAATACTCAATTATTGGATATTAATCATAATTTTTAATCAGTTTATTTCTGCAATATTTTCTAACTCTCTGTCTTCCATTGATACCTATCTTTATTGTTGTTTATTGTTTATTTATTTATTCTGTTCTTCATTTGTTTCCCTTTCTTTGTTTCTTCTTTTATTTTTCTAGAAAGCAGTGTAGTGTAAAGGCTTACCATGGAGTCTCTAGGACCTCACAACCTAGGCTTCAATCATAGCACTGCCAATCAGCTCCCAGCTGCATGATCCTGGTTACTCATAAAAGAAAATACCTCCTATGCTGACATGCAGAAATAATTAAGAATTTAAATAAGAAAATCAATTATCACAGAGGTTGGAACTTTTTAAGTGTTAAATATTATTAATTCCTTATATGATTTTGGAAGTGATTCTGTTAATCTTTTAGATACCACCTTTACAATTAGCAAAGCAAACTCTAAAGCTAATCTCCATATCTACTTTCCTCCCAAAGCATTATCACAGATCACTGCTCTTAATCTTATTAATTGTTTTTGTCACTATTTAGTCCACTTTATTTTTATTTTTCCCAAATTATATTTTGTTATTTTTGGCAGTAAATGCTTATTTAAATTTACTTATTTATCAAAATCTTGTAATTTCTCCTTTTTTTCTTGAATTACATCCTATAGAATTAGTTTCTTCAAAGACCTTACTGTATCTAAACTCTTTACGTACATTTCATCTGAAAAGGCCTTGATTTTGCTTTCACTCTTAATGGTAATTTAGAATTATTAATTCTAAGTTGATAGTTATATGTATTTCATGTTTTACTTTACAGACATATAAATTACATATTTTATATAGTATTTCATTGTCTTCTTTGTGACTTTTTAAAAGGCAATCTGTCTTCCAATCCTTTTCTCCTTGATATGGTGTTATTTTTATATTAGTTTAAAGATACTGAGTTATCATATATTTATATTGCTTAACCTTATTTTACTTGTTGAATATTACATATGTTTAAGTTGGGAAAAGTTGTCATTTCAAATATCCTTTACACCATTTTCTCTACTGTAAACTTTATTACTTCTAAGGGCATATATTCTAAGTTCTCAATCTATTTTCTATGACTTTTAACTTCAGTTTTCTTTATATTTCTTTGCTGATTTCTGAGACAACAGTCATCCAGGGATATTGTGACTTTAATTCTTGGACAAGATAGTGATGGAATATCTAGTCAGTGATTTATAATGTTGTTTATTTGTGTTTCATTTTGTTTTATTTTAGTATCAGGAATTGAACTCAGAGGTGGTTAACCATTGAACCACATCCCCAAACCTTTTTCCATTTTTTTTTAAATTTTGCGGCAGCATCTCATTAAGTTGCTTAGAGCCTCACTAATTGCTGAGGGTGGCTCTGACCTTGAAATCCTTCTGCCTCAGTCTCCTGAGTCACTGGGTTAACGGGTGTGCACTACAGCACTGGGCTATAACATGTTGTTTAAAGTTAAAAGTTCACCTGGAAGCATTTTCTTCCAGTTTGTCTACTGTTTATTAAAAAGGTATAAAGTGATGGTTTGCATCTAATTCACCTGGTCTCTCAGCTTCATTTTAATCCCATGAACAGTAGAGTATAAAGGACTAATCCAGTAATCCTATGCCTTGGCTCTGCTAAAATCTGCTTTCTCACTTGTGTCTTAGTGGTTCCTGATCCACAGACAAAGCTCACGTCCTAGGTGACTAAGAAAGAGTCTGGAAGCTGTGTGCTTTCTGTCTCCTGCTGCAATATCTCCTTTTCTTTTCTTAAAGCATGCAGGGGTACACTATGGAGTCTCAGGAGCATTTTCATTTGTCTGACCCTGTGTGATTACCGCAGTTACTCTGAGCAGGATACTTGAAGGAGCCTTTGGCTTGGTGATTAAATAATAGTGGATACAGCTTTGTTGAAAGGAAGGTGAGGAAATAGGGTATGAAGGATCATTGACGCCCATGTTAGTGTACATTTGAATGGTGCTGTGACCATTGACAGCAAGAAAAACATAAACATATCAACTTGACGTGGGGGTAGATCTGGAGAGGAGGAAAATAGTTAAATGGATTTAAAAAAGAAATTCAGACAGAAAGTCAGCCAAGAATTCCATGCATTGGCTGCTTTTGGGTGCTTTGGCAAGAATAACTCAGAAAAAGCACAAGGCCTCCGGTCTGCCATGCTACCACCATTGATTCTGTCTGTTAGGGTCAAGAACATGATAAGATAAAGAACTGCAGTTTTTCTTTTGATCATAATGTTACTCTACCTACTTGATAATCATTGAAAAGTCTATATAGGCTCTGGGCATGATGGTGGGATAGGATAAGGGTAGGGTCACAAGATACCGGAATCATGGTAACATTCTAAGAGTTCAGACAGCATGTCTTTTTCAGAAATCTGGGCACCTTAACATGTTAAGCTAGTTGAAGGCAGAGGCATGTATCAAAATATTAAAACAAAAAAATCTTGATGCAGGAATATTCCAACTCCACACTTTTATTTTTTTTCCACACTTTTATGATAAATTGAATACTCCTGAAGGTGAAGGAATGTTGAAAATGTAGCCACCTTCAGATTAATTATATAATAAAGTATGCTCCAAATATGGGCCTTCTACCCAAGAAATGATTGATGTGATAAACTGAGTTCCAAATTCTTGGGATTCTTGCGTAACTCTCCTGTTAGGAGTGTAAAAATAGGTGAAAAGGGCTCTTCCTGACTTACAGGCTGACTCCTCCAAATGGGTTGAATGATGAAAATAAGATTAGAAATATTTAGAAGAAAGGGAATATGAAGAATAAAAAGGATGGAAAAAAACTTCAGAACAGTTAAATGGGATGAAATTGTCCAGATGGCTAATTCAAAATGTGGAAAAGAAGGTGACAAATGGAGTAACTAGTAACATTTTAAGAGATTGCTATAAAGAATATGTGGTTTAGCTGCTTGATCAACTTTTCAAGCTACAAAGTTTGAAAGGCAGGACTCCAGTGACCCATTTCCCCCAGCTACACCCCACATGCCATTTTGGAGCATAGTTTTTCAATATTCCCACCTCGAGATAAATTTTTAAAAATCTTATGAGGACACACATACTAAAGCACCTTCGGAACCAATGTTAACCAAAGCAATGTGAGCTCAAAGGACATATATCAGGTTGGTCCCAGAGTGGAGGATTGTTGCTGTTGCAGCAGGCTACATGAGACCCTTTGCACAGATGTGGTGATGTCACAGATGTGACTGAGAAATTTTATTGGAACTGTTCTATACTGGTTCATCATATACTGTCATACCTAACTCTACTAATAAATCTGAAAAAAAATAATGTAGCAGTGCTATGGGAATGTAGATATTGTAAATGACTTAAAACAGAGGCAGTGGCTCAAAGTAGAAATTTATGTACAAATGTTATTTATGGTTGTTCTGTCAACTCGACCAGAATGCATTGTTGGGATGTCTGTGACATCTTGATGGCAAGGAGAGAGAGAGAGAGAGAGAGAGAGAGAGAGAGAGAGAGAGAGAGAGAGAGAGAGGCAGGAAACTCTTCTCTTACTAATACAACTGAATAAAAGGATGTTGTTAAAAAATCGATTTTTTTATCCTGCTTTCATTGGGTACACATGTTAGTCAGAGTCTCATCACTGTGACTAAAATACCTGAAATGAATAACTTAGAGGGGGAAAAGTTTACTTAGGCTCAGGATTTCAGTGGCCTCAGCCCATTGGCTGGTTCCATTTCTCTGGGTCTGATATGAGGCAGAACATCCTGGTGGAAGAGTGAGTTGGAGAAAAGCTGTTCAGCTCATGACAGACAGGAAGGAGGTAGAGAGAGAGCTCAAGGAGCCAGGGACAATATATAATCCCCAAGGCAGGACTCCAGTGACCCATTTCCCCCAGCTACACCCCACCTGCCTACAATTACCACTCAGTCTGTTCAAATTATTAATTCATCAAGTGAATCAATCTACTGAGTAGATTATAGCTCTCATAATCTGATAATTTCACCTGCTGCATTAATACAGGAGCTTTGGGGGGACACCTTGTATCCAAACTATAATAGCGTGCTAGATGGAAACCAGTTAAATGAACTTACCAACTTAAGTGGTTAATTTAAAACAGTATAGCATATCTGGGAATCATCAATATATTTCTGATTTGATCAGAGATACGTTAGATCAAGAATAACAAGTACCCACTGAATACCTTTTTAAATAGTTGTATGGTCTATGAGAAAAGTTGTGGAATTCAGGAGGTTAATCATAAACTATGGAGGACTGAATAAATTGGTCATTCCAGAGTATCAGCCACACCTAATAGAAGTTAACAGTTCAAGAGTGCAAAAGTTGAGAAGGATTGGCATTCTCTAACTGACTTATCTAATGGTTTGTTTCTTATTTCTGTTATGGAAGAAAGTCAAAGTCTATGTTATTCGTGTGGGTCTAGTACAATATAGTTTTACTGAGATTCCAAAAGGATATGTAAATTATTCTGCTTATTACAACAACCTGTTGAAAAAAAGGCTTTGATTTGAATCAATCAAAACATACTGCTATGCATTATTCTTTTTATATAATGTTGATTTGAATCTGAAAATCAAGTTCATAGAGTGGTAGATGCTGATTAATCAGAACACAATAAAGCACTGGCTAATTGACTACCTAAAACACAGGAGCCAGGGACAATATATAATTATAGGAACACATAGGAACAATTACAGGAATTACTTGGTCCAGAGACATTAGCAACATTTCTCAAACAAACAAAAATAAGCCACTATCTCTTCCTGCTTAAAAATTTAAACAAAAATTGATTGATTTGCTTCATAAGTCATGAACACTATAAATTTTATTAAAGTGATCAGGAAACAATTAAGCTGTATTTGAATAAGGCTCTGACCAACAGCAGCCTCTCTGGAGCATAGCAGAGTCATTGTCCACTGGATGCTTTGGGGATATTCAACCCCAATGAGACTCAAATGTATATTACTAGTGTCAGAAACTCTACCTACTCACTGAAGCCTTTGCTTAAATCCCATTCCTGCCTCCTAGTGGTAACCACTAGGATTTTGAACTAATTTTTTTTTCTGATGTAGTTTCCAGTTAAGCATTCTTTGAAAAGCAATTGTTGTTCTTGTATTGTGATTTAATTAAACTTTGCATCAATTATGGAAGGACATACAATTATTTTAATTATTTTAACACATAAAATACCTATCATAGCATGCATTATATAAAAATTATATGCTAATAGGAAAAAATCCAATAGTTGCTCATCAAATAAAAATGGTATATGTATGTCCATGAGATGGGACAACTGCAATCCATTACAAGCTAGCTTCCATGGCTTTGGGCTCTATGTTCGATCTGCCAGATGTGATCCACCCGATGTGATCTCCAGCCCCAGAGCTTAATGTGCCCCTACCATCAATCATTTCTCAGAGATGTCACACAAAAACAGGGTTTATAGATGTTAGCTCAAAAATGGAAGAACAACATTGGATCTAGAAGGCATTGTGACAGGCCAGTTTTTATATTCTGAGTGGAAAATGTAAAGATGAATCTACTCAGTGGATATAATTAATAATCAAGTTTCCCAACTATGATATTAGAGGAACCAGATCATAAAAATAATAATATAGTATGATTTTTTACTGATTTTGTGGTAATAGCCAAAGAACTGGAAATATGATTCCTAAAATGGGCCTTAAGAAATACAAGGTAAGAAGTCCATTATTGTGGGGTGCCACATTATAAATATAAATATGAAGGAGGAAAATCTAAGTGGGATAGGTTGAGTCCATCAAAAACAAGCAAGCAAAGACATCATCTTATAGATTCAATTTTTAAAAAACTGAAATAAAAAGTTCATACTCACATTTGGTCTTTAGAAGTGGACTATTTGCTCATGAGATGAGCTTTCATGGAGGCATTTGATATGGAAATGATGGGCACTGAAGGATGTATCCTGCAGTCCCTTATCTGGTCAGAAAAGATACTGAGATGTCTTTGATCTGTTTGGAAGTCCTAGACCTTTCTAATGTTTGCCTCTGCATTATATTAGCTTCATTTCAAGCTTTATGTGAATATAACTTTTGTAGTCTCGTGAATCCTATCAATCAACAGTGCTGTATAGTTAATATAATCACCTAAATCAAATTTTAAAATATTTTCAAATAGCAGTTCTATTTTTTTTTAAGATCATGACCGTCTAATCTTCTTGTAGTTTAGTCTTCTGAATCCTTTTTATGGCGGCCTCTTCTTTATGTGTTTATTTGGTTTCAATATAATAGACTTTACCTCTAACCTCTAGTATTCTTGTACCGCTAGGGTAAAGGGTGTTTTTTTCTGTAAATAGTTTATAGTTTGCTTTTGTCAGTTGCCCCAAGGATTCCACTTCCAGAGGAAAATTTTATATATTAATTTAGCAGTTTAGAGATATCTATGTCTCATGAGATTCTCAAATTTAACTAGAAAGTGCTTAATAAGACAGGGTATAAATGTGGCAAGTGGGAGGTCAATAAAAATGGTACAGCAGAAAATTCCAGAAGTTTATCTGTGCTCACAAACACTGAAAACCTCAAAAAACTAACAGAATCAACCTCATGGGAAGTCTGGAAGATAGCCCAGCAAATAACTAAATGCTTAACAAGAAGACAGGTTATGAAGCAGGGTGGGAGAGGGTAATTTGGGAAAATTAAATTATCTTTGTTGAACTCAACACCACAGGATGCTGAGACAGTCTTGAAAATGGCAGCCCACGTTCCTGGTGTTTGTACCTGGTTCAGAATGGAGCAGTGTGAACCTTGTTCCCAAGGAATTCTAATCTGTCTGTTTTGACATTTCTGTGGATCCCTGAAGGATTGAAACAAGATGTCTGCTTTGTTTTGCCTAATTCAGAAATGTCTCACGTCAGATAAGTACCCATGGAGCATGTTTTTTTTTAATATTTATTTTTTAGTTACAGATGGACACAATGTCTTTATTTTACTTTATGTGGTACTGAGGATCGAACCCAGTGCCTCACACTTGCTAGGCCAGCGCTCTCCCTCTGAGCCACAGCCCCAGCCCCAGCCCCACCCATGGAGCATGTTTTTCCAAAACACTGAAAGGAAAGGAAAGGAACAGTCTGCTCTACCTATAGTGTAAAATAGCAGTGGTGTGAAAAAAACAGTTATGCCTTATCCCAGAGAGGAATATCGAGCAAATATAGTAATTTCAGAAATAAAGGATCTGAAGCCTTCCAGATAAACAAGAAAATCTATAACACCATGCCCAGGGGAGGGTGCATGATGAAAGACCTAAGAAGTGAATAACTTCACATCTGGCTGGTTTTTAAACTCAGTGCAAACAGGAAATAAAAGTAAGGCAGGATCATAAATGGCCTGGTTAAGTATTGAGGGAGTACCCCCAAATGAGCAAGACCCAGAGAGAATTCTTTTCTCATCTCCTCTCCTCTCCTTCATTTTGTGTTTTGTTTTCAGTGCCAGTGACAGATGTTTAAAAATAAAACAAAACAACTCTATCAAATCAATAGTTTACCACTAAGCTAAAAGAAAAGAAACTTCAGAAATTGCACATGACAAGAAATACAATCTTTGCAAAAGTTGCTCATAAAATTCTCCAAAAAACTACAGCACCACACCAAGCATAAATGATAAACCTTGAACATAGAAGAATCTGAATTTCAGAGTTACTATATTATAATATTCAGAGCATCCAATTTTCAACAAGAATTCACTCATAAGAAATGAAAAGAAAGAGAAGGAAGGGAGGGAGGGGGGAGAAAGGAAGGAAGAAAGGAAGGAAGGTAGTGGGGAAGGGAGGGTAAGAAAATGGAAAAAAGACTTCATCTGAGGAAATAAACACCAGACTTATTTACTAAGGACTTTAAGTCAGCTATTAAATGTGCTTAAACAGCTACAGAACTCCTTGGCCAAAGAACTACAGGAAAGAATAAGGACAATTTCTCACCACATAGAGAACATCAATATAAAGGCTGAAATTATAAGAGGAAAACAAACAGAAATTTTTGAGTTGAAAAGTATAATAACTGAAATTAAAAATTCATTATAGGATTTCTAGAAATATTTGAGAAAGCAAAGGAAAAAACCCAGAAAACTTGAAAAGAAATAAGTTAAATTATTCAGTTTTGAAGTGACAGAAGGAAAAAGAATATAGAAAAATGAACAGAGCCTAAGACACTTGTGGTACATCAATAAATGTACCAACACATGTATAAGGACATCTAGAAACAGAGAAAAAAGGGGAGTGAAAAAAAAGTAGATTTTAAATGTTTTCACCACAAAAAAAAGCTAAGTCAATGAGGTGAGGTGATGCATATGTTAACTAGTTTGATTTAATTATTTCACAATGTGTGTGTGTGTATATATATATATATATATATATATATATATATATATATATATCCCACAAATATGTAATGAGAAGAGGAGGAAGTTATAAAAGTCAATATCAGAAGAAGGAGCTGGGATTGTAGCTCAGTGGTAGAACGCTTGCCTAGCCCGTGTAAGGCCCTGAGTTAAATTCTCAGCACCACATATACATAAACAATTAAATAAATAAAAATAAAGATTCATTGACAACTAAAAAATATTTTTAAAAAATCAATATCAGAAATGAAAGTAGAGCCATTATTACTGACTTTACAAGAAGCCAGTCACAACACATACTATATTTATTTTCATTAAATATCCAGAATAGGCCAATTTATAGAGAAAATAGATTATCAGTTGCCTAGGTCTGGTGGGAAGGCTACTGAGTGCTTTTTTGGGATGATGAAAACAGATTCTTCTCTAACATATTGTGGAGCTAGACACATATATCTGTGATTATTCCAAAAACTATGGAAACATATACTGCAGTAGGGTGAACTGTATGGTATGTAATTTACATCTCAATAAAATTGTTAAAGATAAATTCATGAAACTAAAAATAAAGTTTGAATGTGTCAAGAGTAGTTTTGATTTAACATTAGAACTTTGAGGAGGAAATGGTGACAATTACACAGAATTGAGCAAATGAAGAAATAGAAAAAGAGACATTCATAGTTTCCAGGTACCAAAAAAAATCCTCCTCAATGGAAGCCATTATAGATGGTAAATATGGACCAGCTAAGAATTGCAATTCAGAAATAATTATAATGGAAAGGGAGATGGAGGTATGGTGTACAGTGGGGGAGGGAATGTGAATGAATCAAATTTCTTTCTGTGGTCATTAGCAATCTCTAAAACAGAAAAACTCAAGGAGTAAAATTGCATGCATCTTATTTAGATCTCTATATGTAAATGCTTGTAGTCCAAAGGAAATTAAATTATCTGCAGAAGAGGAATCAGAGGGGCACAGGGACTCTATTTTTCATAATGTCTTTAACAATTATATTTTTAAATATAATTTAACAATTATAATTGTTAAAGATTATATTAAAAATATAATCTTTAACAATTATATTTTTAAATATAAATATAATTTTTAATTTAAAAAATAAATTTAAAGAATACTGTCATGTACCCTTAATATATATCTAACCAAAAATACTTCAATGAATCACAAGAAAGCATGTCATCACAGCAAAGGAAATAGTTTCCCTTGTCTTCGTCATCCCTCTCATTATTTTTTGATGATAATAGACCAAGTTCATTTCTAAGTAAAAGACAATTAGCCCGAAGGAGTTTGACTGCCTCTGACTTCATGGCTGGCACTATAAAATATAAAAGAGGAGGGGAAAAAAAGGATGAGAAATTAACAAGGAGACCATTTGACTAAGGACCCAGGCAGGAAGTCAAGTTAGGTCAACCAGCTGTGTGGGTGTTCTTACTCAATGAGTTCCTTAAAAAAAAAAAAAAATAGGTCAGATGCTGGGCAAATACACATAAGTCATAGCAATTAAACACCTGAGAATGGCACTTGTTTGGATGAATAAGTCTGTGTCTTTGAAAGTAACCTTTCCACAAGTCAATAATACAAGTAATGGGAAAATGTAAAACTGCATCATTCTAGTTAAATTCACTGAGTGACCCATTGAAAATGGGTGCAGTAGAGATACATGTGACAATTAAGACATTTTGTAGAGAGATTTGGATTTAGATACCGATATATCTTCCTTACAGGGTATCAGTAGATCATTTCTCAGAGAATGGAACAGCACTGTCTCCTAAGTGTGCTTGGAGACGGGAGCTGAAATGCAAGACCAAGGCATTCATCTTCCATTCAAAACTGTATTCCTATAGAAAGCTTTTGGGGGGCTTTGTCTTTTGTTCACATATAACCAACTCAAAAATTATTTATATTGAAATTAAATGGCAAAGGTTTTTTTCCCCCTCTCTTTTCCTACAAATAGAGTGACATTTATCAGCACATCAAAAGCTGGTTAAGGTTAATATTTGACTAGGCATTAAAGGAAAAAAAGAAGCACAAGCCCATGGGGCTTAAGATTTTCAATATATCAGCTCTTGATTAGCACATCAGATAGAGCACTGCTGCACTCCATTGCTAGGAAGGCATTATGATCACCCTTCTCCCATTTCCATGACAATGATATTAGAGATATAAAATTATGAAAGAACTTCAAATGTCAGTTCTGTTCAATCTGTGTTTCACTGTCTGACCCAATTTTTCCAGTTATGTTGCAAATTTACTCTCTTCAGACCCAGCTGAAATTTAATCAGGTAGAACAGTTGGAAAAATTGCTGAATATTCAGACATGATTAGGAATATGCATAATTCACCTATGAGTAGAGACTGAAAAGGAACTCATTAAATTGTCTTTTTCTTCAGGTGTCTTTTCAAATACGGTGAATGGGAATAAATCATCACCGGGATGTTGAATATGTTGGTGTTCCTCGGGAGCAAATCTGAGGATCAGGGAACGTGTGCCTTTCATGGGTTTGCATGGTGTAAAAGGAGATGGCATGTGTGGAATAAAGCCCAGCACTTTGTGTCGCCTAAAATTCTGCCATCCCTAAAAGCCTTGGATGTATTTCCCGAAATACAGCTCTCTGGGTCACAAATGCTGCCATTTGAGAAGGTAACACTGCTTAAGCGTCTGAAGCTGTTGGCATTTGAATATACGGTTCTTCAAAATGGGAGTATTTTCGAAATAAGGAAAGTTTATATTTTCAGCAGAGACTTTCTGAGTGTTGTTTTTTCCTCTTGAACGGAGAACAGCAAGGGTAACTGAGTGCTGTAAGAAAAACCTCCGAATAAAAACCCAGTCTCATAACCAAACCTTTCTTAGTTTTCAGATTTCAGTTTGCCCAGTTCAATATTTCTCTATCCATCAAAGAATAGCTTTGAATAACTTGATTTATTAGCATTATGGAAAGATTATTTTTTTTCCTTTGCCCTCTTTTTAATTTACACTAAGAATAGTAAAAGAAATAGCTGCTTAATCCTTTTCAAAAGAAATGTCATTATTTCTTTTCAAAATATTTTATATAGTTTATGACTCAGCCATAAATCATCACACTCAGTGAACAGAGGAACACTATTATGGATAGTGAGGAATAGTTGCTTATGCAAAAATTACAAATAAATATTTTATATTTAAGATCTGTGTTACAGGAATCGAAGATAAGCAAGTGCCACTGATTCTTGCTTCATCCTCAATAACTGAATAAATCTTACTCTAACCCCAGCTCAAAAAGCATGAACTTAAATTCTTGGAGTTAATTGTTTACTCCTCCTTATTTTATACTACTTTGTAGCATATTATATACTATTTTTTCTTGATTTTTAACTCCTGTACAGACCATGAACCTCTCCAAGCCACTGGGTCTGTTGTACTTATTTGTCCAATCTTAGCACTCATTCATTGATTCCTTTATCCTACAAATTACTATTATTTTTTAGTGCCAAGAGGAATGAATATCCATTTCTTCATGTTGCAAATTAAACCTGGGGCATTTATTTGCTTCTGATCAGAAATAGATCCATGAATGACTTTTTTTCCCTCTTTTGGCCATGCTGGGGATGAACTTAAGGCCCCTCATGTGATAGGCAAGAACTCTACTCACAGCTCATGAATGAATATTTATAAATGCTTGCCCCAAGAGATACTAGATCCCTAGCAAGAATGTCCAGTGATCATCCAGCTGATCACTGAAATTAGGAAGCTTCTTCAAATTTAAAATGATTGGAACTTAGGAAGACGTCATCAGATATTAAACAGCAGCAAGAACAACAAAACTATATGCATGTGTCCTAATCAACAAATCAGGAAGAAGTAGCCTCAGGACCAGCCTGAGGTGTGAACTTGGAGGTCTAGGATTCAGGATGACTCTGACAGGACACTTTCTCAGTATCCCAATCACTCTCTCTGAAATAATTATACTCATATTATTTACTTCATAGAAACATTGAGAACTGAGAGGAGATGGGACAAAGGGAATGTTCTAATTATTAGTGAGCCTAATTCTGATCTGTTTGAAAAGGACCATAAATATTTAACTACGCAAAGGGAATCTGTGGACGTCTACCTTGCAGTTGCTAAGAATCCCATCCGTAGCTGGCCCAGCTGTGCAGTTTCACTGGGATGTGCATCTGTGGTCAGTTTCCCTCAGCTAAATTTAGAACATGACCTTCACTGAGTGCCTGTGGTTTTCTCCTGTTTCCCTGAGGTCTGCCCCTCCATTTCACCTCCACCTTGTTTCCCAACAGACACTCACTGACTTCCCTTTCTTTGCCTCCCTCCCAGGCTCTTCCTCCACTTCATGTTCCCAGGTGAGAAAAAAGAACCCTGTAGTTTCTTTCCTGAGGTTTCTCCAAACCTTGTTGAGCCTTTTATCTGCTTCTGCTCTGCCGTTCTTCTAGGGATCTCTGCTGAGCAACTCAGCTTCACCTGTCTCTTTTCATAAAGCTGAGGAAATGCAGTATTTCAAAAGGCATTTTACTAAAACACAGAGGAAAGGATTTTTTTTAAATGACTTAATTTACGGTTTCTAGGTCTTGATCCTGATTTATGCATAGATATGCTTGGCTAGGACAATTTCTGGACACCTCTTCTTGGATCCTTTCTCTTTGTGCAATTTAGCTCGGAGCGGATGCTATCTTAGGTATCTGGTTTTTTATTGCCTGTGGATTCAGATGATATGCTGCTGGTCCAGAATGATTGACCTAGTATTTGTCTTTTTTGGTTTTTAGTTCCTCAGCTTGGCCCTTTGGTCTATTGCTTTCAAGGGCTCTGTAAGTCCTCTTTTCCTGGGCATAGTGACACATGCTTGTAATCTCAGCTATCTGAGAGGCTGAGGGAGGAGGATTACAAGTTCAAGGCCAATTTAGGCAACTTAGAGAGAACCTGTCTCTAGATTAAGAAAAAAAAAATCAAAAGGGCTGGGGATGTAGCTCAATGGTAGGTCAACCCTAGGTTCAATCCCCAGTACCACTAAACAAAGCAAAGCAAAGTAAAACAAAACCATAACCCACATATTTCTTGATCACCTGCTCTAAACCACACACTGCCATATGGTCTGGTGACTACAAAGCAAAGGAAGAGACTTGCTGGAGTAGTTTACAGCTTAGTGAGCAAAAAGGAACCAGGCCCATGTAATTGTAGTAGAACAGTGCAAAAGCATTTAATAGAAGTTTGTTTGTTTGTTTGTTTATTTATTTATTTATTTATTTATGTTGTTATCCAGCATCCAGACCACTTTTGTATACTTGGGGGTCTATCAAAGATCACAAATTTATGCTGGGAAGTTCCTTCCTTCATTTATGTATACTGAAAGTATTCTCTCATGTTCAGTGGAAGATGTGGGTATGTGATCATGCTCAGCCAATCTCATGCTCCTGTCTAGGAATTTGAATCCAGGTTGGAAGAAATGAAAACACGAGGACTATTGAGAAATATTTCAAAAACTATTGTTCCCAGCACTGAGCCCAGAAACTACATTTGATTCCAGTTCATTGGCCAGTGTTTTCTTGACTTCAAGGCATTCCATATCTGCCAACTTACTTACTTATTGTGATCTAACTGTATTTTACAAAATTTGTCAAAGTAAAATATTTTAACTGCATTTTTTTTGTACCAATGATTGAACCCAGAGTGGCTTTACCACTGAGCCACAACTCCAGGCCTATTTATTTATTTATTTATTTATTTATTTATTATCTATCTATTTATAATTTTCAGACAGGCTCTGGCTTAGTTGCTTACAGCCTAAGTTGCTGAGGCTGGCTTTGAACTTGACATCCTCCTGCCTTGGCCTCTCGAGCTGCTGGGATTACAGAGCATGCATCACTGCACCCAGCTCTGTCTATTCTCTTTTTATACTCTGATTTCTTGGTCTCATTTCCCCTGTGTGGCTTTGGAGGAACCTGGATATCTTTGGCTAAGTGAAGGTTGAGTGGGGGAATTCATTTCGTTAAGTTTTTAGTGGGAGATGTGTTTGAAGTTTACAGCCACAAGCTAACTTGTGTCATAATGTTGACACCAGTGTTGTGGTTTTACCTCATACCCACAGGTCGTACTCACACCTGAGTAGTGCCCAGCACCAGCAGAATGTGGACAGTAGAGGGAAATGAGGTTTGAAGTGCAGCCAGAGCTTGGTAAGGATCCAGAAGCTGCTCATTGAGAACCTCCTCCACCACCAAATGTATACAGTTGGAGTGGAAGGTTCAGTTTTCATAGATACTTAGTTTAAAACCAAAGTTCTCTTCAGTCAGGAACATACTGATAATGCAACATACATACTTAAAAATGTACCACATTTTTTTTTATTTTTTAAAAATAGAAATTGTACAAAATATTGTGTATCAGAACACCTATGTCTATAAGGCACAATTTGAGCTAATTGTATGTGAGAAGGACATCAACCCAACAGAATTGTCTGTCCGAATGAATGGAGAGGACTTATTCATTTTGGGGGGCTGTGCCTTCCTCAAAGGTGTAGTATGAGGTGAGTGACTGAATAGGTTCCCATAGGAGACTTACTCAATTAAGACAGTTAATCTGACAGAAAACAGGCCACACACAATGACTGTGCTCTTGGGCTACTCATAGCAAGAGCTAAAAGAAAATTGTGAACTGAGAGGATCTATAGTGAGCTCCAAGAAGTGTCCCATATATAGGTTAGAAAATGTCATTCCTGCAAAGATTATGTAAGTAGTCCCTGCACAAGAAAACCAAAATACCCTGAAGTCTTATGGTTCAAATGAGAAAGAAACTTGATACAGATTTTCCTAAATGTAACAGCAATTTTAAAAATTAAATGAGAAGCACTTTTCTGAACTATTGTTTCAGTCACTGTATTGTTTCTGTTGCTATAACAAAATTCCAGACTGAATACTTTATGGGCAAAAGATTTTATTTAGTTCAGTTCTGGAGTCTTAAGAGTTTCCAGTTCAAGCAGTTCTATCTGCTTCGCAGATGACATCACTGTGGTAAGAGGGTGAGAGTACCTGTAGAAGAGATCACCTGATGATACAGGAAGCCGGATTCAGGGGCAAGGCTAGCTTTTTTCTAAAAACTTATTCTCATAGAAACTACTAGAGTCCCAGCAGTAATCTCTTCTGAGGCAGTGCCCCTAGTGACCTAATCACCTTCTGCTAGTCCCCATCTCTTAAAGGTTCCATCATCTTTCACCATCACTATGCAGGTGAACATGCTTCTAGTACATAAACCTTATTTATTTATATTTTATTGATTTTTTAAATTCTTTTTTTAATTGTAATTTTATTTTTTAGGTGCATTTGACACAATACATTTATTTATTTATTTATTTATTTATTTATTTATTTATTTATTTATTTATTTTTATGTAGTGCTGAGGATTAAACCCAGGGCCTTGCAGGTGCTAGGCGAGCACCCTACCATGAGCTACAATCCGGGCCTGCATTACAACTCTTATTACACATATACAGCACAATTTTTCATATCTCTGGTTGTGTATAAAGTATGTTCATACCAATTCATGTCTTCACACATGTACTTTGGATAATGATGTTCATCACATTTCACCATCCTTGCTAACCCTCCACCTCTCCCTTTCCTTCCCTCCCCTCTTTCCTATCTAGAATTCATCTATTCTTCCCATGCTCCCCCTCCCTACCCCACTATGAATCACCTCCTTATATAAGAGAAAACATTCAGCATTTGTTTTTTGGGATTGGCTAACTTCATTTAGCATTATCTTTTCCAACTGCATTTATTTACCTGCAAATGCCATGATTTTATTCTCTTTTATCGCTGAGTAAAATTCCATTGTGTATATATGCCACATTTTTTATCCATTAATCTACTGAAGGTCATCTTGGTTGGCTCCACAATTTAGCTATTGTGAATTGTGCTGCTATAAACATTGATGTGGCTGTGTCCCTATAATATGCTGATTTTAAGTCCTTTAGGTATAGACTGAGGAGTGGGATAGCTGGGTCAAATGGTGGTTCCATTCCTAGATTTCCAAGGAATCTCCATACTGCTTTCCATATTGGCTGCACCAATTTGCAGTCCCACGAGCAATGTATGAGTGTGCCTTTCCCCCCACATCCTCGCCAACATTAATTGTTGTTTGTATGCATAATAGCTGCCATTCTGACTGCAGTGAAATGATATCTTAGATTAGTTTTGAT
The DNA here is from genome assembly GCF_045843805.1 of Urocitellus parryii. NCBI lineage: Eukaryota > Metazoa > Chordata > Mammalia > Rodentia > Sciuridae > Urocitellus > Urocitellus parryii. Next base: position 109,025,548 of record NC_135537.1, on the reverse strand, counting down.
TTGCATTTCTCTAATTACTAGAGATGATGGGCATTTTTTCATATATTTGTTGATTGATTGCATATCCTCTTCTGAGAAGTGTCTGTTCAGGTCCTTTGCCCATTTATTGTTTTTTTGGTGCTTAGCTTTTTGAGTTCTTTATATCCTTTTATTTTAAAAAAAATTAGTTGTAGGTGGACATAATACCTTTATTTCATTTATTTATTTTTATGTGGTGCTGAGGATGAAACCCAGTGCCTCACACATGCTAGGCAAGTGCTCTGCCACTGAGACACACAACTCCAGCCCAGCACATAAACCTTTTGGAGATACACTCAAACCATATCCAAACCATAGCTACTATCAATAATTTAGGGAAAAAAAGTGAACTATGCTAAGGAATATACTGAATTGCCTTTCTGTTATTAGTGTGGAAAACTGTAGTCATAGAAAAGTTGATAGTCAAAAACTGTGGGGAAAATATTCTAGAGATGAGTCAAATATGAATTTATAGCACACATTCCTCTTTTTGATTTTCTTTGTGCTATTTACCAGCTTTCTAAAAACTCATTGTAATTTGTTTAGATTTTATAGCTAATATTCCATTGGTAAATTTGTAGGTATTTTTCCCTATAGAGTGGCTCTTTTCACATATTCTAAGCTCAGGGCCTCCCATAATGTCATGCTAGGGATTGCTGAAAGGCAGTAGTTTTGTGTGGGGTCAGGACAAGAGGATGCCCTCCAGTATAAACAACTGGGTCAGCGAGCAGAGCCTATGGCTCAGCATATGCAGGACTGTATCATAGAGGAAACTGTACCATGGATGTGTTAAGAATTTCTACCACCACACCCAAGGTTATGTCAACATCATGAGAATTTACATTTTTTGTGGACCAACTGCATCTGTTCAGCATTATCAATATAATTTTTTTTCACCAGTAAGTGTGCTCTAAGTCCTCACCACCCATCACTTACAAACACAGCTTTGAAACTCAGGTTGTTTATGTCTTTGGGAGTGGTGAGTACATACATCCACCCACATACAAATATTTCTATGGGTAAACTCATCAGGCTTTGCTTTTTACTATAGTGGATTTGTATTTTTATTTGTTTTAGTTATACATAATATTAGGGTTAATTTGACATAATTATTCAATAATGGAATATCTTTTAACTCAAGTGAACAAATATTCCCACTTAGCGTAGTGTAAGGTATATCATCAGCCCTCAGCCAATAACTTCGTAATTGATAATTTGCTGAATCAAAATATAGGTACTCATTCTCAGATTCCCTTAAATTCATAATGCAACATCTTTAGTTTTCCTCATTAATTGTGAGTTTCTTCTTTGCTTGGTTTGATTCTGAATTTCTCTGGAGTTTATTTCACAGAAAAAAAGTATCCCACAGTGAAAAAGAAAATATGTTCAAGTTGCTGTATTACTCTTAAATTCTATGCCCTTTTTAATGATTGCTTAACTCTAGAAATTGGCAGGCAGCTGATCTATAAAATGCTTTCTTTATTGATTTATGGAGATTGAAATTTCATCTTTTGAAATTAGTAAGGTGTATTTTTTTAGAGGGCCTATTTCTATACCACAGGGAAATGAAATATCTTTTAACTACAACATGAGTAAAATTAAATATCTGTAATTTAAAGAACAAATGTGTTTGGGATGCTTAATGATGTTCCTTGGTTTTCAAGGCTTAGCTTCTATGGAGGTAGGACAGATACGAGTCTGTAAACCAAGGAACCCCTTAAAGTCTTTCTGAATAGATTTCAGAAAGAAATGAGGTCACTTATAGATTTAGGGACTCTTGGCGGAGCCTCTGTGATCTTGGGGTAACTTAGAAAGTCTATAAGATATAGATCAGGAATTGACAAATTTTTCTATAAAGGGTTCGATAGTGACTATTTTAGACCTTGCTAGCCACCTATAGTCTCTGTTCCTCCTTCTCCTTTCTATTAAAACCCTGCAAACTGCTGGCTTGGTGGCGCACACCTCTAATCTCAGTAGCTTGAGGGCCAAGACAGGAGGATTTTGAGTTCAAAGCCAGCCTCAGCCACTTAGTGAGGCCCTAAGCAACTTATTGAGACCCTGTCTCTAAATTAAAAAAAAAGGCTGGGGATGTGTCTCAGTGGTTAGGCACCCGTGGATTCAATCCCTAGTACCCAAACAAAACCTAAAACCAACAAACCAACCAATTCTTTGTACAAAAAGAATCTCCAGACTGAATTTGGCCTGTGGGGCATAGTGTCCTGACCTCTTATTATTATATTAGAGTGGAGTGGGTTTTGCTACAATTAACTCTAAAACCTGAAAACCTCTGTGCCTTGGCACTTTGAGTCTTTATTTTACATTCTTTGGGGGAGGTAGCCCTAGTCCATTTTACAGCTGTAAGATCTGCTTCAGCTATCCTCTGTGTTCTTTTTGGGTCCTTTGATTAGGAGGAAAAGTTTATTTTGGAGCTCATGGCTTCAGAGGTCATAGTTCATAGATGGCTGATTCCACAGAATCCAGGTGAGGCAGAAAACATTATGGCAGAATAGTGTGGCATAGGAAAGCAGATTTGGCATGGCACTCAGGAAGCAGAGAGAGAGAGAGGGAGAGAGAGAAGGGTGGGGGGGAGGGAGAGAGAGAAAAAAAACTCTATTCAATAAGGACAAAATACAGGGACCCACCTCTTCCAGCCACACCCTACCTGCCTACAGATACCACTAAGTTAATAAGGGAATTAATTTACTGATTGTATTAAGCTCTCATAACCCAATCATTTCACCTGTAAACCTTGCATTGTCTCACACAATAGATATTGTGGGATGCCTAGTATCTAAACCATAGCACTCTACCTGTCCCTTGGAACAGGCTGGCACAAGGCGAGGCCCGAGCTCTCTCCAGGGCACAGCATGGAAGGAGACCCTTCCCATCAGTCTGATGTTTGATTCCAGGAGTCCCATCAGGATGCATTTAGTCATTCTGTCTCCCCAGGCTCCTCTTGGCTGTGACAGTTTCTCAGCCTTTCCTTGATTTTTGTGGCAGGACAGTGTTAAGGAGTGCTGATCATGTATTCTGTAGAATGCCCCTGCACTGGGGTCTGCCTGGCACTTTTCACATATTTGGGGAGGGAGACCACAGAAGTAGTACCTTCTCATCAGCCATATAAGGTATTCGCTGATGACATGTAAAACTGTTGATATTGACCTCGATCACTTGGCTGACGTAGTATTTGTTACCCCACCCCCTTTTATACTAGATTTTTTGGAAGGTGTCATTGTGATGGCTAATGTCAGGTTTCAACTTAACTGGATTAGAGAATACCTAGAAAACTGGTAAGGCATTGTTTTTAGGTGTGTCTATGAAGGTGTTTCCAGAGAAGAACAGTGTGTGAGTCTGAATGATGTAGGTGGGGAAGACTCACAATGAATGGGGGTCAGGCACCATCCAAATAACCAGGGGTCTGTAGAAAATAAAATAAAGGAAAGGTGAATGTGTCATCTCCTGGAGTTGGACTGCACTCCTCTTCTCCTCCGCTTGGACATTAAAACTCCAAGCTTTCTGGCTAAGGGGCCCCCAGGTTCTCAGTTTTTGGACTGAATTACAGCATTAGCTTCCCTGGTTCTGGAACCTTCAGCCTTGGCCTGAGCCACATTACCATCATCCCAGGGACTCCAGCTTACAGACAGTGTGTTGTAGGACTTCTCAGTCTCCATAGATCTGTGAACTAATTCCCCTAATAAATCTCTTCTAATCTGTTTATCAGTCTATCATCCATCCATCCATCCATCCATTTCTTCTGTATCTTTGGAGAACACTGATTAATACAATCACTTAGTGCAGTTTGAAGCCAAGTAGTGGGGAGAATTGCTTCCTTTTCTTGACAGGGGAATATCTAAATAAATTATTTGGAATTCTTTTGAATGGGAGGACGGTCTCTTTTTTCCCATTTATTTATTTATATTAGCATGGACTCTTGGATATTTTACACTTGGGATCATAATCCAGAACTTCTTTCCTCTGTGGTTTCAATTGTTCCACGATGACCAGGGAAATCTTTCAGTTGGGTGCTGAAAGATTTAACATAAACAAGCACATCATTTTTGGCATAACAAGATCCTCCAGATTCATATTTTCTGCCCCAATCCTAGAATTAGGAATTTCTTAAAGAAGCCCTGGTTCCTTCTGCTGGAGAATGGTGTTGGAAACTGTGATTTGGTTGTGTGGATGCACTTGTTGTTACTGGGGTACTTCTGGTCTCACATGGGACATTTTAAAAGGGCTTAGTAAAGAAGTTACTTCAGTTGGGCCTACATTTTCTTCTATTAGGTGGAGGGTCTCTGGTTTAATGCCTAGGCCCTTGATATATTTTGAGTTGAGTTTTGTGTAGGGTGAGAGATCCCTATCTATCAATTTCATTATGCTACATATGGATTTTCAGTTTTCCCAGCACCACTCATTGGAAGAGGCTATCTTTTCTCCAGTGTATGTTTATGGTGACTTGTCTAGTATGAGATAACTGTATTTATGTGGGTTTGTCTCTGTGTCTTCTATTCTGTTTCATTGGTCTTTATGTCTGTTTTGGTGCCAATATCATGCTGTTTTTGTTTCTATACCTTTGTAGTATAATTTAAGTTCTGGTATTGTGAAGCCTCCTGCATCACCGTTCTCACTAAGAATTGCTTTGGGCCTCTTAGTTTTCCAAATGAGTTTCATGACTGCTTTTTCTATATCTATGAAGAACATCATTGGAATTTTAATAAGAATTGCATTAATGTTGGTAAGGATGTGGGGGGAAAAGATACACTTATACATTGCTGGTGGGCCTGCAAATTGGTGCAACCACTGTGGAAAGCAGTATGGCCATTCCTCAGAAAACTTGGAATGGAACCACCATTTGACCCAGTTATCCCACTCCTCGCTATATTCAAAGTACTTAAAATCAGCATACTACAGTGAATTCGCAATAGCAAAGCTATGAAGCCAACCTAGGTGCCCTTCAACAGATGAATGGATAAAGGAAATGTGGTATATATACATAATGTAATATTACTCAGCTATAAAGAAGAATGAAATTATGGCATTTGCCGGTAAAATGTTTGGAACTAGAGATGATCATGCTAAGTGAAATAAGCCAATCCCCCCCAAAAACAAAGGTTGAATGTTTTTGATACTGATATGTGGAGGCTAACATATAATAAGGATAGGGGAGGAAAGAATAGAAGTTCATTGGATTAGACAAAGAGAATAAAGGGAAAGAAGGGGGAATGGGAATAGGAAAGACAGTAGAATGAATTGGATATAACTTTCCTATGTTCATATATGATTATGAAACTTCTCATTGTGTTCAACCACAAAATGGAATCCTAACTAGAATAAGTTATACTCCATGTATGTATAATATGTCAAAATATACCCTACTGTCATGTGTATCTAAAAATAATAAATTTGAAAAAAGGGAAACAAAAGGAGTTACTTAAAAGTGGAGTTCACAGAGTAGAAGCACCATCCTCATTTGAGAGACTATTAATAACAAGAACTATTGAATCAAGACTTATAGTTTTACAAGATTTCTAGGCAATTTGCATAGAAATTCAAATTTGAAGAGTACTCAGCCAGATCACAGTCCCATGGCCTTATCTAGTATATATGCCTGGGAAAAGGAGATAATGTGGGGACCTTTGTATTGATTTTGCCACAACTATTCACTCAGGTACTTGCTCAATATTGTTGATTCATATGGATAATTTATGCCAAATGCATTTATTTTTGTTCTTGCTCTTCCATGTTATATATTTTTACATAAAACATTTCATTCATTTATTTAAATAATTATTTACCAAATTCCTGCTATATTTCTGGCACTGTTCTGAGTACTAAGGATGCAACAGTGAACATCATAGAGTTTATAATTTGTGTGTGTATGTGCGTGTGTGTGTGTGTGTGTGTGTGTGTGTGTGTTGGGCACAGGAAAAAAGCCTGTATATTAGATGTTATCTTAGTTAATTTTATGCTGCTATAACTGAATACCTAAGATCAGGTGATTTATAAAGAAAAAAAATGATTTATTACATTTCTAGAAGCTGAGAAGTTCAATACTGAGGGGTCAAATCTGATGAAGGCCTTCTTTTGGTGGGGACTCTTTGCAGAATCCCAATGTCCAAAGTGGCTTTTCTAACAGGCTCATTCCCTTGATATTAACACATCAATCTATGAATGGATTAATTTATTAATGCGGGCAGAGCTCCCTCATTAATAAGTCACCTCCCCAAGTTCTCACTTCCAAATACCAATAACACATGACTTTGGGGATTAAGTTTCTGACATATGAATTCTGGGGGTCAAATATTCAAACCCCAGCAGCTGTGATAACCATTTTAAAGAAAGTATAAGTGAGGTCAAGGGTAGCGAGGAAAGGAAGGAATAAGAGAATATTATAAATTTAGATAGAATGACCAGGGAGGGCCCTCTGTGAATAAGTCATCTGCTACAGTATGGATCTTAAGTGTCACTCAAAGCCTGAGTGCCCAGCTTGGTGCAATTGGGAGGGGATGGGAACTTTCAGAGTGGGAGCCTAATGGGAGGTATTGTTCATTGGGGTCATGTCCCTGGGGGACTGTCAGACGCTGGTCTCTTGCTCTTTCTATTTCTGCTTCCCAGTCACCATGAGGTAAGCAGCTTACTCCACCATGTGCTCCTGCCATGATGTGCTGTCTCACTACAGGCTCAAAAGCAATGGGGCCCACAAACCGGAAGCTGAAACAAAACTTTAATTAAGTGGGTTATCTCATGTATTTTACAATAGCAATGAAAAGCTGACTAATGCATGATCTAAACAGAAATCTGAATGAAGGAAATAAGTGAAGCCTGTGCTTATTTGATGCTATTTCAAGCAGGATTGGGGGGTAGGTTGGGGTAGGAGTACTAGGGAGTGGTTCTCTTAAAAGCCAAAGGATACATTCAGATTAAAATTTTAAATCTTTGCTCTAAATCCAGGTTTCAAAATATTCAACATTGAAAATATTTGGATCCTGCATTGGTTTTTGTTTGCTTTTTTTCTTTCCATCTAGATTTTTGATAACATGTAGACTCTGCTGTTATTGCGACCTCTTTTGTCATTGAGGTATGTAACACTGTGATGCTCATTTCATAGAATATGAAAGACTGTGTTATAGTCAATCTCAGGATCTCTGGTTTTAGGATAATTTTATATCCTTAAAATTATTAAGGACCTAAACATTATTGGTTATGTGGTTAGTATCTGTAGATATTTACTACATGAGAAATTAAATCTTAGGATATTTAAACATTTCTTCATTTAAAATAAGAATAACAAACACATTACATATTAGTGAAACAAAATCTTATGAAATAAGTATATTTTTTCAAGAAAAAAACAGTGACATTGTTACATTTTTGCTTATCTTTTGGATGCCTAGTTTATTAGCTTAATAGAAGTTGACTGTATTCTCAAACCCAAATCTTCATTCCATCTTTTGCACTGTCATGTAGCATCTGGAAAACTTCATTGTATGCTTGCGAAAAATGTAGGGGGGAAAAAAGGCAAATAACAGCTTAGCATTTTCACAAAAACTGGTTTTGATCTCCTGGAGCCCTACCTATTTCCAAAGTGTCTGGGTACCTCTAGGAATCCTTCAAGCATAATTGGATAACCTGTCTTTCTAATAGTCCAGCTTCATCACCTTGGGTGAATTATTTGATCTTTCTGTGTGTTGATTTCTTCTTCTTTAAAATGGGTAAGGATCATGTGAGCATTTAGAGCGAAGCCTGGTACAGAAAAAACTCCAGTCATTAGTGTGATTTCCCCCCCCCACATTTTAAAAACATTGGCACATTCTCATTAGTATGCTTTTTCAAATAAATACCACAGTTGATTATGACTAACTTGGATCTGCTCTAGAGGATAGTTCACATGTAAGATTGAATTTTGTGCCACTCCTTGCTCAGGAATGCAATCTTACAATCTTGACATGGAAAAATAAGTCACAGTGGTGGGAAGTACTAAAAAACACACATTGCTGTTTTCTCTTTTGAAAAGATTTACTTTTTTTACATTTTAAGCCCCATTAAAATTTTTATATTGATTGTCTATTTGTGATCAGAACTTTGGGAAATATGTTCTCCTGCCTCCCAAGACAAAACATGCCCAAACATGGCAATTTTCCAGATATAGATGTCAGTGGCTATTTAACATCATCATTGATACAAACTTCAGAGAAGTATGAGAAGAAAACTGCCTTCAACTACTGTAGAAATTCCTTAGAGATCATTAATCTTCAATGTTCCTTTCACTTGTAATCTAATTATCATAAAATAGTATGAATTAAAACCATCAACCAAGAACATTAGTATGGAATATTGATTCTTTTTAATGTTCAGATTGCAATGACTCAACGCAGGTATGTGGCATTTACATGCTGCTGTTTTATTTCACCATGTGAGTCAAAATGAAAACATGTCGCATCACTTAAGTAACAGATGTACCTTGCATGCAAAGTTTGTGCAATCTTGTGATAATGATCTTAAATGTAAAAGAACTTCAAAGGGCAATAACACGTGGTTAATCCAAGAAGCATTAACAGTCTCCTCCTTATCCACTCTGAAAAGGGGAAGCATTTATGTAACTAATTAGTTTACCATAGTAAATAATCCACTAACATTTCCAAGAGGCATTACTATTGGAGCCTGGAGTAAATATTATGTTGCATGTTAAACTATAATTAGGATGAATAGCGGTACGGGGCCCAGTTTTAAGATGCTATGGAAAATAAATGAGCTCTGTCTGGGTAGGATGGGTGTTGCATGTCCTCTACATACAAGTGCTCAGCTGCCCAGCTCAGGTTTCCCTATAGCTGCTGTGGAAACCTGATGATTCATCTCAGTTTCCAGCATGACTCCAAGAGGTAGCTAAAAGAGTGAGTGAATGTTTCTCTTGGGGAAAAACAAATGCAGAAGACAAAAGAAAAAAATTTGCAACTGCCTGAGAGATGTGGATTCTACCTAGCTTTAAGTATACAGAGAACACAGGATTTTCTACTAGCAGTATTTGAAGTTTCTACCTGCCAATTAGATGATTTGAAGAGTTTATATAAGGAAACTCTGTGTTGCCCCCACATAATTTTATAAGAGATGATCTTAAACTCAAAGGTGTGTGCATTTTAGTACCTTTCTTTAAAATAGCATATCAGGGTGACTATAGTTAAAAATACTGTATTGTGTCTTTCAAAGTAGTTAGAAGAGAGGATTTTGAATGTTCTTACCATAAAAAATCCTAAATGTTTGAGGTGATTGATGTGATAATTGCTCAAACTTGACCACTGTACCTTGTTTACTTGTATTGAAACATCACACTATACCCCATCAGCATGTACAATTATTATGTGTAATTTTTTTTTAAATCTTCAGGTTAGATGAGAAAAGAATAAAGCCCAGGGAAGAAAAGTGAACAATGAAATAGAATCTCTACATGGAGAAAATTTCTTAAGCCTGTGGATTTGGGTGAGGCATAAATCCCGTGCTTCAATAAAGGCCTGATTAAGAGGGAATGAGGAGAGGAAAAGAAAGGAGAATCCACATTTTTATGGCTTCACCCAGTCATAGCCAACGAAGCAGCTGCCTTCCCAGGATGTAAGAGGGACCCAGAGAATCTCCCTTGCCCCATTCCTCACATTCCCACAAGCCACAATTCTAATTAAATCCCTTTGGGCTCAGTGATCCCAATCCTCTGTTCAGTTGTTTGTCCACTGATCTAACATCTCTGGTGACCTAGGGTTTGGGATAGAAATGTGACAACAGAAACATGTAAAAAGTTGTCCTCTCTGTCTCAAGAAATTTGTTGTCTAGTGGGAGAAGAGAAAGAAGTAAATAAATGAGTACATTTACTGGGAGAAGTACCAGTGGGTGCGGGAATACAGGGATGGGGTCCACCCTGCGGGGGGTGTGGTTGGAGTAGATGCAGGGGATATTTCTGGAGGGGCAGGGATGTGGGGTGTGCAAAGTGGGGAAGAGAGGATGGAGTCCACAACATGGGCCCCTGGCTTTGCACAGATGGGGAGAAGGGGTCATCCTTCCTGTTCTTGGAATTCCAGGGAAGCAGACTTCACTCAGCTTTCTACTGTGAATCCACCATGGACAGAGTGAGGTACACCCCAGGTGTTCAACTAATCTGTGGGCACAAGCATTCACTGAGCTCCTGCCCCAAGCTGGTCCTACTAGGAATACAGCAGTGAAGGAGTCACATGCTGAATGCTGACCTTCTAGAGCTGACATTGTTATTTAAAGAATGAAGGGGAATGCATGTGTAGAGTGAGACTAATTTATCTGAAAGCTCTGGTACTAAAGCTTCCTATTAATTAGGAATTGGACATCATTAAAAGATAGTCATGGTTACTTATGGAAACCTGAGTACTTTGTATTTTAATTTTCTATTTCTAAAGCTTTTATTTTGTACATGTTACCTTTTAAATGATAAGTAAAATGCAAAGAAGAAAAATGTGAGGGTGTATGTGTTTGTGTAATAAATGACACCACATTGATTTTTATAAAATACTGTCTCTGTTTTCTTGTTCAGTGTGAGTTTTTCATCTGCTTTCTGACTTTTTTGATGATGGGTTAAGAGTCCATTCCTCCATAGTTTGAAGGCTGAGAACATCTTAGGACATTTTTTTTTTGATATTTCATTTCTCGTACTTTGTAACTAAAAATAAATCTGTATTCAATGATAATAAGCATTCAAATACATTACATACTAAAGTCAGTTGTCTTCATAAGGTTAAAGTTTTCAAACATACACAGTTATAAAGCAAATAAAATTTAATATTTCTGTCACAGAAATGTGAATGTTCAAAAAATATATGAAAAAATGATTAACACCCCTAGCAATTAGAGAAATGCAAATTAAAATCACACTGAGATTCCATTTCTCTCCAGTCAGAATGGCAATTATCAAAAATACAAGCAACAATAAATGTTGGTGAGGATGTGGGGAAAAGGTATGTTCATACATTGCTGGTGGGACTGCAAATTGGTGCAACCATTATGGAAAGCAGTATGGAGATTCCTCAGAAAACTTGGAATGGAACCACCATTTGAACTGGTTATCCCACTCCTGGGTTTATACCCAAAGGATTTAAAATCAGCATACTACAGTGACACAGCCACATCAATGTTTATAGCAGCTCAATTTACAATAGCAAAGCTATGAAACCAACTTAGGTATCCTTCAACGGATGAATGGATAAAGAAAATGTGGTATATATAAACAATGGAATATTACCCAGCCTTAAAGAAGAATGAAATTATGGCATTTGCCAGCAAATGGATGGAACTGGAGATGATCATGCTAAGTGAAATAAGCCAATTCAAAAAAAACCTGAGGCAGGTTGCACATCTTGCTCCTGCAGCTGTTCAGAGTCCATTTGACTGATGCCCTGGCAAGGTGTCAGGATCCACAGATCACAAGGTCTTCTGGCTGTCCCTTGGTTTTGTCTGTGTCTGCTTTCCCCTTCATTGGAACCACACTTCATGAATCTGGCACCTTTCTGCCCTCTTACGTTGAAGCCACCTTATTGCTGACACGTGGCATGCAACAGCACAGTTGTCGCACACAGGTAGCAATCCCCACTGGTTACCTGCTTACAGAGTTTTCTGTTGGCATGGGTTTGCCCAAAGTCAGGCTGGGAGGCTAAATCAGGTGTGGAGATCCTTGCAGGTGGGGAGTGGAGATGAAGGGCAGGCAAGCTGGCCCCTTTGATGTATTTCTGCCCTCACTGGCCTCAGGCAGCAGAGGCTCACAGGGCAAGGGGAGGGTGTGAAGGGCAGGCTCCCTGGGGCTCCTCTGTGGGAGGACAGGGGAATGGGAAAGATCCAGGGTGCATAGGTGAGGCTTCACCCTCTGAGGCACAGGCTTCCCCTGGAACATGCAGCCTGCCTCCTGGCTTTTCTGGTGCTGGAGCAGGAGGTAGGTAGTAACCGTGGCCACATTGAACTTTCTCTTGACCAGAGACACCCAGGTCTTGTGTGGATCATAACCCATATGGAACATTACTGTCAGTATTTCGGGGTCTGGGTGTTTGGGGAGTGCCTCCCTATAATCAAGGGCTAAATACTGCTCACTCTGTGTCAGCCATGGGTGCTGAAGGATCTACTTGGCTAGGGGCCTCTTCCTGGGGTTCAGAGTCAGCATTTGGTGGACAAGCATTTGTGTTGCCAGAGAAATGGGGAGGGTCACTGTAGGTTTTGAGTATTATCTGCCTCAATATCTCCTTAGGGGTGGGTCTCACAAATGGGTACCTGCCTGTCAACATAAAATACAGAATGACACCCAGGCTCCAGATGCCCATTGGGGGGCCCACATATGCTTGCCTCAGGATAATTTGGGGGACAAAGTGTGAGAAAGTTCCCCAGAACTGGTTCAGTTTCTGCCCAGGCATGACCCTTGTGCTGAAGCCAGAGTCGATGAGTTTGGTGTGGCCTCTGGCGTCTACCATGATATTCTCAGGCTTCGGGTCTCTGTTCATGATGCCCTTGTCATGGCAGTAGACCAAGACACATACTACCTGCTGGAAACATCTGTGGGCCTCTTCCTCCTGCATGCCACCCTGAGGGACGTGGTCCAATAGCTGTCCCCAACTGCGTGCTCCATCACCATGTAGATATTTCTGTGCATCTCAACAACCTGAAATAACTGATTCACATTGGGATTCTATAGGCTCCTCATCAAGTCTGGTTAGAAGAGAAGGAGGTTCTTTCCTTTCTTCTGCAGAACTTTCACTGCCACCTCTGCCCCCCAGGAAAGTGATGGCAGGCTAGTTGGATCTGGCCAAACCTGCAATGCTCAATGTCCCTTAGTACCTCATACTGGTCCCTCAAGACTGCCTTTTTTCAGGAGTTGGGGCCTTGCAACACTATACTAGTTTCACTACTCTGGTTATACATCCTAAGCAGGAACACCAACTAAGGATGCTAGCTAAAAAAAAACCCCAAACAACAACAAAACCCCACCAAAACAACAAATCAAAATCAAAAACAAAACAAATCCAAATCAAAGAACCAATATCCATAGACCACCACCAACCACCAAGTACCAAACACATTAACTATCTGGGAGTCCAACAGGTAACCACCAAGAGCTTCCTGTACTTGTGGACAAAAATCCAGCCACAGTCACTCTTATATACCTGCATTTTGAAACTTACTCACAATGTCTCTGTGGGACATCAAAGCAAGTAATTGCCCAGTCATGCCTGGCTCTAACTCCCAGTGGTCATCTCCCTTTTGGGTCTCCAGAACTTCTTCCATTTTCAGGATAGGAATAAGGAAAAACTCCAGATAGTTTTTGCTTTAGTAAGTTATGGAGATTAATATTCACTTTTCTAGGAACTAATATCTATACAGAACTTCAATTTACTTTTTATTTTCAGTCTAAAAATCTGTAATATCTTTTGGCTTTGAATACCACAACATATCTATACTCAAGGTATTCAAATCCTTTTTTCTTCCAACTTAATAACTTTAAAAAAAAGATTTGACCAATACAATTGCAGTTTTATTCTGAGTTAATGACTCATCTTCACTGAAGTTAGTGTATTAGTTCAGTGTACATATAATCTTGTTTTTTAAAAGATTTTAAAATGTATTCCAATTAGTTGTGTATGCATTTTGACACATTGTACACAAATGGAGCACAACTTCTCATTCCTCTGGCTGTACATGGTGCAGTCACACCAGTAGTGTAATCATACATGTATAGGGTAATAATGCCTGTCTCATTCTACTGTCCTTCCCATCCCCACAACCCCAGCCCTCCCCACACTCCCCTCTGCACAATCCAAAGTTTCTTCACTCTGCACTATCCCCTCCACCCCATGGATCAGCATTCGCTTATCAGAGAAAATATTTGTCCTTTGGTTTTTGGGGATTGGCTTATTTCACTGAGCATGATCATCTCCAGTTCCATCCATTTACTTGCAAATTCCATAATTTCATTCTTTTTTAAGACTGAGTAAAATTCTACTGTGTATATGTACCACGTTTTCTTTATCCATTCATTTATTGAAGGGCATCTAGGTTGGTTCTACAGTTTAGCTATAGTGAATTGAACTGTTATAAACATTGATGTGGTTGTGTCACTTTAGCATGCTGATTTTAAGTCCTTTGGGTATAAACCCAGGAGTGGGATAACTGTGTCAAATGGTGGTTCCATTCCCAGTTTTCTGAGGAATCTCTATACTGCTTTCTATAGTAGTCGTACCAATTTGCAGTCCCATTTGCAGTGTATGAGTGTACCTTTTCTCCCACATCCTCACCAACACTTAGTATTGCTTGCATTCTTAATAATTGCCATTCTGACTAAAGTGAGATGAAATCTTAGAGTAGCTTTAATTTGCATTTCTCTAATTGCTAGAGATGATGAACAGTTTTCATATGTTCATTGATCAATTGTATTTCTTCTTCTGTGAAATATCTGTTCATTTCCTTAGCCCATTTATTGATTGGGTTATTTGTTTTTGTGTGTGCGTGTTAAGTTTTTTGAGTTCTCTACATATCCTGGAGATTAGTGCTCTATCTGAGGTACAAGAGGTAGAGTTTCTCCCATTTTTTAAGGCTCTCTGTTCACATTATTGATTGTTTCCTTTGCTGAGAAGAAGCTTTTTAGTTTGACTCCATCCCATTTATTGATTCTTGATTTTAATTCTTGCACTTTAGGAGTCTTGTGAGGGATCAGGTCCTAAGCTGACATGATGAAATTTGGGCCTACTTTTTCTTCTATTAGGCTCAGGGTTTCTGTTCTAGTTCCTAAGTCTTTGATCCATTTTAAGTTGACTTTTGTGCAGGGTGAGAGATAGAGGTTTAATTTCATTTTGCTACATATGGATTTCCAGTTTTCCCAGCACCATTTGTTGAATAAACTATTTTTTCTCCAATGTATGTTTTTGGCGCCTTTGTCTAGTATGAGATAACTGCATTTATGTGGATTTATCTCTGTGTCTTCTATTTTGTACCATTGGCCTACGAATCTATTGTGGTGCCAATACCATGGCTTTTTGTCACTACTGCACTGTAGTATAGTTTAAGGTCTGGTATCTTGATGCCACCTGCTTCACTCTTCTTGTTAAGGATTGCTTTTTCCAAATGAATTTCATTATTACTTTTTCTAGTACTATGAAGATTGTCATTGGAATTTTAATAGGAATTGTATTAAATCTGTTTTTGGTAGTATGGCCATTTTGACAATATTAATTCTGCCTATCTAAGAGCATGGGAGATTGTTCCATCTTCTAAGGTCTTCTTCAATTTCTTTCTTTAGTATTCTATTGTTTTCATTGTAAAGATCTTTCATCTTTTTGTTAGATTGATTCCAAAGTATTTTATTTTATTTTATTTTTGAGGCTATCGTGGAAGGGATAGTTTTCCTAATTTGTCTTGCAGTGGATTCATCACTTACGTTTAGAAATGCATTTGATTTATGGGTATTGATTTTATATCCTGCTACTTTGCTGAATTCATTCATTAGTTTTAGAAAATTTCTGGTGGAATTTTTTGGATCTTCTTAATATAGAATCATGTCATTGGCAAATAGTGACAGTTTGAGTTCTTCTTTTCCTATTGGCATCCCTTTAATTTCTTTTGTCTGTCTGATTGCTCTGGCTACAGTTTCAAGGACTGTTTTGAATAGAAGTGGTGAAAGAGGGCACCCCTGTCTTATTCCATTGTTTTAGAGGGAATGCTTTCAATTTTTCTCCATTTAGAATGATGTTGGCCTGAGGCTTAGCTTTTATAATTGAAGTATTTTTCTACTATCCCTAGTTTTTCTAGTGTTTTGAACATGAAGGAGTGCTGTATTTTGTCAAATGTTTTTTTCTTCATCTATTGAGATAATCATATGATCTTGTCTTTAGATCTATTGATGTGATGTATTATGTTTATTGATTTCTTTATGTTGAAGCAAATTACATCCCTGGGATGAATCTCACTTGATTGTGGTGCACTCTTTTAATATGTATCTGTATGAGATTTGCCAGAATTTTATTGAGAATTTTTATGTCTATGTTTATCAGGGATATTGGTCTAAAGTTTTCTTTCCTTGATGTGTCTTTGTCTGGTTTTAAAATCAGGGTGATACTAGCTTCATTGAATGAGTTTGGAAGGGTTCCCTCCTTTTCTATTTCATGGAATAATTTGAGGAGTATAGATGTTAATTCTTCTTTGAGGATCTTGTAGAACTCTGCTGAGAATCTGTCTGGTCCTGAGTCTTTCTTGGTTGGTAGACTTTTGATGGCATATTCTATTTCATTGCCTAAAATTGATCTGTTTAAATTGTGTATGTCCTGATTCAGTTCGGTTAGATTACGTGTTTCTAGAAATTTGTCAATGTCATTGAGATTTCCTATTTTATTGGAGTATAAATTTTCAAAATAGTTTCTAATTATCTTCTGTATTTCAGTAGTGTGCATGGTGATATTTCCTTTTTCATCATGAATTTTAATAATTTGAGTTTTTTCTCTCTTTCTCTTCATTATGGTAGCTAAGGATTTATTAATTTTATTTATTTTTTCAAAGAACAAACTTTTCGTTTTGTCAATTTTTTGAATTATTTCTTTTGTTTCAATTTCATTGGTTTAAAAAATAATTTTATTGACTTGAGCTTTCATTTTAATCATTCTCTGTCTTCTACTGCTTTTGGTGTTAGTTTGTTCTTTTTTTTCCCATGGCTTTGAGGTGTAATGTTAGACCATTTGCTGATTTTCTTATTCTTTTAATGTATGAGCTCAATGCAATGAAGTCTCCTCTTAGCACTTTCTTCATAATATCACAGAAATTTTAATATGTTGTATCAGTGTTCTCATTTTCCTCTAAGTATTTTTTATTGTCTCCCTGATTTTTTCTGCTATCAATTCATCATTCAATAACATGATATTTAGTCTTCAAGTGTTGGAGTAGGTTCTATTTTTTTATCATTGATTTCTAGTTTCATTCTGTTATACTCTGATAGAATGCAGGGTAGTATTTTTTTGGTATTTTCTCAGAGTTGCTTTGTGGCATAACATATAGTTTGTGCTGCTGAGAAGAAAGTATATTTGCTCAGTAATGGATGAAATACTCTCTCTATGTCTGTTAAGTCTAAATCAATTATTGTATTATTTAGTTCTATAGTTTCTTTGTTTAGTTTTTGTTTGGAAGATCTATCCAGTGATGAGAGAGGTGTGTTAAAAGTCACACAGTAGTATTGTTTTGTGGTCTATTTGATTCTTGAAATTAGAAAGGTTTGTTTGATATATGTGGATGCTCCATTGTTTGGGACATATGTATTTATAATTGCTATGTATTGTTGATGTAAGATTCCCTTAAGTAGTATAAAGTGACCTTCTTTATCCATTCTGACTAACTTTGGTTTGAAGTCCAGTTTGTCTGATGTGATGAAAATCTTTGCTTGTTTATGCAGTCAATGTGAGTGATATGTATTCCCAACCATTCACCTTCAATTTGTGGAAGTGTTCCTGGGAGGTGAGTCTCATGAAAACAGCATATTGTTGTATTTTTAAAGTCCAATATGACAGTCTATGTCTTTTGATTGATGAGTCTAGGCCATTAACATTCAGGGTTATTATTGAGATATGACTTGTATTCCCAGTCGTTTTAGTTTATTTTTAACTTGACTTAGTTTCTCATTTGATTGACTTTTCTTTTACTATAGTTCCTCCCTTTGCTGGTTTTCATTTCCTCTTTGTGGAATATTTTTCTGAGAATGTTCTGTAGTGTAGGCTTTCTAGTAGTGAATTTTTTAAAACTTTTGTTTATCATGAAAGGTTTTTTATTTTGTCTTCAAATCTGAAGCTTAATTTTGTAGGATATAAAATTTCAGTTGGCATCCATATTATTTTAGAGCTTGATAAATGTTATTATGGACACCTTGTAATTGAGGGTCTAGGTTGAATAATCAGCTGAAATTTGAATTGTTTTCCCCCTTTATGTAATTTGATTATTTTTCTCATAGCCTTTAAAATTCTAACCTTATTCTGAATGTTAGTCATTCTCATTACAATGTGCCTTGTTGTGACGGGTCTGCTATAATTTTGTACATTTGGTGTCCTGTAAGTCTTTTGTAGCTGATTTTCCATTTCATTCTTTAGATTTGAGAAATGTTCTGATATTATGCCATTGAAAAGACTGTGCATTCCTTTGTTATGTATCTCCACACCTTTATCTATTCTGATAAATCTTAAATTTGGCCTTTTCATGTTAGCCTATATTTCTTGGAAGTTCTGTTCATTGTTTCTGTTCATCTTCTCTGTGCAGTTGACTTTATTTTCAAGAGTATGTATTTTGTCTTCATTGCCTGAGATTCTGTCTTCTCAGTGGTGTTTAGTCTGTTGGTGATACATTCCATTGAATTTTTAATTTGGTTTGTTGTTTCCTTCATTTTGATGATTTCTGTTTGATACTTTTAATTATCTCTGCCTCTTTATTGAAGTGATCTTTCAATTACTGTATTTTTTTCTCCAATAACATCCTTTGTTTTGAAGGTCAACCTAACTATCTTACCTTCTAAACTCCTCCTGTGACATTTCTTCTCCTGGGTTGTCTACAGATTCTATTGTTGGAACATCTTGGTTCGTTAGAGGCACTTTGTTCCCTTGTTTGTTTGTTTTTTTTTCATGTTGTTTGTGTGTCTTCTCATCTAGCTGTATGAGTCGGAGGCAGTATAGTTTCTACTTTGTAGTCTTGTAGTGTCCCCAAAGGCTTTCAGTACCTCATCTTTAAGGGGGAGACCAATATTAACAGTACCCAGCGCAAACAATGCACACCTTTAAACCAAATTGCTTCTATTAAGGTGTCTACAGTTTTGTCACAATAAGCAAAAATGATGTGTTCAATTATTGTCTAGAATATAAAAGTAAGATTGCTAAAAGAGTTTATCATTTCAAATGATGAGGGAACAGATGTAATATAAGCTGTAATATTTATAATGGAGAAGGAGAGAAGATAGAGGTAAAAGTTTATATTAAGAGTGAGGGAGCTGGGGATGTGGCTCAAGAGGTAACACACTCACCTGGCATGCACGGGGCGCTGGGTTCGATCCTCAGCACCACATAAAATAAAATAAAGATGTTGTGTCCACCAAAAACTGAAAAATATTTTAAAAATCCTCTCTTTCTCTATTTAAAAAAAAGAGTGAGGGAGGAATTAATAAAGGTTGGCTGTTATGAGAGAAGTGAGAAAGAGAATCCAGCGAGACAGATAAGTGAGAGAAAAAAATATATACCAATTTTAAAAAAGTAAAAATATAAAAAATACACAAAACTCTAATATACTATTCAGACAATCCGTTCCTCAATAATTTGATGCATAAATGATATTTGGATTCAAAGAGGGCAGAAATGTAAAAGAGAGGGGAAAAAAACAAAAAGGAAAGTCTCAATGGAAATTTGGACTATTGTTTCCATTGGCTTTCAAAAATTTTCTGTTTCCCTCTCCACAGATAGGTGGGGTTGTCTGAAGTTTGATGGTAGCTTCAGTCTGGTGGGTGCCAGACTGATTGGGTGGGCGAGCTGATAGCAAGATGCTCTCACACCTTCTTCCAGTCTTCCCACACCTTGCAGCCAGCCCCTTTCATCCCCCACGCACTTCAGGACTCACTGAGCTGGAGAGAGCCTGGTTTTCTCCAGTTTTCCCAATTTGTGCTCTTCCTAGGAACTGCCCCTTGTTTCCGCCTTTCCACAGGTTTGACAGACCCAGCCTGCCCACACAGAGCCAGCTGCAATCTGAGGGACCTGAGCCTCAGCTTCCCCAGGTTCTGCTTTGCTGCAGTCCCAATATCTCAATGCCTTTTCAACTTGCAGAGAGACCACTAGGGATGCGCTCACACAAAGGAGAAACCCTGCAAAGAGGCAACCAGATGGCTGCACTAGCACACCCAGCAGGAAGACCTCAGGTGCAACCAGACCTGCAGGTACCCTGACAATATATCTCCAGGTCCTGACCAGTGTCCCCAGACTGAGGTGGCTGCATGTAACCAAACCTGCAGATACTGTGACAAGAGACTTCCAGGCAGCAGTGGGCAACCTGCTGGCTCTCTGTGGCCCATCTGTGGGCTAATGGCAGAGGGTGATCAGCAGGTGGACCTTGGGCAGTGGGTGATGTGTAGGTGAAAGGCAGGCAATGGGCAGGCAATAGGTGGGAAAATGGAAAATGGCAGATGATAGGCAGTGATCACAAGTGATCTGTGCTCAGAAGGCAGGCCATAGCCTGGCAGACAGTGGGCGGACACGTTGGACAAATGGGTGTTAAAGAGCAGGAATCAGTGGGCAGCAAGGGCTGCCTCCCAGTATTTCCTCTGCTTGAGTCATGGGGAGACAAAGAATGCAGCCTCCCTCTAGTTCACCATCTTGGATCCTCTGCCTGCCATATTTGTTATGATATCTTCAATGTGAAGTGTCCATCCATCTGTTCATTTATCCATCCATCCGCCCACTCATCCATATTATGTGCTTTATGGTGTCTGAACAGTTTCTTTTCTTTTTTTTTTCTACAATGCTGGGGCTCTAACTCAGGGCCCTGTGCATGCTAGGCAAGTGTTCTACCACCAAGCTTCATCCCCAGTCCCCAAACATTTTGATAAGAGACACAAATAAATAAGTGGGCCAGTGTAAGAAAAGGTATAGATGTTCTGCTGGAGGAATATAGGGTGCCATAGGAGCATATTATAGAAGTCTTTTGGCTGTGATAAAATTAATTCAAACCTAGCAGAATAAAGAAAATATAATTTTTATTATTACATCTGTTAACATTTCTATTTACAATAGAAATCACTTGAAGGTGTTTCATATGACAAGGTAGCTGATTTTTATAAAGTAGGACACATTCCTGCTACAGACATGTTGCCAGTATAAACCTGTGCTTTGAGGACATTCCCCAGAGTTGCATAATATTTAGACAAAAGTGGTACAGTGGTGGTAAACCTAGCAAAGAAAGAGTCTCTGAACTAGTTCCTTCTGGTTCGGGTGTAGCCTTTGGATTTGGGTGGGGAAAAAAAATCAGATGGTCTCAATTCAGGACACTGCTAAGGGGGGAAAGAGGTGCATATTAACATCTGCTAATCCCAAAGTCACACCAGTTAAAGGACCTCCTTCCTCGGTGGAGCTTCTCACTGTGTGCAGGGCCTCTCCATAAGCAGTCACTCTGAAAGTCCCCCAGAGGGACAAGCTTCCTTTTCAATTGGGTCTCTTTTATTCCTCAAAAGATAGAAGGGAAGCTGCATCCACTGTTAATGATCTTAATTGTTATTCCCAAACTACCAAAAAGACCTAGAAGAACGACTATCAAGAATGATAGCAAAATCATAACTGGTCCTCGGCTGGAAGATTGGTTCCCCAACTCTTTTCTAGGGCTAACATGCCTCCTGAACACAGGCTAGCTACCCTTGAGACTCTCATTTCCTTCATATGGAATTCTCCTAGATGTGGTGAAGGGAAAAATGCAATCCGCTGTCCAGCCCCAATGCAAGAGGCCCTTTGAAATTACTGAAGAGTCTGTGCCTATAATTAACCCCCTGTATTATCAGCACCTGGGGATGGGCAGGGCTGGGACTCACAAATGCAGTGAGCCTTTGTTTCTGATCAGAGAATCATCCTTTAAGTCTCTGAGGTCACTTTGGGACATAGCATGTCTCTGGGGCTATTCAAATTTCTGGTTATTGGAGAATTCCATTCATCTTTTGGTTCCTGTTGTCTCAGAACATCTGCTTGTGTTTCTCTCAGTCTGGGTGGTGGAGGTGGGCAGAGATTCTAGCTTCCAAGTTGGAATAGTCAGGGTGATTTTACATATGGTGGTTATGATGAATGTCACATCCTACCAAAGCCAGGGATGTGAGGAGCTAGTGGAACCTTCAGTAGGTGGGGCCTAGTGGAAGGAAGTTAAGTCCCTGGAGGCCTAACTTAGAGGTCATTGAAGGGGATATTAGGATCCTGTATGTCCATATATAGAAAGATAAAACTACATCCCTACCCCTCACTCTGCACAAAAGTCACAACCTACCAAAGACATGAAACATTGTTCAACATTCCTAGCAATCAGAGAAATGCAAGTCAAAACTACATTGAGATTTCATCCCACTCCAGTTAGAGTGGAAATCATCAAGAATACAAATAATAGTAAATGCTGGTGAGGATGTGGGATACAAAGTAGATTCATGCATTATTGGTGGAACTGCAAATTAGTTCGACCACTTTAGGAAACACTATGGAGAGTCCTCCAAAGCTAACAATGAAACTCCATATGATCCAGCTATCCCACTCCTTGAGATGTTTTCTCACATATGTGGAAGCTAGACCAGAATAAAGAAAATGAAAATGTTGGAGAGGGAAATCCCATGAAAATAGAAGGGAGATCAGTGGAGTAGAGGAAAGGAATAGAAGAGGAGGGAGGAGGGACAGGAAAAGGGAGGAATGGTGGAATGAAATTGATAGAAGTGTGCTGTGTAGTTATGTTAATATACCAACGCGAACTTCAGCTCTATGTGTGTGTGTATATATATATATAAAGCACTGAGTTTAAAAGCTATAATAGAAGGAAGACCAGTAGTGAGGAGGAAGTGGGACAGGGGAGGGAGGAGGAAAGCAATGGGGACTCAAGTGGAGCCAATTATATTTCATGCTTGTATAATTATGTCAAAATGAACCCCAATGTTATAACTATAATGTGCTAATAAAATATTAGAAAGTACTCTTTGTTCACTGCCTCTGCTGGTTCACTTTCTATTCATTTTGTAATTCATGGCAGTGAAGCTTTGTCCTTGGAGGACCACAGCTTCTCACACCCATTTAGTGCTTTTCAGTTCCTATTTGACTTGACTTTTCTGAAGCAAATTACATATGGAAAGAGAATTATGATCTTTGGAGTCAGAAAATTCTGACTTTGAATCCCATTTCACCACTTAGTCGCTATGTGAGCCTGGACAAACTATTTTAACTTTCTGGGCCACAATTTCCATATTAGTTCAATCAGACTACTAATACGTTACTCACGGGATCTCCCTAGGGCCATTAAATGAGAGAACATATGTAAAACACCTGGAGTAGGGCTGCCAGCGGAATAGAGCTCAATGAATGTTGGCTCCATTGCTTTCTCCTCTTCCCTTATGCTCCTGTGATTTCAATCTCTTTTCCATTTTTCTCCTCTTTTGTGTCCCTTGCACACTTTTCTTTATCCTTCCCTCCACCTCCTGAGCTATTGTGGTTCCCCAAATTTGTCCAGAGCCTTGTCCTCTTTTTCCTGCTACTCTGTGATCCCTGGGTTGTCTCGTGCACACCTGTGACTCCAGTTGCTGCCTCTCAGTGATTCAGAATTCACAGCCTCATTCCAGGTCCTTCTCCTGGGCTTCCAACTTGTATTCCCCACTCCTTTCTGACATCTCATCCGCGGGTCCCACTGGTATCTCCAACTCATCCCGTCCCCTTTTGTCCTCCAACTCTCTCTATCTTAGAGAATGGTCCATCTTCCCAGTTGCTCATTGGAAATCTGAGTCCTTTTTTACCATTCTCTCTTCTATGTCTCTTATATTTCACCACAATAATTTCTAATTTCTGAATATACTTCAAATATTTTCACCTTTTCTTCTCCCTTAATTCAAACTCTAATCTTTCCTTACTTGACTGCCAACGTTTTAAACGCTTTTCCCCATTTGGTGTGTTGTCTTATAAATAATCTTCCAGAGATAATTTCTAAAATGGAAATATGATCATGTGATTTCCATTTTAAAATAATTACTCAATTGTTACCTGTCATCTTGGGGATCATTTCAAACTCTTTAGCATGATAGATTCAACTTTTCATGAATTGGTCCCATTCCCAGCTACACCTGCAGTTCTCCAATGTGCAATGACAAGACCCTGTCTTTGCCTGAGTTTTCCTCACTGCCTGGTCACCCTCCTCTCTCAACCATTTGACAATCTGCACTTAAGCCTTGTAGCACTCGGTTCCAATATCACTTTCTCTTTGAAGCTTCATTTTACCTTTTCAAGCTGTGGCAAGTGCTTGCCTTGGGACCTCCCCTACTCGACTCCTTTTATAAGATTTACCACACCCCTCTCTAATCCATTGATTTCCCTGATTCCTGTGCAGCCCTGCAGGCCGGAATGCCAGGGGAGGTATTCACCGCTGATTCTGGAGCCTTTGGCAGTGTGTGACCCCCCCATGGATAATGGTTGGCTGAATGAATGGCAGGGTCCATGCTGGTTTTACTTGAGCAAACTGGCAATGGCCTGGCTCTTCCTTTAAAGCATTCAAGCTGTTGAAATTGTCAACTTGGCTTCCCTCCACCCTCATTTCCCTATTACATATTGCATGTGAACTGATTCAAGACTTGCTTTAGGTCTATCTTTTTTTTTTTAAGAACAACTCAATTTTTCTCCTCCAATTTGGACCAGCTCTGTCACTGAGCAGCATGGCTTCTTGCACAAGACCCCAGCCATCTTGAGCTTGAGCTTTCTTTTCTGTATGACGGAAGGACTATTCTTGTAAACATTAGCAAGGATTAACTTGGAGTACATGAAAGCATCAAATACAAGGCAGTATCTGTAGAATTTCTACAGCTTATACCACCTCGAAATAGACAAGTGTCACATGGCTGCCTGGCTGTACTATTTTGAATCAGGAGAGGCCATATCAAAAATTGTTAGCGTTGTGAAGAAATAATACAGAGTCCTTAAATACCCTGGAGCACTCAGAACATTCCAGAAGACTCTTAGAGAAGTGGTCTAAGAATGTCCTTTGAAACCTGGAAAAGTTGAAATGGAGTTTCATGGGATGGAGCTCCAAAGACTGGGGATGTGTCTGACCTGGGGGATGAGTTTAGAGTGTTACCCTGCAATACGCTTCTGTGACCACTGTCAATCTAGAGGAAGATCTCACTGCTGTGATTTATAAATCCAATAAATCCCTGAAGAATGTTCTAAACTTAGAGCCCCACAAGCTGTCTAGCTTAATGCCTATGGAGAGAACCTGGTCAAGAGATCATAACCAGGGATGGAGACTTTCTGTGGACACACCAGTTCATTTGAGAAGACTTGTTTAGGAATCGGTATGTGTATGGGGTCCACTGTTGACTTCTGAGAACACAAGATGAATAAGAGATAATTTGGGACTCTGTGCAGTCCCCTGCCAATGACTACATGAGTGACAAGAGGCCTGTTCTCCTGTCCTTATATTATAGGCCTGGGGGCCTTGACAGGTTCAAAGGCAGAACCAGTGATGTGGGTTTTGCTCTGAGTAGTCTGAGAGAATCCTGGTTCACAGATGTGGTTCTATTTCATAGGCACCTAAGCCCTCCAACAGAAAGTTACTTCCCAGAGGCCAGCACTATGTATCTGCCCTTTAACTATTATAGGGTCATTTCTTCAGACTGTCAATGAGTGATCATTTGAAATATGAATAGTTCTGCAAGTACTAATAATAGATAGTCCCTACTGAAATCCTCTAAGATGGGCCCTCATTTAAATGCTTTGTGATTAAGTCATTTAATTCTCACAACAACCTAATGAGGTAGGTGCTTTCATTATTTCCAGTTTACACCTGGGGAAATGGAAATGCAGAGCTCTGAGAAACATGGGCCAAAGCAGGTCACACACTAGAAAGTGGGAGAGGCAAGATCTGAGTCCAAGCAGACTGTTTTCAAGTTCATGATCTTGATCACTATGCTATTCTAGAAGAGTAGCATTGTGTCCTATTAGCAATTGTTTCCATAATTTAAATGACAGTGGCTAATTTTTAATGAGGATATATAGGCATGGCACCAAGTGATTTTTTTTTTAGAGGGGGTGATACCAGGGATTGAACTCAGCCACATCCCCAGCCCTATTGTGTATATTTAATTTAGAGACAGGGTCTCACTGAACTGCTCAGCACCTCACTTTTGCTGAGGCTGACTTTGAACTCACAATCCTCTAGCCTCAGCTTCCCACCAAGTGATTTTTATTATTTCATTTATTGTTAATAAATCCAGCAGAATAGGTATTGTTATCATCATTACCATTTTACAGATGAGAAAAACAAAATTTGGAGATGATAAAAAATTAATGTGAGGCCACATAAACAGGAAATTTGGAGCCAAGGTTTGAGATCAGGCATTTTCATTCCAAAATCTGAGGGTATTATAGCTACACTTGACAACTGGGTGACACCGGATATCTGTGGACTGTGAGGCCCAGTTATCTTAGGGTGGTGAGAGCAGACACTGAGAAGGTCAGATAAAGGGCCCTTGGTGGTCCTGGGGAGAAGGGGACATAAGGGAGTATGGAAACAACTGTTTGTACCCCTCAATGTTGCCCAGGGCTGACTCTGTCCTTTGTTCAGGTCAGAATTTGGGGGAGTAGCTTTATTTACTGTAGCCTTATTTAATAGACTAAACGTTAAATTCACAAAGGTTAAGACTCTTGTATTCTAACATCCAATCCCATGCCATACATAAGTTCCCTGACAGGCACCAACTATCCCTCTGATTGTATTCTCATTCATAGGAACTCACTGCTTCTCAAAGGTAACTATGCCTTTTTGTTTGAGCTCACTATCATGGCCAGATTATTAAGTTGAAAGATCTTCCTGTAACTTCTATTTCTGTCTCTGCTGGAACTAGACAAATTGGGACCCTGTGTTCTGAGCTCATCTCATGATCACATCTCACACCAGACTCCTCTTACTCTGTGGACTCATGACTCACCAACTTTTCTTGGGACAACCATAAAAGTCACGCACCCTGCTGCCACTGGACCTTTGTGCATGCTATTTTTTCTACCCAGAAGACTGTCTCCTTCTTTTCCAACCCATTTTATTAATTTTTCACTTCAACTGAATCATGTCCTCTAGAAAGCTTTCCCTAGATGTCCCTCACCCTTGACTTGGTCAAATCTCCTGATTATATACTATCAGAATATCATTGTCTTAGAGTACATTCTCTAATGACAGCCTGATTGGGTCAGGGGATGTGTGTGCTCATGATTCACTGAGGAGCACCCCCAGGAAAACCGGAAAGGAGTGAAGGACACAAGGGGCGGGTCAAACAGACACAAGAGAAGGTGTAAGGCTCTTAGCTGTGGCTACATCTTGATCTGGGAGGGAGCCCTGTAGGGTAGCTGAATCTCAGAGTCTATGCCTTGAGGAAAACGTTGGGCTCTTAGACCCTGCCAGGGCAGGTGACCAGCCAAGCACTGTCGCAGGGTATCCTCTGGAAAGGTTGTAGGCCCACCCATTGGGTGGAGACTGAGGGCAGCAAGGATGTAGGTCACTCACCAAACCCAGGCATCCTAGAGGTCTGCTGGGCACCAACAGTGTGTGCTCAGTCAGCCTCTCCTTCCTGGAACTTGGGTTTCCACGTGTGGCTCTTTGGTTGAAATCTCTTCCATTGGAGCCTAACCTCCTTGAAGGCAGGACCAGTGTCTCTCTTCCAATGGTTTCCACGGTGCCAAGCACAGGGCTTGTAGCTAGCCAGTGTGGAGTGAATGAAAGGATCTAATGGACGAGTGGACCCATTCCTGTCTTAGGCGCAGTCTCTTTGACCTCCATGTCTCCTTTCCTACTTTTCAGCTTTTGGACACTTTCTATTCCCTTCTGTCTTACAGGATCTCTTCCCTCTGGCTTCTTTGAATTGCAGTTCCCTCCTAAGAACCCTTCATCCTGCTTGTTAGCAAGCCAGTGTGTCTAAAGTCATTCTTCAAGTGCTTGTTCTCAAGAATGTGATCAGCCTGCCTTCGTGAAGGCTCAGAACTGCCAAGAACTTCAAAGAAAAAGATACAGCAGCAGTCTTTTAAAAATTGCTTTTTATTTGTTCTAATTACTTATACATGACAGTAGAATACATTTGATACATCATACATAAATGGAGTTTAATGTCTCATTGTTCTTCTACTTGTACATGATGTAGAATTATACTGGTTATATTTGCACCTAGGGTAATAATGTTCAATTCATTTTATTATCCTTCCTACCCCCATACCCCTCCCCTCCCTTCATTCCCCTTTGTCTAATCCAAAGTACCTCTATTGTTCCCACCCCTATCCCCGCCCTGGCACCATTGTGAATTAGCATCCACATATCAGAAAGAACATTCTACCTTGGTTTATGGGACTGGCTTATTTCACTTAGCTTGATGGTCTCCAGTTCCATCCATTTACAGGCAAATGCTATAATTTTATTCTTCTTTAATGTTGAGTAATATTCCATTGTGTATATATACCACATTTTTTAATCCATTCAACTGTTGAAGGACACCGGGGCTGGTTCCATTGTATAGCAGCAGTCTTTAGATCCAGGTTTTGTCCTGTTCCCTCAATGTTCCTCTCTGGGTATCCGGGGGACAGTGGTGAATTTGTCTTTTTTGTTCCCATGGACCTTTCCATGGCTAGCTTCCCACTGACCTTCTGCCATTTTCACTTATGTTAATTAGACTACTGAGGATTCCCATTAATTCTGGTTGATCTGTTTGTTAATATAATGAGCCAAATCCCACTTGGTGTCATATTAATTGCTGAAGAGCCAGGCCCTAAAAGCAGTGCTATGAGAAAAGGCGAAGTTTTGATGGTGGAGAGATTAGAAGCCTAAAAGCTTTTAGAATGCTGATTCTGTTAGGCATTGGGCAGAAAGAACATTCTAGAAGATGATAGAAAGTTCTGAGGCCCAGCTAGTCTGGCTTAAATTCTAGAACTGACTCTATCTACTGGATTATGCAGTAGAGTACCAATCCATGCTCTGCTGTACAGAAGTGAGTGTGTATATGTGTGTGTGTTCACGTGTGCATGTGTGTTAACACATATGCTTGCACACGTGCCCGTGCCCATACCCAACCTTGGGGTTTGCTGCTGTCCAAGGCCCCTCTGAAAGAGCCATACTCGTCTGATTTCCACAATTCAAGAGAAAAGAGCTAGTCTCCATTCCTGGCTCTGTACTGGCCAGCAAGGCCACACTGGGGGTAACATCTTACCTCTCTGAGCCTCAGTTTTATCACTTAAGTAACAAGAGGTTGGAATAAATATCCATAGCAATAGAATCCCATGGGCACATTTATTGGGAGTACTATGTGCCAGGCTTCTTGGGAGGATCTCAGCAGATATCGTTTTCTCACTGTGTTCTCTGCTGTCATCTTTGATTTACTGATGAGGAAATGGAAGCCAAAGAAATCGAGTTCCTTTCCCATGGTCATTAAGCCAGTCATGGGAGAGCCAGGATGAGACCCACTGACGTAGACTTCAAGTTCAGTGCTATTTGCTCCGTCATTGTGTCTACTTCTCAATTCAGGCCATCGATGGACTGTCAGGACTGCAAGGTGGCTCTGGTGGGCAGTCAGAGAAGAAAGGAGGGAAGTCCACCCGGAGCAGCTGCTGCTATCTTGCTTGAAATATCCTGCATACTGAAAATGGCAGAACAACAAAATCAAAATCTCTACACCATGGTGCAAGCTGGCCCAGTTGTCGCCAGTGTCACGTGAGCAGAGACAGCCCCAGGAAGGACCCGGTGTACAGAGGAACAGGACTTGGTGTTGTCAGCGAATCCAATGATAGGCTCAGAACTATGTGGCATAGCAGTAAAGAATGGATAGTAAATAGTTCATGTGCATGTGATTAGTTTTGGATTTTAAATGCTAAGCTAAGCCCTGTTCGTTGCAGAAGGAAGAGGAGTTGGCCTCAATAGCAAAGGCTTCCCTTTCTACTTTCAGCCGAGTCCTGCTCTGACCCTTCCCGATTGTGTCTTTTTGGACAGTGGTTCCCTCAGCCCACTGCCTGCCATTTCAATATCTATAGAAATGGTGACAATAATGATAACTATAGTCTGGGGTAACATTTATGTTTTGGGGTTAGGTAGCTTTTATGGAACACACTGTACAAATATAAAGTGATAACAATGTTGATTTTTATTTTGTGCTGCCCTGGTTGCTGGGATATAAAATGAAGAGGATGTCATCCTGGCTGCTGAATGCTGTTTTGTTGGTGCTCTTGTGGCCAGGGCTACCCTGCACTTGTATGTTCTCGTTGCTGCAGGTCACCTTGTTTCCTCATTCTCTGGCTTACTGTGGTTAAGGTACACAGAGCAAACTGAGATGATTTGAGGGAGTGCCTCCTTTTCTCCCATGTGAAACTCTGATCTCTTCCCGTAGCTTTCCCATCAGGTTGCTTTCCTAACACCAGCATTCGTTTCTCAGTGACTGATGGCACAGCATAGATGTGTGACAAGGAATGCACCTCTGGCATGGGATGAGGAGCCAGCTGGCGTGACCCGGTACCCTGGAGACAGGAGCAAGGGACCTTGACTGAGTTTGTTCTGATGTAGGAGGTCAGTGTAGCAGAGACTTCCCATTGTTCACCTACAAAAACCTCCCTTCTTCTTTAGTCAGAAAACCCCCATTTTTAACTGGGCTTATGATTGCCAAGTCTTATCACACCTATGTGTGGTTGTAAGACCAAATTCTATTATGTGAACAGAAGTGATAGGCACAACTTCTGGGTTGTGTGCCCTTAGCAGATGTGATTTTTACTCAGTTGCCTTTTTTCCTTTTCATAGGTTAGAATGTTGGCATGATGGCAAGAGCAACAGCAGCCATATATTATACAACAAAATAGAAGCTGCATACTGAAAATGGCAGAACAACAAAATCAAAAGAGCCTGTGTTTCTAGCACCATAGGAACATCATTATAGAAAGAGAAATAACTTATGATGTTCATAGTCAAATAATCAGAGTCAAAAAATTAATTGTATCTTGCAAAATAATTAGTATAGAGGATTTTTAATGTTCCCAACACAAAGATGTAAGTTTTTTTAGGTGAGGCATGTTTTAATTTCCCTGACCTGATCAAAAACATTGTATATCTTTACTGAAATTTCAAACTGTACCCCTAAAAATATATGTCAAAAACAGACAGCACAATATCAACCATTACACAAGGGAGAAGTAAACCCTATTTTGCTTCAATTTCTGTTATTTTGATATGTGTTATAGCTGTTGTGTTCTAACTAATATAATGAGAACGGATGTTTTGTACCCTGTAAGATTGTACATTTCCACACATTAAAAAGAACTATTTGTTGAGGTGGTTGTAATTTAGTAGAATAAGCTAACATTGATGTTCACTAACTAGTTTGTTGTGGAGAGTGGTGATCTAAATCATGGCCTGTCTGACTCTAGTGGCTGTGTTTGCCCTGGGAGCCAACTGAGCTAAGATGCAGGTCAAGATGCCCCAGTTGCTATGGTTATACCAGCCAGGGGTGGCCACATGTGGTATCAGTGCAGGGCTTGAGTTCAGCACCTTCTCCTAGGGATAGTGAATTCTGAGCAAAAATACATGACCCTAATGTCTTGCCAGTCCCGAATCCTTCAGATTGCTTGCTTTGCTGAAACTTTTCCAAAATTAACCTTTGAATGATGAAACCTATATAATAAACTTGCTGAGCTAGCTCAGAGTCAGTCAAGCCTCACCAAGGCTTGGCTACCCACCTGGCCCCAGCCTTTTCTCCCTATGTGTATCTATTTGTCTCTTCTTCATCTCCCCTCTCCACGTAGTTCCTGTGTATTGGTATCTCCCTTAATTTTTAACAGCCGGGCTGAAAGAGATGAGAGAGTCACAGCAATTGGTTCCTGAAGAGGAACATGAGAGGCTGAGGCAGTTTGTCATGCCGACATTATGATTGTTAGGCAGGTTATTAACCTCTTCATCTGTTATGATTTGGATATGAGGTATTCCTCTAAAACTGATAATGCAGGAATAGTCAGAGGTATGATGATGAGAGCTATTACCTAATCCATGGATTAATTCAGTTTGTGGATTCATAATTTGACAGGACTTACTAGGTGGTAACTATAGGCAAAGGGGGCATGGATGGAGGAGGTGGGTCACTAGGGGCTCACCTTGGAAGAGTTCATCTTCTCTGCAGCCCTTTCCCTTTTCTCTCTCTTTGCTTCCTGTCCTCCAGGGACAGAGAGGTATTCCTCTGCCATGCCTCCACCATGATGTTCTGCCTCACCTGGGGCCCAGAGCAATGGAGTTGGCTGACCATGGACTGAACCCCTGAAACTATGAGTCAAAATAAATTTGTCTTCCTCTAAGTTGTTCTTGTTTTGGTTACAGTGACAATAAGCTGACTAACACAGAATCTCAGTTCTTTTCTTATAAAATAACAGTAACAACAGACAGAACCGTAGCAAGGTCTACATTTTATGAATTTGTATCTTGGGTTGGTGCCACAGATTGTTTGGATTAAGTGAAATGAGAGAGAATTGGGTGAAGACAACACACATGTTAATATATCATTAAACTCTGTTTTATATATAATGAGTATTATTTCTTGATTTTTTCCCATACTGATTTCTTGATTACCTAAATGCTTTCAGGCATTGACCATTCCTGAGATTTTTCCATCCACACCTCTCAAAAAAAATCAGGTCCCCAAATTAGCACATAATAGAAAATTAATGAGTACACATTAATAGTGTCGCTGACTTTTAAGTGAATACCTCTGTTCACAGAATATTTTTATTTTCGTTTGAATTCATAAATAAATTAGTTTGACTCCAGAGATTTGTCAGGTGACTTATAAATATTTGCAGTAGAAACCCAAACTACAGTTGATCTCTCTAAGGACACATAACTGTGTGCATTGGCAATCCACTCACTTATTCAAATATGCGACTGATTTTGTTTGCAAACTCTACTTGAGAATGGTGGAAAAGCCACGTATTATCTTTCAGTCATTGTGACACATTTTGAGTTGGTGGGCCCTCTGAATGGTCTCTGATATATTCTTTTTAGGGTGGCAGGGGTGAGTTTTGAGGATTGACAGCTGTATCTCTAGAGAGCTATACTCCCAGCCCTTATTTTGTTAATGGAACTGATCCATGACCTCTTGAGTCCTTCACATGTTTCAGTGGGTACTTGGTCAAGTGAGTAATCTGTTATGTGACTGGCTAAGAATTTCTAACCAATTCTCAGATGATTCTAGAGTCTTTAAAACTCGAATACCACATTTTTTTCTGTTAAAATGGCTGTTTTAATATAGGAGACACTGTATCCAAATATGTGCCAGAAATCTTCCAATACTCTATTCCAAAAATTAAAAAAAAATAGCCTTACTTATTCTCCCTGCTAATATAGAGACCCCAAATTAAATATTAAATCAATGAAAAACGTTGAGGGTGGCTCCTCTCTTAAATGAAAATAAACACAGATCTAATTCCCAAAATAAGAGTTATTTGGAATTGTGAGTGATTCCAAAGTAAAGCAGAGATGAGCACTAGCCTTAAAAAAGAAAGTAAAAATATTTTTAATTATGTTATATACATAACACAAAATTTACTATTTTAACCATTTTAAGTATACATTTCAGTGACATTAATATATTCTCACCTTGTGCCATCATCACCACCATCCATTTCCAGAATTTGCTTCTCATCCCAAACAAAACTCCATACCCATTAAACAGTAGCTCTTGTTCCTTCCTCCCTAAGTATGTGGTAATCTATTCTATTTTTTGCCTCTATAAATCTGCCTGTTCTAGGTATCTCATGTAAGTGAAGTCATTCTGTACGTGCACTGTTGTGTTTGGTTTATTTCATTTAGCATTAATGTTTTCAACTTGCGTCCAAGTTGTTTCACATGTCAGAATTCCACTCCTTTTTAAAGTTAAAACATTTTTTTGGTGGGGGCGGGTTCTAGGGATTGAACTCAGGGGCACTTGACCACTGAGCCACATCCCCAGCCCTATTTTGTATTTTATTTAAAGACAGGGTCTTACTGTATTGCTTAGCACTTCGCTTTCGCTGAGGCTGTCTTTGAACTCGCAATCCTCCCGCCTCAGCCTCCCAAGCTGCTGGGATTACAGGTGTGTGCCATTGCACTTGGCTAAAGTTAAATAACATTTTATTATGTATATATCATATTTTGTTTATTTACCCATCCATGCATGGATACTTGAGTTGTTTTTTACCTTCTGACTATTATTTAATAATAATGCTATAAGTGTGGGTGTACAAGTTCTTGTTTTCAAAACAGCAGTTTTGACCTCCTATCTGTAGTGGGCACGTGTGTTTCTCCTGGGGTGGATCAGTACACTGGGATTTGCCTGTAGTTTCTGTTGGAGCCTGAATGGAATTTTGGATGCTTCATTGGTGCCTAGACACAACAGCTGGTCCCTGGCACTGCTGTGAGAATGATCACTGTGTACTGCCATCTCCTCACGTTGCAAGGAAGACCTTAAGGGATAGAGAGGACACCAGGGTGACATTGGGATGTATGTACAGTGTGAGTTTGTGCAAATGAATTCATCTGTTTCTGGATACAACATGTCACACCCAATATTCCTAGATCAGGTGGTGTGTGTGTGTGTGTGTGTGTGTGTGTGACTCTGTTCAATTTGCTGAATAGAGTCAGAGGATGGACTTGGAGCTGGAGGTCATGACCTTCCATGCCCCAGAACTGTAAGTGCTGTGTATGTGTTTGGCTGATAATCCTCCGTCTCTCAATGTTGGCTCCCTCTTGTAGGAGTAGAAGATGATGACTTGAAGCTGTGGTTACAGAGAAGAATGCCTGAAGAATGTGGCCATTACTACAACTTCTGACAAATGCCATCATGAGGATTCTTACTTAGGTTATTTAGTTCCAAAGACATGGCTCGTAGGCCTGCCGTTTTCATCCTGGCTGCCAATGAAGTTTAGAATCAGTGTCAACATGGACACCGCTGCATGGCTTCCGAGTCTCTTCTGTGGATCCTGCAATCCGAGAGGTCAGAGTCCAGGGTGATGGGCTTTTGACTGTCTCTAAATTTCAGACAAAGTCAGATCAGGACGGCACAGACAGGTGTTCTCGTCTGTCCTTGGTTTGGGGCTCTGTCCCTTTGAGTTTTAATCATCGAGTACACATTCAGATCCTTTTATGTGGTGTGGTTTTAAACTTTCTGCTTTTACTACTTTCTAGACTTATAAAAGGACTTAATTAGATACACCAAAAAAAAAAAATACATTGAGCTCTGTTAAGGAAAAAAAACAACAACAATCTAGGATTTACATTTAAAATTTTGGTTAACTGCAGAAATAAGTTTATGGGATAGAGTAGCTCCAAATCCACTGACCAGAGTCCAATTTTGCTCTGTTTATTGGATTTCTTAAAAAAAAAAAAAAAAAAAAAAAAAAAAAAAAACCTAATTCTATGTCTTCTGCTTTTTTTAACTGAAAAAAAAAAAAAATATATATATATATATATATATATATAAAAGCTTATTGCTTTAGCCTAGGAAACAGAGCTTAGAGAAAAGCTTATGTGGTGCCACTTCACTGGGAGGAAGCATGCCAAGGTAGCCAGGGTCGGGGGAAGAGGCTGCCGTAGTAGGGCAGGATGGAGGCTGACCAAGGTGGAACACAACTTCAGTCTACAGGTCCTTGGCTGCTGCTTCACAGATGGTGGGAGCCAGTTGCTGGGTCCAGAGTGTGGCTCCAGGTAAGATACACAGAAACACCTTACTCTGAGCAGTCCATCCCGGGGATAAACCAAGAAGAAAGTTGTTGGCTCTTTCCTATCTCCTGTCCTCCCATAGCTGGAGTTCACCCCACAGGGTGTTGGTGATCCTATTCCTTAACCTCTTGGTGGTTTCCAGAGAAGTTAGATCCCACATATGGCACTTTGTCTGAAATAGTGGGAGGAGCCAGAGGCTGGCCATTTGCCTCACCTGGTGGGACCAGTTTGTCACAATGGCAGCAGATGGGGAGGGCAAGCAACAGAGGGCTGGAAGAGAGTTGAAGCTAGAGAAACTGAGGAAGCCCACAAGCTGGGTTTGAAAGGATGTGGTAAAAATTCAAGCAATACAAAAGGTCTACAATAAGTACGTTTCCCTTCCAGTCTTTTTTAGTATATTCACAGATTGTCAATCATGACCATTATGCGGTTTCAGAACAGATTTATAATTCCCACAAGGGACCCTATATCCATAAATAGACCCCTCCCCATTTCTCTACCTTCCTCATGATCCTCATAAATCAATATTCTACTTACATTTCTGTGGATTTGCACATTTGCCTATGTTGGTCGCTGCATGTAAATGGTGTCTGCAATGTGTGTCTTTCTGTGCCTGGGTTCTTTCACTGTGCATAATGTTTTCAAAGTCCGCCCTTGTTGTAGCATGGGTCAATACTTCATTCCTTTATTTCGCTTTCTTGCCCTTATCAATTTTTTAAAATGTTTTTATTTGTACATTATAGGTATACATAATGGTGGGGTTTTGACATATTTATACGTGTATGTAAATGGAACTCACTCCATTTCAATCCCCAGGGCTTCCTCTTTCCATCCTCCCTCCCCCATTCCCTTTCCTCTACTTTACTGGTTTCCCTTTTATTTCATTATTGATTTTTTAATTGGTGCATTATAGATTCCTGTAAACGTGGAATTTGTTGTCATAGATTCATACAGTCACATAGCATAATTTGACCAGTAGCATCTGGAGGTTCCTCCCCTTCCCCATCCCTCCTCCCTTCCTCTTGATTCCCTTCCTCTACTTCATTGTTCACCTTTTCATTTTCATGGGATTTCCTTTTTGCAAGTTACTTATTTCTCCCTAGTTTCTGCATATGAGAAAAAACATTCAACTTTGACTTTCTGAGTCTGGCTTAATTCACTTAGGATGATGTTCTTCAATTTTATCTATTTATCAACAAATGACATTTTGTTCTTCTTAATGGCTGAGTAAAATTTCGTTGTGCATGTATACCACATTTTCTTAATCCGTTTGTCCATTAATGGGCACCTTTATTTCATTTTTTTTATTGTGCTAAAATATACATAACATAGTTATCATTTTAACCATTGGTAGGTATATAGGTGAGTGTCACTAAATAGATTAAGTGTTGTGTGCCCATTGCTACCATTCTTCTCCACAACTTTCTCATTTTCCAAAACTGATATTTGTGTTCATGAAATACTAACTCCTTTACCCAACTTCCCCCAGTCCCTGGTGACCACCATTTTATTTTTTGTCTCTATGAATTTGACCACTCTGGTATCTCATATATATGGAATCATATAATATTTATCTTTCTGTGTCTGTATTTCACGTAGCATAATGTTTTCAAGATCCATCTATTTTTGACATACATCAGTATTTTATTCATTTTATGGCTTAATCAATTTATCTGTTGATGGACACTTGGATTAATTCCACTTTTCTGGTATTGTGAATAATATTTCTATGTACATTAATGTTACTAGTGTAAGATATGGTAGTTCTATTTCTTTTTTAAGCACACCATGCTGTTTTCCATAGTGACTGTGATATTTTACATTTCCACCAGTATCACACAAGGGTTCCAATTTCTCCACATCCTCACCAATTCTTGTTATTTTTTGGTCTTGTTATAGTAGCTAATTCTAATGGATGTGAAGCAATATCTCATTTTTTTCATTTCTCTAATAATAAATTATGTTGAATATCTTTACATGTGCTTATTGGCTATTGGTATATCTTTTTTCGAGACATGTCTATGTAAGTCTTTTGCCCATTTTGTTATCAAATTGTTTAATTTTGTTGTGGAGTTAAAACAATTTTTTTAAAAGTCTGTATTCCCAGCATTGCTGAGGGTCTTCTGTTTACCGTATTTGAAATTTTCCACTTTTCTCTTGATATCCTCCTTGGGTCTTAGTCTGTTTCAGGCTTCATAACAAAATACCACAGGCTGGGTAATTTATGAGCAACAGAAATTTATTTCTTACAGTTCTAGAGGCTGGGAAGTCCAAGATGAAGAGACCAGGCAGACTCCATGTCTGGTGAAGGCTCACTTTCCACTTTAAAATGAACCTTGTTGCTGTGTCCTCAATATGGCAGAAGGGAGAAAGAGCTCTGCTGCACTTTTGTATGAAGTTGTTAATCCCACTCAGGTGACTTTCATGACTTAGTCACCTCCTCAAGTTCCCACTGTTTAATGCCATCACACTGGTGATTAAGTTTCAGCTTATGAAGTTTAGGGCAACATACTCAGACCATAGCACATTTAGAACTTGCACTAATGCTTTAAGAAAAATATCTTGGTTAGAGTCACGCAGAGCTCTCTTCTGCCTGTTCTCAATCTTATGAAACACTAGGTGACTCTTCTTATTAAACCTTTTAATTTTTATGAATTCAAGATGTGTGTGTGTGTGTGTTGTTGTTGTTGTTTGTTTGTTTGTTTTGATGGTGCAAGGATTGAACTCAGGACTTTGTGCATGCTAGCAAGGTCTTTATCATTGAGCTGTATCCCTAGTGCAGGGCTTATTTCTTATGTAAGGTCTTTTTTTTTTTTTTTTGGTACTGGGACTTGGACCTAAGGGTATTTTAACACTGAGCTACATCCTTCGGTCCTTTTTATTTTTATTTTGAGATAGGGTCTTGCTAAGTTGTCTTACTAAGTTGCTGAGGCAGGCCCCTCAACTTGTAATTCTCCTGCCTGTTGTTGGGATTACAGGCATGCACCACTGTGCTTGGCTTATGAAAGATGATTCTGAATCAATATAGGCCTCCATATTTATAGTCAAGTTGATGCTTCTAGAATTCACTTCTATGATCATTCTTTTCATTTTGTCTTTGTTCTTTTCCCCTTTAACCAGTTTGTGTGATAGCTGAAGGGACATAGAACTTAAATGAGCATCCACTTGAGAAAATAACTTGCCATTTAAAAAAAAATTGTAGTTATCTTATAGGTGTGAAATAGTATTTCAATATGGGTTTGATTTACATTTCTCTAATAACTGATGATATTTAACTTCTTTTCATATGCTTATTTATTTTCTTTGGAGTGGAGAATGTCTATTCAAATACATTGCCAATTTCTAATAGGGTTATTTGTCTTTCTGTTGTTGAACTGTGAGTTCTCTTTACATATACTGAATACAAATCCCTTATAAGATATATGACTTGAAAATATTCCCTTCTATTCTGTGGGTTACCCTTTCTCTCTCTTAATGGTGCCCTTTGAAGCACAGAAGTTTTTAATTTTGATGACATCCAAGTTATTTAGTTTTTCTTTGTCACTTGTGCTTTTGGTGCTAGATCCAATAAATTATTGCCTAATCTAAGATCATGAAAAGTTATATCTATATTTTCTTGAACAGTGTTATGCTCTTGGCTGGTCCCTTTAGGTATATGATTCTTTTGAGTTAATTTAAATCTAGGATATGAGTTTGGGGTGAAATTAAAACAATTTTCACAAAACAAAAAGTTTTAAAAATTACATCTGAGCAGTATCATTCTTCCTTTAGTTTGGCTCACTTTCCTTCAGTAGATTTGTTCACTCATTCATTCAATGTGTAGCGATTGAGTGACTACTTTGTGCCAGGTTCAAGTACATAGTGCAAATAAAGAGGAAATAAAGAGTAGTTTCTATTTCCTATAAGCTAACAGTAGAGGAGGAAAAAGAGAAAAATAAACAATTACTGCTACTATGTCAATAGGAGAGGTACATTCAGCTTGGGTTTAACCAAGAGAATGTTTCTCTGGAAAAATGATAATTAACTCAAGCATGGAAGTAGGAGGTCAAGTTTATCAGGTGGACACATGTGGTGAGGGAGGGGGGATGATCCCGTTGGGGTGAAGGCACATGGAAAGAGTCACAGAGCCTATGAGCAAGCCTGATGTATTTGCAGACATGAACATGAAGCTGTTACCTTGCAAAGCATCATACTGGGAAACCATAACACAATTCTGGAAGCCAAAAGTGAAGATGATCAAATCTTGTTCAGGGACACTATCACCCAAGTGAGAAGTTACGACAGAGTCCACTAAATCAGAGGTATGAAAATAAAGTGGGAGATAGATTTAAAGGATATTCCAGATATTATACACACACACACACACACACACACACACACACACACATCCAGGGAAGTGGAATCGATTGGTGATTGATTGATTACATTTTGGATAGTGAAAAAGAGATGCCTTTGGGGAACTAGGGGGGATTGTGTGGTTCATGAACAGGATGAATTCAGTTAGGGATCTAAATGTGGATTTTAAACATCTTTCTTGAATCAGATTCAAAATTTTCAAAAGGCTTCCAAGAAGGTTAAGTGTTCTATTCTTTCTTTGAAGCCCAATTCAATTTCTTCCAGTTGAATTCTTAACTAGGAGAGTTATTAACATTTCAATGAATCAGGCTGTATTTTTCCCTCCTCCCTTTCTTCCTCCCTCCTTTGGCTCTGATTCCCTCCTCCCCTTTTTCTTTTCCAACATTTCTGCAAATTTATGTTGAACTAAACTGTTGCTGGTTGGAGAAAGAAAGAACCCAGGAGTCCTGGCTCCTGGCACTGGTTTTCCCATTGCCTACTGTGTGGAGATTCCTCCTTTGGTTGAAAAACTCTCCAGCTCTCAATGGATGCAGAAAAACTTGCTTTCCGATTGGCTCCTGGTAAGAGCATTGCATGGAACCAGCAGATGCCTCCCAAGGAGGAAGTGTTGCTTGTTAGAATAGGAAATGCAGATAATGGGCATGCTTCCTTTAATCTGCCAACACTAAGCCACCATTGAGTGCAGCTTTTTCTCAGTGCAGCTGTGGCTCCCGGCACTAAGAGCCTGTTCTTTGGGAATTAGAAGCACATTGCTCTGTGCTGTAAAAGCTGATGGCTGAAGACAATCCAATTGCACACGCCATCTCAGGAGCTCTTACTACTGCATTGTTTGGTTTGTGGGGTTGTCAGAGTGTAGAGTGAGACTGCTTTTTACTGATGCTTTTCCTTTGCTGTGACCCAGCATAACTTCTCATCTGGGTGATAGTGTCCCTGAACAAGATTTGTTCATTTTTACTTTTTGCTTGCAGAATCGAATTATGATTTCCCAGTATGATGCTTTGCAGGGCACTTGTATGACAGGTCCAGGAAACCCAAGGGGAGTCTGAGAATCAGTGTGTAGCCCTCTCCTTCACCAGCACATCAGCTCTGCAAGGATAGGGGAGTCAAATTTATTTCTGTTTCCCATAGTACTTAGCATAGTGTTCTTCCAGGAGAGTTAGTTCAAATGGATTCACCTGAGTAGCTGTGTTCTGAGCGGGCAGCAGATTGGCAACACCCTTGAGCCCCTCTTCCTCAGCTAATTCTCGAGTGAACTGATGGGGCTTGGAGGGTACATGGAAGCCATGACTTCCCAGTGTCTCCAGGGAGAACAGGTTCTGGATTTTCTTGAGTGTTCAGGAGAGAATTGAGGGGCAAGCAGAAAATGAGAGTGTTTGCCTCTGTTGAGGCTAGGGGTAAACACTGACCTTTCCTGGTTCCCCAAGGAAAGAATTCTGAAGCAGAATTATTGCTGTTTTGATATTACCCCAATGACCCTGAAGACCCCATAAGAAAAAGCTCCCTTTCCTGAGTCTCATTCGAGTGGTCCTTGGTTGTGGACTGGTTTTTTTGGCTTTGCTTGCTCACCGTGGTCCACCTTCAACCCATCATTGGTTTGCTCCTGTACCAGAGCCCCCAACAGCCCGGCTTATCTGTCTGAAGTGTTGGGGCAGATGCAAAATCATGAAGAGGAAAAGAACCAGTCACTGGACACAAAAGCCAATCAGGACGTCTGGCTCTCTCCAAGCTAAGTTCTTTCCGTAGACAAGGTAAGAAGGCACTTGAACAAAATAATGATGAGAATTGTTAAGGAGATGAAATTAGAGCTGTAAAAGGCTTTCTGAAACTGAAGAACTATGGTTTTTAAAGAAATTCAACAGATGCATTTTGAGTGCTTATTACTACAAAAAAAAAAAAAAAAACAAACAAACAAGCCCAAAACAACAACAACCACCCCCACTTTATTCTGAGTTCTATCAGTACAAAGAAGAGAGAAACCGTCCCTTTTCTCAAGGAGTTTATAATCTATTGAAAAAGACAGGACTAACTAGACATGGTACAGAGGAGGAGGATGTAAAAGCTTATATGAAGTAGGAATGAAGTGTCTTTTCCTACACAAGGGGATCTGTTAATTAAAATCAGCAGATCAGGGACCTTAGGCACAGAAAATGCTGTTTTAGTTCAGCTCCAGGAGATGACAGTGGTCTCAGCAGGGGCAAGGAGAGGAGACTGGCTGGGCAGTGAATTCTTAGGTGAGGCTGGGAAGATGTCATGGTTCTGTAGCTGGAGAGTGGTTTTGTTCCACAGGTGGAGAAGTAGCATGGCAGAGCTAGCTTCAGGCAAGCTTAGGTTTCAAGGCCATTAGATCTGTCTCAGCTGTGTGACCTTCTGTAATGGCTAGAGGGGGCTTCATCTTGTGAGGGGCAGTGGTGATGGGGGCTTCCTGGAGGAAGGGGATTTTAGCTGAGGAAAGTGAGCAGAGAGGAATCCCAGGGTGGTAGATGCTGACAAGCTGCCCAGTACCTTTCTTAGGGATGAGGGACTTAACTCTTCTGGCTGTGGGATATGCTACCACACCTCTGCCATACCGCTGGTACTTGCTTCAGGTGAAGAGAATGACTTCACCTAAGTTCACCCACTTCCTCCCATACCAGACACGGCTGGACTTATAGGCTTGGGCCTTTTGCTTAACTTGAACAGGCTCTGAAGTCTTTCTTGGCCCCCAAGCTCCCAGGGGTCAGTTGAAGTCCTATTGGGACTGCATCCCTGCCCATCCTTCCCACTCCTTACTCCCTCCCCGTCTCAGGTGCTGGCCCAGAGCACTCCTAGTAGATATCTGCATGCCAATTTGTTTCAGTATACTTCCTGGGGAGCACAACCCGTGACATGCAGATAATGACCTGTAACTTTGCACTATAGCAGAGTCTGTGTGACTCAGCCCACACCTAGGGGTTGTGTGGTGAGAGGGCCAAGGTCAACACAGAAGGTGGAAGAATATCCAAGAGCCCACTAATGCTCTGATATAGGACCTGTCCTTGTCATGTCTACCTACTTCATTAACATCCTTGTGTGGGAGGGACTTTTTTTTTAAA
Source organism: Urocitellus parryii (assembly GCF_045843805.1). Lineage (NCBI taxonomy): Eukaryota > Metazoa > Chordata > Mammalia > Rodentia > Sciuridae > Urocitellus > Urocitellus parryii. The sequence goes on along the minus strand of NC_135537.1, from coordinate 108,982,646 downwards.
ACGTTAGGTGAGTTAGATTGAAGAGTGTGTGTGTTTGTGGGACAGGAGATGCAGGATGTGGGAGGACCCTGGAGTGGAGGCAGCCAACCTTCACATTCCTTTGTGGTGCCCATTGGGTGGTGGAGGAGGCAGGTGTGGGGAAGGAGAGCTGGGGGTTGGTGTTGGCGGAGGGTGAGGCACACTGCTGAGCTGGAAGGAGAATCAGAGTCCCAGAAGGACACTTAATTGGCCTCAATCTTTTAAAAGCCTGTGCCTATTTTTGATGGATATAAAAATATTAAGCACTGTTATAAATGTGAGAATATTTTCAGTTAAATCATTTTTTTTCTCTAAGGTTTGTTGTTTTTTAAAATTATGTGTACATAAGGTATACTACATGGCATAAGGTCCATTATAAGACATATTATGGTTTCTATTGTGAAACAAATGAACATATCAGGTTAAAACATTGAAACAGGTTAAATAAACAGGGCCACTATTAAAAAAATCATGCTTGAAAGGATCACAGATGTGCAGGATGGAGAGTCTAACTTCTACAAGTCCCACCACGAGAGATGATTCCATTGGAATGTATTTTCTGTAGTTTGTATTATGTATGAAACCAGTTATTCTTAATTCCACTTTATTAATGTAAAATGAATATTTAAAGCTGAGACCCTCCTTACTGGAGTTACTCTCTTCTTAATATCAAGAACAGCAGTAGGAGGCTGTGTCCAAGTAAAGTTGGGAAGTCTGGGTGGTTGGTCTGTGGAGATCCTTTTAGTGCTGAGCAGCAGCTGGGAACTTGGGGACCCCAGGGACAGTTTTGCGCACCAGTGACAGGAGGGCACATTCTGATGGAACATGTCAGGCCTGCCTGGTTTGCCTGTGGTTGAACAGACTCAGCACTCAGGTTACCAGGGTGTTCAGTGACTGACCAGGGCCTGCTCTTTGCCCTGGCCCTGATGACTTCTCATGGCCAGGTGTTGGCTAGGTGAAAATCCAAGACCCAGCAGCAGGGTGGCCCCCATGGTGGGGTGACCATTCCTCTTTAAACACCCAGAATCTTATTAATAGTTCTCGGCGGACACAACATCTTTGTTGGTATGTGGTGCTGAGGATCGAACCCGGGCCGCACGCATGCCAGGCGAGCGCGCTACCCCTTGAGCCACATCCCCAGCCCCAGAATCTTATAATCTTATTAATAGAAAGAGCCAGATCTAGTCCTCAGAGTGTGTGTGTGTGTGTGTGTGTGTGTGTGTGTGTGTGTGTTGGGGGTGGCCTGGGGTGGCTGTACCCTGTTTCTTCTCATTTCTAGACCACAGCAAAGAAGCTGGTCCATGTCTTGAATTAGGATTGAAAGACCTTTTGAGAAGTAGAGGCATTTTTACCTTTTTGGTCTCCTAGGGCCTACAGGCTTAGAGCTCAGTGGTGACATTCCTATCAAGTCTTGGCAGCAGCAGTTGGTGAGGCCAGACTGGAGGCAGGAGATCAGTTTGGGTGTGCCTGTGAGACCCTAACTATTGGCACTGAGTTGCTGAATTAAAATGGTGGCAGAGGGAATGGAAAAGAGGGATCACTGGAGACACATGGTGTGGGAGCTGACTATGGCTTGGACAGAGACAAGTCCGGTTTCAGCCCTGAGGGCATGGTGGCTGATAATGCCTTTAAAAGAAACTGGGAAGTCAGTTCTCACAAACCCTATGAGACAGGCTTCAAAAATAGATGTGGTTTCAAATTCTAGCCCTATTATAACTGGCTGTTTAGGTGCCACTGGACATACGAGTCACACCATGGAGTCTGATTTAACTGATTTTTATTTTTTAATTTGTAAAATCTGGGATAGTGATAATTATCTTATAGAATTATTTATTATAAAGAATAAATGAAATGAGAAAATATCCCAAGGCATTTACAAGCGACTGGCAGTCAGCATTCAGTCAAAGGCAGCAGCTGGGTAGAGTGTGGTTATTGCTATTTATGAGGTTGTAGCTGAAGCTGGGCCTGCAGAGGAGACAGTTCCAGCTAAGTGGCTCAGGGAGGCGTCAGAGTGTGTGCTGGTGTCTACTGGGATCTGTGGTCTTTTAGATGAGAAGGTCTCTGAAGCCCAGAATTGAGACAGTTTGTAAAACTGTTTCTTATTTCTTTTTCAGAATTAGATACAAAGGACAAGTGTGAACACTACTGATAATCTCTTTTATATATAAGCTTGAAATCATGTTCTTCCTCTTATTACTATTTTAATAGCTGAGATGGTGGGAGTACCAGGGATTACACTCAGGGGCACTCAATCTCTGAGCCATATCCCCAGTCCTATTTTGTATTTTATTTAGAGACAGGGTCTCACTGAGTTCTTAGTGCCTCACTGGTGCTGAGGCTGGCTTTGAACTCATGATTCTCCTGCCTCAGCCTCCAGAGTCGCTGGGATTACAGGCATGCACTACCATGCCTGAAATACCTGAGATTTTTAAAAAGGGGATTAGGGAACAATGACATTTATCATTTTCTTCACATGAAAAGTTTGACAATATTATTAAGGATCCAGGCTCTTTCCAACTTTCTGCTTCCCCATATTCCTTGGGTTTTTGGTCTTATACTTGTTGCCTCATGGTTGGCTGCAAGATCACTGCCACACACCAAGCATCATGTCCACATTAAGACAGAAAAATAAGACAAAGCTGCAGCACCATCGAGTTCTCTGGTACCTATCCCTTTTAATCAGAAAAGCAAAGTTTTGTAGAAGACCCAGGTGAATTTAATTGGACAGAATTAGGTCACATGGTCATGCCCCATGGTTTAAAAAGCCTGGGAGGGCCAGTGTTTGCTAGAGAAGAACAGGAGGGCCTGAAGATGGCTCCCTGCCCTAGCGGAAGATTTTTTAAGCAGTGGCGATTTTGGTAACTTAGGTCAAAGCCTCCATCAAAATTCTATCATTGAACTGTAGATCAAAGAGCATCTCCATGGATGAATAGGTATTTCCTCTCTGTTGTAGGGGACAGGAGGATTGAAAGACCTTTTGAGAAGTAGAGGTGTTTTTACCTTTTTGGTCTTCCAGGGCCTACAGGAGATTTAATTCCCCCTTTTCCTCTTTTGTTCCTTTATTTCTTCCTTTTAAAAACTTTTAATAAATAAGTAGAGGATCTCTCCAACTAGATAATAACTAAAAAATATTGGTGAATTTCAAGATTAAACTTTCTTGTTGCTTTATAAATTCGTCTGAGTTTGGGAGCACCCTCAATTGCACAGGAAGTGGAAAGTACAGGAAGGAGGGCAAAGAAGCGCTTTTCCCCTGGTACAGGAAGGGGTCTGGGCAGTGGTGATTCCCAGATGTTCCTATTGAGCACTCAGGGCTGATGGCAAGTAAGGCCAGGCTCCTTCTTGTGAAGAAAAATGTTTTTTTAACCCTTCATGATTTGGCTGAAGATACCTTTAGCATTCACAGATATTTAAGAGTAGTCTCATCAAATTCCTTGTTATAAAATGAATTATAAGAATTACATATATTATATGGGATTCAGTGACATTGGACTTAGTGACAAAGAAAGTGATTATAACAAACTCAAACACCTCTGTCACAATAAAAATAACCTCAATTAGTGAAATTAATGACAAAATATTTTTTGAAGAAGAGGTAATTAAAAAAAAATCTCAAGAAAAAAATCTGACGATGGATGGTGGTGATGTTTGTAAAACAATGTGAAAGTACTTAATGTCACTGAATTATAACTTAAAAATGATAAATTTCATTATGTCCATTTTGCCCCAATAAAAAAATTCAAATGTATTCTTGTTGAAAGACCTGCTTAAATGGATGGTAAAATAATTTGTAAAGATAAGAACGAATAATAGCAAATAAGTAGGTGTTTCCTCTTCATGATACACACCGGTACATATGTTCGCCACAGTATTCTCTGAAATGGTGAAAAAAAAATCTCTCTATATATCCTGTCCTGCTATTTGTGGAAAACTCTCCATATATATATATATATATATATATATATATATATATATATATACACACACACATACATACACACACACACACACACAGATTTGTATGAATGACATTCCATTTACTTGGTATATCTCAGATACATCAGGTCCACCAGCTCTGAAGCTCAATTCCATGTCTTCAGATAACCTGTGGACACCTGCTCTTCCCTTCACCTTCCCTGTTTGGGTAAGGGCATTAATAATGTGAACCCAACTGCTCAAGTCAGAAACTCAGATGCTGTTCTTGAATTCTACTTTTCCTTTATTCTCCACACCAAATCAGTCATGAATCAGCTTAATTGGATTTCCTCGGTGTTGCTTTTACCTGTCCCATTTTTTTCTACCCCGTAGTCGCCACCCTGAGGTAAGTAAGGAATTAGGCTCTCTCACTTAAGAAATAGGCTTCTAGCATCTATCCTGCTATCCCCCTATCTTAAATATGGTGGGTCCTCTCAAAGTGCAAAGAAACAGTTTTCTTAAGGTCAATGATCTGCTGGTCTTTTTGGATGTATGATCAAGTTGCTTAGCAAATTGATTTTACAAAGGCCATCAGCCATAAATTTGGAAAGATAGAATTTCTGCAAGTACCCCAGATTTTGTTCTCTTCCACAAAATAGTCAATATTCTCCTCCTGAAGTAGTGTGGACAATAAAAAGACAAAATAATTGGGGGGTTAGGTCCTCAGGGCATGTCATGGTAAATGGCTCTCTTACATTAGTGCCAGCTGCCCCAGGACAGGATTGTTTGTTTTATTTACATACTCATTAACTAATAGCATTGATACACCACCTAAATGTGTCAGGGGTTGAGAAATGGGACAAAGCCTCAACCTGCAAGAAGCACACAGCCTTGGGTTGGAACAGAAAAATGGATGGCTGCTTTTACAGAGTGGTGTGCTAAGGACAGGGTAAGGGGTCTGGAATCGCTGGTCAGGGGCATCCCTCACAGCATGGAAGGATCAAGGAAAGATTCCCAGGGCTTGGAAAGTAAAGACCTCAATTTAAGATATGTCCTCTCCATATCTGGTCCTTTTTCCATTTTAGCTAAGAATATAATCAATGTGGCAAGTCCTGGATTTTAAAAATCTCTTCTGTAAGTTGTGTAACCCTAGCTACCAGTCAGGCTGAGCATCCTTTCATGTTTGTGGACCCTGTGCATTTTTCTTTTCTTTTGTCTCTGTTGTCCTACTGTTTGTGGAAAACTCAGTATTCAAAGATAACTCTGGGACAGAAAGGGAACTTGTCTTTGTCCTTTGAAGGACTGATTTCCCAAATCCTACACACATCTGTGCACAAAAATAAGGACCAGGATGTTTTCCTAAAAGCTCCCTTGCTTCCTTCCAGGCTCTGCCTTCTCTCTAATTATCCAGCTTCCTCTTCTGGCCTGGTGGTCACTCGGGAAGGTCAGCAGGACATGATGGAATCAGTACGTGCAGACACCATTCTCATCCTTGACTGTGTTTTGTTGTTTTTCCGGTCAAAAGGGAGAAAAATCTACACAGATGGACAGAGGGAGTTATGTGTAGGCTTGCAAATGTGAGAACTGTCTGATAAAAGCAAAGTATTTGATTGTGCAAATCTTAAAAGAATGAGGTCCAATATCATATACGGTTTGAGAGAAGTGTCTATAGAGAAACTACTACATGCATCTGAGAATGACTCTCATTCATATAATTAGAAAATGAATTGCCTTCAACCTCACATGTCAGTCTTACCCCTATCAACTCCAAGGACCCAGCCTTTCTGCTAGCTGGCTTGATGGCAGTCAGGACTCTTCAACAGTGCTTTGTGTCTTTAATACCTGGTGGCCAGAAGATAGAGTCGAAGCTGCCTGAAATGTAGGGGGTCAGAACATCCAGGACTTGAAACCAGAGGTCCCTGGCTAGGAGTTCTGATGCTGTTCCTACTCAGCTCTTCTGTGAAGCCATCTTCATCTCTCTGGGCCTTGCTTTTCTCATGTGCAAAATGGGAAAGACATTTCCTTGATCACTGAGTTATTATAAGCATGAAATACCACAAGAGTAAGTTGCTGTACAGATGTTAGGTGTGTATTCTTTTTCATTATTTTTTCTTTGCCTTACTACATCACACATAATACCAAGAAGAGGGCCTTGAATATTAAATTGGCACTTAATACTTACACTTTGCTTGATTAACAAGAACAGTGGGTCCTTGGGGGAACCCCGTTGAGGACCACTTTAATTAGATCCCTAAATCCCTGACCAGCAACATCTGCTTCACCTGGCTGGTCAGCATGTTAGAAATGCAAATTCTCAGGCCCACACAATCAGAAGCTCTGCCAGAAAGCAGGGGCTTCACAAGCTGTTTTTACCTCCAGGTGGTTCTAAAGTGTGTTAAAAGTTTTCAGCCAACCAAATTATCTTTTTTTTTTTCCTTTTTAAAATGAGAATGCATTTACATTGTCAATAGTGTGATGGTCAAATAGAATGAGATTTGGTGAAAGACAAAGTGTTTAAATAATAAAACAGTCTCAGGAGGGTACCTTCAACCTGTTAGGTTTTCCTTAAAATAGTAAATAAAACATGTTTCAAGCAGAATTGTTTCCTGTTACTTATGGAAGAAAAGGAAAAGTTAAGCTTACTACAGGATGTGAGATAAGCAATGTGATGTCTACACTGCTCTAGAGCAGATAGGTTTATCTCCTTTTCTGATTTTTTTTTCTTAATATTTACTAATCTCAGAATTCATAAACTTATGGTTGCTACACTGACTACTCAGTTCTGGAACATCTAGCAATGGCATTTTGTCATGCTATAATTTCTGATTAAATGTATTTTTATTTAAATCCAAGAATCATTTGTCTCTATTCCTAGCCATAGCAATTAAACTTAATACTAGACTCATTAACACATCTGCATTATCAGCAAAAAACTCCCTCACTTCAGGAAATTCATTCCTCCAACCAAGAGTACAATCATTATGGCCAACCTTTCTCAGGCTTGTTTCTCATACCTTAATCTTTTGATTATGCAGTTTTTGTGATATTAATGAATAGTAGTATTTAGTATACATAATGAGTGTTCTATATCATTGGATATTCCTAAGCCTTTTATGAGAGATGCATCAGTGATCACCAGTGTACCTTTTGATGATCATCAGGAGCTTTGAATGTTAATTGTCTGACACTTGATTTTTAGAGGAACCTATGTATTTATATAAACTACAAGTGATTCTATATGCACAGTGCAGTCCTTAGAGTAAGATGTGATGCTTTAATGACCAAAGGCTCATAGAACTTCATTTCTAAAAGAAGCATCAGGGCTGAGGTGTAGCTCCAGTGGTAGGGTAATTGTCTAGCATGCTGGATGCCCTGTGTCCAATTCCTAGTACACGTGTGTGAAGCATGTAATAAATGTTTAATGACAGAATAAGTAACAATTGCTAAAAATGGAGAGACTATTCATTGTAATAGTATCTATTATATGCTGAGAGTCCACTATTTTGAACTTTTATAACAAAGCTCTTAGGCAGATATTATTGTTTCCATTTTACAGACACCAAAACAATTTTTAAAAGTATTCCACAATGGACACAGATACTTTAGTGCTCAGGCACTCAGTGTGGAAAGATGTGAAACGAAGTGTATGGTTGGTTTTATGAAAGTGGCATCTGAGAAAGTGAATGCTGCATGCTTGAATTGAGGACTTCATTAATCCAATTTTGTTAAATAGTTTGCATTAGTTAACTGCTTGTGGAAATATGTTTCTGACCTGGAGAGATGAAGGAGGAGCTGTGTGGTTAGGTGCAAAGCAGAGCTCAGGTTTAGGAGAGCTCTGAGGCATGAAATAGTGTGCTGATCACATGGACAGAGTTAAAGTTTCAGCAGAGTAACAAGAGGTTGGGATTGCTCCCTTTATAACCTTCTTTAGGTAATCTTTATAATGCTGAAACAAAAATAGATGAATTGTTATTAGACTGAGCAAACCAATGGAAACACCAAAATATATTTTACTAGAATTTTTTAGATTAGTAAATGCTATTTTGTGGAGAAAAAAGGAGACATGATTAGAAAACACAGAAAGATATTTCTATGCATAGACATTCTAGTGGAAGAAAATTAATCCATAAAGCAAGAAAATGCTGGCGAATAGCAAAGTTGACACTAAGAAATGAAAAATTGCCTCAAATGTCTCACATTATACATATCATGACAAAAGAGGTGTAGATAACATCAAATCTTATTTTGAGGGGCTGGAGTTGCAGCTCCAGTGGCAGAGCACTTGCTTAGCATGTGTGAGGTACTGGGTTCAATCCTCAGCACCACATAAATTAATAAAATAAAGGTATTGTATCCATATACAACTAAAAGAGAATTTTTAAAAAAATCATACTGAGCACAGACATATCTCATTCTTTAGTGCCTTCTTGTGTGATATTACTATGTAAATTTTTGCTTAGTTTTAGAGAAAAACACGTTTGATATCTATTTATCCTGTTGAATAATGTATGGACTTGAATGTTTCTAACCTCTGTTAACTTTTAATTTGATCCAATTATCTGCTGCAAAGCTGCTTTTTAAATGCCGTCTCTGGTTGAGCTCAACAGATTCCCCCACCTTTTAGCTCTACAACATGTTATAGGGTTTTAGCATCTTCCATCAATGTTCGAAGCAGCTACATGACCTTTGGGTACTTGCTCTACTGGTTGGACACTGTTGTCAAGAATAGGAAGAAAGCTTCTTCTCACCTTTGCTTCTCTTACTGCACATATCTATCAGATTCTTTTGTAATGTGCCATAAATGACAAAATTGTGACACATACAATCCTGAAGCTGCAGACCCTCATTGCTTTTCCTTTGGCAAGTATCATCATTGATTCCACTGAATGTTCAGTATTGTTCTTGACATTTTATGCACGAGTTTGGGACAAGGAGGGGGAAAGGAAGGGTTTGTACATCAGCACAATATTCTTCCACTGAATTCATCTGTCTCCATTCTTTTCAAGGACTGATATACTTTTTTACCAAATAAGTGAACAGCTTTATTGATCCATAACTGAATAAATCACTGGCCCTCACTTCCAAGTTAATTCTACTAATAGTTCATATAAGTCAGACTTGGGATACAAGAAAGTTTTATGGAATATTGATATACAATGTCAAAAGTACACCACAGAATTGGTCTAAACCTTTTTAGATCTTCTAGATGCCAATGTGCAGTTTAATTCTGAGATTACGTTCAACACACACACACACCAAGTTCATTTAGAGCATGCCTCTAACTCTGCCAAGATATCACTTAAATGCTTATCCTTCAGTAATATTTAGTACTTCATAAACTTCAAATCAAATATAAAATGCATAGTACCTTACTAAGTCATGAAACTACAGAACTGTAAATACATGCTATTCAGAATTTTTAAGACTGCTATAGTTCTGTCAGCTTGGCAGTATTAAGGAGTTTATGAGAGTTACGGAAATGGATTCATTCGACCCAAACTGTTACCTTGTATTCCATGGCATCTGCCACATATTCATGACCAATGTGTGACAATGCAGAATAATGCTAGCCAATATATAAAATGAGAAAGCACAAGATTTAGTCAGATCTGGAACTCCAATACAGGATTTCAACTTTTTGAATATGTGATCTTGGGCAAATCATTTAATGGCAGGAGAACTTCCACAGGGATGTTGTAAGAATCCAATGAGACACTGACAGGGAAGTTCACTGTAAAGCAAGTCTCATATTCTGTACCAGAAATCACACATTAGCATCAGAGAGGGTAACTCTAGGTGTGAGAAAGGTATACTAAGCTCCACTGAGGAAAGGACATGATAGGGCCTGCAGCATAATTAAGCTTTGTACAGAGGCATTGTTTGGACTCACTATACTTTTCAATGTGTTTGAGACACTAATAGGAATTTAAAACATTTTATCCTAGTTTTTCTAGTTAGTAAGAACTAATATACAAAGCAGTTACCCCTGCCAGGCACTGTACTGAGCACTTCAATAAGGTCATTTCCTTCCTTATATATGAGGAAACCAGGGGCATGAATTAGGGAAGGATCCACAAGCAAAAGGGATCACAGCCAGAATTCCATCCATGTTCACAGTGACTACTGAGCAATGCAGTATTCTGTATGTTGGCTGTTTTCTCCTCCTCCTGTAAATCAGATCCCTAGAGAGTCTACTCCAGAATACTGATGTCCTTTCCAGTACCTTTCCCAACCTATTTCAGAAGCCTGTTTTGTGCCTTCTTGCTTTAGGATTTGCTAGGAGACTGTTTAAGTTGATAAACCTGCTAACACCTGGAAGTAATAACTGCATTATTTATATGGGGGTCTCTAGTATCTTTTGGGGGAGAGGGAAGTGCCGGACCCACAGGTAATTCTCAAACCTGGAACAATTGAATGCAGTCTGAGGAACAGTTAGACGGGAGGGCAGCATATGCCACGTCTGCAGCCACCTACTGAGTTGGAAAGACCTGGCTCCACAACTTTCCAAAGCAGGGGAAGACTACAAATGGCACTCAGTGCCTGGGGAGCCTGCTTGCTTTTCTCTTTTGAGAAATAGTTATTGCATGAAAAGAGCATGTAGAACAGTTTCCAGATTTCCCAAACACACAGACTTCTCCCCACCTATAAATAAATAAAATAATAAAATAAAGTCCATTGACAACCAAGAAAATATATATATATATATATATATATATATATATATATATATATATATATATTTTAAAAATGGAATCCAGTCTTGAATTAGGTTAAAAATGTTTTTGATAATAACATGCTCTATTCACCTCAAGATAGTGCACCCCACTCTAGATTGAGACAGTTTGTCACATGGGGGCTGCAGGCTGGTGGGCATTAGCGGTTGTGGTTAGATCCATTCAGATGAGGAAGAGTGTGTCCTCAAGGCAGGTAGAAAATGAGAGTAAAAATTTGAGGACAATGAAGCCGCCAAGAAAAAAATCAGGAAAAATTCAAAATGAGATTCTTTAATTCCTACTTTTTCTTGGTCCCCTTTTGGGATCCTACCTTCTTTAGTACGTAAAAATGTTTAAGTGGGAATTGGAATACTTTCAGAAGTTATTCCTCTAGGTCTAACTTTTTACTCCTCTAATCACAACTTCACCATTACAGAAATAAAGTTATATTTAACAGAATGCAGAATCCTGTTTTGATGACTGGAGTACCAGATACTCTGAGGCTCTCAGATTTTGTTAACTTCAAACAAATAGGCCTCTCAGGGCCTATGTGCTCAGGACTGGCCCTCGGAGAGGCTACCTTCATTAGAAAGATGCAATCTTGGTGTTTACTATTAAAAGAGCATATAATTCCTAAATAGCATTGAAGTGTTCCAAACTGGTCTTAAGAGGTAGGTAAGACAGGGAACTTTACTGTTCTTATTTTACAGATAAGGAAATATTGATATTCTATTTGGATATCAAACAAGACAAGACTAAAACAATGTTGTTGAGGCCTCAAATGTCCTTCTAGTGGCAGCGTAAGGAAGGCTGGAACTGCCACTGTGGAGCCCTCTCTCTCTGGGCCTTGGGCTTGGGTCATATGTCACTTCCTGAAGGAGCTCTCCTCCTGCCCTGAGACACATCTCCCTGGTAGAGGTCAGGGTGCTCTGTTCTTTCCCTGTTCTGTTGTCACATTTATTGTCATCTGTTATTGCACTGCATGTTCTCACCTGGACCCTGAGCTTTATGGGGGCCTCATCTTGTTCTCCACTGTATGCAGTTCATGAGCTGTGGGGGCGCCCAATTCACTGGGGCAACCCTATTTAATGAGACCCAGCATCTTCAAAACAGATTCAGGTACTGATCAAAGGACACCTGAGTAATGAGTAAAACGGGAGGGGGAATAAAACAAGGTGCCCTTGAGAGAGGGAGTATCAAGGAAAAGAAGACCCCCGGTTCTTAAGCCCCAAGTAATGGGAGGAAAATAGGTTTTCATAATGCCAGGCAGAGGGCTAAACATTTATAAGTAGATTATTTGTTGTTTATTCTTCATATGAGATTATTAGTTCCATTTTACAGAGCTTCAAGAGGGTAGATGTCTTGCCCAAAGTTCATCAGCCCCTTTGAACAAATTACACAGGTAGACCTAAACCTTATCCTGTCCACTTGCAGCTCTAGGCTCTTTTCTGTACATCCTTGTTAAAGCCCTGGGCCTTAGTTTAAAAGCAATTTCCCATCAAATTCTTTAATATCACATTTTCATCTATGTCCTGTAATTTCCATAGTATCAAATAAGCACCAAATCTTGCGAAGGACCAACTGCTCTTTTGGAAGAGTTATATTCCAAATTCATAGGAGAGTACTAACCTGCACAACATTTCACACAATTTTTCAGGGCTGAGAAATGCAGAAATAATTTAGGAAATTCCTACAACTCTGAATATAATCATGATGATCTTTCAACATTCATAACTGAGTACAGAAATTAAGGAAATGCCATTACTGCTATATACTTTGACTTGGTTTGATTCATGAGTGGTATTATTTCAACTCTTTTGGGTCAATGCATTTAATTTGTAATTCTCCAAAGATAACTTAGTGATATGAAAGATGAGGGAAAGTGGATCTGAACTGGATCTGGACAATATATAATGCAGAGTCAGTATCCTAAGGGGACCCAGCAAAAGGGGAATCAACCGAGAAGGTACCTTTAGTAAAGCCAACTTTAAAAGCTTATGGTAGGGGCTGTAGATGTGGGGCTGTGGATGTGCATCGTTGGTAGAGCAGTTGTCTAGCATGCATGAGGCCCAGATTTGATCCTCAGCACCCCTCCCCCCAAAAGTTATGATACCCTGAATCTTTAATGTTCTTCCTATAAATCCTTCCAAAGTTCTGTGAATTTACCAGTCTCTTATGAATTGGTTGGTATTCTGGGTCTGGATAATGTCTTGGGGTGAATTTAGTTCTCATCTTCAAGTTTTGGCTCACATCTCATTATACTGATAATCTGGATTCCTTGAATAATGAATAAATGCCTGGATAAATGCCTTATCCAGAATGAAAAATAAATAAATATGCATTTTTCTGAACACATATATATTTATCCTGGAAATATTCTAACACACACATACATATTTATTCTATCAGTGTAGCTCCATTTATAAAACTATTTTTAAAGATGACTCAGTGAAGGTGAGAGCAATCCAGTTATGAGAGGTTCAAACCAACACCAGGTGAAAAATGAAAATCTGGGACACTATTTTAGATATCAAGCCGTGACCTCGGTGTTCTTCAGATACCCAGGCAGGCCATGGGGTGAAAAGCTTTAAGGTGAAGTCCCATAAATATGATTGTGCGGGCCAGTTGTAGCTTAAAATAGCAAAATGGAAAAAAAAAAAGTCTTGCTCTTCAAGACTGATTGGGACAGGTGTAATGGAAACTACAGCAACGGGCAAACTGAAGTCCATATTAGAAGACCGTTAAACAAGCAAAAGTGGGGGTCAAAATATGGAAAGAAATTGTACCTTAAGGAATGAATGGAAATTTTCTTTTCATTAAGAGATAATCATTCACATTTAAAATTGTGAGAAATTTTCTGCTGGAAATAGAGTTTATTTATATCAAATGTAAAAACTTCCCTAACTAAAATCATATGCAAAGAGAAAAGTTTAATTTAGTATTAATAGGAAAATTCAATTATATGAATTTACATTTTTTTGTGAGATTCAAACTTAACCCGCAGGGATGCTTTAAGTTTTGCATAAATTCAAAAGAAAGATCAGGTAAATCTCAAAACAAACTTGGAAGCTGACCATAGTAATGGCTGAGAAAAAAAGTGCAGTCAGCTTTCAGGATAGGTGGAGATTCTTGATTGGAGGACTCTTAACTTGTTGCCTTGTAATAAGGCTCAGACAGTTGTTCTGGCTCTTACCAGAGTTTCCATGTTCTAAAACCCTCTATGAATATCCACATCACGTAGGATGCACACTCCTGGACATGAGCCTACAGGTAACCATGCCCACATCCATCACAAGTTTCCTAAGGCTTCTGAGCCTCCCTTCTCCTACTTCATGATCAAGTTGTTAATTTGCTCTAAGTGTTAGTCTGTGTCCTAGAAGGTTTTCTGTATTTCTAGGAGATCAATATCCAGGGTGATCCTGAAGATGGATCAAATCTGTTAGAATACCTAGGAACTATTTACGCTTCAACTAGTACACTGGAAATGAAACATAATAATAGGCAATGCTTTCTGAGCATGTGCTCAGCACGGTACTAAGAACTTTGTGTTATCTCTAACACTTTAATTCTTTAATGTTGAGATAGGAATGAACGTATGAGGAAACTAAGGCAGAATAGTTAGTAAACTTGCCCAGATATTTCAAATCTGTGCTCTTAGCTACTAGTCAGTATTACCTCAATCAGGTAAGCTGGTTGACTATAAAATCTCAGATTCAGGTTGGTCATCATCATGGTTTAGATATGAGGTGTTCTTTAAAACCTCACATGTGAGACAATGTAAGAAAGTTTAGAGGTGACATGATTGGGTTATGAAAGCTCTAACCTGGATTAACTTATATGGGTGGTACTTGTAGGCAGGTGAGAAGTGGCTAGAGGAGGTGGGTCACTGGGAGTGTGCTTTGGGGTTGATTGATATTTTGTCCCTAGTGAATGGAGCTCTCTTTGCTTCCTGGTGCCATGTCATGAGACGCTTTCCTCCTCTAAACTCTTTTGCCATGATGTTCTGCCTCATCTTGGGCCCACAGCTATGGAGTCAGCCATTTACAGACTGAGACCTCTGAAACTATAAGCCTCAAATAAACTTATCCTCTTCTAATTGTTCTTATCAGTTCTTTTGGTCATAGTGAGCAAAGCTGACTAAAACAGTCAAATGATGGTGTCACTTCCTAAATCCTGGAGGAGGTTGTCAGGACTATGAAAGGCAGCTTTCTGTCATCATGAAGAAGACAATATTTTCACACAAAGGTGCCGAGTGACGCTGTCACCTTCACACATAGGGGCAGCCTGAAGCCTGGGAGGCTGCAGAGCTGCTGGGCCCTCTCTCTCCCTGGGTTGTGAACAGGAACCCTCAAGACTGACCCCTGCAGGTTGAAGATGCCTGGCCAAATCCAAGAACCATGATTTCTCATATAAGCAGAACAGATGCTTTCTCTAAATCAGGAGGCTGTGAAGTCACCAAACATATCTGCAGTACTGCTTCACAGAAGATGCTTGCAGGTTAAAACTAGGAAAGTCAACAGGGCCTTTTTTTTTTAAACCACAGCCTAATGAGCAGGACACTGGAACACATGTTTCCCCTGTAGAGTTATGGAAGTCCACCGAACATACTACTAGATATATAAAAATATAAGCTTGAAGGCCTGTTTGAATTTCTCCCTTATAAATCAGATAATACTGGTCTATCTAGAAATAGACAGTCTATCTCCTTTTTCTATCTCATGGATACACATAAGAGAAATCATTATTACATTTAACAAATTCAGCAGTGATAATATTAAGTTAATATCAGGATACTGACAAATTAATGTTAAATATTTTAAAAATGAATGCTTGCTGAACAGCCAGAATCTCATAATATTAGCCTATTCTAAAAATCATTTAGCTCCATAGAGGTTGACTCTTGGGTAATCCAGCTAATCTGATTAATTTACATTTAGCTAATTTAAAAGTTGAAAACCTGGGGACAAAGAGAGCTAGTGTTTTACAGACATTAGCAAAAGAGATGTGAGAAATTTCAAGTATAAATTAATTCAAAAGATGAATTGTGTTAGTTTAATCCTATGAGTAAATGGAGCAGCCAAAACTGAGAAACCAATGTTATAACCTTGTTGGCCAAGACACTAGTCTACATCAGTATGCACATGTCTCTGACATAACTAGTACATATCAGGTGAGCTGTGGCTTATTCCCTAGCTACATTTAACACCCACTGCCTCAGTGTCAAAGGTCATTTTTTTAAATCAGTAATTACTTAGCTTCAGGTTAATAGGAATTCTACAGAATTTGATAACATATTAATTCCACATATTATCCAACAAATAAATCAGACATGAAGAAGCACATAGGCATTTTTCATTAACACAGAACATTCTGGCCAAATAACAAATGTTCAAGATTCATTGATAATAACTAGGATCTACCAGAAAACTGAAATTGCCAGAGCATTTACATTCTGAAATTAGAAGACCAAAGTCATCTTCTTCAACTACTAAAAAATTTCTCTTTTGGGGAAGAAAAATGTTCTTGCTGCAAAGCCAGGCTCATTAAGTAAACTCCAAGCTAAACCTTTATGAGAAGAATTCACAATGCTAGAAGAGATGTTCTTTTTGTGTAAAGAAGCTGACCACAGTGGGAGGGTCAAGGGAGGGTTCAGAACTCCCTCCTAGAGCTCTGGGAGGGAAAGGCATGTTTCCTTTCTAGCAGTCAGAGCAGAAGCCACCATGAAGATCACCAAGAAGAGCGGACAGAGGCTTGCTAGAATGTGAGGTGGTCCTAGGTTGGTCAGGTCTCGCCTGCCTGAGTTAATGTCTAAGGTAGCAACGGAATGTGCCCCTGGAACACCTGCCTGGAGAGCTCTGGCTTGCTCAAGCTACCAAGGTGTTAAACTCTAAATAACCCCGTGACCCTAGGACCTCTGTGAGCCCAGGCAGTTATGGAGATGCGCACCACCCTCTGTGGCTCCCCGAAAGGACCAAAGGGGAGGAAGGAAAAGAAAACACTTGTGGTGAGACTTACTGAATTGGCTTCTTTTTCCAAAGGGCACGAATCTTTGCTTGCTAGATTCTTTGGTATAGCAAGTTCAGACTTCTTAGCTTTTGGCTCAGCTTTGCTTTCTTTGGCAACTGGTTTTGTCACAGGTTTGGGGGGACTCCACTTGTTAGGCAATGGATTGTGCACCAGTGCTGAGGAAGACGGCGCGCTTCATCATCGTCCCCCATGTGTTCTGGAGGGTGCTGGGGGGCGTTCAGTTTCACATAGTAGCCGTGATACTGAGAATGCAGCTCCCCATTACTGGGGTTGGGGATGTGGTGGCGGCCAGAGTACTTGGACTGGGACACGATGGCGCCGACCTCCTTTGAGGGAGCCTTGACATCAAGGGCTTATTGACGACAGTTGTCACCTGCTCATCAGCCATACTCCTTTTATCTTGATTGAGTCTGGCCCCGGAGCTGGGGTTTTGCTTCTTCATGGACTTTGGGGAGGGAGGTTGGGGAGAGTGGCTCTGTTTGGGACTTGCCTCAGGAGACCTCGGGGGTGTCGTGCCTTTTCTATAAAAATGAGGAGATTCCTTTGGGGTAGGTGACTTTTCTGGTACCTTTTCTTCTGGGTTTTCTTTAGCATCTACACCTTCCTGCAATCTCTGTTTGATGTAATCGGGGCATGGGAAAAAAGAAAAAAAGAAAAATAAGATGTAAAGTCTTGTATATCAGGTTTCTCTATAGTCTTTTTTTTTTTTTTTCTAAAGGAGATTAACTTTTTCCCCTTTAAATCTGTTTATAAGGCTTTGACTAAGCATGAACACATTTCATTTTCCAGGAAAAGATACTGTTTATTACTGAAAGGGTACTTTTACGACAATACATTCTGTTAATTGTCCTATTTTGATAGCCATAACAATCAATCAACTCTAACTTCCCTAATTGTATTATTCTTCTGTACCTGCAGAACATAGAGGTGAAATTCATGTTGGTAGAGGAACACCATAATTAACCTATTTATCCAAATTACCACTGTACACTTAAAACACAGAAAGCACATTCTTATATAAAGAAGTGACTCTTGTATTTGAAAATGTAATAATGTATCAATATTGTAAGGCAAACTCTGCAGATAACATATTGGTAATGATCTGTCATCAAAGAATCATTAAAACTTTCTAGTTGGGTGCTGAGGTTGTGGCTCAGGGGGACAGCGCTCACCTAGCATGCATGAAGCACCCTCAGCACCATATAAAAATAAAATAAAATAAAGATATTGTGTCCACCTAAAACTACAAAATAAATATTCAAAAAATCCCCCAAACCAAAAACTTTCTAGTTGGGACAACTCCTGTAGTTTAGGATGTGCTGTACAAATCCTTTCCAGGTTGTCCACTCACAGCTGTGACAAACAGATGTTCTGCAGGTGTCCAAGTCAAGACAAAGCAGTTGTCTTTGAGGCTGCAGCCTCAGGATTTTTAGCCTCAGGATTTTGATTTACTTTATATACTTCATGATGTTTGTAACAATAGTGTTATTTTCTAGGAATAGAAAAATGTTCAGTTTTTAAAAAGTGCATTTTTACCAGGAATAAGTTATAAAGAAGCAGAGTGCATCAAAAGATGGCACAGGCTGACAGCACTTAAGGATGCCTGTGGTACTGACTGGGGCAACTTGGGGGACCTGGGACAGTTCTCCAAGGCAGCACCCTCCTCTTAGGCACTTTAGGTCTCACCCCAGGACCTAGTCCTGTGCACACTTTGGCCACCACTCCTCCCAGCTGCTTTCCATTACCATGATATGAGGTCAAGGTCACACACAATGTGGTTGGCCACCTTTGTAAATGAGCAGGAGCTGACAAACCATCTCTCAAGTCTACGGTGAGGAAGCCATCCTCTCTTACTTGCTGCGAGATCACTGACCAGCACCAAAACAGACTGGTAGACCAATGGTACAGAATAGACGCCACAGAGACTAACCCACAAAATTACAACTATCTTATATTAGACGAAGGTACCAAAAACATGCACTGGAGAAAAGATAGCATCTTCAACAAATGGTGCTGGGAAAACTGCAAATCCATTTGCAACAAAATGAAATTAAACCCCTGTCTCTCACCATGCATAAAACTTAACTCAATGTGGATCAAGGACCTAGGAATAAAACCAGAGACCCTGTGACTAATAAAGAAAAACTAGACCCTAATCTCCATCATGTGGGATTAGGCTCCAACTTCCTTAATAAGACTCCTTTGGCACAAAAATGAAAACCAAGAATCAATAAATGAGATGGAATCAAACTAAAAAGTTTCTTCTCAGTTAAAGAGACAATCTTTGAGGTGAATAGAGAGCCTACATTTGGGGAGAAAATCTTTACCCCTCACACATTAGATAGAGCACTAATCTCTAGGGTACATAAAGAACTCAAAAAGCTAAGCACCAAACAATAACAACAAAACAACAACAACAACAAATAACCCAGTCAATAAATGGGCCAAGGACCTGAACAGACACTTCTCAGAAGAGGATATACAATCAATCAATGAATATATGAAAAAATGTTCATCATCGCTAGCAATTAGAGAAATGCAAATCAAAACTAAGATTTCATCTCACTCCAGTCAGAATGGCAGCTATCATGAAGACAAACAACAATAAGTGTTGGTGAGGATGTGGGGGGAAAAGGCACACTCATACACTGCTGGTGGGACTGCAAATTGGTGCAGCCAATATGGAAAGCAGTATGGAGATTCCTTAGAAAATTGGGAATGAAACCACCATTTGATCCAGCTATCCTGTCTATACCCAAAGGACTTAAAAACAGCATACTACAGGGACACAGCCACATCAATGTTTATGGCAACACATTTCACAATAGCTAAACTGTGGAACCAACCTAGATGCCCTTCAGTAGATGAATAGATTAAAAAAAATGTGGTATATATACATGATGGAATATTACTCAGCAATAAAAGAGAATAAAATCATGGCATTTGCAGGTAAATGGATGGCATTGGAGAAGATAATGCTAAATGAAGTTAGCCAATCCCCCAAAACCAAATGCCAAGTGTTTTCTCTGATATAAGGAGGCTGATTCATAGTGGGGTAGGGAGGGGAAATGTGGGAGGAATAGATGAACCCTATTAGATAGGGCAGAAGGGAGGGAGGGGAAGAGAGAAGGTATGGGTTTAGAAATGATGGTGGGATGTGATGGACATTATCCAAAGTACATGTACGAAGACATGAATTGGTGTGAATATACTTTGTATACCACCAGAGATACGAAAAATTGTGCTCTCTATGTGTAATAAGATTTGTAATGCATTCCAGTGTCATATATACATAAAAATTAATAAAAAATAATTCATATTTCCTTTCCTAATTTGGTAAGCATCCTTCGCACTGTCTTTTGTGATGCTCTACAACTGAGCCACATCCCCAACCCTTTTTATTTTGAGACAGGGTTACCCAGGCTGGTCTTGAATTTTTCATCCTCCTGTCTCAACCTTCCAAATCACTGGGATTACAGGTACATACCACCAGCCTCAGCCAAGTGCCCTCTTTTCAAAATTGGCTACTTTCTTTCAACTCCTCCATCAAAGATGGTGGTACGATTTCCTGGCCCAGCAAGAGGCATTGATCGGATGAAGAAGAGGGGCAAATGTAATACGTGCAAAAGATGACATCTTTGTTTCTGAATTCTTCCTTGGTGCTATGTGCTGGATACTGAGGGAAGAAGGAAGCACAAGAGGTGATTATGTTTCCCATCAGAAGACTCAGTCCTGCTTTTTACATTTGTTCATTTATTTTTGACACCTGGAATCAAATCCAGGCCCTCACCCATGCTAAGCACCAGGTCTACCACTGAGCTGCACTCCCAACCTTTGCCCCTACTCTTTAAAGTCCAAAATGTCTTTCATACTGCTCCTCTGGGGAGAAGCCCCTTGTGATTCTATTGCAGATTTACTTTTACAACCCATCCTTATGTTCTGTGGTAAAGTATACTTTCCTGAGAGTCTGACACATATCCTAAAATATGTCACCCCTTTGTCTAAAATGCCATCAGAGTTGGCTTTATTTGTGTTTTACTGTCATTTGATTTTATAGCTTTGCTGAACCTACCCATCTAGGTCTGGAAGTGAATGTATGGAGCAAAGACAATTAAGATAGTCCAGACTCTTGGAGCTGATGGAATTTTAATGTAAACCACATAACACTGAATCAATTACACAAATGACTAAGTTCTTATAATGTCCTTAAAGGATAAGTGCAAAAGTTATATTTGCAAAAAAAATCACCAGTATCTATCTCAAGATTAAGGAACATTAAATGCTCATGTTTAACTTAATTACACACATAGAAAAATGTGGATAAAATAATATACTCTGGCAAACACGATTAGCTATGTATTTTTAAAATTGGAAGATAAAAGTAAAGAGATGCTGAATGGTGAGAGAGATGATAAAAGGCCCATGTGTTTCATTTTGAAAATGGGACTGTGACAGTGCAGCTTACAAATTCAGGATTAATCCCAGTGACACTTGGCCTCACCTGCATTTACTGTGGAAAGAATACAAACAGCAGAAGTGGGAGTTGCTTCGACAGATACCCAACCAAAGGGATAGCTGTCAGCTGAGGTGGAGACTGAGGAAAAGCTGACCAGTACAAGATGCTGTTTGCTGGGAGGGACTTAGGCAACTCAATTACACTGGTTCAAGAAAAATTAATTTTGTAAGACAGCACTTTAGGATATACTTTAATTATTGGAAAATTCCTATAAAACTTGAATATTATACATTATGTATTATGTAGGTGTGTGACTTAGCTTTTGCATCAGTGTGACCAACATTCCTGTCATGAACAACTTAGAGGGAAAGTATTTGGGGCTCATGGTTTCAGAGGTCTCAGTCCATAGACAGCCAACTCTATTGCTCTGGGCCCAAGGTGAGACAACACATCAGGGCGAAAGGAGGAGGCCCAGTGAAAGAAAACCATTCCGTTCATGGAGGAATCAGGAAACAGAGAGAGGGCAAGAGAAAGGGGCCATAGGGAAGATGCACCTTTCCAGGGCACACCACCAGTGACCTACCTGCTCCATCCACATACCATCTGCTCACAGTTACCACCTAGTTATTCAAACTAGGATGGACTGATTAAGTCAGAGTTCTCATAATCCAACCACTTTACTTCTGAACATTCATGCATTAACACAAGGGCTTCTGAGGAGACTCCTCATACCCAATCCATAAATATGCTTTTATAAAGAGTAAAGAGAATCCTTCCTACTTCTTAACTTACACTGTATTATTAGTAACAGGTCAAGTTGAAGATAATTTGTCCATTAAAGGAATTTTTATTAATGGGTTTATAAAGCTAAATTTTGGACTCCTTTGAATTCATTTTTTTAAAATGATTTTTTAGTTGTCAATGGACTTTATTTTTATTTATTTATATGCAGTGTTGCGAATCAAACCCAGTGCCTCACACATGCTAGGCAAGCATTCTACCACTGAGCCACAACCCCTGCCTTCATTTCTTTTTTTTTTAAACATATTTTTTTATTTGTAGGTGGACACAATATTTTTCATGTATGTTTTATGTGGTGCAGAGGAGTGAACCCAGTGGCCCACATGTGTTAGGCAAGCACTCTACCAAATGAGCCACAGCCTGAGCTCCTGAATTCATTTCTTATCATGTTTTTTAATTCTCAAATACAAGTCTAATCACTCTTTCAATTTCAGAAGCCTGGTGTGGCACAGGTTTTTCACCCCAAGTGCATGAGGAAAAGCATGTCTTACATAATTGCTTTTGCCTACTCTTCTAAGATGAGTTTTTCCAGGTATATCCACCCAGATTCACCAACAGGGCTTTGATGATACTCCAAATCTGTTGAGCTCAAAGAATTGACTAGAGCCGGGTGTGATGGCACACACCTATAATCCCACACCAGTAATCTCAGGAGGCTAGGGCAGGAATGTTCCAAGTTTGAGGCCAATCTGGGCAACTTAGACCCTGTCTCAAAATAAAATCACAATGGCTGTAGGTGTAGTTTAGAGGTAGCACACTTCTGGGTTCAATCCATGATGCCATCACCACCACAACAACAAAAAAGAATTTACTAGAACAATGAAAGTATATTTTAGCACCAAAGTTTAGATTTTAAAAAAATGCCTAGCTTTATTATGCTTTTGAAAATGGCTGGCTAAAGATATACACACAATCCCATCGGGAACTATTCTTGCAGCCAATCCTCAGCCAAATTTGAGGTGCTATCCCCAGAGATTTTTATTTAGTAAGTCAAATCAAAGCCCTAGAAATCTTAATGTTCATCTAATGCTCCAGATGATCCTAGTATACACCAAGTCACAGGTGTTTGAAAGCACGCAAAAAAAATGCACATGTTGACTGGATGTGGTCCTCAAATCAGCCTCATATGACTACATCCAGTTGGAAACGGTTCCAAAGTAGTATAGTCATGTGATAGCTGGCCAAACAATAAGGATATATATAGCTAGCTTTTCCACAGTAAGATGGAATGATTTTTAAACAAGACATTTAATATAATGCAGAGGACAGAAGTTTTTCCTGGAAGGCTTTCTCTTGGAAGGCACATGCTGTGCCCGCTACTTGTCCTGTGTGGTTGTGTGTGTTAGCAGTGTGGTGCCAGCAACATAAAGCTGATGAGATGCAGCAGTTCATTAAGAGGACTAGCCAGAACGCTGCCAGGGAGGGAAATTATGACAAGTGCTGATGCAGTCAGCATTTTTAAGTCAGTCGTGTTTTTATAGACACCATTTATGAATTCTAAGGGCTTTGTCCCCACTGGGGATTCAAACTGGGAAGTAGTCAGATGCAGGTCACCTTCTCAGTGACATGCCACACTATATGAAGTAAGTCAGCACACCACCCACTGACACTGGAAGCTAAGTCTTCATGGTTGGCACAAAGGTTGTGTACAGACAATGGCAGATGGTGGCAGCAGGGAATCCAGTTTGAACTTCAGAGGTGAGCCACCATGGGCTGGCTATGGGCAGAAGGAGCACCATGAACAGTCCCCCAAACAAATTTCTAGAAGGGCAGTACCCATAGCAAATGCTTCGTAGTGACAGTAGAAGTCATTAAGCAGAAATTAGGAATTTTCTCAGGAGACTGCCAATCAATCAATGAGGACCAGATTGAACAACTCTAAAAGCATGATTTAATCAGTAGCAGGACCACTTTCGCGTCCCCTCCTTTCCTCTAGGACCTTACAGTCCCATCTGTAACCATGCCACACCGTCTGTGACCACAGCTGTAGCACTTGCCTGAGATCCGTGGGACATCTATTCCGGTGCCCAGCCCTGGGCCAGCACTCAATACATATTTGGTGAAACTGAATACATGGAAATGAATATATGGTGAGAATAACCAGAAAACTTAAGAATTACTAATTTCATGTGTGCTAGTGGATTATTTGCTTTCCCTTCTTCATTTAAAAAAATGTATTTTAGGTTTGGAAGGAGAGCTTAACAGCCATCTGTTTCTGGATGCTTCATTTTTCTTAACCCAAAGTAGGACAGATTAAGGAGAGGCATAGGCAATTATGTTTTTACAGACTTCTAACTCCTGTCGGAAATGCAAGCTTAGTTAACACTAGTCCATAATAATCTACACCCGAGACTTCACTTTCACCTTTGATAATGAGTGTACTCTGTGTGTGAGCACAACCTGCTTAAACAGGGCAATAAGCATGTTGCCTAAGGAAGTGGGCTGCCTGTCTCCCAAAGGGGTTCAGACTCATAAATTCACCACATTCTGGGACAGTGTTTCAATTTCTTTAGCCCATGGCCAGCTCCACTGATAAATAAAACCATCTTTACATCCTATTTAACATAACTTGCAATTAAGAACAAAACAAGAATCTTGATAGGGAACAAACTGAAACTACAGCACAAAGAATCCTGTGTATAATTTCCCAGTTGTCCTTGTTCTCCAACCCCTTCATCTTCTTGGTGATCACCCTCCAAACCTTCATCTCAGCCCACCTGGCTTAGGAACACAATTTTACCAGCACAACCATGGCTTGGGGTAGACTCACATGACCACAACTCACAAGACTGATGTATGATACCGAAAAGCCAGTTCATTAGTTGACAGCAAGCTCTACCTCTTGACAGATCTCCGTGGAAAGCCTGATCACAAAATTAGTTACTGGTGAATGTGGCATGGGGACAAGGAGCATGAGATGAATCAACTACCTAATGGCATGAAGCTGAGCTGGCCTGATGCAGCCATTTCCTGGGTGAGGATGATATTGCCAAGACAGCCATACACACCGCTGGCTATCATTTCCTGCCTCCTTCCCCCCAACATCCTTGCCAGTGCAACTACAATGATCCCAGGTTTGGCTCAGGCTTTTCTGGGCAGGGTTTGGATGAACACTGCCAATCTTTGCCTCTGTGACTCACTTATCTTCTCTACTTCCTCGGGTTGCTGATTCTTTCTGGAGGTGTTGTCCTACACCCAGTCATGTTACGAGGAAATCCTGCAGTTCTTGCAGCCACACTATCACCGCAGATCATCTGACCTCTCTCTGTGCAGTGTCATGGCTCATTTTCAAGTTTAACCTTCAGAGGGCAAACTTCTGAGTTCTTGGGAGTGACTCACTATGTCATTCACACTGCTAACAATTCAACTGTCTCTATGTAATCATCTATACACACACTCACATACATCCATTTGTATGCTCTTTCATTATTGGAACTTAACTCTTTGAGAACAGCCCATATGGCTGTTTTTTCCTGTATTTTTAACTCAACTATAGAATCATTTCTTTTTTTTTGAACTACGGCAATAAGATTTAATTAAGATGGTATATACCTGAAAATACCACCAGCTCCTAAAAAATCGATTTACCATGAAAATGTCCAAAATGTAAGCTTATGACATCCTTTTTCTCAGGGCTTGCAGTGTCTAGGCATGGCACAGGCATGGAAAACAATGGAGATATTTATGTCTGATATATGTAAACTCAATGAGCAGCCTGACTTAGAAGAATTCCTTGAAAGCCCTGTTAGCAAATGTCTATGTGATATGGTCAACCTGTAAATGCAGAGTGGAAAGCATGAGTTAAGGCCCTTGAGAAGACCTGTGATGCTCCCTACAGAAAGGGCCTTCTCTCCAGTGGCTACAGGAAATGCTGGCTGTGGGTGCAGCTTTTCCGGGAGCTCCGGCTGCCAACAGACCCACTGTCATATCATTCTCCAGGGATGGATTCATTACTGATGGACCCCTTGCTTATAGGTGACTGTTTTAGTTAAGAAGGGGTGGAATTACATTTTCCCACAATATTTCTTTCCCCTCAAATGCTTTTACACCATAAAAGCCCTTTAAAACCATTCAGTCTGGAAAACTGAGATGACCTTCCATATCATTTCCCTGTTATTCACACCTAATAGAAGTCTCGAGGGACCCTACTTCCCAGCAGGACTTGGCGTCTGCAGACAACAATAGTAAGTTTGTTTGCTTTCAAAGCAGCCCAAGCCCAGTGTCTCCTCACTGTCCAGCTTCTTTCTACCATGGCAGCTCCCTGGAGAGCCCAGGAACACCTACTAGGTTTGCTGAACACCTCCTAGAACAGCTAATTCACCAAAGTACTTACACACTGGGGAAGTGTGAACAAAACAGGTGATTCCAGTACTATCTATCAGTACCGGAAGAGGAAATCAAAGGAATCCTTTTGCAACAAAATATAAATATGTATACAGGATTCAAATCTACCCACCAGCTTTCAAGAGATGTACATGAGAGAAAACACCCATATCAGTGATTGCCTCTGTGTTGGTCTTGGACTCTTAGAGAGTTCACTCCATGAGAGCAGTATCTAACATCTCAGCATCCAACTGGGCCCCTTATATAAAAACAAAAACTGAGTCTTTTTTTAACCTAGCCCTTTTCTGTCTTTCTTTGCAAGAAACAATAATGAAATAAAACAAAAAAACAACAAAAAAAAGGGGGCTAGGGTTGTGGCTCAGTGGCAGAGTGCTTGCTTAGTACATTTGAGGTCCTGGGTTTGATCCTCAGAACCACATAAAAATAAATAAAATAAAGATATTGTGTCCAACTAAAAACTAAATGTTAAAAACAAAAACAAAAAATAAGCATACCCCCAAATCAGCAGGTCAATTTTTTTTGCATTACTCCATCCTTTATTAAAGCCAAGTTTCTAGATTTTCTATGGCTCTTGCCATTCTGTTCACATTCACTTACCCTGTAAATTGGGACTCAGAGATGCCCCTGGTTCTTATGTTGTCTTACCCTCAGCAGAACCAGAAGCAAACCAAACACCCACACCACTCAGGGTGCTGGGAGGTATGGGGTGATATGCAGCTTGACCAATTTAATAAAAATCAATGGGTGGAAATTCTTTACCATGAAATACAAATTTTAATAGAAATTTAGAACATTTTGATCTCTTTACCTAAAAATCTGTTTATCTCTGTAAATAATCACTAGAAAGATGTTGCATATAGAAAAACGGAGACACATACATTCAAAGGTATAGCTATTTTGAAAACAAAAATCCTGTTAGTATATCACAGAAAGGGATGAAAACAGCTTACTGGGAAACTACTAGGAAGTGAGTTAAATTTAAACTTCCTGCAAGTATTTGTTGGTGGCTATTTTTTTGATATTTGAGAGACAGGTGATCAAGGTGACTTTTTTTTTTGAGGTTGTCACTTTCCATTTCTTCCATTATGACATGCATTTCCCTCTTCATCTATTACGGTTAATCTGTCTTCAAGTAGTTGCCAACTAACAACACACCTCTGAGCTTCAGTTTAGATACATAAAAAAACAAACGAAGTAACCCCACAGTACTTACTAGTTCTTCTCCTATTGCTGATGCCATTATCGTATGGTGTAAAAGCATTTGAGGGGAAAGAAATATTGTGGGAAAATGTAATTCCACTCCTTCTTAACTAAAACAGTCTCTCATAAGCAAGGGGTCCATCGGTAATCTGAATCTGGAGACATTTGTGATGGAATGTGCAACTAACACAATTTTTCATAAGTCAGATACTTTTAGATTCCTGACTTGTTTAGAGCTCTTGGCTCAAAACTGGGGGGATATGTGGCTGGGAGTGCAGAGGCAGACAGGGAGTACCCCCCAAATCTCCATTGCTGACAAACTTGAGGGGATATTTTGTTACTTAATATACACTCCCACTGATCTTGTAGTATTACTGAGTCATGAACAGGGACCTTTATGCGAGAAAGGAAATAAAAGAAAACCAAAGGCAGTGCTCCAATATTTCCCATCAAAGGAGAAGGGTTTTACCTGGTTGGTAGAAATCAGGTGACAGCTCCCTGGCTACAGCTCTCGCGATGTCGCACTCCTGGCGGGCGGCCAGCGCAGCCTGGTCAGCAGCGTCAGCTTTCGCTCTTGCGTGTGCAGTCCTACATGGGGCACGAAAGGGCCAGTCAGCAAAGGTAGCACCTTATTAACTACATGTGGACAAGCAAACGTCCATCTAAGAAAAGAACTGTTCATTAGGATCATGGCCTGATACCTGCAGTACTAAGCTTTAGTGTCCTATCACAGTGGGATTTCAATAAAGAGAGATGAAGCTACCTGTAAATCACCTCTGTCATTTGAGGGGAAAATGAAGAGGATGAGCGGGGCCTGTGTAGCCTGATGCTAAGTCTAGCTGTCGAAACTTATTGGACCAAATCTGTTGGCTGTGGTTGGTATTACCCACCCTGAAACTATGGAGAGAGCATATGATTTAATATAGTGTTTATACACTGAATTCCTACGGTAGAATCAATGTAAAAGTTTGATCAAGCAACCTCTGTTACAGTGGCTTTGCGGGTGGGGATTAGCAAAACTGTCATTGGTACTCTTTATCAATGTCCATGGCTTAAAAACTCTCACATGGGCAATTTTTGGGTGACCAGCATAATGCTACAAGGGATGTTGCTGGGAAATGTACATTACTGTCTCCTACCTGCCTGCTCAGGAGGGTTACCCAAGAGCCTACTTAGTTCACTTTTAAGCAATATTTTTTTGTATGAAATAAAAATGAAAACGGGGCAGAGCTGACACAGACAAAATGGATCTCTTGGTCTTCCACCTCTTCCCTGGCCTATTTGTATTCCCTGAAATCTCTACTACTTCCAAAGGGCTAGGGGCAGGGGAGAAGGAGGCAGGGAAAGCCTTAGGCTTCTTAGGACAACACAGGAGAATGGACATCACCAATCCCAGCAGAGAGGATGTGGAGGTCAGGCAGAGAACCATGGGTTATCCACTTCTGAAGCAGGCAAACCTTCTCTAGTTAGTCTTTAGGTGGAAATGATGGGTATCTAATTTTTCTAACTGCTTAAATTTTCTATCACTTTATTATCAGTAGGCAGGGCTATAAATAGCTAATAGTAAAAGCTGAATGGAAGACTGACAGAAGTACATGCACATCTCCCAGAGACAACAGAGAAGGGAAGAGTTGGGAAATGGCACTGTGCAGCTGGTCTTCAGGGAGAAATACAGCTGACAGCTGGCTGATGCCAACAGATCCAACCCACAGAGGTACACGGTCAGAAGGAAAAATAGGAAGATGGGGCTGGCCTGAGACCACTGGTAGGAGGCTCCATGCTCAACCTACTTTCTCCAACCCCCTCTTCTCATCCTGGGCTCTCATGGTGCCCATTTGTCTTCTTAGGACCCAGCCAAGCCTGGAGGCTTGATGGAAAGCTTCATGAAGATTGGAAGCTTCACAAAGATTGGAAGCTTCACAAAGAGTGGGAGTTTGGATGTTTGCTCCTCTGCTATAAATCCCAATGCAATGCACAGAACACTACCTGGGCACACTACTGGGGGGCCACTTTATGAATCAAGAAATGAATGACACTTCCTCAGAACAGCTGGACAGTTAACTTACAAATAAATGGAATGACAAAACCATACAGACAATAAAGGAACAGTGGGTGCCAGGAGTTCAGAGTACAAGTGGGAAAAGGGGGAATGAGTGGAGCTGAGGGATGCTCCTTAGGCATTTGTCAACATCCACAGACTCCCCAACACAGAGCATGGACCCTAATGCAAATGACAGCCTTGAATGTTAATGTATTGATAGTGGCTCCTCAAGTTATATCAAATGCACTCACTGATGCAAGATGAAGGAAGCTGCACATGGGCCTTGGGTGGGGAGAAGAGGCAGATGGGAACTCTTTGTGCTTTCTGGTCAATTTTTCTAGTAACTTAAAAACTGGTCTAAAAAATAGACTATTAATTAAAAATGAATGAATTAACTTCCAAAATTTTTTTTTCTGAATCATGCAGGATATTTCCGATTACTTCTGTCTACAGGGTATCCTAAAATATGAAATGGACACAAAACCAAGAGGCTAAGAGAACATATTCCTAAGCAACTTCTGTAGAAGCTGGTTGCGTGGTGCCATCCTTGATGGTAGAGGAGGCTTTGTTCTGTGTCTGAGAGTCAGGAGATGCCCTCTGTTAATGCTCTTTCAGTTTCTCAGAATCTTTCCCAGAATGATCTTCCATTTTATCTGCTATTCTTAGCTAGAGCCTAATTATGTCTAGGTATCATAATTAATGAAGCCATAAGAGTACAGTGGCGCTGCCTTATCATGTAGTCTGCTAGCCCTTCGATGATAAATCTATAAAACTCACAAATAAATCACTTACTCTGATACAACTGCAATATGCCATCATATACACTCAAATAAAATGGTAGTATTATCTCCACCACTTTTGACAATAGGCTAAACTGGAGAACAGACAAATACAGCTTACTCTTCTGCAGATACATTTTGAAAGCACAGTGTTATGTGAGCTTCATTTGCCACTTTTTTACTTAACTCTTTACTTTTTTACTTACTCTTTCCTGTAAGACTAAACTGAGGGAGAGGACTTCCTTGTCTAGCCCAGCTCCATGCTGAACAGAGTACTGCTGCATGGCTGGTCAAAACCACATCCAAACTGGTCTAAATCACATCCAAACTTGAACCCAGAAGTCTGCTCAGAAGCTTTTGGTGAACCCAATCTTGAGATGTGGAACAGAACAGGAGCTCTGAGTTTGCTGTTACCATCAGTCACATGTGCCCACGGCTACTGGAATGTCTAGCTTTTGCCCAGGAATAATCTGGACTTGCCTCTGGTTCATGTTAGTGAATTCATGTGTTCAAATCCCAGGCCCAGTTCCAGAGCTGCACACGACCCCTTTAATCAGCCAGCTTGTACAGGCATGGCCATTGTTCCTGGGGTGCAGCATCGGGCTGGGCAGTCTGCAGAGATCAGCTGAAACCACTCAGCGGGATGCCTTGCTGCTGCAGCTTGTCACAAGGAAAACATATGTGCACAGAAGGAGCTTGGTACCCAGGACACATTTCATTCATTCAAAAGCTTGCTGACATTTACAAGTCTTTTAGGCCTTTTAAGAAACTCCACATACCATTATCACATATGCTTCCCCCACTGAATGCAGTAAAAATAACCAGGAAGCATCTCCTTTTAGTGAGGCATCAGTGGCTGACTTTTAGGGCTCTCATTTTACAAATAATCCAAAGTTTTAACTTGTGGAGAGTTTTGACGTGGGCAAAGCCATGAGAATGATGCTGATATACAGAGAGACCTTGCAGCCTGATAATTTTTTCCCAGACACCAGCCCTGCAGAGGTTAGCTGTGAACAGACACACCAGGAACCAAAACTTCTTAATGCCAGGCAGAACTTGGGAGTTAAGAATGTAACTACAAATTATTTTTTGAATCAGTCACCTTATGAGTATCCAAGGTTTTTTTCTTTAAGGACCAAAACAGTGCTTCATAACCTCTCAGGGCACCTTAGTTGGAAAACAATAATGGAGTTTTCCCAATTTTTTTTTCACTTTCCTCCCTAATTGACACATTCAATTTTTATTAGATATAACAATGCTTTTATAAAAAGCATATTCAACTCTACACTGAACATGCTCTACCTACACTCCTCCTCTGGCCAATGAACATGCTGCTCAGGGTCCTTAAATGTCTACTCATGACTTCTAGCTTTTGATAGCTCCTATGTCTACCCCCAACACAGCTGATAAAGGTTTTAATCTAGAATGTACCACAATTCTGCTAATTGTGAAATTGATACTTACAAAATTTGCTATTTCTACTTTTTATACATTCTCTTCTCAACAATAAACTGCTTCAAAAGTATGCTGATTTGGAGGCTGGAGGTTTAGCTCAGTGGTACAATTCTTGCCTAACATCCATGTGGCTCTGAGTTCAATCTCCAGTCTCTTTCTCTCACACACATATATATTCTGCTGTCCTTTAAAAATGTATTATATGTATTAAGTCAGAGTTATTTTACTGATCCAACCCTTAAAACTTGATGTCAAAGGCTATACTCTAATTGGTTCAGTGTCTGCTCTTGTGATTTGCTTTGACAACCAAGTATTTAAAGCTAATTATTAGGAGAATTTAAAAATAAGAGCAATTGGTAGATAGCTTGAGAAAACCCAAATCTCAGCAGATGGCAATACCACACTTGCAGTTGCTCAAGCCAAACTCTCTGAGCCATCCCTGATCCCTCCCTCTCTTTCACATGCCCCATCAATTGTCAGCAAATCCAGTTGGCACCACCTTCAAAATACATCCTCAATCCAACTGTTGCTCCTGCCCTGGTCGCAGCATTAACATCTCACCAGGGTTACTGCAAAGGCAGAGCCCATCTCCTTGACATTTTATTTCCCTCTGGTTCTCTTGAAAATGCCTGACAATAACCAGAAATTCTTTCCTGGGTTATGGCATCATGGCGGATAAAATGCAAAAAAATATGACCTGTGAGCCTTCCTTTTGGACTGTGACATTACTCATTTATGTGAGACGTAGATTTCAGAAAACCAATTATCTTGTGCAGACAGTTGCAGCCCTTTTAAAGAAGAAATTAGTCTGTTGAGCAAGGAATACTCCCTGATAGGAGAAGAAGCAACTGGCTCCTGAAATCGCAATTGAAAATCAGAACCATGATTTCTAGGTGACTAGCACTTGGTAAGAAACTGGTCCTTCAATCTGGATTTGGTTCTTGGATAAGACAACCCAGTGAGGCTCAGCACATGCTCCTGGTGCTCAGCAACGCACAGGGCCCTTAGATCTCTTCCACCTTCTAATCTCAATCTTTCACACAGTGATTGAGTGACAGCTGATGAAGATTTTAATCTAGAATAGACAATGATTCTGCTATCACTCCATTCTCAGGAATTGATTTGGGAAGACTACATCTTAGGGGTCCCCATCTATCCCATCTATTGGTTCTTGAATGTTAATTTTCTCCGTAAATTATCATTTTTTAAAAAAAGAAATAAAAGACAGGACCTGAAGTAGTAACTTCAAGAAACAAGAATTCTTAGATTCTGGTTTAAAACATGTTATATCATCAGTGAATAGTTTGTCCTATTTGCTAATGCAGGAGATCATGTCTTCCTTTCCTCTGAAATATATCCAGTACAAAAGGTAAACTAAGGGCCAGAATATTGCTATTAAGTTAGGTATTTGATACTTACAGGTCTAAATTTTTGCACATGTATTAGAAAACAGGCTTTGGAAGTATTGTTAATCAGAGATCAGGTCAAGGCCCATCTGAGCCACAAATGGTTCTAGTTGAAGAGATCAAAAGTTAAACTACATTACTTTATCACAGAAATGTCTCTGCAGAACTGCAGTCAGTATCAGTCCCTGGCTTTCTGTCAAGGGCAGAGAAGAATGTTTCTATACCTTTCATGAAATGTTGTCCATTATGTCTATTGTTGTCATGTTTATTGGGATTTAGGTGATGCAATCCTCTCATTGTTCAGTGCCAGGAAAAAAATTGGTCTCTGGTGATAAACTGGTTTGCTTCCTTGTACCATACAATGTGGACTACACAATCTGTTGTTTCTCTTCTCCTTAAGGCCACCAGAAAACCTAGAGTTAAAGCAGCCTCCATATAAGCACGTAGCTATCTAACCACACGCTCTGATGCTAGACTCCCACCGTCAGGGATGCTATCGTGAATGTGACAGATGAAAGGGCCCTGAAAGCACTTTCTGGAAACCAGCAGGATATTTACACAAAACACAAAGCCAATTCCCGGATCAATAAATTCTTGTTACACTGGTTTCTTGAGCTCCAGCCCTTGTCAGTGTGCTAATACTCAGGGGACAGGTGTAATGACTTGGGAACAGCGGTGTTTACTACTCAGTCTCCTTTTATAAGATTTTCTCTAGGTTGTAACATTTTCACACTTAGAAAAATCAGTCCTCACTCTTCAGTACTTTATCGACTTTATTCCCTTTCATCTGATCAACAACTTAATAAGCTTAAAGGCTACATTCTCTTGATAGCCAGGCCAAAGTCACATTTTTACTTCTTCATTGGAATAGGAGAATAAAGTAAAAAGTAATTCCACTTTATCTTTTTTTTTTTTTTGGTTGCTTCTGGAGATGAAACTCAAGCTATCTTACATGCTAGGCAAGTATTCTACCACTGACCTACACGCCCAGCCCCTACATTTTATTTGACAACAATAAATTTTTATTTTATAAAAATTATCTGAGATTTACCTCCCGATGTTATTTATATCAGATGAGAAAAAAATGTGATATCAAAAAAACTTAAGGCATGTTTTATTCTTGAAATAATCTTTGGAGAAAAGTCCTTTTTAATGAGGGTCATTTTAAAGTTCAAGCACATTATCATTAAATAATATTAAAATATCTATTTCAAGCTTAAGCACCTGCAACCCAGTAAATGGGTGAAAATACTTGCCAATCACATATCTGAAAGGGGGTTAGTATCCAGGATATATAAAACATTCCTACAATTCAACAACAAAACCTTATCAAAACATAAGCCAAAAACCTGAATAGGCATTTCTCCAAAAAAGATACACAAATGGCCATGAGAACATGAAGAGATGCTCAGCATCACTAAACACCAGGGGAATGCAAATCAAAACAATGAGATCCTATCTCACACCCATCAGGATGGCTACTACCCCAAACCAGAAAAGTTATAAGAATGTGTAGAAACCAGAACCCCCTGCACTGCTGGCGGGAAGGTGAAGTGGCTGCTGCTCTTCTGGAACATACTATGGCAGCTCCTCAGAAAATTTAAAATAGAATTGTCGCATGGTCTGCCAATTGGATTTTGGATATAGACACAGAAGTAAAGGAAAACAGGGTCTTAAAGAGATATTTGCACACCAAATTCATAGCAGCATTATAAGAGCCAAAAGTTTGAAGCAACCCAAGTGTCAATAGATGAATAAACAAAAAAATTGGTAGATGTAAACATATTATTCAAGCTTTAAAAAGGAAATTTAGATACATGTTACAACATGGATAAACCTTGCTGACATTATGCTAAGTGGAGTGGGCCAGTCACAAAGAGACAAATATTGTATAGGGTAGCTAGGGTCGTCAAATTTATAGAGAAAGAACGAATTGTGGTTGCCAGGGGCTGGAGGGAGACTTTGGAAAGATGGTTAGTGGGTACAGCACTTCAGTTTTGCAAGATGAAAAACTTCTGAGGGATCAGTCATAAAAGTAAAGAAATAACCGCTGGACATTTTTGGAAAGATGTCAGAACTTTCAAACATGCAGACAGTTTTCCTGTCGGTTTTGCTACCATAAAACCTGCCATAGAAGCCGTCTTCAAAAATCCTAGTGGAAGGGATAAATGGGTGAGGAGGAGAGAAGCATGAGGGATAACCCCAAGATTCCAATTAGGTATTCAAATGCCTGGTCTCACAGCAGATAGCAACTGTGTAGGCCCTACTCCAGTTTGGAGGTGATGACACACTCAGTTTTACACAAGTAGGAGTTTATGTGATAGGCATTTATACTTGGGAATACAGGGCTATGATGCAAACTAGAGGACATGGCAATAAACAGAAGTGTGAACATCATGATGCATTCAAGGAAAGTTGGCTGAACTTGTCAAAAAGCAAAGAACTGAGTATTGAAACCAGAGTGTCCTGGGGACTGGGTGGAGGAAACAGCAAAATAACCTGAGAGAAGGGAGCATACACAGAATCCCTTTAGGTTCTTGGGTGAATCTTGGGCTCCTTTTAGGAGTTAAGTGGGTCACATCAGAATCTGTCTTTCCTCTGGGGTAGCTGCATTTTTCTCAGCCTGACTGGCTGATTTATGATTTATGGCAGCCACTAGCAATGCGGTGAGGATCTGAGGAAGGGACAGTCTGTCAATCCCCCCATGCTAGGGAAAGTGAAGGCTGAGTCAAGGCGGCTGAACTTGTTGAGACCTATTTGAGAGAGCAGTTGGAATAAGAAGGCCACGGCTGAAGCCAGATGGAAGGGAGTCGGTGAGGAACTGGGCAGAGGAAATGGAGGAAGCAGGTGTGGGGCACATGCTGGAGACTTTTGACCCAGAAAGGAAGAAGGAAATTTGGACAGTAACCAGAAGAATTAGCTGGGTCAAGGGAAAAGACATTTTACTTGCATTTTAAGTAAATGAGAACTGATACTAGTGGAAGGTGGGAAGGAAGATGCCCAAAGAATAGGAGAATATGAAGTTTTGAGAAGATGACTATTGTTGGAGCCACATCCTAGATGAGGTGAGAGAAACAAAACAGGAAAAATATTTTTAAAAAGGTATGAGTTGATCCAATGTTTTAAGGTTATTCAAAGGATAGTAAGTTTGAAAGAGAACAAGAGTGTCATGGAGCTTTGGAACCAGAAAGACCTGGGCTGTCATCCCAGGTCATCATGTTGACTGTGCCCCCAATTTTCTTACCTGTAAAATGGGGACAATATTAATGTGTAGAGTTAGACTGAGATCAGGATTGATTTATATGAAGTTCTTAGTATTAACTTAGGGTACTTATTGGATAAATGCCCATTATCTGTCTTCTGCAGAAATTAAGAGACAGTGGGGAGATTTTGAGGGCTTAAAAGAGGTGAAGATGAAGAATCATCACTGTACCAAAGTTCTAAGGAATGGAAGAAAAGTATATTAGAAATGCTCAGTGGCCCAGGAGAACCTGACCTGGGTTTCTATGACTTTGCATCTTTCTCTAGCAGGGTTCTTCTCTGGGAGAAGCAGAGGAGGTAGAATGTGGCTATGACACAGAGACAAAGACCTGGATCAAGGAGGATGGGGAGCAACATAGAATCACCTGGAGCTGTGGGCAGGGAGGAAGAGTCCACCACCAAAGGTGGTCATTGGGTCAGATGAAATATAAGGAGCTAAGTTAAGACTGAGTGAAAAATGTGAGGGTAATCAGACAAGTGTAAAGTCATTATCAAAGTAGATTTTATGGTTTTAGGTATTTTTTAGCTGATTAAAATAAGATCTGTCTTTCCTAATGAGAAATTATATAGATAGTGTATTATTTTGACTGAATCTGGCTTGCTATTAAATAATATATCTTTAGGTCAATTTTTTTTGGGGGGGTGCTAGTAGGCCTTTGGCAACACTAGGTAGACCAAATTATTTTAAGGTAGATGCATATTCTATAAGATGGAGCTAGACATAATCACAAGTACATTTTTTCTTGGGCACTGTCACAGAGACACTTGGATGTGTCTAATAAGAACTCTGCAGCTTCAGGATCTGAGAACTACTTCTGGATAATGATAAAAATTAAAATGTCAATACTGTTTTTATTTTATCTTCAGTATTAGGTTTCTTGTCTTTTGCCAAGGGTCTGTTATAGGTACAAATTAAATTATGGCTAAGAATTAGAGCAATTTAAGACCGCGTAATGGTCAGAACACATGATGGCAGCTCGAGGTCTTCAGTTAAAGAACAGACAGATCATTTATTATGGATCATAAACTGGCCTAATCCCCACTTGCTGCTGCAAATGTCCATTAAATGCATACCCCTGGTGCTTAAATAATTCCATTTTATAAATACTTATATGTTTAAAAAAATTAAGCAATCACCATTCATTCCTTAAAAATGACACAAGGCCTTTAGATCTTCTCCTTGAACTGAAGTTGAAAAACAATCGCTAAGGTAATAAGATATCCATCTTCTATCATCCGAAATGGCTCTTAAGATCCCAAAGCTGCCCCTTCACTTTGTTCTGCCCAGATGAGCCTAACCAGTGAGCAATAGAGGGACCCATTCCTCTATTGGGTTTCTGACGCTAACTGGTACAAACACGAACTTGCTTGGGAGTAGCTATCATCTTGAGCTCTTACCACTTCAGAGGTACACATTTTGAAGCTATAGTTTGGGAAAGAAAGACTCTGGGAGAAATACTAAAGTGTCAGAGGTGTGGTTATTCTCTCAGCAAATTAGTTTTCATCATTTCACATTTCCTGGTAGGAACTGTGGTTCCATTACTCCAGTTACCTCATGCCTCGTCTGGGACCAGAAAGCATTCAATAGTTCAATCAAGGAGTCCTCAACTATTTTTACTTTAAATTTCCAGCCTTTTCTGCAACATACTACAAGCATGAAGGTACTGCTCTGATACATGCTAAGCCTCTGGATTTTAAGAAGTGACTCTTCAATCTTCTGCTTTACCAGACATATTAAAAACACAGTTGTAACTTGGAAAGTCTCTTGAGAATTCTGTGGTTCCCTCCCTGATGGTCAGGCAATTTTTTTTCCTTCTGTAGAGGTCTGAGACTCAGAGAGACTCAGAAACATATTCAAAGTCACACAGCTATCTTGTGGAATGAATGGATGGAACCCAAGTCTCTTACCCTTTGTGATAACGGCAAGCAAGTATGTTCTGAGAAAGACTTCTGTATTACTTTAGCAAACATTCTAGTATGTAATTATTTCATTTTTCTTTCTGCTCTAAAAATCCCCTCATTTTCATAGTTTATGCTTTCTCTTTGAATCTGTTGCTGCTCTCTTTAATCAATCTTTATTTTAAATAGACTAATGCCACTATTGAAAAATGCAAATATTCAGCTTTCTTCTCCTACACATTTTTTTAAAACCAATTTTGGCTGACTTTCAAATGAAATAACACAGCTTAGGAAACATCTTACTAAAGACTACAGGGTAGATTTGCTTCTCATCAAGGTTATTCTTTAGAAGGAACATTTTTAGGTGGTGTTAAAAATAATACAGATTCATCCAACTCAGAGTTGCCTTCCCCAAATCACCAAATTAGTAATTAACGCCTCCAAGTTTAAAAGGAAATATCAGAGGATCATCTAGTTCCCCCTGAATTCTTAAAAAGTTTTCTTTTTCGTCATGAGAATCTCAAAAAATTATGTCGTATTTCCCTATTTTCAGCATTTGCTATGTTAAACTGAGAATAGAAAATTTTCATTTTAAAACTCGATAAAATAGCAGTTTATCCAAGGATACCGAGGAAAATAGAAGTGGAAACAAACGTGTAAACCAGGGCTGCTGGTTTTCTCTTTAGCACCTTTAAGTAACAATTGGTGTAATGGAGGGGCAAAGACAATTTTAAAGATGAATGCATGAACACTGAGATACTAGTATACCAATACTTAGAGATGGTAGAAACGCAAGGCAGGATTCAAATCAGGTCAGTCCAAGAATCTTGCTCAAAGAATAGGAATCTTTTCCTCTGGTCCTGATAGATGGTTATATTAATATTCTTACAGTATTTTGAATATTCTTGACCAGTTGTCTCCTGTCTGCCTATGCATTGACTCTAGAAACATTCTAATGAACTTTTAAATTTTATTTATTTTCATGGTGGGACTGACTGAATCCGGGGCTTGCTAGTTAGCTGGATTGACCCTGTTGCAGCCACTGAAGGGCCTACTTTCCTCAACTCACTGCCTTAGTGACAGATGTACTAACACAAATGAAACCACTCCTCCCCAACAGGAGGATCAGCCCAAGTCCAAAGACACTCAAGAAGAATTCCAGGCACTAAGGGGATGTTATACAACCCAAGGCCAAGGGTTGGGGAGGGGCACAGAGGATGCCATTCCCACCAAGGTAGCGATTTCCCTTCAAGTCCAAGAATTCAGGATCTTCTGTCATCTTGTGATTGTGGTAAGTGCAGGTTGAACTCCAGAGGGGCAGGAGAGTTGCCACCTTAGTATTAAGATCCGAGCTTCTACTGCCTGGCTGGTATCTGATGGTGGCTCTAGCAGGGTCTCCAGTTGGCCCCAGAGCATCCAGCCATCCTTTCAGGTTAGAATTGTTCAATGTGCCAAGTTTTGGCCAGCCATGAGTACTGGAAATAGGTCTTGCCTCTGAAATGACAACAGATTCAGTGACAAAGGACATGCCCCTGCTTTATCAGCTAACTGTCCTCTCTGAACCATGAATGTGAAAAGCCCCCTTGTCTTTAAGGTGGAGAACATGTAGCCATGATAGGAGATCCAGGATTCCAGTGGAAACTTATAAACTATTTATAATTTTGGGACCCAGAAAATACTGCAAGAAGTGTGTTGGAAGACAGGTTCATATTCTATGCTTTGTCTTGTCATGAAGGAAATGGGGGCACAGAAAGCCCTGTTATAGTGTCATATAGGTCCCTGGGGTCAACCAGTTACCCAAACACATGAAAGTCACTGAGGAAAGGGGAAGCTGTGAAAATCAGCCATGATGTCCAGAAGAGGCCCACCCTGAAGGGACCTCCCTTCCATTAGGGACAGGTATAGAACCCTCAGCTCTAGTAGACAGGACTTTTTCCAAGGAGGACCTGGAATACTCTGGTATGGCATTTGTTCCAGAGTCAGGAGGAGAGTTAAGAAGCCTCTGTGTACCCATGACAAGGACACAGTGTTAGAAGCTGGAGGCTGCTCACTGCTGGCTTCTGTGCTGTTAGGAGCTCTTCTGGACCTCATGAACACTCCCCATTCCTTGTTATTCCTATGGATCCAGGTTCAGGTTTCAGATCACTTTTTTTTACATTTTTTTCCTTAGTTTTAGGTGGACATAATACCTGTATTTTTATGTGGTGCTGAGGATCGAACACAGTGCCTCCTCACACATGCCAGGCAAGTGATGTACCATTGAGCTACAACCCCAGCCCCTCAGAGCACGTTTGAATTTGTGTTCCTGAGAATAATCACCCTGGCCTGTCTTTCCTGATACCAAATCCTTATTTCATGATAATCTACTGCTATTTTCTACCTCAAACAAAACCTCAACATACAAATGCCTAGATCTACAAATGCCTAGAAATGCTTCTGCATAATTATTTGCCATTCTGGGCACACAGGCAATTTTGCTAATTCTACATACACACTCACTTTCCTCTCCATACTCACTATATATGCCTTAGTCCCTCCTTATGGGGAATGGCTATTTTAGTGGATGCCGGAAACTACAGACAGTACTGAACACTAGATGTACTGTATTTTCCTATATGTACATAACTGTGGTAAAGTTTAATTTATAAATTAGGCACAGCAGCGAATTACCAATAATAAAAAGATAGAACAATAAATAAAAAGAGAGTAACAATATACTATAATAAAACTTATAAATCGTGGGATTTCCAGAACTTTCCATTTAATATCTGTGGACCACGGCTGGCTGCAGGTAACAGGAACCACTGCAGCAATGATGATTGCCTGCATCATCATTATCCAGCTCCAGCCCCTCTGAAATTCTGCATGTGAAATGAAAGCTGCTTTCCCCTTAATTTTCTCTCTGGCAGATGAAGACTGCTGGCAAGTCAATATCAAATGAGAATTTCTCTGTAATGTTTTTCTGAGATGTCATAGTCATAGCAGCTCAAATGATCTTGTTTGGCAGAGTTAGATGAACAAGGTTCTGATATTGGTCTGAGGGGGTACTGCTGCATGGCCTGGGTGCTGAGACAGACACAGAGAGACACACACATACACATACACACAGACACACACGTCACCACGAGTGACACTAGTATGACAAATAGCTTCTTGCAAATTACTCGTTAAAGTATAAGGTGGAGAATTCCAGAAGGCAGTTTGTCTTCCTTACTTCTGTAATTCCAAATTTAATTTCTGAAGCACGATCTTTTCCACTCTAAATTGGAAGGATTATTTTATTTTTAAATCTGCTTTGTAATCTTAACTATCACTTTAACCATGTCAACCATAACTGTGAATTTAAATGCTATAAGATGATGAGTCCTTTGTATTATTAAAAACATCCAAAGAAGTATTAAATGTATGCTTGGTAGGCTTACTCTTGACAGTGAATTTGGAGTGAATACATAAATAAATGTAAATATGCATAATATATACACATTTTTAATATTTATATTTGGAATATTATCTGCAGCAACCAATGTTAAACACTTAGGACTACTTGAAGGTTTTTTGGTTTGTTTTCGCTTGGAGCTAGTACTTAACTGTATTTATTATCTTTTAATAAAAATTTTTTTGGTTTTATTTTGAAAAAAACTGAAAATCTACCAACCAACCCAACAAGAAACTTCAGGAACAAACAGTTTAACCCTCTTGTACTGACTACTAACTCTGCCTTGGCAACTTGTTAAATTAGGGCTGCTCATAGTTTTTAATTATAATTTCATTATGTACAATACCAGCCTCCTTTGTCAAATGAGGTTTTATTACAGGGCTATTATGTAATTCAATTCATGGTTAAAGTCTCCTCTGCCTGGAAAACACAATTGCAATGGCACTGACCCTGATGCTTGATGAGAATCATCGAACCGGAGGATTCAGTAACCAGATTTTATTTTTTAAAATAATGTAGCCCATTTTACTCAGTTTTCGAAATGGGCTTCTACTCTCCTGGGTGTCGAACTAGTGTTCTCATCCATGCTCTGAGAACGTGCACTCACCTGAAATGTAAGCCACGCTGCGGGATCACAGGGTATCCCATCTCCTGTCATTATTTTGAGCCCTATGGTCTAGCTCAAAAGCCCATTTTTCCCGGACCTTAGCCATCTCCTGGCAAAGAGCCCTAGTCCCTGCCATTTGCCATTTGTTCTGTGCTATTTTAATTCTGGACAAGTTGTGGTAGTAGGCTATATTTAAATTGGCCTGCACTGTGAAGAAACACAGCGGACGCACGTGGCACCTTTGACATAATCCAATTGTGCTCTGGCTCGGTATCAGGCTGTGTGGGATTCTGCACTATATGCCCCACCATGCAAGGGGCTGGACTCCCACTCCCCAAGTGTTCAGCAGAATCTTCTGGGGAGGATGAACTGTGGCAGAGACCGACGGAAATGCCACCAAAAACATCCAAGAGTCCACTGAGAAAACATGGACAATAATCAAAGGAGAAGAAAAGAGGCCCTCGCCCCTGGCTGAGGACCACTGGAATATTTGCAGAATAATTTTCCAAAGACCCATTTACAGGTAGGAATTTATAAAGTACAACATATCTATGGAGAGAGCCTCAGAGGAAATTGCACGCACACATAAAGCTAGCCTTCTCAGGTCTCTGAGCTTTTAGAAGTGGACTGTGAGAAACACTTGCTTCTAACTGATTCTTCCCCATCTGCCCTTCCACTTCCACAGCCATCAGCTGTAAACACTTGTGTGCCAGACACAAGGCTGAGTTCCTACCTGGAGTTATGCTGTTACTTTATAGAAGAAAAATGGGCTGGAAATGCCCTTAAATCATTAAAATTAAGAAAAATGTAAAAAGCAGCTTTCTCCGGAATAGGTGCTGAGGTCTTACAAATACTCCCAGCTCAAAGCTAGCCTAAAGCCAGATTTATCACTCTGTCTGGCAAATCAGAAAATGGTTAACTTTTCAGGAACTTACAAGTCAAGGATTTTTGCCTGGGGTCTTTATGTATGTGGTGCTGATGCTCCCATTTTGCTAGCTGCAGAGTGAAAATCCAGCCTATGTATGTGATCATATTCTTGCTGCAGATCTAGAAGTGCTTAGATCTAGAAACCAGGGTTTCTTTCTATTTAGTTTGCAGATATTTCCTTGGACTTCTTGGAATATTTCTTGCTGTCAACCAAATCTCTCTATTTGGTTTCTTTGCTTAATAAACTTTACTATCCAAGTAGGTAGTAAATAATAGACCTGACTTTTGTTTTCTGGAATAAGTAGAAAAACCATCATAGAAATGTTATGCTGAAGTATATTTGCCCACATAGACTAGTCAATTAACATGAAACCATTTTAAAATGTCCTTAACAAAAGAGCCATTAGCAGACTATTTGGTTACATGTAGTCAGGGATACAGACTTTTAAACTGATCTACATAGTGGCCACACAGAGGTGCATGTATCAAAACAGAGGTGTCTGTTTTTACTGGAAGGCATACACGTGGCACTGAATATAATTATGCTTTGAATAGCATCAAAACATGACTCAAAAATAAATCCCATACTACCTTTAGTGCTCTGAGCTTTCGGAGAGCTAATTCTAAATTTCAATAAATAAGATTCCACCTTATTTCCTGAATGCATTCCAGGCTTCCTAACAATGATAAGAATAATGATGATGTTTTGTGGTACTTGGGGACTGAATCCAGGAGTGTTCTAACGCTAAGTTACACCTCCAGTCCCTCTCTCCCTTTAAACTTTTATTTTGGTGGTGCTGTGGGAACTAAGTCAATGTTATACATGCTAGGCAAGCTCTGTGCCACTGAGCTCCATCCTCAGCTCTTTCTAAAGATTTTTATTTTGAGATGATCTCAACTGAGCTCCAAGGCTGGCTCTGAACTTGCAATCCTCCTGCCTCAGCTCCTGGGGATTACAGGATCACTGTGACCAGCTTCAGGCTCATTCTTTTTTTTTTTTTTTTAAAGAGAGAGTGAGAGAGGAGAGAGAGAGAGAGTATTTTTTAGTTCTTGGCGGACACAACATCTTTGTTGGTATGTGGTGCTGAGGATCGAACCCGGGCCGCACGCATGCCAGGCGAGTGCACTACCGCTTGAGCCACATCCTCAGCCCTCCAGGCTCATTCTTAAAAACAGCATGACAATGAAAAATGTGTGATATTCTTCCACATAAATATGTGTAGCAATAAGTCGTGTATTTACTATCTGGATCAAGAACCTGCCACGTGGATGCTGCCAAGGAGACATAATTGTGGCCACATCACAACAGATAATGGGAACATAATGCCCCTCATAGCACTTTACTGTAACTACTCCAAAAAGCATCACCTTTTCTTCCAAAAGCAAGGCTATGAAGTCATCCTTCCCCATTCTTTGTTTTGAGAAGAAGAAAGATTTCTGAAAAATTCATCTTACTTAGGTTAGAATCAAGACAGGGAACTAACAGAGGCCAATTTTGGTCTTAATAAAAAAATGGAAATGAGTGTTATTAGAGGTTCTAAACATATATTTCTTTCTTTTTTAAAATTAATGCATTTTGGCTGGGGATATAGCTCAGTTGGTAGAGTGCTTGCCTCAC
Organism: Urocitellus parryii; assembly: GCF_045843805.1. Taxonomy (NCBI): domain Eukaryota; kingdom Metazoa; phylum Chordata; class Mammalia; order Rodentia; family Sciuridae; genus Urocitellus; species Urocitellus parryii. Next base: position 108,937,746 of record NC_135537.1, on the reverse strand, counting down.
ATGCACAAGGCCCTGGGTTCAATCCCCAGCATCACCACAAAAATAAATAAGTAATAAATATAAAAAAATAAAATTAATGCATTTTAATTATACAGAACATACATGCATATAAAATACTTTGATCATATCCACCTCCCATGCCACTTCTGAATCTGCTGTTCCAAAAATCTCTCCTACAGATATACTTCTAAAAATTCCTAATTATTTCAATTTTTGCTGTTCTGTGTATTTCCCTGTAATTATTAGCAATTAACACACATATATAGATCACAATACTCCCAAGATTAAAATGAATTATGGTCTTGGAAAAGACAAATTATGCCACAGTTCTTAAGGAGGCCAGGAAAGGAAATACCACTAAACAAATGAGTTCCAAGTACAGAAGCCAGAAATAAGGGAGATGAAGCCAAATTTCTTGTTTTTAGGGAAAAGAGGGATGAATGGATAAGACAGGTCCCCAGGGGCCTTGGGCTCATGCTCCACTCATCCTGAGCAAGAGGTTTATTCAAAGTTGTGAAGGCGTGAGCTGGGAGATGACTTGTGAACTCTGCCCTCTGTGAAGAGGAGGTCAGTTTGGCCAAGTTGGTAGAAGTAATAGGACAATATACAAAGGACCCTTCCTGGTCAGTGACTTGCAATCTATAAAGTATTACTGATGGAAAGTCAAATACACAGGAATCATGATTGAACTAAGTTAAGCAAGCCAGTATTGATGATGATGATAATGATGATTATGGTTAACATTTACTGAGTGCTGATTATGTGCCAGGGTTAATTTACATTAATTAGAAATTTACAAGGAGTATCTTCCATAATCCACGCTGGGTTATCAGCTAGTGGGTGGTTCCCACCACTAGCTGGTGTGAACTGAAGATGAGAATTTTTCCTGTACACATACACGTCCACACCGACCATCTAGTCAAGCTTAAAATTCTCTGATGGTGGTCTTTCTTTCCACTCTGTCAATGCTTTCCCTCATTAACCAAATTACTGTGAGATGTCCATTTTCTTCCAGATAGAATTTTTAAAAATTTTCTTAACATATCCATTTTCCTGTGTTGATTCTTGGATGTAATGACCTTTCAGGGATAAATAATTCTTAGTATGATGGACAATATCAATGAATAAATGATCGTCAGCTGCACTTAATTCTTCAAATGATTTTACTCCAACATAAGGAATGTGTCAAGTGGTAGCATCTCTTGTTGGCCTGGTGGGATGCTGAGATGCTGCTAGTGTGTGAGCTGCTGAGCTGGGTCAGCATCTTTGTTACTGGGATTCGGGGGTGACACTGCCAAACCCTCCAAGGCAGGCACTTCATGCCCTACGGGTGGCATATGAAGCCTCCTGCCTGCCAGGCCACCCTGAGGCCACACTTGCATTTCATCCTGGTCACTGCTGTGCTCCAGCCATCTGGAGGCTCTGGCTGTTCCCTCCCCACCTACTGCCCTGGGCATGTCCTTAGGTGTCTTTGCACTTGTAATATTTGGCTCTGAAAACCAGCCCACTTCAATCCACAGCATATTGTTACAAACACAGCATAAATGTAATCCTTGGATTAGATTAGCATAATGGGAATTTCACGGTCTCTCTGGATTTGCTCCAGAGATATACACACATTATTTAGGATTCATGAACTTCAAAAGCTCCAAACTAAAAATACCTCTTACATCATATCAGAATGCACTCAAAGTCGAGTTTCTTGCTGTTGGTCTAATCCATTCCTATAGTGGTTAAAAGCAGAGTTTTAGAATCAGTCTGGCTAGACGTGAGTTCTCACAATCATGAGCCTGAAACACAGGGCTAGCTACTCACCCTGGCTATGCCTCAGTTTCTTCACCTGGTAACATAAATAATGGTGAAACCTAACTTTCAGGTTTAAATACGGACCACAGAAAACACGTGTAAAGTCCTAACACAGATCACATAGACAAAGCCAGGCACAGAATAAGCACTTAAATTCATATATAGAATATTTACTCATTTGATTAAATAACATTAAAACAAGTTTCTAGATAAGCAGTAGATTCACATGGGTCAAGGATATATTACAAAATAATGGATGTCAGGCCCAGTGGCTCAGGTAGGAGGATTACAAAGTTCAAAGCCAGCCTCAGTAACTTAGCGAGGTCCTAAGTAACTCAGCTAGACCCTGTCTCAAAATAAAAATAAATAAATAAATAAAAGGGATGAGGATGTGAGGATGTGGCTCAGTGGTTAAGTGCCCCTGGGTTCAATCTCTGGTACTGCGCACCCCCCCACCTCCGAAAAAGGAAAAAATCTCCCATTCATCCCAATACTAACCAAGCCATACCCAACCAGTGTTGTTTTTTTAAAAGGATTTTCCCAGAGTTTAAGTAAATACAAGAAAATATGACTATAAAATCCTATTTCCTCCTTTTCTAAGCAGACGGAAGCAGTCTATGCAATACTTCTGTATCTTTATAAACTGAAACCAGAAAACAGTGACCAAGTACAGCATAAGGCAATGTATTGTCCTACCCCTTTACCTTGGTGAGGGACAGCAGTGAATGGAACCACCCAGATGACACAAGGCAGCAGGAGGTGAGGGGGTGGTATGCAGAAAGCCTAGATTTGGGTTCTGTTCTGCCCGTGGCAAGCTGTCTGACACTGGGCAGACTACTTAAATCTTGCAGGTGTAGAAGTGGTACAGTCAGCATGCTTGTTATGGGGACATAATGAAGTATGTATGCAAGAGTTTTGCAAATAGTGAAACAAGACAAATGGGTTCACAGTGTTATTACAGTGTTATTACCAGTTAGAAGTTATTACAGTCCACAAGTCCACTCTTTCTACTCTGGAAGTACCAATAGTGGCAATGGAAAACACAAAGTCCCTATTTCTGACTCAAGAGTTGGCTGGCCTAAGGACATTTCCTGCCTAGGGTCACTGGATCCACTTTCCTTGAGCAACAAAGACCTGCTATGAGGTGCACTCTGCCTTCAAATGACCATGTTCAAAGTTTCAACATGGATGCAGTTTTTTGGGAGCTGATATAAATTTCTGTCAACAGTAATTCTTACCTGACATTGGGCTTAAAGTTTGAAAATAAAACAGGTAAACAGAAGCAGAGTAGAAGTCATATCAAAGACTTTCAGTTTTCTTATCCTCAGAAGCACCAAAATGAGTGCTCTAAAAACATGGCTGGCAGGCCCATCCTTCTCCTTGTCCCCTTCCTGAGGCAGGCAGCAGCTGGGAGCTCGCTGGGGGGACTGGCTGAGGGGAAGCTCTGCATGGGTGTTCCAGAGATTTAGATTTGGGTTCCTTCTATTGCCCATGTCTTCCTTCTCATTTATAGCCAGAGGGCTTTTACCATATCTGCAATGGATTGGTTTCTTTGTCTGACAAATTAGGTTGTTAGAACAATTCTATTTCTTATAAGAAATTTAACACTTTCTCTCCCTTTCCTATGGAAAGGGACAGAAGTGCGTGTTCTGGCTTACAGGTGCCTATCTCCCACCTCCTCAGCTTTCTCCTGGCTCCTACCAACAGCTGCTCTGTAAGACCTGCGAAGTCTGAGGAACACACTTTGAAAAACCACTGGAAAACTGAAGAGTTCTAAAATTCCCTTCAGCTTGAATAATCAATAATTGTTGCAGCTACACGTTCATTTCTAGGGAAATTCATTTATTATAAATAAATAAAAATATAACTAAAAGTAGACATCTGCTTTTTCTAAGAGATGACAATCTTCCCAGTAAATCAAATGAATTATTTTGCTTTGGTAAAATAAAGTTAGAGGTATTAGATTCAGGTGGAAAGAGGCAGATATACCTTCTAAAATTATTATTTGAATGACAAAGAATGCTAAATAACGGGCCTATCCACGAAGTTATTGTATTTTGTAACTACAGATTGAAAAGTCTAGCAATAGATGTATGCGAACAGCTGATTATTTTAGTAAGTGGATCTCGAATGGTAGCCAAAATCTTTATCCTGTAGCCAGCCACGTCAACCCAGAACTACTATTATGTTAATACATTTTACAGAAACTCAGATCTCAGAGCTGATTTCATTCCAACAGATTTATGTAGACCAGGAAGCCAGGCTTAGCCAGTTAGTGGCACCCCTGCTCCACCATCATGTGTGTATCCCAAGTGTTTGCATGACATGCAATCTATATAATTATACAGGCATTATGATCCTAGCCTGTTCAGTTCCAGGAGGCATCAGAACAGACACACGCAAGATACAAAGCACAAAGACTGCTAATGGGTTGGCCAAAAGGTATCACTTCTTTATCCATAGGTGGTGAAACTCTGGTAGGGGGTGACCTGCCACCCTCATGGCCTGTAAGGTCATCATGTTCAGGGAGGGCAGAGAACTGGGCTACTGCCAAGAACTGGACTACTCTTCAGCAAAGCCAATATTTGTTTTTATTCTTGGTTATACTATTAATGCACTTGCCTTGCTTATTAGTCATGAAGTGAATGGAGGTAGGAAGGAGGAAAAGCAGCAAGGATCAGCGGAGACAAAGGTGGATGATTGGGAAATTCAGGAGAGAGAGTAAGACATCATTTCCTGTGGGTTTGGCCTGGCCAAGAGCACCTAACCATTCTAGAGTTAAATTAATTCAAGGAACTATTTTAATTAAGATCCTGAGAGGAATGTGAAAATTAAAATTTTAATTTTGATTTATAACTATAACATGCATATAGATACATATACCCTATTGGTATGAAAATATGTAATACTGTCCGATTATTGAGTATTACATCCTCAACACTCTGCTGAATACTTTATGAACAAAATAATTAGGTTGAATTGTATTTGGAGACTGAACCTAGCGGTGCTCTATCACTGAGTTACATCTCTAGTCCTTTTAATTTATTTTTTATTTTGTGTCAGGATCTTGCTAAGTCACTAAGGCTGGCCTTAAACTTGCCATCCTCCTGCCTCAGCCTCCCAAGTAGCTGGGATTACAGGCATGTGCTGCTGTACCTGGCCAAAATTATTAAACATTCACAACAACACTATAAAGTTATTATTCTGTCCATTTCATGTATAATAATACATGTTTGGATACAATAGATCCTGGTCTAAAGTACACACCATTGGACAGCAGAACTAGCAGTGACATAGGCCATGTTTAATGATAAAGCCTAGGCACTTTCCCCCACATCATTCTGCCTGTCAGCTGGAGAGATTAGAACATTATGGGGAAAATCTGCCAACTTGCGATGCCCATTTGCTTATCATACTGGTTTTTGTATTTAAGTCTCAAACATCTTAAACTTTGTATTTAAAAGTGAACTCTCACAACATTGATTGTTGTGATAAAGGGGATTTGCATCAATTCTGTGAGCTACAGATAAAATCAATCACTGGCTGGAAATTAGCTAGCATTGCTAAACTCACTCTGTCTACCATGAACCTCCCTGGATCAGAATGTCACCAGTGGTCACTTGGGCATGTAAGGCTTGCCTTAATATAGTAGGAACAAAAGCCCTACTGATCCCTCAGCCAGCCACTTTGGTTAAGGGAGCTGAAAATACTAAGTGGGCAGATGTGTTTACCCAATTATTTCAGTCCAACAGACCCAACCTTGGTATCCAACACGCTGAAATGACCCCACACTTGTTTGGAAGCCAGTGTCTATGGACAACTTTCTGATTGAAAGTTTGACAAGAACATTCTTGTTAGTGAGAGTCTATATGTATTTAAAAAAATGCTGAAAGTTGTGATTGCTGGGAATCCAAGTACCAAGTCCCGGATTCACAGCCACGGGTAGATTTGTTTTCATCTGTCCTGTGTGGTTAGCGGGAGCTGCCCCAAGCCCGACCCAACTCATTCCACACTCATCCCCTCACATCCAGACTTCTGTGATCTGAGGTCATGGCATAAATCTTCTTGGATTTCCCCCTCCCACTCCCTGCCCTTTTCTTCTAACGACTGGTACCACCCACCATCAGCCTCCTCCTTCCAGGAGAGAGCTGAAGAGCAGCCAGCTTTGACATTGTAGCAGATGCGAGGCTGGGGTGAGGCTGCGTCGAGTGACCAAGGACCTCAGAAACACACTGGTGAAGCTGTCTAATCCAACCCAAGGCTGGGAGATCTTCTCTAGCTGCCCCTTTATTGAAGGCTCAGTACAGGTTGGACATTACACAAAATCCAGGTCATACACGGACTCATTTAATCCTTTTGATTTCCCTATGAGGAGGGCTCTGTAAGTCTCCTAATAAAGACACCAAAGGTAACACAAGTTAAAATAACTTGCTCTAGGTGGAGCCAAGACTTTGCCTGACTGAAAGCATGTGTCCTTCCCACATTCTACGACCTTAGATTATGGAGTCAATCAGACGAGTCCCCCTTGTGTGCCTACCATCCTTAGAATCTTCCATCAACCTTTCCCTATCAAAGTTCCAAACTATTATTAGGGAAGATGTATGAATAGTTTATTCTAAAACAGAACACCCAACCACAAAATGCATTCCACATTCCATCAGAAATGTTACGTCTTTTTCTGGGCCGTCAGGCCAGAGTGGTTCACAATACTATGCTGTGGTAGGCACCAACAGTCATTGTAGGAAAACAAATTAAGAACTTGAGAGTGTATATTTGAATTGAAACAGGTACCCCATTGTTTTACTAGAGGCATTTTAATGAATGGCATTTTGGTTTTTTTTTTAAAGATATTTAATACAATGATTATTATACTGCTTGTGATAAGGCAAATGTGGTGTATGTACACTTTTGAATACTATGAAAGGCAGGATCAACAGAGTAGATGTGACACATGGATCAATTTCAAAACACAGCAGAAAAAAAATACATATGTATAAATATAAATGCATATAAAATTGAAAAATGTAATATTACAAGATGAAAAAGATTCTAAATAAAAGGAAATGAGCTGTGTGGAATGGTGTCATTTGTGTAAACCCCCAAAATAGAATAATGCCATGTTTTTCAATTTATACATCATCAAAGACATGTAATGGACACACGTTACTCAATGTGTCATACAGGGAATGAGCCTGGGAAAGGAGAAAATGAGAGGGGCTTTCCTCAGCTGGTTGCCTATGAGAAGGTGGAGCTGAGGATTGGGAATACTTTACCCTTCTATGCTGAAGGGCTAAGGTGAGAAGGAGGGAAGATGGACAGGTACGGATATCATCAGAGGATGGACACATGTTACCAACCCAGCTCAGAGCTCTGATCCCACACATTTGTTTTTATCTTTTGGTTTTATTTTTACTTGATAGTGGCACATTATAATCATCAGTTTCAGAAACTTCTTTAACCATGTGCCTGAGCATACACAGAAACTCCTCTCAAGCCCTGCTCAGAAGCCCAGGTTGTCCCGTGAGCACTAAAACAGCACTGAAAATAGTTACCTGCTGGCCACTAAAATGAACCTTGGATTTAATCCTACAAAAAATTGTTCCATTTTCTTTTCACAAATATATAAACTGGCAGAAAATATAGAGGACACAGAGGTGAAGAAAAAGAAAAGCACAGTGGTGTGCTAGTGGATTTACACATGACCCTTCCTCTCCCCACTCGTGCACCTACTGAGTCCAAGGGGTGGCAGTGATTGCAAACTTCCCTCCCTTGGACCCCCACCTCTGTCCCTGAGCCTCAGGCCAGCTGGGGAGGCACTGTGGTGCTTGGGGAAAAGACCTTCAGGAGCCAGGGCTGGTGAACGAACTCCTAAACAAACTCTCCACTGACACATCACTAAAAATAAGTATGCTTACATGCATAACACATTTTTGGAACAGTAAACCGAACTCTCTCCTTTATCCTCTCTAGAGACTTAGGTGCCATTCTTATTCAACTTTATACAAAATACATGCAGGTGCAACAACTCCGAGCATTACAGGCAGTAACTTTTGATGTGATAAGTACACATCTGCCAAGAAGCGAAGGAATGGCAGAGCCACTGGACAGGCACTGGGTATCAGCTGCTAGCCCGGATTCCGGTCAAACGCTGATAAGGCTCACTTGGGCGTTGCCTTATTTAGCCAGACTTCTCTGTCCAAACACGGGTGCATGGTGACAACTGTGCATGCTATTACAAGTCTTTCTCCTTTCAGTCATCTGCTGACACACCAATTAAATAATGTGTGACCACTATTGAAGCAGCCTATTGCCTTGCCTACTAGTGATTTGCCTGCAGATAATAATGATAATATATTACAAATAAACCTGAATATGTTATTTTAGCAAAGGGCTAAATTTTTTTCCTTCTCATAAGGAATACACATTAAGTTAAAGGCTCCCCCCATAACAATGAACAAATTAATATTGCATAGTATTACTACTGGCTCAGGTAAATTGCACAATTTCCCCCATAGTTTCAGTAGAGAAACTATATCTGAAAATATTTTTTTCCAGCACACATTATGGTATTAATGAGCCTTATATTAGAAATCAGTGACTTGATCTAGATATGTGACGCTATTAAAAGAACCAATATGAGTCATACAGATACATAAAAAATAGTTGAAATACATATGGTGATTTAACAAGTCTAGCATGTCAGTTAGTTTTAACTGCTTATAGAATAGGGAAGCTCTTTGTGTGAGAACATGGGATGAATTCCAATATATATTGTTAAACAACGACAACAAAAACCAAGCAAAAAATCCCACAAAAAAAAGTAACAAAAATCTAGGGTGTTGATGGTGCATATTACAAAATGATCCTTTATCTGCATTTAATTTCAAAATCTAAAAAGCTTTAAAAATACCCAAATCTCTCTTTTTTATAAGTTTAGTGTGAAAACTTGACAGTAACACCTGGAAGCAACTGACAGGCATTTATGGTTCATTATTTTTTATTCTTAGTGTGAGTATTCAGTTTCCCTGGAGAAATAATGTGTTTGATTACCAGGTGCTGCTCAGACCCCCTGAGGATATCATGTAATTTATGCTATATGCACTATATTCCTTTTCTAAAATCCAGTAAGTTCTGAATTCTAAAACATATCTGGACCCAAAAGGTTTTGGAAAGTAACTAAATATGTGGTATGTGAACATCTGCATCAAGGGGGATAAACGTACATTTGGATATATAAATATCAGGAAAAAATTTATAACGATACTAATAACATTTGCTGCCTTCAGGAAAGGTTCCTGGTTAGCTGGAGTTAGGAGTGGGGGAGAGATTTAAACTTGGTCTAAACCATCTTGTAATTTTCAAATTTTGAACCACTGAACATGAATCATCAAGAAATAAAATTAAAATTAAAAAAATTACAACTTGTAAACATATGGCCAGAGCCCGATCTATTTAAAATACATCCTGTTAACAAGTTTTCAGAAGGCAATGCTGCACTCCCACAGTTGGTGGGTGGGTACCTTTGACCAACCCTTCCTGGTCATAAGTTCCAGTTTCTCTTGACTCTCGTTTTAAGCGTGCCAAGTCTTTCCAAGGCAGCCCCCTCTTCTTCTAAAACACTGTTTACAATCAATTTCTTAAATGAAACCTCTCTCTCTCTAATCCACCTGTGCTTACTTCAACTATGTAACCCTATAAAACAAGCATACTTACTTTGTTCTATCTTCTCCATAACACTAGAAGTTCATGGAAACAGGGATGAAATAATTTGCTTTTAAAATTTTTACTGGGCAGTTTTCTTACATTGATGGTTAATTTACACTGTGTGCATATTTGGTCTTCCTAATAAGCCTTCCAGGGAATCCCCAAAGACTAAGTGATAAATATTTGCCAAACTGAATTATGCTTATAAAACAATACTTTCCCATTAAGTCTTTATAATGAAAATAAAATGGAAAACATAATTGAGTTAAAAGACTCAAAAAGTGTCTGGAATAACAAGCGCATGTGTGTGGGACAGAGCCCTGGGTGGACAGAATGCTGCTCTGAATTTACCACCCGACTATTGATACATGCACTTACGGTGGAGAGACCCCAGTTACATTCCAGAGTGCTTACTTATATATGTGAAATGACCTACTAAGAAATACTGAGGGTTAAAAACTATATTTGTTCCCCATAATGTTAAAGAAAAAAATTACGTACAGATGTTATTAATAGTCCCCAGGAATCTAAAAGTAAAAAATACTTTAAAAACATGGGCTACTAAATTTAGAGACAACTCAAATGCTTATCTTTCTTACAATCCTTGAAATCACTTCAAAACGATCTTTGTAAAGGTCACTAAATTGTACTGGTATACATTGGCAGCTTAACAATTAGTTGACATGGTATTCACATGCAATTTAACAATCAGTTAACGATTTTTGCCTAGTATACTAATTGAACAACAAACTATTGAGTCAGTTTCTTTTTATTTTTTTTTCCTTTCCTTTTTAAAGGCAAACATCAGAGACTTTTGAAGAAGGGTAAATTCCATCCAGCAAGATAAATTTTCCCTCTGACTATACATTTCATTCAAATCCACTGTTTTGGTGTTGGCATTCAAAACCAAACCAAGTACATTTTTTCTTAGAAATTAATCCTACTGAAGAAGTATACTTTTAAGCACAAACTGAAGCCAAAACTACACCCATGTACTTTTCAATACAACTATGTACTTGTTCTAGCTGATAATCAGTGTTGCTGTTGTTTTTTTTTAAAGCCAGAAAAACCTTGTCAATAATTTGAAGTCACTACTGTCAATATTCTCATTTTTCAGATGAAAAAACTAAGTTCAGAGTAGTCATAGTTTATTGGATGTGTTCTATTGGCCAGTGTACAATTATTAAAGAACTGGCTAGTTTTATTTAAAGAAACAAGTATATTATTGCCCAATAAGCACCCAAACCGAGGTCTGTGCAGAATGGTATGGTGGAGAAGAAGGAAGATGAAGTAGCTGGAGAAGACACCCCAGGGGGGGCTCTGGCAGGGTCAGGTTTCATCTTCCCATCCTCCTTGGGTGGCTAAGCTTCCTGCCGCCCATTGTAGAATTTCAGATGCACCAGTAATAAGTTAATATAGATGCAATTGGTTGTTTATATGTTTGTCTCACTTAAGGGATGCCTTTGAAAACCCATTTTTTTCCTTACTACTTTGTCATTTTATTAAACTAGTTTTCCTATCAGCAAAATTTAAAAACATTTTTAATTGGTGCTTTTTCATTATACATAATATTGGGGTTCATTATGACATAATTGCAAAAGCATGGAACATAATTTGCTCCACCCATTTCTTGAACAACATGCACAGGAAGGCTTTCCATGAACAGCCATCAGATGAGCCTGATGGATGCATTACTTTAGGGTACAAATGGTCACAGCAGAGCTGGGACATCCCTGAAGGACTAGAGAATGGGGGTCGAAAGGGGGAAGTGGGCAAAAAAAGACAAATGAGGAACTGGGAGGCAGATATAAGTAGAGAGCAAATAAAACAAGAGGATAGCTAAGGAGCACACAAAAAGCCAAGGACACATTGCACTACAAAGGTGAAACCAAAAGAATGTTAAGCCCTTAGTCTCTCCAGAGATGAATGGGTGCACCATCTTTAGAGGGCACAAAACCATAGATTCACATAATTTTAATGATAGCCTTAAGTGATTTGGAGAATCTTTTGTTCACATATTTCAGACAAAACTAGTCAGTATTTGAACTGTGTAGAGCTGACTCAGTTTATGATGACTCTCAAACTACACACTCCTTTTGGGCATGGAATGAAGATTTTACCGGAGAGTTTATGGCTGGGCAACCACAGGCTCATCCACACGTGAAGCCAAAGGCATGGGAGAGCTGCTGTGTAAACTGAGGGACACCAGCAAACTAGTCCAAAGAAATACATCTACGCAAAAAACTCAGGACCCACTAAACCAAGCAAACTTTAATAATGGGGAAAAAACTTTTTCTATAGAAATCGTCCTGAGAAAATGGAGCAATAGTTCACTTGGGTCTGATTTTCATTTCTTTACATAGGATTGAAAGGAAATGACCAAGGTGGCCTAACCTAACTGCAGGAGCAGCAATGACGATATCCATCACAGACATGCCACTAGCTGCTGAGAAAGATGATAATGCAAATCTGCTTAGCAAGAACAGCAGGATGGTCTAACAGATTAATAATGGTAATTAAAGCTTTAGATGCTAAAAAAGAGAGTGACAATCCCAAGGATATTTAATTGAAAAATGCACTATAATCATAACCCATCCACCGCACACCAGGAGCTGGGTATGTTCCAAGAAGGCCCTCAGATACCCACTGTGCTGCCCTTGCCACCCACAGCCACTTGGAACCCATTTTTTCCACACTCTGTGTAGAACAAACCCTTCTCATGGTTCAGGATCCAACTCTAACCTTCTTTCCTCCTATGATGCCTTTCCTGAAGCTTCCACATGGATAAATCCCTCTGCTCCTCTAAGCTTTATCCAGCACTTAAAAGATTCTGAAAAACACAGTGGATTCTGTCATGTCCCCTACTCTTCTTCTTATGTCACAGTGAGGGAACCCACAGCTCCCTCCAGAACTCCTTCTATACCCTGCAGTGTTTGCTCACAGTCACGTTGACAAGTGCGTGTTAATAAAGGAGAGTGGTCTAAGTTTTCATGCCACAAAACCCAGGGTGACTGGGTCTGGAGGACTGACTTATAGGCTCCCATTTTAAATTAATTCTTCCAGTGTCATTTTATAGACTACAAATCTACCCTACTGTATATACAGAGAGAAACTGCTTTTCACTTATTTCCCCAAAGCCTACACAGACACACTTAGATAAGGATAAAATGAAGATGTTCTAATAAGCTTAAGACAGACATTTCACACTGTGAAATGCAGACTAGTCTAAGAATTTCCTCATATTTTAAAATCTGGCTGTTTCTTCTGAACAGGCTGACTAAAGTAATGCAGGTAGCAATACAAAAATGCAGGTGTGTAGGTTGGTAGTTGTGTTGAGAAGTCCAACCAAGTCCTGCTCAGCAAGGTGAGACCCAGGACAAAGCAGCCCATGTTCATCCCACAGCTGTTTAAACTTTTGTAGCAGATGCACCCAGTGGAGAATCAGGTCAGACTGAGTTTCAGAAGGGAAACCTGCAGTACAAGTATCTGTCTCTATAGCCACAGTTTGCATACACCCTGGATCAGCTTCAGGAACTTAAACAGAGGTGCAGCCTGGGCTTTCTTCTTCTTCTTTTTATTTTTTTTTTCAGATGTGTATGCAGTGCACTTAAAACTATTTACCCTAAACTGGAATTTGGATGAGAATTTCTGAAGTGAGACTTATGAGCACCAACAGTCCCACTGGGTACAGTGCCTCAGAAGCAGTATCCTATGTCCAGTGTGACAGCAGAAAAACTCTTGATGTGCCCCATTAAGGGGTAAGAGAGCTCACAGATGCTGAGCAGCATTTCAAATGCTTACGGCATAGCAACTCATCAAGCGTGCACACTAACCCTGTGGGTTCTATCAACAATCACCCTCACTTTACAGATGAGGGAAACAAGGCATGGAGATGCAAAGTCAATTGCTTGTGAGGCCACTCAAAGCAACAGAGCCAGTTTTCTGGTTCTCAAGTCTGTGTTCTTAACCACTACCCCATACTGCAGAAATAATTCAAAATAATTCCCTAAAACTCTCTGAGGAAAAAAGAAAATCAGGCCCTCATGTTAAAGATGAATCATTTCGCTTTTCTCCCCTCTGAATTTCTTGGTTATGTAGCTCATGCTCACTTCTTTTCTGATTTTAGGAATCACAATCGAAATGAGAGCTGGCTTGAGCTGGCTAATTGCCTCTCCTTCCCAGGACCACACTGACTAAAATGAGGGAGGGTCCTTTATCAGAGGTGAAACTACAGAGCAGTGCCAGGATAGGCTGGAGACCTGTGTTAGAAGACCTGGGGACCAAGATGCCCATCTCTCACCTGCAGTTCCTGGAGAGGAAGGACTACCCTACTGCATGAAGACCAGGGTTCCTCAGAATTGCCTTCATCTCAGACTCACCTTCCAAATTATAGCACAGGCTCATTCTGGTCTGTCTTGTGGGATGGGATTGGGGTGACAACCCTGCAAATCTGAGTGAGCTCCTTTGAAGGAGGGAGCTGGTGGAGCCATGCAACCTGCAGCCACTAAACACAAGCGGCCCAAGGGGCTTGAAGGGGAATCCTGTGAATGAGCTCCCGTGCCCAGGGCCTAGGGACTTCTCTGTAACTTGACTTCTCCCTGCTGAAGATCAACTTTCCCAGCTCCTGTTCTCTGTGCACCTCTCTCAGCCTATTGAGTGATTAACCTGACCACAGACCTATCTCATTCATGTCTCCAGTCTCAGTTCTAATGGAGGCCTGTGAACACTGTAAGGAAGACAGAGAAAAGCCAAGGAAGGCAATGTCAGTTACCTCGACTCAAACAGGCCAACAAATGGCAGGCCGGGATGGATCTGCCCCGAGTCACACAGGCCAAGGCACAGTAGGCTAAAACCAGCACTGGGTACCAATTCTATACCCAATTCTCTTCTCCTAGGAATTCCTTCTCTTCCTTCTAACAACTGTTTTGGGTATTGCTCCCACACGTTGCCCGACTTCCATGTAGCTCTTGCATTGCTAGTTGTTTCCATATCCACCTCTGTCACTTGGTCATACAATTTCCTGGATGACAGGGACATCTTTTTCATCCTGGTTTCTCCCAAGGTACTGTGCTTGGTTTACTTGGAGTAGGCATTTGAGACGTGTTGGTTAAAATGATTACAAAATTCACTCTAACATAAATATTTGGTGTCTACCTGCCAATTCAAGTTTAATGCACATAACAGTCTGCCGAGCATCTACCACTCTTCTACTCTGCAGATGAAGGACTGTGAGATATGCCAAGGTTAAGCCAGGTGTCCCACTCCCATAGCCAGCAGCACAGAGTCTGAGCCAACTCTCCAGCTGCAGAGTAAGTCTTGTTAACCAGTATCCACACACACCGCCTCTCTGAGCCCTGGAATCACACAGGTATAAATGACAACAGCATGTTCATTTTTTCAGGGAAGAAATAATGAAATCTCTTAATCCTCCAGGATTTTGCCCATGCAGATCCCTGTGCTTGGAAAGTTATTCCTTCCCTTTCTACCTTAGGAAATTCCATGTTCCCTCAAGATCCTGCTCAAGATGAACTCTTGAAAGTCTCTTAGTGTCTCCAAGTGGTTAGGGACCCTCTGCTGGGCTCTTACATATATTGTCCTTTGCTCTGTCACTGCTTACAAGATCTTAGATGACCTGTGCGAGATTTCTTCTCAATCTCTTGCCTCAGACTATGAGATCTCTGAGGGCAAGGGCTGCCTTTCATGATACTTGGCATGGAAGCATTTAATAATTGTTGGTTGTAAGGATTTATTAAGCACCTATTAAATATTCACCTGATCTTATTTAATTCTTCCAATCTCCTACAACTAGGTGCCAAATTGTCCTGTTTTTTGGATAAGAAAGCTAAGGTGTCATAGGTCTCAGATTCTACCTGAATAAAATATCCTACCTCAGCTCAGTCTAAGGTCCCAGAGTCTTTCTGGCATCCTTGTACCAAAACACAGGTTGGAGCCAGTACTGTGGGCAGAGCAGGATGTTCTCATGAAGTTTGCCTGCAGGTGGATCTCTTGGGTTCTTGTTCCTGGGACCTGATCTGAGACCTGTGAAAAAGAGTAGGTACAGTCTCCAGGTCATGGGCCAGTGGGACCTCGAAAGCTGCAACTCCTTCATTTGCTCATCTCATTTCATTTATGTGTACTTCAGCTGAGCCCAAGGAAATCGGTGTCACTAGCCACAAAATAACTTCATGTCTACTTAACTGAACAACTTGTATGCAACAACCTCGGTAAGACTTAAAAAATGCATATGTAATATAGCAGTGTCGAGTTGAAATATGAACTGTCAGAAACCTGATTAAACCTTAGCCTGTACTGCATATTCTAAATCTCTAAAGAACACCTCTAATTCAAAGAAGATAAACCAATCACAACCAACTATTTAGAGTACCTACAATGTCTTGACATCTGTGTTAAGTTCCATGCAAAGAATAAAAACTGAATTTTTATTATCTATATGGTATAGATTAATAAGCATGAAGTAGGCCCCTAAAGTCTAAAAATAACCTATTCACAATTATCACTTTCCTTCCCGACCGTATGAGTAAACATTTTATTCTGGTACAGACCCAGAGTTACTTCTTATTAAAAGCCATCATATCTTGCTTTAGATTTATGTTTAATTATTAGGAGAATCTTTTAGTAATTCTATCTGACTTTATAGCTCATTAGTTATTATTTATTAATTAAGACTTATGAAAGTTATTTAGAATTCAAGTGAGAATTTCATACTAATAAAGATGCAAAGGGTGGCGGGGGGAAATTCCTGAAAATGTCATGAGAAAATCCAGTAATAGAGCTATTTTCTTTTTAATTTATTTTTCAATTTTCAGTGGACATAATATCTTTAGTTTTATTTTTTATGTGGTGCTGAGGATTGAACCCAGCGCCCTGCACATGCCAGGTGAGCACGTTACCACTTGAGCCACATCCCCAGCCCCGAGAGCCTATTTTCAATTCCCAAAGTTCTTTATACCTATTTGGTGCATCTCCTGCAAAGATAGCAACTTGCCTAAAAATTCCATTTAACCCATCAGAAAATGCCTTTCCTACCCACCCTTACAGCCTTATTAAAGTATAATTGATAAGTAAAAATCACATATGTTTACAGCGTATAATTTTCATATATGAATGTTTTCATATATGAATAAATTTAAATTGAGCTAATTAAGATATCCAAGCAATCCCTTCTTCTCTTCTGTGGATTGAAAACAAACATTTTATGTTTCTTGCTAACTCAAAGTCCTCATACAGACCAGGAGTATAAAGAACCACTCAATGCAATCCATGATTGTGCAAGAGCAATGAGCACGGCTCTGGCTGCAGTGTGTGCCCTGGAACACCAGGAGTATGAATGACAACGGCATTTTCATTTTAACAGGGGAAAAAAAAACAAATCTCTCATTCCTCCAGGCTTTTTTTTAGCCATGTTGACACCTCTACTTGGAAAGTTCTTCTTCCCCTGTCTACTTCTTGAAGCTGGAAGAATTTATGAAGTTTTTGTGATGCAAACAATTATATTTTGACTCATTTATTAATAAGAGTAAAAATACTTTTTTTCATAATTTCCTGTTTTATAACCCTTAAGGAATACTTTTGGTGAACTAGAGTAGAATATTCTGTAATGACATTTTCCTAATAGAGAAATGAGACTGCCTGACAGGGACCCCTTCACTTTGCTGACCCCGCTACACCTTCCTGCTTCCCTTCAGAGGGGTAGCAGACTGAGATGAGCTGAGGGCCTGCTCAAGTAAGGACTTGACCACCACCAAGAAGGCTGGACTATGCTCCAGGATAGCTCTCAAGCCCTCCATGGATTCTTCATCCTGATCCAGAGACGAAGGTAAAACAAAGCAACCCTACCAGAAGGCAGAGTAGGGACCAGGGAAAGAAAAGATATAGATGGTACTGGGTCATGAACAAAGAACAGGCCCTCAGCTCCCCTTGATTTTGTTCCTACTCTGAACTCAAAGTGTTCTTTGCAGAACTCCTAACTCACTCTTCATCCTACCTCCTTCATGTAGTTAAACTATCTGGCAATGTCAAACATTAGCTGCTGCAAGTTTTCACACTCTAACTGGTAAGACAAATATCTTTACACAAGACACTGTGCTTATCCTTTTGTTGTGTTTTGCACACGAAGAACTAATAAAAAATGAAAAATGCCTTTTGTGAGGCAAAGAAAGTCACAGGTATTAATTTCATCCTTTTATACAGACTGAGTCAAAGACAACTAGCAGCATGAAGAGTTAGCTAAAGCTCATGATAACATCACGGTGGACTAGTTAGTGTGAAAACTACTATATGGATTATGTCTTCACTAATTTGATTAGATTTTAGATGATGGAATTACGCTAATGTATTACATTTCAAACCACAATCAAACCTTGTTTGGTATCTTATTATAAAATCATCTCTGCTTTCTCCTTAGAGATCTCTCTTCCCTAAGCCCCTTCTTAACAACTGTTTATGATAAATGTCAATCAATCTTTGATTTTTTTCATTTCCTCAGGAAGTCCTTAAACATTCAAGGATCTATAGCTCCAAACATGAGACTCATGTACCTTATTCCACCTTGAATGCCCAAGCAAGATTCCTTCTTGTCTTCCCCCAAGTGTCTCAACAATACTCACAGTTCCACAGGTGCTTTTAGATAACTGTATTAGTATCTTTAGAGTTCTAGCTGCCTCGTACACAACCAGCTGCATCTGAGATGATTTTCCCTTTATAAAGTTCAAGGGTCTAGTTTTCTTTGCCTGAATTGATTTATTCATGTCCTTGATGTCTTCTTTCCTGTCCCCAACTTCTGTGGCTTGCAATCTGCTGTGTGCACAGCAGCTAAGATCACCCTCCTCAGATGTTGTTTTGCTCATGTTACTAACTTCCTCGGAACATGGAGATGGTTTCCATTTGTATGTTGCATAATACCTGATTAGTGCTTTTAAGAGTCTTTCATAGTCAGGCACCTCATATCTAATTGTCCTCTGCTCTTTCCGTGACCCAGCTGTGCTCTACACCACAGCAATCCAATGGGCCTCTTGGATTATACACCCGACAGGGTGGTGCAGAATTCAGAAGGGTTTTTGAGTACATTTTTTGTACTCACATTTGTGAATAAGACTCCTCAGAGGATGAAGCTCCAGAGTCTAAATATGACAGCAGGGTTGTATTGAGCTTCTCCAGCCTCCTACTTTCCTGTTTTTTTTTTTCTTTCTTCTTCTTTTAAATTCTTTGCTACCAGAAACACTAATTTTCAGGAATTTTGGGACTAGCACCACTACTGCTCTCCATAAGTTTATGAACTTTCTGGATTGTATTTTTCCTAGTGGTAGGATGAAGACTAGAGGAAGCTGTCTGCATGGGGAAAATCCTTGTCTTCTAGTTCTAGTGACCACAAGAGTCATGAAGGAACATCAACACAGAATGTCAAGAGGTCAATGAGGCCCAGATCAGACCTTCTTCAGCAGACTCTGGAATGTCACTGCCCACAGACAAGGAGCACTGGTGGTCTTTACTGCCAGAGTGGGCTTCCTTCTCCTCAAGTACCTCCACTCACCTCTGCCAATCATGTCTCAGCCTCCTTTGAAAACATTGCTCACTGATCAAATTCAAGTCACTCCAGACCAACTCTACCTGGCACCCAATGTGCAAATTATATCAGATCTCCTTTATTCATGCCATCTAATTTTTCTGCTTTTGGTTGTAACTCATTGCCTCTTAATGATCAGCATGTGCTCACACATACACTCACGTGATTACGTGAACACTGTGGGGAGTGGGAGGCCCATTTTCTTTTCTTTGTTGGCTTATTCTTTCTGTTTCCCTTGAAGCACCTTTAAAGATCTTATTATTGGGCACTGAATGCAGTGGTGGCTCTGTAACTGTGACCAATATGGCAACTGCAATTTAAACTTTCAAATACAATAACATTTAGTAACTTTGACACTGCAAAAATAACACATCACTGAAGATTCTAGGGTAAAAAAAAGAAAAAGAAAAACCCTTTTACATACGCTTTTCTTACCCTTGTTTTAATTTGTGGAATTAAACATTAGCAACTGTCTGTTTGCTAATCAGATTTCAAGAATTCCAATGGGCTGAAAGTTATTGTGAACTAGTGAAGTGTAAGAAGGATAACTTTCAAAATTCTTTTAATGTCTAATTCATATGGTAATATGAGGGGAAAAGAAAACATTACCAGGATATGAGGCCAAATTAAAAACAGTCATTGGAACTGCTTTACGAATAAGCCAATTAATCATTTTTAATTCCTCTAAGCCCAACCATTATGACATTTACATAAACTGTCCTGAAACCTTCGTGGAATGAGCAGGGCGGTATTCAACAGTGCTGGCTGAATTGTTTTTGCACTATTTTTTTAACTACTTCCTATCTGTATGTGTTACCTCTGTCAGACTCTAAGCCAGTGATGGGGTCAGGCCCACACTCCTCTTTGTCCTTTGGATCCAGCATGGTATGAAGTGTGTATTTGATAATACTTCTGAGATGAACAAAAGAATGATCAGCATTCAAGTAATGATCCTGGGTACTTCTAAAAAGTTTTTAATTTTGATCTTCCTAATTATACTTTCATTCCTAATGGTTTACACTGTAGGAATGTTTCCCTTTCAATCCACCAGTCCTCTGACCGAGGACAAATGTGGAGTTGGAAAAGTGAAAATGTCAGTGATATCTCACTGTTCCCTGAGTAATTTCTATAAGAAGCATCGTTGGTTTTGGTATGTAAAGTCAGGTCCAAAAAAAGGCAGAAGAAGGAAAATTCACACAGTAATGAGATCCCAGGCTCAGGTTTTCTGTAATAATTTGGAAAAGTTTCCCACTTCTTGCATCCATTTTATTGATTGAGACTCATAAAGAAGGGTTTCTTTATATGTTTGAAATAAATCATCCATATTCTGGGAATGAATGAACCTTTCCGTTAACCTCATGGGCAACACACAACATCTTACACTTGCTTCTGCTCCTCACCCACTATTTCCAGTGTACCAAGTCCTGCTGATTTTATCCCATGGCACTTGCCCTTGACCAGAATCTTTACCAAAATCTCCTCCAAGACCAGGCCTCCAGTCTTGGTCCCCCTGAATGCCTTCTCCATGAAGACATCAGACCACCCATCTCAAAGGCAGATGGCTCTCTGTTTAAATCCCTTTGAAGACCTCCTAAGCCAACAGTCAAAAATGCAGCTTCCAAATCTAGATCTTGTTGCCTATCATGTCCCAGTCTCTACCTACCAAAGCTCAGAATACACTCTGGGAAGCTTGTAAAATGCAAATGTCTGGGCCTTATCCTAAGAAATGTTAAATTCGATACTGGATAGAAAAGCAGGAACCTTTTTTTAAAAAAAAAATTTTTTTAGTTGTTGATGGACCTTTATTTTATTTATTGATATGTGTGGTACTGAGAATCAAACCCAGTGCCTCCCACATGCTAGGCAAGTGCTCTTCCACTGAGATATAGCTCCCGCCCCAAGAGCAGGAACTTTTGAGCACTCTTTGTGATTGCCACGGGTAGATAAATGGTGTCCATCCTGGAGGGCACCACTTGCCCTAGAGAAACATTGTTCTTCCAGGCCCATCTGCTTGCAGGAACTTAGGCTGTACATACACTTTCATTTCATTGTGTGTCTGCTCTGATGCTTCCTTCCTTCTGTAACATCCCTGCCATTTGCTTCTGGCCTAAACTCTCCTCCTTTTCACAGCTCAAGCTCAGCCTCATTCCATTAAGCCCCATGTGCCTTCAGGGTCCTTCTTCTTTTGCATTTGCAGAGCATTTTTTCTTAGAATTTACTCTATTATACTGACATTATCTGTTCATGCTTGGCCTGCAAATTTTGTGGCAGTTGAAGAATAAATCTTTTCAATGACACAATGGTAAATCGAAGTTTGTGACTAAATAATACCATCCCCTGACAGCTTGACCTTTATGAACTGAAGAAAAGTACATGGGTTCAAGAAAACATTCCTAACCCAATTCTCTAAACCCAGAGATGAAAAGCCTGTTATGCTACCTGAGACTCAGACTAGAGCCATCAATTTTCTACAGACACACAGGGTCGTGATGAAGATTAGAGGAGATAATAATGTCAAGGTCACACCACAAATCCAGGCACCAAATAACCACTCAAAGAGCTGTTGGCTGTCTACGTGGCCCAAAGGTTTCACCCAACTCAGTATCCTCAGACCAAAATGGGAAGGGCACAGGTACTAGCATATGATGCCCTTAGGAAAATGTTGAGCAATGTCTACATGACTTCCTTATCTGGAAACACTGCCAAAAAGAATTAATTCACTACCAAACAACGTTGATGTCTCTGGATCGAAATATTGCTAACAGGATTCATCTATCACACCTAATCATATTTCTACAGACTCTACGCAGGAATCATTTGATTCTCTAAACTTTTTTAAAAAAACCACTAATCACTTTCCCTTTTGCATTATGAAATTTGTAGACATTTTATGTATTTCCTGTTCAAAGTGTTCCTATTATCAGGGGCAAGATCGCTTATTTGAAGAGACATTTTCTGAGATTGCGTCATTGAGCCTGCTACGGACCTTAAACATAATCACAACTAAGAGAAGTTAGACAAAGTGAGCTGGCCTGGAGTGAGGACATTGTTGACAGAGAGTGCTGCTTGTGCAGAGATCCTAGAGAAGTGTCTGCGATGAGCCTGCCCAGGCTGCCTCCTGGGGTGGAGGTCCCTCCAACCTGCAGCCCTGCGGCATCTGCCAGCTGTGTAAGACCACCACAAACTGAGCTGGGTATTTGCTTTTAACGGCAGGTTTCTTATTAATCTCTGTATTCCCGGGGCCTAGTGCCATGTCTGGACAGAGCTGGCACTAAATAAATGTTTGCCAAATGATGTTTCTTTAGAATAATAATTTATGAGAGTGGTATTTTGTTCCAGGATGTTGCCAAGGGTGAAAAATAATCCAACAGATCTTGGCTGCTCACTGGGTAGTTTCCCTGGTCAGAAATCTTAGAAAGCATAATTTTGTAAATTTAGGAACAGAAATTTTGATACCTGAATTGCACTGTCATCAGGCAATGGATTCCTACTCATTTAAGGCGAGAGCTGCTGACCTGTACCTCTTAAAAAGAGTTGTGTCTAGTGTCACACACACAGGATTCCCCTTCCTCTGTAAGTCCCCTAAACATCTTTGTTTCTTAGAGTTGGGATCTGAACTGAACCCTGTGGCAGATCACAAGTCCAGTGCTAATTTCTCACAGTCCCAGGCCCATGTTCTCTGTTCTCATTTGGGATTGCATTTCAAAATTTAAGAAGTGAAAAATCCAAATTAATCTTTCTCCGCAAGTTTCCTGTCTGAGTAAACAGGGCCACCATCCATCCAGCTGGCCAAGCCAGGAGCTCAGGAGTCACTCTGACTCTTCCCACACCTACTCAGTACCTCGTCAGTCCTAGTGGGTCTGCAGGGGTGGGGGGCTCTCATCCATGCATTTGCTTCTTTCCTTCCCCACTGCCACTGCTTAGCTCAAACTGTGGGCTCTTACCCAGATTACTGGTTACCAGGTGACTACTTAAAATTGTCTCCAGTTTTACTGCCCCTTACCTTCTCCAATCCCTCTGCTACCTGCAGCCACAGTGGTCTTTCCGTTATTATTCATCTCTCAGACCTCCCCACCCCCCACAACTACCATTCCCTTTTCCAACGACATTCCACATTTTGTCATGCCCTCAAATATATAAGGGCTATTGTCCTTTGCACCCTCCTGTGTCTTCTGGAAAAAACATCCTGTGGTTGCCAGGCTGGATGCTGCCTGCAGAATCCTGCCTCCAGCCCCAGACTATGATTAAGCCCCTGCTATGTGCTACCTAAGCT
Source organism: Urocitellus parryii (assembly GCF_045843805.1). NCBI lineage: Eukaryota > Metazoa > Chordata > Mammalia > Rodentia > Sciuridae > Urocitellus > Urocitellus parryii. The sequence goes on along the minus strand of NC_135537.1, from coordinate 108,914,380 downwards.
CACAGCAACATGCCAATTATCTGATAGGTAACTTCTTTTTAAAATCTGCCTAACCAGACTCCATGAAGGGAAAGAACTAGGTCTTAATCATGATTTTACATTTACATGACAATCTATTAATACAATGAGAAAATCCATCCACAGCTCAAATGATTTTCAAATCACTGGGCCAAGCAGGAGTGAGGATGGAAACGAGTCACCAGGGTTGGTGGGAGGGTAGGTAACACTCATCACCTGATGTGTCTCCATTCTTACCCCCAAACCCTAGATTTCTGGTTTCTGTGGTGTATCTCCTCAACGTGTTCTGACTAACCATTCCCCTAATGCAAGAAAATACATTAAATCTCGAAATTCAAAAATCAAATTTGAAAATATCCCACATCTATGTAAAAAGTTAAACAGATAGGAACTTTCAGACCCAAGCAACTGAGACCAAAACTTGACAGAGTAAAATCTGCAAAAAGGTTTAATCTTCTTTAGAATTTTTAAAAAATTAGCAAAAAAGTATAACAGAAGTTATCTGTTGATCGTTGGCATAAAATCTATTGTTTTGCTAGAAAGTGAATAAATATATTTTAGTTGGCTTAAATAAGTTTCTTTTGGCCACATGGAAATTCTAAGAAGATTGACTTCAAAGTGTTACACTGTTTTGAAGGCAATTTTGATTCCTTACATATTAAATTTCTGAGAAAGAAGCTTATTTTTCATTTAGCATACTATACAAATAAATGTGAAACACCAATTAAAATAGAAGGGCAAAATGATGAAAAGCTGATTTGATTTTATTCTCAGGAGGCTCTTGTACTAAAGCTGAATGACTTGCATAAATACCTTTGGCATTTGCTGGACCCTGTTCCTAAACACAATGTTCATATTTCATCTATAATAAGAAAAGCATCTCAAAGATTTGCAAGGCACTAATCTTGCAAGCATCCAGTCTGGTGTCTTGAGTAAAGTGAGATTGGCAAAGTCAGGTTAATCCATAATGGAAAATTGTGAGCAGGGTGCTTCGGCTGCCTGGCAGCTGCTGCTAGGAGCAGCCTCCCAGCTCTGTGAGCTTGTACACCAACTCTACCACTTGCCCCAAACAGAATTCTCCAGTCAATGCTGAAATCCAGAATATGAATGCTGTCACAATTTGGGGGACTTTCCAGAAATTATAATAGTAGGGTGTTTTCTGTTACAGATGAAGCTATACTAAAAACAATCTACTGCTTTAATTCTTCAAACTTATACCACCAGGACAGTGTTATATTTCAGAGCTAAATGAGATGGAATCCGTTTAAATTTGAACGATCTAAGCAAACTCTAGAGTTAAAATAAGGTCAACATGTGTCCCCCAAACCTCGCTTGCCATCATTCTGGGTTTTTGGTTTTGTTTTTTTTTTTCTCTAGTATTCCCAGCCAGTTTTCACTAAGTAGATTTCTGCACAATTAAATATTATCTCATATCCCATTCATGGCACAGAAAAGCATCTTCTCCTGCCTGGCCTTCCTTGTTCAGTAATAAAAATAGAGAGACATGCCTACAAGACTTGAGTTTTAAAATGCATGTTTTTAATAACCTAAAAGTCTGGATTACTGTGTGATCTTTCCATTAATTATGACCTGCAACTAATTCTCATTAAATTTGTATTCAATTGAACCTACTTATTAGTCATGGAAATGCATGCCCACCTCAATGCCTCTGAGTTTGTGAATGAGCCTGGACTTGTGGGGGTGGGGGGCTTGGGGAAGAGGTTTTAAAAGAAAGATCTTCAGAAGCAAAATACCCAAAGAAGGTTTTACCAAGTTCTCCTAACACAATGTGTTCCCATGTTGTGCATAATGGCCTGTTAAACTCCAGGTGATGTAACTGCAGAGCTGAAGGAGGGGTGCCCCCACTGGAGCTCCGTGTCTCCTTTACACCTCCTAGTACTACTGCATCCAAGCCTAGACCTTCCTTGGGGGCAGGACACAGCTGCCCCCTTGGAGGTCATCTTTTAGGTTCCAGCTGCTCTCTCTGAACATCCACAGAGAATCCTTGGTGCATGCTCCTGTGTCCTGGATAGAGAAGCATTAGTTTCTTTAAACAGCATGGAGACAAACGTGAGGAAGTTAGATCAGGCTCCATGCTTTCTTCCCTTTGAGACAGGAATTCTTTGGTAAAGAGGAGAAACATGCATTTAAACCCTTACTGTACAATAAAAAATTATAATATGCATAAAAGGACCATAATGACCTACAGAAACATACTTAAACAATATGAAGGTAAAAATATTTTATTATCCTATATTGTCTTCAGAATAGTAGCCCAGCATAATTCAATAGAAATACATATGCCATTTCTTTTCAGTCTTTAAAAATATGTAACTGGCTGGGTTCAGTGGCATATGCCTATAATCCCAGTGGCTCAGGAGGCTGTAACAGGAGGATCACGAGTTCAAAGACAGTTTCAGCAATTTAGCAAGGCCCTAAGCAACTCAGTGAGACCCTTTCTTTAAATAAAATATAAAAAAGGGCTTGAAATATGGCTCAGTGGTTAAGCATCCCTGGGTTTAATTCCTGATATCAATTAAAAAAAAACAGAAAGCCATTATATGTATACATAAATAGATAGCTGGATGATTGCCTGTTGACAAAAAAAAAAAAAATACATTGACTCCACACAGAACTCAGTGCTAGAGATGGAACCCAGAGTCATATGCATGCTAAGTACACTCTCTGCAATCGCCCCTCGGCCCTCCCCAGCAAATCTTGATATGTACTCACATCTATGTTCAGGTGGTGGGCTTGATGGGTTTCATCCCTTTTCTTTTGCTTACCGCTGCCTCCCAAGGCTTCTCTTCCTTCCCTTTTCTTCCTCACTCCATTTTACCTCCATCCCACCCTGGCTTCTTGGTCTTCTACCAACTTTTACTTTTGAAAATGGTACTATTAGGATTGAAATACTTCCCTGGACATTAACTGAACTCACTAATTAATCATTTACAAAGCCCTGTGACATTCTCTCTCATTCAATCTTCAAAACCATCCCACTGTGAAGGCAAGGTGAATATTAGCCTCTGCTTCCAGTAACTTTTTTGAGCCTCAGATGAGGCTTTTAACCAAACCTCTGGAACTTGTTCAGAGAAGTGCTGGTTATAATAGGTGGGAATGGGGTTGGGCAGCCACGGTGCAGATATGGAATAAGACAGGCATCACCACTAAAGAAAATAATTACATAATGATCTTTTTTTATTTTTAATATTTGGGGGGGTTGTAGATGGACACAGTACCTTCATTTTATTTATTTATTTTTATGTGGTGCTGAGGATCAACCCAGTGCCTCACACGTGCCAGGCAAGCTCTCTACCACTGAGCTACAACCCCAGCTCCAAGTAATGTTCTTTTTAGCTGTAAATTCCTGTAAGTTGACCTGTCAAACAGTCTCCTCAAGAAATAAGTTTCAAGGCATTAGAAGGAATTCATCTTCCTACAATAATCATTGTGCTAACTAAAAATTAATCAGAGCCCCAGTCAAAAACAAAAGAAAAACAAAAAAGCCATGGAAAAGGTAATTTAAGGTTGATTTTTAGAAATATGACCACTAATATTACAGAAGAGAAACGATTAATTATGTAAATAATTAATTTTGATTTGTGAAAGAGAAAGGGTATCCTTTTGTGCAATAGAAATTAAAAATGTTAAAGTCCTGTCCTTTCATAATAACTTGGCAAAGAATGAATCTTTCCCTAAAAATCAATAGTATTCAGTTTAATTTGGATACATAACATATACTGACTCATGGCTGACATTGGGTTTAAATTACTCATGAGTGAGGTGTGAATCAAGTCAAGCAATCTTACACAGCACTGTTCTATCTACCCCACCCAACCTGATGTATTCAACTGATATTATTTGAACTTAAGAACAATGTTCCCCTCCCCGACCCCAAATGTCAGGACAAGAAAAATTTTCAAAAGTAGTAAGGACAGCTGAATATTCAGCAGACTTTGAGTTTTAGAAGACAATAAACTCCCATTTCCTGACTTAGTATATACTGCCATGATGTCAAATGTATATGGGATGAAACAATATTATTAGAGTTAGGGTAAGTTGACTTCCTGGAGTTGCCATGTCTTAAGAGAAACATTCATATGTACCACTGATCAGCACAATACCTGTGAAGAATGCAGAAAAGTTTGGCTTAACTTGAAGTTCTATTCTCTGGCCATGCCTTATAATGATAATAATGAAGTTGAAAGGGCACTTAAGACCCACACTTTTGCAATTTCTGCACTTTCTGGACTATTAGTATAGTATGAATTATTGGGCGCTAAGTTTCCTTACTTCCAACTATAGTTCATAAATGCCCAGCAAAATCAAATTAGAAGGAGCACTCATACCCTAAGTGGTAAGAATTCAATTCTTCATTCATCATTACTAGAACACTTACCTACGTCCCTGATCTAAGCTTATGATGAAGACACAAAAGGGAGCAAACTGTCCTTTGGGATCAGTCCGTCTTTCCCAATCCAGTTGTGGCAAGAGATATTCAATAAATGCACTGATGTGCAACGGTAATTTAGTGTAACTGGGGGGATTTAAATCTAGAGGATGGAAGTGGAATGGGAGGATGTGGGGTCCAGGAACCTGTGAGGAAAAGACTTTATACCTAAATCTGAATGAGGACTGTGGAGTTGACCATGTAGAGGGAAGGGCTGAGCATCAACTCTCCTCCCCAGGTAAAGAAAGCTGTCACAGCTGAGTCACTTTGAGGGGAGTGTGGCATGGAACTGTATCCTAAATAGAAAGTAAGGGAAAGAGTTGTTTTTTTTTTAAATCCTACAGTAAGAGCATGTATCATTTTTATTTTTAAGTCTAAAACTGGCAAACATGGAATCCAACCTCTAGTTCTGAGGACAGATGGAGTAGCAAGCTCACCCAGACTGGAGGCCCTTCACATTCTATCCAACTGCTTCCATGCCTCATCCAGCCACACCTGTGACAATGTCATATGGTTGGGGCTGAGGCTGGGCAGCAGGGAGAACAGTATCCTTCCTAACATGACCTGTCTAGGTCATGACCAGTCTAGGTGCCACTGTTATCACCTGAAGTGGCACTAATGGTCGGAGAGAGGTTGGTGACAGCAGCAGCACAGTCCCACATGATTGGTGGGCCTGTCCCACTTACTGACCCTTCAGGGAAATGCTGGGAGATCAGCCAGCTATGCACCAGTGAGCTCCACTAGCTTGAGTGAAGCTGTGAGGTGAGGTGGGCAGAATGGAGTAGTTCTAACTACCTTTCTAACCCCCGCCCCACCTTCTGGTTTCTTCTCACAGGTCTGATATGGCCCGCTAGCATAAGCCAACCCTTGGGGTTCTTGATTGCTTTAGGCAGCTGTCTCCCATCACTCTCCCTGTGTATCTTCTAACCTCTAGCATGGCAACTACTTCCCCCACGGCTCAGAGCACACAAAGCACTGCTTCTGACTCTACCCCTTCCTAAATGATCGAATTATCTATTTCTTTCCCTGTTTGTTCACGGTGCTGGGGATGAAACCCAGGGCCCTGCACATATTGGGCAAGTGCCCTACCACTGAGCTATACTCCAGTCCATACTCATTTCCACAGAAGTGCAGTTCCCCAAGGGTCACTTCTCATTTGCTCTCTTAATCAAATGCCTTCCCTTAAAGTTATTCCTTTAATCATCTTACTCAAGCAGTAATAACTTCTTTAAAACATCTTTTTTTAAAAAGTTGATGGGAGTCAACAATAACCAGATGAAAAATGTGACTGAAATGACAGAGACGGCAAGGAATTACTGCAGGTAAGAGGTGAGGAAATAGCCACTGAACACCTAAGGAACTGTACGAAACTGGAGTGATCAGTCTCTGCCTTGGAAATTAAGGTCCTTGGACCAGACAAGATTTCATGACTCTTCCAGATTGGAGATTAGGGGCTTTCAGTCTTCTCTACCAAAACACAGTCTGTCCATTATATTTTCTAGAAAGTATCAGGAGACCCATTTTAGTTACAATGCTCTAAACAGATTTCCAGTGATTCAAAAGGATCCAACTAAACAGTCTGGGTAAATGTGGATGAAGGAAAGACTGAGAGGCCTGGGTGTGGGTGCTGGCTCTCCCTGTCCTAAAGTCCCCCAGGGTAGTGTGTGCTTCTACAAAACAGGACAGGTGGCATTACAGGCGGAGAGTTGGCGTGTCAGCTACTGGCATGGAGCAGCTTCAGTAAAAGCCAGGCATGCTTAATTCTCCATATATTCCAAGTTGCTCTACCACCTCTTGAACATTTCTTTAAAAACAATGTTGAGATTTTTCTTAGTTAAGGGTAGTGATTTTTACTCTCAACCAAGACAAAAGGGGAAAATTTTTTGGTTAAATCTCATCAACACAGTACTTTTTGCATTGCAGCAGAAACCTAAAGAAATTTTCTAGAACTCAGCAAGTAATGAACATTCCTTCAGTTTTGACTTGCTAGTAAAGTACCTAGAGTCTACTGTGTGATGTCTTCTACCCACCATTATGTCATGCCCATCATGAGAATTATGCAGGGTGCACAACAATCCTGCAGAAACAAGCCTCCTACCTCCTAAGTGTTGACTGGGAGAAACAGCACTCCCTCTCCCTTCACAGAAACAAAACAAAGTCTATAGATCCCAAAGGTAGTTGGTTCTATGTCTCCTATCTCCCTTAGGGCACACTGTTAAAGGCTACAATTATTGTCCCTAAAAGTCAACTTTTATCTTCTGCTTAAGATAAACTGGGGTGAGATAACATGGGGTAAAGGTACAAAGGCAGACATATTTTCTGGGATGTAAGAAACAAACAAAAGCCTCTAACACATAAAAAATAACAGAATCAAGATCAATACCATCTGGGTGGACAAACTGAATGGCTGTTAACTATTAAGTTGTCATCTTCCTGTATTGCTACTGGTGAACTAGTGATTTCCATAGCAGTAAGCTCCAGAAGTCTTAGTTTCTAGTTCTTATTCTGACATGATTGGGCCGAGCTGGGGACAGGAAAACCCATCATTTTATGTTCTTAATTTTTCAATATTTTTAAAAGCTAAAATATTGGACTGGCAGTGGAATTCAATGATAAAGTGTGTTCCTAGCATGAAGGAGGCACAGGATTCCATCCCAGCACTGGGGGGGGGGGGACCCAAAACTCAACAGTAACAGCAACTGCAGAAGGACTTTGCAAATACTTTGGCATTATAAAGAGCCACAGTTATTAATAACATAGCTAGAAGGTCCTCCTTCCAGGCAGCAATCTCTAAAACCTTAAGAAAATCTTCCATTAAAAAATTTAAAAAGACAGTAGAATTCTAATCTCAAGAGCTAATACATGGGGAATGTTAGTCCTTCAGCTACCCTCTCCAAAAACAAGTTGCAAAACTCTATATCTGTAGTAGTAATTATAGCAAGAAATCTGAAAAGAACTAAAAAAATGAAATAAGCAAAATATAAAAGTTTAGTTGAATGTTTCTATTTTTAATCTTTCTATTATGTCACCCAAATAGCAGTATTTTTTAAACTGGGGTAACACTTAACATGAGACCTGCCCTCACCAAATTTTAAATGCACAATCTGGTACTGTTAACTACGGGCACGGTGATGTATGGCAGATCTCTAGAATTATTCAACTTGCATAACTAACTTTCTATTCATCAGCAATAATTCCCCATTTCCCCCCTCCACTCCCTGACAACTACTGCTGTATTCAGTTTCTATGTTTGACCATTCTGGATACCTCATGTAAGTGGGATCATGCAGTATTTGTCCTTCCATGGCTGGTTTATTGCATTTAGCATGACGAGTTGAGTGTTTTTTAAATAGTTAAGTAAAATCTGCAGTAGTTAGCTGTCTGAAAGATTTTTAGGATAATGTTCTCCAGGTTATAACTATAAAATATAGTACTCACAAAGTATATGATCCTACCCTTAAAAGTCTTTCAAAAGAGAAAATGTGAATAGGACTTGGGTAAATGGGTTTTCATGAGACTAACATAATCAGAGATCATCTCTGTATCACAAGTAGCCCCCTTGTATCATGTAGTTTCCTCCAATTTAAACTAGTCATAAAAGTCAATAATAAGTCATTTGCTAGATTGTCTGTACCGGTTTATCATCCGTCAAGAATGAACTTGCCTTTAGTATACACTAGGTTGTAGTGTGAAAATAAAATGGAAGAATCCAGGAATGCATTTAAAATTAGAGGATTGGGCCTAGCAAAAGGTATAAAGTTGCTCTGAAAATTAGCTGAGGGCCAGGGAAACCAGCAAGATTAGATGTGCCAAGTAGCCCAGCTGACAAGTAAACTGAAAGTAGACTTGCTGACCAAAGAGAACCATGATCTACAATAAAAGATGTTCGGGCTGGGATTCTGGCTCAGTGGTAGAGCAGTTGCCTCTCAGGCAGGAGGCCCTGGGTTTGATCCTCAGCACCACATAAAAACAAATTAAAAAATAAAGATATTGTGTCCATCTACAACTAAAAAAAGTAATTTTTTATAAAAAGATGCTCTGTGGAGAAAATGGAAAAAATCCTTCATGAAAGTTTGTGTTGGTGAACAGGAAACATTCACTTTAAAATAGGATTCAGTTTGGGATGAAGAGGAAAACCTTGAGGAGTTTCAACATAATATCTATCTAAAAAGAGTGCAAAAAAAAGATGGCCTCTTTCACTTTCCAATTAGTGTTTGGGATGCTCAGAAGTAAATATTGACCCTAAGATAGCATTAAAAATAAAATAGCAGCAGCAACAACAATCTCTCTATAAGTCCAGAAGTATTAAGTTGAATCATATAAAACTGCCCATTTTTTGTACACAAAAAGTTATCAGAAATTTCATAAGGTTCAATTGAAAAGGGGGAGGTGTCCATTAACTCAATGCTAAGAATAAAAAGTTGAAGACATGCTAATACTTTGCAGTTTCAAAAAGAGGTAGAAGAGTTACTACTGAGGCAGAAACAGAACTTTTAACATTCTATGCCAAACTGATGCTTCAAGTCACACAAAACTACAGCCAGTAGGTATCTATCTAAATATACATCAAAATCTCCACATATAACCAACTTTTTCCTTTCTTTTTGTCTAACCTATGATACTCATACATAATAAAATTTTATTCCCAACATATTCCTCCAGCCCTCTTGCTGAATCCCCAAATCTAGATATTAATGGTAAACTTCAAGTACAAAGTCCTCCTGACCCTCCCTCCCCATTATCAATCTATTATTCACTCTTAATCTCCCACTCCAGCCCTTCTCTACTGCTTTTTCTTCCAACCTTGGCACAGTGAGTGTCCCATCTGTCCATGTCAAGTTTCCCAGACCTTTTAATATACCAATGATCTAATCTTTCCTGCACAGAATGTGGACATTCTTATAAGCCTGAGTCTCTTTGCCTTTCTCATTCAGAGGAGCTCTGTTGTTTAAAACTACACACACTAGATCTTATCTTAACTTTCTACTTTTGCCATATCTAGCTAGATTTTTGTGGCTTTCTTAAAACCAATTTCACCTATTAAGACTTCAATGAAGTTTGAATTTATGATAATTTTACAGATCTGTTCAACTCAAACATTAGAATAAAGGTAGACATTAATACTGGGTATATTTCTATGTGGAGAGAGATTGTCTCTATGGCACACAAAACAGAGCTCTCTGTAGCAGTATTTCAGAGGTTTGTTCTTTTAAAAAGGTAACTTCCTGAACTAAGGAAGAGGTGCAAAGGTTCTGAGTGAACACCATCATGGTGTTAAATAAGTTAGAACAGGAAAGGAAGTATGATGAATCTTCAACATTTTGGGGTGATGTAAATTTTCAGAAAAGCGCGAGTACATCATCTCTGACTTTTATTCTACTGGGCTCATTTTTGGCAAGTGAAGAAACCTATTTGTGATGTCACCAGCAGACTGACAGACAAAATATTTTGAATGACCCGACTCAGCAAAACCACCCACCTTGCATTTACATACCTTGAATTCGCAATTTCCACTTTGGTTCTCGCCATGGCGGCTGCCCTTTGTGCGCCTTCTATTGCTCTGTCCACCTTCTCCCTAGTTTTTGTATTTCTTAGTGGTATAAGCTGCTTCCTTATTCCACGGACCAGAATATTATTTTTGTATTTTCCCTCTTCTTTGGAGCCATCAGGGAACAAGGTACAGCCATATCCATGCCTCTTGTTATTTGCCCACTCGCCTTCATACTTCATGCCGTTGGAGCACTCGCTGATGCCGAAACCATTGTGCTTGTTGTTCTTCCACTCGCCCATGTGGGTTTCAGTGGTGGTGGCGTCCACGTGGTCTTCCAAGGGGCAAAAATCACAATAGACGTCGCCAAAGCTGATGGTGGAGTTGGCATCGCTGGAACTAATTCTGCTCACGGCTGTGTCGCTGCGGACGGAGCTCCACTTGCTAGAGATGGAAGACTTGGACTCGGACTTGCAAAGTTTCATGCTTCCGAGAAGGGAGGGAGCCCCTGCAGAAGAGGCCGCCCTTTTTCTTGCCTCCAAGCTCGGCATCAGCATGGAAGTTGAGCAGGAAGCCTCCACGGGTGCCTGCCGGGCTGTCAGCTGCAGCCGCTGCATCGTGGAGCACGCTGCCCTTGCTCTGCTCGCTGCGCAGGGAGGCCAGCCAGGTGCGCAGGGGTGATGCGCAGGGGTGAGCGGATTACCGTGGCCATGCCATAGGGCACATTCTGGCGCACACTGTAGCCGTGCTGCATGCCTCCAGCCCACTGGCCCTGGTAGGTACCTTGGAGAGATCGCAAGAAAGCACAGCATGAGTCAGGGGTACATGGGTGCGACGCCTGTGAGCACTGGGACTACTGGGATAACTCAGAGCACAGGGCAGGTAGGCCCAAGGTCAAATAGGACACACTTCCAAGTCCACTCTAGGATATACTTTTCATCCACTTATAAATTTCGGCCCTGCAATTTTCGCCTTATGACTTCAACTATATAGGATTTTTCTAAAAGTTGGATAATTTTTGCTTCTAAATTTCATTAAATTTTTCTGAGTGAAAACCATTCCCTTCTAATACAAACAGAGCAAACATTAGGAAACAACTTTTCCTCTTTGATATTAATATATCAAAAATTCCTTAGGAAGGCAGTGCAACAGAAGATGAAATGAACTATTTGTAAATCTTATTCTAATTTGTTAATTTAGCTGAAAATTTCTAAAAATGACTCAGGTCTATGTTAGTATAATATTCCAACAAGCACAAAGGCTTAAAATGACTAGCAGTGATCTGAATGCCTGGGACATAGGTTGTCAAATGAATGGTCTTAGATTTTCTGTCACACTCAGCATCTTATTTTTAGGTTAGGGAAAACCATTTAATATATAAAATATACAATTTGGATTTGGGTGAATCTTTCTGAGCTGAGTGACTTGACAAATACAATATCCATCCTGAATATATTGAACCATCATGGGAAAAAAATGAGCAATTTGCTTAACATTTTGCCCTTCAAGTGAAAAGATGAAGTTTTGTACCATATTACTTGCTAAACCTGTTTCTCCTGGCCTTTCTCTTTATAGATTTACCCAGCCTTTACCAGTGCAGTGTAAATCACATTACAGACTGGAAGCACCTTGAGGGAAGAAATTACTTCAAAAAGGATCACGAAATCCCCAAATTCTGGCTTATGTGTCCTGTGGAAGCTGGAATGTTTGATGACTATACAGCTACGGTGGCTGAAAAGAATACTCTCATTAGCACTGGAAAAACTGAGATAAGGCCAGAGGAAACCTATGTTGAGAAAAGATGTACTTGAGAGTATCCATTAAAACTGTTAGTACCAGATCAGTTTTTCAATGAATATTCGCTTTTTCAGAGAGAGAATAATCTGAAGTGTTTTCTACAGAATAATCTGAAGTGTTTTTCTACTAAATAAGTACAAATGTCTAAATAACTTGGTACAGGTTTTTAAATAATTTTTTGAGGAAATGAAGGTTAAATTAAGGAATTTAGAATTCCCTTTTCAATGTCAAGCCCATTTTCTTTAAACAAAGCAAAATTTTACACTATAGTATCCCCAAAAGCAGCTATCTGGAATTTTAAAATGTAATTACTTCTATGTTAATCATGACAATTTATGATGTCAGAAAATAAATTCTGGTTATGGTCTGTCTGCACCTTATTCTGTTTGAGTATGGAGATTTTTATCTTGCCCTTTGCATTTTATATTACCATGCACAGGTTTCTAATAGATAGGATACATTTTTTTAAAATATACTGAGCAATAATGATATTGGTTTGTGTAAACAAAGGCTGATTATTTCATTGCATGTAAAAGCTAAAACTGTAATGATGCCAATTCCAAGACTACCTTCACTTTCTGACCATTCTGACATATTTCCATCATATAAACAGATAAACAGTAGAGCAACAATGGAATACTAAGTGGGTCTGGTACTGTGAATATTATATTCTTCATAGATGTGCTCTTAACCTGACATCTATGAACTTCTAAAGGGATGGGTGAACCATAGCTTTCTCAAAAGGATAAACCCAAAAGGATAGCTGTATAATAACATTTTAGGGTAAGAAGCTTCCTACTGAATATTTGCAATCACCAAACACTGCCACAACAGGAAAGGGAACTGAATTATTAGGAAAGTTCAACTTTGACTTTGCCTATATAGATAAAATCTAAATTCTAGGATAAAAGTTATATAATCTGATACATGTACAGTAAAACAAACCACCTTATTTTAGTATTTAAAATCGCTATAATAATATTCTTTTAACTTTTCTACATGATGTTTGTTTTGCCAGGACAGTTTATAAAAATATTGTTTGATATCAATACATATTTACACTTCTTAAAACATAAAAATCTTGGTAAATGTTTAACATTGATGGAAAATTAATAGCTAGTTTCTTCAAGTTAGTATCTCCAAAATAAGATCAGTATATGGAATTTCTAAAGAAGTATTCCTTGAAAATCTAGGCTGTTTAAAGCAAGAGCAATAATTAGAAAGTTTAAATCTTTGCTTAACTGTCAAATAGGGAGGGGGGCAGGAATAGCAGCATTGGCCACAATCCCCCCCTATTTTGTAAAATCACAGTATGAAAGAATTCCTCCATGGCATTGCTAGAAACGATTTTACAGTCAAATTGCAAGTAGTTCATCTGAAATTTAAAATAGATTTAGTTTAGTCAATTAACCTAGAAAAAAGGGCCTATTTCTTTATAAAGTAGGTGGGTTCCAATTTCTTCCTGCTGCTCAAATAAAGTTGTAATTAGTTTCTCCTGATTCCTAAAATAGAAATGCAAATTTCACAAGCATAAAAATTATTTTTATGGGTTTTGTTTTAAATTGTGTTCACTTTGGAACTGATTTTTTAGATCTAGCTGTTTTAACTGCACACTCTTATAGTGGAAAGCATCCAGTTCAGAATGAAATTCAGTCAAATTTGGACTGCTCCGTGCCAAACTTAAGTTTATATGCTACAAAGATAGTTAACAAAATAATGGTTATTCCTAAATATTTTCAATAGTTTTATGACAGGTGAAAAAAACAGTACAATAGATCAGAATATGCACAAAAAATTCCATGTACCTTAGATTTGGATTTCTGGAGTATGCTAATTTATTCTTAATTAACACTCAAGGGGTTTCTAGCTCAGCAATACTTCACACACAAATCACTAATAAATTGATAACTTTCAGATGGAATCACTACTTCCTTCTTAACCTTTAGTGCAATGTTACCATAAAATACATGGAATTAAATTTTCCCTAAATCTATAAGAAGATGTACAGGAATGAATATGTGGTGGTACAGAGAATGGAGGCAAAAATAACTCTTTAGAAGAATAGGGAAAGTGATAATTCCTAATTTGACCAAAAATAAGTTATAGCAATATACTTCCATTTAGACCATTTTATTATTAAAGGATTTTTCTAATGAAGTGACATCTGAGGGAAAAAACAGTCATCAGCAGAGTGTTGTTGACATTCAAAAGTGATTTTTTTAAGTTTTTTTATTTTAATTTCTATTTGTAGCACATTAGGATTTTGGGGTTTTAGGTAGAAAACTACAGTACTATGGCAATATCAAATATTAAGGCTGAATTAATAAACAGAAGACAGATTCACAAAGTCATTCTGAAGACTTATTTGGTTTCTATAACACATACATAGATAGATCTTACTGTGCTACATATATTTTGATTACCAGGTATAATGAATACTCGAAACCAACAGATTTTGTTTAATGACTAGTAACTTAAAAAGGAGACTATTTTTAACCTAAAACTGAAGTGAGAGAACTATTCACAGTCTTCTAAAAGGGTTATAAAATAATGTTCACTTTTAAAAAGTAAATTTGGCAATCCACTTTTGAGCATGGAATTCAGTTATGAGCTAGGGCTTCCAATAAAAACCTAGTCACAAATTAACAAATATAGGGCTGTCAATCAAGGCATGTTATGTCCATTGAGAACATTTAAGGGGGCCTGATTAACTACTATGGAATTCAGTACTCAAACAGCCCACAGAAAAGTATTAAAAAGTTGTTTTTTTTAAATCCATGAGAACCATATCTTTTATTTATACTGTAGGATGAAAAGATGTCCTTTTTAGCCAATCCTACCATTCTGCTGTTTTGCATTTGAAACAGGGCCCAAGTATTCTGAGTAAGTGAAGTGTACAAATTGTATAAGCTTTTATATAAGCAATGGCGTAACTGGGGTTGCAGTGGGCTGGAGAAACTTTTAATTGGATCCCTTTAATATTCTTTAACTCTGAGCGGCTTAATTCCAAAAGGTGATCGCCTCCACACAATCCTTTTCAATTAAATATGATCATGTTTATTATCAGAAAGTGTACCTTGCCAATGCATGACATTCATCTTTCTCAGTTTTGCATACAAATTCAACTTTTGAGACCTGTTTCAATAATGTATACTTTTCCCAATTTAAAACAGGAACTTCTGTCCTACTGTATACAAAATTTCTCTCCCAAATATTGTTAAATATTAAAATAAGGTGATTTTGATTCACAGTCAGGAATAGTGTTTAGGTCAACACCTTAATGCAAATCAGTTTTTAGTAATGACATTCTCAGAAGCAAAATTGTTGCTAACTTTGCAGCTATAGGAACACATCTTTCAATTTTTTTTAAATGGAAACTTCACTGCCCATTTCTAAACTATTTTCCCATTAATTTGTCCAATGGTCTGCAAAGATTACTTTTAAGGAAGCAAAAGAAATCTAGAAAGAAAAACATACACCACCTGAATCCCACCTGCATCAGGTGGCCTCTTTGCTCCCTTGATCAGGACGTTCGTTCCCAAATGCACCCTAAATAAGGTTCAATTCCCCAACATCCTAGTTATGGGGTTCTGGCTTCTATCTTTAGGCTACTAGAGGACCAAATGCGAAATACGAGACTCCACGTGAAACCAATCCGAGGAGCCGTCCGCACAGACCCGCAGCCTCACAAGCTCAGGGCGTTCGCTCTAACTCCACGGGAGTGGTGATTTCAAACCCAGCCGGGAGAGGGAGGGATCAGGAACGTAATCAGACGGGCTCAAGTGATAGCGTCCTCTCTCCAGCCCAACCCTCCCGGGCGGCGCTCCCTCCTGGTGGCCGTGCAGCGCCGGTGCCGGCCAGGTATATTCACGCCTCACTCCCCCGGGTGTGGACACATCGCCCGCTTCAAGAACGGGGTCAGACTAACCCCTCACGCATCACTCCCATCCCAAAGCACCCTCCCGGGGGAGGGAGGGCGCGGGAAGTGGGTGGGAGGCTTCCCCAGGTGTTTTGGCGGGTTTCTAGAAGTGTGCGCTTCGCGTCCTCCCCGCTTCCCCGCAGCCTGGGCAATGCCCACCGCATCGTCTCGTGGAGCAGCTGAGCCGCCAGCGACGCCGCTCACCTCCGTCCCCGTAGGTCTCCACGCCATATCCGTCCTGCAGCCAGTTACTCCAGGTACCCTCGTAGCGAGCGGGGGTGCACAGGCTCTGCCGGACCCGGTAGCGCCCCTTGAAACCATGTGACCACTCCCCCCCCCCGTACATCCACTTGCCCTTCGTTTCCACCCCCAGCCCGTGCCGCTTGCCCTGAGCCCAGTAGCCCTGGTAGGTGTTGCCGCTGGGCCAGGTGTAGCCTCCTACCACCTCGAAGCCGTGGGACCAGGAGCCCGAGTACAAGCCCTGGCCCTTGGGCCCCGTGCAGATGCCAAGCCCGTGCGCCTTGCCCTCCTCCCAGCCGCCGCAGTAGGTGCCGCCAGCGTCGAAGTCGAACCTTCCGCCCGTCATTCGGGGGGCAGTCCCGGCGCGCTCCCCGCGGGGGCACGGACGCGGGCAGAGCTAGGCACAGCAGGGTGTAGCTCGGGGGTGGGGGCCCGGCGGGCGAGCTCACGACTGCGCCTCCAGCAGGTCGCACCGCCGCTCGGCTCCAGTCCGATGCCGCCCCTGTCCTCCCCTCCTCTTTCGCCACCGCCACCGCCACCGCCGCCTTTTTCCTCCTTCTCCTCCGCCGCCGCCCAGGCCAGCGCCGCGCGCGAGAGGACAGCCCAGGATCCCGAGTGGGCCTTCAGCTGCTCCCGCCCGCCCACGTGAGCCGGGCGCCGCCCCGCGCCCGCCCCCCCCCCAGTCCCCTCCCCAGGCGCAGAGGCCCGGCCCCGCGGCGATCCCGCCCCACGGGCCCTGCCCCCAGGCCCCTCCCCCCCCAGAAGCAGCCGCTTCCTTGGCGGGCGGGCGGGTGGGCGTGTGTTTGCGCAGTGGGATGCGGGTGGGAGGGCAATTGTACCCGGGGCCGCGCGACAATCACGCCTGTAGATGAAGGCGCGGCTCCATGTGTGAGGGCAGCTGGCGGCGCCGGAGCCTCCCGTGTTTGGGGTTTTTCAATTGTGCTTAAGCTCCTTGTAAGTGCGGCCCAGTGTGTGATGAGGGAAAACTTATTGTATGTGTTTGTCTGCATGGGGTTTGTAGTTGCATTTTTTCCAGCATTCCAACTTGTGTACTGTTGCATTTGTCATGCTCAGCTGTCATTGTGAATTAATGTCCTCCAAATATATGTATGCATGTGATATAAATCTGAGGCAGCCTAGATATAATTGTGCAGAATGTTTTTTTACACCTACCCATTTCAAAGCACATGTGTTTGGGTTTCTTTAATGAAGATACTGAGGGAGAGCAGTGCAGTTGAAAAAGCACAGGATAAATTGGTTAGTTTTTATTTGTAATAAAGAAGAGGTTTTAAAGCTGTCTTTGGAGGGGCACAGGATGCTTTCTTTTCCATTAGAGCCTGCTTACCTTAATGCCTCATTTGTTGTTCTTCACAACCTTAGAAATCCTTGATCCTGGAGCTGTGTACCCAACAGGCAGAAGACTCAGTCTGTATGTATTGTATATGTGCCTGAAATGTACACTTGACACATCTCCACTGGTATGCTCGGTTTAAGAAAGTAAATAGAAGTTTTCAAGGATGAAGGGTAAGTAAAACAGTGCTCTAAACTAACAAAGAAGCTGTGACCTACAAAACCAGGGACAGGTGTCAGCTGATCCACTTTCTAGCTACAACACTGCCTTGTTGAATTCACTTTAGATACCTCTTCTAAACTTTGTGTGTGTGTGTGTGTGTGTTTGAGGTGTGAGTGTGTGTAGGGGGTAGGGCTGGAACTCCAGGGCCTCATGTATATGAGGCAATGCTTTACCAATGAGCTGTCCCTCCAGCCCCCAAACTTTTAAAACAGTTTCATTATTTTCTGAATAGAAATAACTAGATTTGCTTTTTTAATGTTAGGAAATAACTGGGTATACTGTGAGAGCAGTGCCCAGCCAAGAATTAGGGATTTGGTACTGGACAAGTTGAAGCAGTCAGTATTGCCTCTTTTAAGGAGACACCGGTCTCAACCTCACCCTTAAAATACTCAGATTCACAGCCAAGGGTCTTAGGTTGGCCTCTCAGGAAAACTGCCTTGCAGGCAACTCTTGTTATTCCTTAGACTGAGAGGCCTTTGGCGGAGGACCAGAACAGAGTCTGCCAAATACCTCTCACTAGGTATTTGATAAGCAGATAAAAAAATGTAAGGACAGGTGTCAGGAAGGCAGCAGGGCAAAAGTAGACTTTCCTGCACAGAAAAGGAACTGAAATTGACCTTGATTGTGTCTCTCTTAGGACTGGAGCTGATCTTCCCTGCTTATCTGTCTGAAAGACTGAAAGAAAAATCTCAGTTTACACTGAGCCAAATCACCAAAGAGAATTAGAAACCCTCATCCATGGCGCTACCCGCAGAGTTGCCAGGAATAGTGCTTACCCTAGTGGCCTGAAATAATTAGGCATCTCGCTCAGCATCTTGTCCTGGACTGGGGATTGATTTAGGCCACTGGGAAAAAGAGGGCCCAGAGCTTTGCAGCTGAGCCATAATTTTATTTCCTGTTATGGCATACACCAGAATTGGGAGCTGGACACATTCCCATCTATTCTGAGGCTCTGTTTGATAGGAGAAACAGTGTGGTTGCTCAAGCTAATATATCTTTTTCCTCCCCTTTTTGAATGGGCTTTCTTCACAGTAGCTTTTGCCCTTTTGCTTTTTTGCCTGTTTGCTTTTGGCCCCACTCATGTGTGTTAGTAGGTTCTCTTTAGTTCTCACAGAAATGAGAATTCTTCTGGCATACATGGCATAGAGTGGGTTTCTGGCTTCTGAATGGATAACTCGTCCATTTGTGGTAGAAGGGCAAAGGATGACATTGCACACGCATCTGGGTAGAGCATGGAGATTTCAGTAGGATAATGGACCTGGTCATTCATTGGTTTCTTCCCATGAAAGGAACCTTAATTAAAAATGAGAACCTTCCACTGCATGTGTGCTATTAAATTTCAATTCTAACCTGACTCTGCCATTGAGTTTCTTCATGAAAGAAAGTTTTGGTATCCTGAACAATTTTTGGCAAAGTAACCATATAAGCCATGCTTCCATTCACCTACTACCACCACAGGTGAAGTTTCTCCTGTCACACAGGTGTATTTGTTAACCCTAGTGTTCAGGTTCCATATCTTTGCTTGTAGAAGATTGGCAATGAGAACTAGGAAGAGGAAGCGTTGAGAATGACTGCGTAGCAGTAGAATAACGCTGCAGTTCAGTACTCAGGGTTAGTAATGTCCTTATTTTCCCTCTCATGCTGAACCTTTGCCCTGGATAAGGGGGAGTTGAATTTAGCTTTAAGGAGGGATTAGTAAAAAGACAATGTGAATGTTGGTGTGACAGGTGGGATGGGGGAGGTCATTAAAGCCCAGGGGCCAACAACCACTCTAACAGTTTGTTTTCCTCCATGCTTAAAACCTAGCTGTTATGTTTTTACTCTAAAAACTTTTATAACAAATGGTGAGCCACTTAGAGTATAAATACGTGCAGTTAACAAAATGTTGAGAAAGGTGTTTTGCTTAGAATTTAATGATGTTTTATTTTTTAAATGAAGGTACATTGAAAAATTTGATTTTAATTTATATATTAGAACTAATTATTGATAATTTTAATAAAAAAATTACAAAGCAGCTAATCTGTAGGTGTTTATTGCCTTAAGGAAATGAATTAAAGTATAAAACACATACAGTTGAAATCACTTGATGTATTCAAAATTAATACTACTAGCTTGATTTATAAAATCAAATAAAATATGTTGATTATTTGTAATCATCTAAGCATTTATAAAAATTCAAGAAATTTTTAATAAATTTAAAATGTAATGTTTAATGATACAATAATTAAGAAATATGGCCATAAGCTTTGCAGGCAGAATGAGATCAGAAGAACAAACAGTATTCTAAAATTAGTGATCTTCAATTTTTTTTTTTTTTGTGGTGTTGGGGTTTGAACCCAGGGCCTTATGCATATGAGGCAAGCACTACTACCAACTGAGCTATATCCCCAGGTCCAGCTTTAGATCTTTAATCCCTTCTTAAAGGCAACTGTTTGTCAGATATTATACTAAGTTCTTCACATGTATTAATTCATGTGAGTCTCATATTGGGTGCAGTGGTTCACACCTATTATCCCAGCATTTTGGGAAGCTGAGGCAGGAGGATCAGAGGTTCAAGGCCATCTTCAGCAACTTTGGAAAACCCTGTCTCAAAAAATAAGCCAGATGTCATGGCACATGCTTGTAATCCCAGCAGCTTGGGAGAATCTGGAGTTCAAAGCCTCACGCAGCAATGGCGAGGTGCTAAGCAACTCAGTGAGACCCCTCTCTCTAAATAAAATACAAACTATGGCTGGGGGTGTGACTTGGTGGTTGAGTACCTCTCTGTTCAATTACTGGTACCAAAATAAATAAAGAAATAAATAAATAAATTAATTAATTAATTAAAAGGGGCTGAAGATGATGTAGCTCAGTAGTAGAACACACTTGGGTTCAATCTCCACTCCAAAAAATATCTCATAATAACTAAGAGAAAATAAGAAGACAAAAGGGTTAGGACATTTGTGTGCCTTGGATTATTCAAAGTGTAAATGATCAAACCTGAACCAGGAGCCTAAGTACCCTGCACGTGGTTCTTTGTTAGTCTTTTATTCTATTGGATTGTGGCTGAGAGCATGTTGCAAGCCTTAAGAGCAGGGAGGAGGAGCCTGGGTGGGAAGTGAGAAGGGGTGGTAAGGATGACTTTTATTTCTTAGGTTTTTCCAATAGCTGACTGGGCAAATGTCAATACTCCTGTCTAGAATTTTAAAAACAAAATGAAGATAGAAGAGGAATTACAGGGGTTGGAGAAGATGTATTTTTTTTAGTAGAGGATGATTCCAAAATATTCACCAGGGCTGGGGTTATAGCTCAGTGGTAGAGCGCTTGCCTAGCATATGTAAGCCCTGGGTTTGATTCCCCCGTACTGAAGAAAAAAAAAAAAGAAGAAGAAGAAAGAAAACCCGGAAATATACACTTGAAGAGATGTTAGGTAGGCAACTGAATACTAGAGATCAAAAACTAAATAATAATAAGATACTAAATAAATAACTCTCATTTTTTCCCTTCTCAGTAGCACCTCCTTTTGCAACTTGAACTATGCACTCATGCCATTGGTGCCCTACTCTGATCAGCATCTTCTTTAGGCCATTCTCCCATGTTCTTCTATGACTCATTCTTTGTCCACTTGCCTTGCCTTGTCCTGGACAGCTTCATCCTGACTTCAGAACCACTGCCTTTTGCAGCTTCATGACCTTCAGCTTTAAAGTTCACTTCCCAGACCCAGCCTGGATCTTACTTTGACCCAGACATAGGGAAGTTCTGAGAATTGGAAGGTTATAATTCCACCCTTTGACAGCCTTCTCTTGTCTTTCCCACTGAACAAACACCATCGACTCTTATCAAAGCCTCCACTGTTTTTATGTCCTTCCTCCTCTCCTGGCTCTTCCCTTCCTTACTCTGCTTGGAGGCTCTTATGAGTCACTTCTGCCACACCATCCCTGGCACTCAGTTTCCTTTTCATAGTGGCCTTCTGGTGCATCTGTCTGCCCAGTCCCCAACATTTAATTTTTTCCTTTTTAGTTATACATGACAGTAAAGTAGGACTGAGGCTGTAGCTCAGTGACAGAGCTCTTGCCTCACATGATAGAAGAGTAATTTTGACATATTTGTAAAAACATGACGTGTGTCTTATTCTAATTAAGATCCCAATCTTGTGGATGTAAGTGATGTGGAGATTCACTGTGGTGTATTCATATATGTACATACGTAAGTCATGTTAGATTCATTTTCCATCCCCTGCTCCTTGGAAGCCCTTCGGAGGTAAGTACATCATTTACCAGTTGCCACTGCAAACTGTGGTTGCAAGCATTGAGCACCTCCATCCTCCGTGGGAGATCTTTTCCTAGATGTTTAGTTTCCTAAACTTATACATGTTTAACACTGTCCTGGAGACCCCCTCAGCCCCAGGCCTCTTACTGAGCATGAGACCTTGCCTTTTCCTTACAGAGGAGGAAACATATAGGGAACACCCTTGCTTGCTTTCTTTTCAAAACTTAATGTCTATGTTGATCAACTTTTCATCACTGTGTGACAGATTACCTGAGAAAATCATCTTCTATGTTTGGGGCTCACAGTTTCACAGGTTTCAGTACATGATTGCTTGGCCCTATTGTTTTTCTTCCCTTCTAGCCAGCAAGTGTGCTTTTGTGTCCTCCATATTAAAATAGCTCTAATTTCTTGGTCCCACTTGGTCCTTGTGTCCTTTGTCTAGTCTTGAAGCTGCAGACCTTCTTTACATTCCAGTGTTTACTTCTCCCCCTCTGATTCTTCCACCACTTGATTTGCATTATGTTATCGCTAGTCTAGTGAAGCTTCTCTAGCCTTTGGGGACCTCCTATTTGACAGATGCGGTGACATCTCATCCATTCCCATCCTGCTGGTGGCAGCTATGAATTTCATACTTGAGAGCGCTTATCTCTCGGGCTTCTGTGAAATCTTTGTCTCTTGCTTCTCTCCCTCTTCCTCTCCCACCACTTCAGCTGTTTCATTCCTATTTTTCTTTTTTGTATCCCTTTCTAGCTTCCTTAATTCTAGGCTACATACAGTGTTCCAGCCAGGATGGTTCATGGTACCAGAATTTTATGTGATTGCTGGATACTTGTTGGCTGGTACAACAAGGCAATCCTGCTTTAGAGGCCAAGAGTCTAATTTAGAAATGGTCTAATTCCTATATAAAACACCAGCTGAGCCTTACTTAAATCTCAAGGGCAGTACTTTGGTTTCTTCCCATGACTAGTCCCCTGTGGCTCTCTGCTTATTCTCCCTAGTAGGGAAAGCTCCACGTAGACCTACATAGCATCCGTGTCTAGTGATGAAATTTACAGAGGGTTTCAGGAAAGTTCCAATAATTAAAAAAGTATTGACGGATTAAAGGGATACTTAATAAAGAGTAGTGAACTTGAGGATACAGTTTGGGCTGCAAATCTATTTTGAAGACCTAGTACCTGAAAAAAATCATAAAATGTATAAGTATGTGTGTATGTGTACACATGTGTGTATATATGATACATATTTTAGGTTTGGAGACACAGAAGTAAGGCATAGTCCTTGCTATTTCTTTCTATCTCTACAGAGACAGGAGGTAAAAAAGAAAAAATAATAGAATTACAAGGGACTGCTATGGTTGAATGATTTTGGGGGAATCATGGGCATATTGCTTAGCCTTTAGATATAATGAAGGCGTATCCTTCCAGACATCATTATGCAATGATCTTGAGTCGAGACACCCGAGGGAGGGAAGGAATGAGGGGACCCCATATAAAAGTGTGAGAATAGAAGAGACCCTCTGGAAAAGGTGTGCCTGGTATCTGAGGGACAATACGATGAGTTCATCTCCCTCATGCTGCATTTAAAAATCACAGTGCTTTGTTCTGAAGATATGGCTGAAAGGCAAGTCGGTATTTGAAATAGCGCAAATGGGGGATGGCAAGGGAATAGAAAGCATATTTGGGTATGTCAGTATTATGATATTAAAAGTTGTGAAAATTAATGTGATAACCTTTTAATAAAGCAGCTGAATAAAGAGGGAAGACACACAATATTGTTGAAAGTATGGCTATGGAATAAATCAGCTAAGTGACTCATAGTGAAGGAAAGGGAAAAAATTAACTATTAGGCAGTTAAAGAAATGTAAATTATAATTGAGGAATGATGGGGTTCTTAGAGCTCTGGAACTGGATTTGAAACAATAGCCAACAGTAGTGAAGGCTTTCTTGTAACTACATGATGGGGGGGTGTTCTGTTCGTGCCTAGTGTTGCAGCCTCAGTCTGTGTAGCACCTCAGCACACACATCTCAAAGCCCTTGTGGGATTCTTCGGATACTGATTGCATTCCATGTTCAGCCTACATTCCTCTTCCTTTCCTTCATCATGCTCTAGCATTTTTGTCACCGCTTGCATTTCACTTATTACTTGCACATGGCAAGCACTTTTTAAAGCCTACTGAGACATTAGAACCCTCCATGGGGAGGTCATGGAGGTACTAGATCTCCCTTCCAGAGAACCTGGAGTGAAGATGGAGCCTGACAAACAGCGTCCAGCTGCTGTGACTTCAGCTGTGCAGCAGTGCTCACGTGAGGTCATGCTCTGCCCAGGACATACCCTCCCAAGTTTAAGAGGCAAATACTGCATCCTGTGTCTCATAAGTGCAAAAAAAAAAAAGGAAGCAGAGCACCTGGTAAAGTTCTTGGGTTCTGGAAGCAACATGTGGCACCCTTCAAAACGGCTCCAGTCTTTATTGCTGGGTGACAGAAGGAAAGCTACCAGCTTTGAGAAGGCTTAGAGAAGGACAGGGTTTGCTTAGAGGTTCAAGCTGTGATGCAAGTATCCCTGCTTCTTAGGTCCTGTATGATCAAGCAGGTACTATGGTGTTGGAGGTTTGAGTGGTGAGAAAGACATGTGAAGATATGGCAAGCCCCAGTGGAAGAACTACAACATAGGTCTATGAGAACCTAAAGCAAGACAGTATTAACTGCAATAGAGAATTAAGTGTCTTTCTTTCTTGTTTTTTTTTTTTGTTTTTTTTTTTTTTTTGGTGGTGTTGAGGATTGAACCCAGGGCTATATCCCTATATCCCCAGCCCTGCGGGGAAAAAAAAATACTTCTTGGTAAGTTACTTGGCTTTGGACGAAAAGAAATATTTGACAATGAGACCAAGTGCTATTTGTCCAATATTTCCCATTATAAACTGGGTATGTTGAACCTGCCAAGACAAAGGTGAACAGATCTGAAGAAATCTAAGTTAGACATGGTACATCCAGGACCAGACTGGGCAGGACCAGAGGGCACAAGAATTCGAAGAACAGGTTGCCTAGTCCTCCGTGTCCTCCACCAGGGTTGCATTCCAGCTCTCTGGGCAGATTGGGATTCTATACAACCAGCTAAAGGAAGAGGAAAGACCATATATAGTTTCTGGATAGAAGCTTGGGGTATGAATTAGCTGGAAATGAGTTGGGATTGCATTACACCCACACTCAGGGAAAGCCTGTAGACAGGGAAAATCTTTCCAATGGGTACAGCTGTGAGCTGTGAACCACGACATATATTTTATGTAAAAGGAAAAATGGCCCAGTGTCTGAATATATGTATATTTCTGAGCAATGACCAACAGCCTGGTCATCATGTCAGGGACCTCTAAGGAAGAGAACTGGAAGAATGGAGACATAAAGGTCCAGGTAGAGGCATGTGGATGAAAGTATAGAAGTAGACAGAATGTGAAGGGTTCTGTTCTGAAGGCTAATGGCCTTCATGGAGGAGGCACTGAAAACCCAAGTAGACTACAGGGTTGTGCTACTTGATTTTAGTCAACTTCCTCATCGGCCATCCCACATCTGGAACCAGGGACACATAAATTTAGCAGCCTCAGTGGCAAAGGTTCCAGTTAAACATGGGCAACAAGGACTCCCACCTATCAAGACTAGTTTAGTGGCTGCTGCCTCTGACTATCTAAACCGCCAGCAGCAGAGACTATTCTATGAGGATACTAGTTACCTACTTGGTGGCAGGTTGACTGTATTGGGCTCCTTCCAGCCTGGAGGAGCAATTGGTTCATCCTTACTAGGGATAGACAACTACTCTGGGTATAGATTGGCCTTTCTGTCTGGAGCCTCAGCCTCTGCCACCACAATCCAGGAGCTAATGGAGTGCCAGATCCATAGACATGGAATATCATACAACAAATGTCTGACCAGGTGACCCACTTCATAGTGAAGAATGTGCTGGAGTGGGCTCTGATCATGAGACCCGCCCCTTATCCTATCACATACCACATTACCCCATATGTGTATTATCTATGAAGAGCTAACCTCATGGAATGGTAGAATGATCTCCTTAGAGGTACAGCAAAGTTGCAGTTTTCTGGTATAATCTGCAAAGATGCAGTTGCGTCTTTTGGGGTGCAATATATGCACTAAATAAGACTGCTCTATGACATTATCTCTAATAGGAAGAATATGTACACTAGGGAACTAAGAGATGGAAGCATCAGTACCTAGTTGGTCTTATCCAGTGACTTACTCAGGCTTTTTTATCTTTTCTGTGCCCAAAAAGGCAACATCTTCAAGAGTCCCATCTCCACCTGGCCACCTAGACTTCTGATAACCCATAGTGCTCACACAGGGCCAGGGCCCCAGAAGAAGCCTCACCAAACCCTGCCTGCAGCCAAGCAGAGGCAGCTGGGCTCTTCTGGGTCTCTAGAGGAGAATCTAGAGTAAAAAGCAGGAATTCTTTTGAACTACAACCTATGTCTGCTGCCTGGCAGACTTCAGTGACTTATGCCCAGAGACCTTCAGATGAAAAGAATAATCACCATACTGACAAGGTTGATTTTTATATGATGGGGACAGAAGGGAGTATGTGCAGATCCCAGCTAATGCACTAGAGTGCTTCTTGGCTCTCTGCTGGTGCCTTGTTACTATGGATACACATGTGAGAAGGGTGTGACGTACAAAGGGTTCATTCTTTCCTGAAATGAAGGTTTGGGTCACACCACCAGAGAAACCACCAGAACCTGCTGATGTCATACTTGGGGGTGAGAGGAATTTAGAATGGAGATGAGGGAGAAGATGAGAACCATTTGTAGCCTCAAAATCAACTACAGCAACAGGGGCTGCTATTGGCCTGTTAATTTCCCTTTTCAAAGCTTCTTTTCAGGAAGAGAGGCTCACAGGAGCTGCTTCCAAATATGTGGAGATGATCTTTGCAATGGTTTGGGGACCATGTGGTGGTCATGGATATGCACCATTTAGAGATCCTCCTCCAAGAGAATTTGCTGCAAGGAGTGAGGTTGATGAACAGCCTCAAGCTGCTGCAGGTTTGGATCCCCCACAGTATTCTTGGCAATGCCACAGGCTACCCAAGCTGTTTCCAGCCAATAACTCAGCACAGTGGGATAACAAAAGTTGGGTCACTCCTTCTCAGCTCATGCCTCCTCTGATGGGTAATACTTTCTGATCTCCCTATTGACCTAGCTGAAACTTTCTTAGGGCTATTGCAGTCTGAGGCTCCTTGGCACAATTCTTCCTTCTCTCTTTCCCTTTCACCAGTTTCAGATCTGTATTATGACCCAGAGGCTTTCCCTATCTATCCATGTTTCCTATGGGTTCTTCCCTTCAATGTGTTCCCCCTGGTAAATCTCTTATCTTCCTAAATCTGTCCTGGTATTTGTTTCTTGGAGGTCTGAATTGATATGCCAATTAAAGATCTTAACTGATCTTTAAGAAACAGAAACACATAAGGGTCCTAGTCAGGGAGAGATGAAAAGTCTAATCCAGGACTTCATAGAATTTGAATTGAAATTTAGAATTCATGGTCTTTGAAGAAGAATGAGGAAATTTTCTATGTACCAATATGGAAAAATCCCCAAGATCTACTGGGTAGAAAAAAGCAAGGTACAAAACAAGGTATGTGTCATGCAATATTTTGCTGTATTGGTATGTGGTATTTAAACCTGTAAAGATACAAAGAAAAAGGGGATGGAAGTGGAAAACTTCACTAAAGAGCAATTTGCTTTGCTTTTATTTTGCACCTTGAAATTATACCGCTTATTGCTAATTAAATTGAAATCCGAAAAAATAAATTGAAATATAAATCTTTAGCTTCTGAGCATTTTATTATATTTCATGATTTAAAAATGATCCTGTATATGTGATTGATTAGCACTGTCAGTTGGCTGATGATGCAATAACAGGTGTGAAGCAATGCAGAGACAGACCCAGTGAATTTTAGGACCCTCCAAAACTTACTGTCCCAAATGAAAAAAGAATCCTTGCCTTCATGGGACTGAGATAATACGGGGCAGAGAAATAGGAAACAGGTAATGTTCCTTAATAAGCCAGTTCATCTGGTTATGGGGTACATACTTGTAACCCCAGTGACTCAGGAGGCTGAAGCAAAAGGATCACAAACTGGAGGCTAGCCTCAGCAAGTTAGTAAGGTCCTAAGCAATTTAGTGAGACCTTGTCTCAATAAATAAATAAATAAAAGGGCTGATGATGTGGCTCAGTGGTGAAGCATCCCTGGGTTCAATGTAAGGGTTGATGGCAGGAAGCAAGGCCAGGTGTCTCTGGGTTATGCCAGCTTCTCTCCTCTCGAGCATTGGTCTCAGAGGGGAGCCCCTCTGCCCTTCCCCCACAAAAGCCCCTGTGCCCACATTAGGCCAGCCAATCCCTGCGTCTGGGTCCTGGAAGGAAAGATGGCCACTTTCAGAACTGGGGACACATACCTTCCCTGCCCATGGTGATCTACCTGTTTGGAAGAGAGGTGTTGCCCTGGGAGGTGGCTCTGAGCAGGCCCTCATGTCATTCCTGTGCTCTTTACCAACTTTCCTGGTCACAGAGCGACTGAGCTGCTAGGGGCCCTGATGCCAGAGAGACATGTGGGAAGACTGTGAATGAGGGCTCAGATGAGCCAACTCTAACCCCTGCCTGCCATTCACTCCCCAGCACACAAGGGGCAGGAGATGGATCACTATTGACATTGGTTGTCAGGAAAAGGGCAAATGCAATGATGGAGGAGAGACAACTTTGCAAATGGCAACTCTTCCAAACATTATCATCTATTAGAGTCTGTCCTTGCATTTTCCCAGGTTCTTCCTTGAAGTGGGACTTGAGTAATTCTATGTGGACTGAGTCCTTACTTTATGCAGCACCCCTCTGGGTTCCTTGGCCCAGAGCACCTGGGTTCCCAATGCAGCTGGAGTGCAGACAGTCCAAAGCAGTTGGTGTTTCTCTGCAGATTTGACCCTTTCTTTGGATCTGCCATTTGCCTAGTTTTATGTCCTGGGCCACAAGTTTTTGGCTTCCTGAAGCTCAAGAAATATACAGCAATTTTTGTCCTCCCTCAAGGTTTAATTGGGACAATTATTCCCAAGGCCAGATTCAGGAAGGATCTGGCAAAACAGGAAGGGGACTTCCCAAAAAGAGCCAGGCGTGGAGCCACCTGCCAACCATCCATTCTGTCGTGGCTCAACATGGCCCCCAGATATGGGTCGAAATTCCCGAAAGTGTCACTGGAGCATGTTCCAGATATCCCTGCTCACTCCAAGGAGAGGCGAGGTGAGGATCATTCTCAGCCCTCACAGGGAGCACGAGGAGCAAGGGAGGGCAGCTTGGAGAGGAGGCCAGATCCAGAGCTCAAGAGAGACGAAGCCCCAGCCACTGAGAGACAGAGAAAAGTCAAGAAATGGGGGGTGGATATGGGGAGAAAAAAATGGCATGAGGTGTAAAGACAAGCAGAGACTGGGGGAGTTGGGAGACTGAGCAAGGGATCAAGGCAAGAGAAGGATAATATACTGATACGTGTGAGACAGAGAGATGGAGAGATGGGAACTCTTCGAGTCATTTGTCCCATGGGGAGTGAGCATGAGTGTGAATGTTCCTATAAACCAAAGGCTGAGCTCGGCACAGCTGTGCTCACCTGTAATCCCAGTGACTTGGGAGGTGGAGGCAGGAGGATCAAGAATTCCAGTCCGCCTTCCAGCCTGTGTCAAAATGAGAAAATAAAAGGGCAGGGGATGTAGCTTAGTGGCAAAGTGTCCCTGGGTTCCATTTCTTAGAAAAGACAAAACAAAACCAAGAGACAACAGAGTTAGAAAGCCATGCTGATGATTCCATTGGCCTGCCTCTCGGTGCAGCCAGGAGCATGGGTTCTGGGAAGCAGCTCTGGGCTGCACAGGGCAGGGCCAGTTGGTGTGAGGAGTTAGATGTGGCATGTTGAACACTCCAAAATGTCTGATTCCCTGGTCAAGAGAAGCCCCTGGGACATGGGGCTGCATCGGACCAATGCAGTGAAAGACGGAGAGGGTGCTGGAAGAAAAACAGAGGTGGAAAGTGGAGGAGGGTGGAGTTTGGCATAGGGAGAGGCCTCTGCAGGGTCAATTGCAGAGGTCTCTACCCCTCTGCTTGCAGGATTTTTTCCAGGGAATGGGACAATGGAGATTGAACCCATGGGTACTTTACAATCAGACTGCATCCTTAATTCTTTTTTTTTTTTTTGAGACAGGATGTCAGTAAGTTGCTAAGGGTTGCACTAAAATGCTGAGGCTGGCCTCAAACATGTGATCCTCCTGCCTTAGCCTCCCGAGTGCCTGATTACAAGCTAGAGTCAGAGTGCCTGGTTCTGCTTGCAACCTTTTTCAAGGTTGCTGGAAAGGGGTTGGGATCTGCTGCCAGTGAACCTGCAGCCCCTTTGGACAAGCTGAGGCTTCTTCTAGGCTTAGGGCTTAGCTTCTGTGGGGCACAGTTTCACCCCCTAATTGACCGCTTGTCCTAGCCGTACTGATGTCAGTCACCAGGATCAGGGAAGATGGTTAGAGTTGGTGGTGATTGGCAGAGTGGTCCAGGTGGGAGAATATGACAGCTAAACCCCAACCCTGTTGTCCTGATGCCAAGGAGGCCTGGAGGATACCCCAGCAGCTGTCCCTGAGTGCTCCTGACCCAGGACAGAGGATCCGACACTCTTACTTTCCAGGTTCAGAAACGGAGGCCACAGAGAGATCCAGCCCCACTCTCATCCTTGTATTCATTAGGCAGGAGAAGGTAGTTATGGTTGGCCTGGGGGCCCCACTCAGAGCATGCTTGTCCCCAGAGGCTTTGTTTCTAGATGGGTGCCGGCTCCTTCACCTTGGTTCTCCATCTCCCTTGAGGATCCAAAAGAAAAGTTGGTTCTGAAGCCAAGACCAAGACATGTGATATTGCAGTGCCCAGCACGGAGGTGCAAACACTGCGTCTCAGGGCCCAGGGTGATTTGTGCACAGTCGCACAGCCAGTGAGAGCTACAGCTGGGACAGAACCTCTCTGTGTGTCACTCCAAATCTGCCAGTTTTCTTGGTTGGTTGATTTCTTTTGTTTCTTCATTTTTTTTTTTTGAGGGACAGAGGAAATTTTAAAAGTAATGCACACTTTCTATAGAGATTACAAAACCACACACAAGAAAATAGAATCCAGAGTCCTACTAACCAGGGAAAGCCATTGGTGACTTTATATTCTTTTTATTGGTCTGAGTACTCAGGAGTGCACTACCATTGAGCCACATCCCCAGACCTTTTCATGTTGAGACAGGACTGTGCCAAGTTGCCCATATTGAGCTTGGATTGGTGCTCCTCCTGCCTCTGGAGTAGCTGTCATAACAGGCATGTGGCAATGCACCCAGCTTAACTTTTTTTTTTTTTTTTTGTACTGCGGATGGAACCCAGGGGCACTCGACCACTGAGCCACATCCCCAGCCCTATTTTGTATTTTATTTAGAGACAGAGTGTCACTGAGTTGCTTAGGGCCTGGCTGTTGCTGAGGCTGGCTTTGAACTTGTGATCCTCCTGCCTCAGGCTCTAGAGCTGCTGGGATGACAGGCATGTGTCACTGCGCCTGGCTAAAATCTTCCATCTTGCAGGACTGAAACTCTCTACCCATTGCACAGCAGCTCTGCATGCCCCCTCTCTGCCAGTCCCTGCAGCCATCCTGTTCTCTGATTCTATGAATTTGACTATTTCACATTCCTCATGTGAGTGGGATCCTGTAGGTTTTGTACTGTGTGTGGCTTGTGACACTATGTCCTCCAGGTTCACCCATGTTGGAGCATGTGACAGGATTTCCATCTATTTTAAAGTTGAATAATATAATGTTGCATTTTGAATGTGTGTATTTAAGAGAGAGAGAGAGAGAGAGAGAGAGAGAGAGAGAGAGAGAGAGAGAGAGAGAGAAGGAAGGAGAGAATAAGGGAAACTGGGAGAGACAGAGAGAGAGAGAGAGAGAGTCTGTTTCCACATCTAGGGTTTCAATATGTTTGGAGAAATCTCCAGAAGCAGGCTTGCTGGATCACCTGGTCATTGTATTTTTGTTTGTGGAACTTCCATGATGTTTCTTGGTGACTGCATCCTTGGACACTCTCAGCTACAGTTCACAAGCCCTCCCTTTTCTCCCCACCCTTCCCAGCACTGGCCATCTTTTGCTAATTTTGATGTTGGCCCTTGGAACAGGGGCAGGGCGGTATCTGATGGTGGTTTTCAATTATGTTTCCCTTCCCATAGACCAGCAGGGCATTCATTTCTCTTCTTCTGGACACCCCCTTTGTATTACCCTGGTGTTCCCATATGCCATCCACCACAAATATTTCTCCACATATTCTTTGCTCTGTGGCCGGGTGCAGTGGTGCATGCTGGTAATCCCTGCAACAGCTTGGGAGGCTGAGGCAGGGGGACTGGAAGTTTGAGTCCAGCCACAGCACCTTAGAGAGACTCTTTGTGTAAACAAAATATTTTTAAAAGGCGGAGCTGTGTATGGCTTAGTGCTTAAGCACCCCTGGGTACCAAAAACCAAAAATAAAACAAAAAAACTAATACTGGTTCTATACAACCCTTTCCAGGAAATAGAAGAGGAAAGAACACTTACCAGTTCATTTTTTGAAACTAAAATCCTGGTTCTAAGATCAGACATACACAGAACAAAAAAACTGAAAACTAAAGAACAAAAATGCTGCAGTACACAGTGGTGCACACCTGTAATCCCAGCGGCTCAGGAGGCTGAGGCAAGAGGATTGAAGGTTTGAAGCCAGCCTCAGCAACTTAGTGAGGCTATAAGCAACCTAGTGAGACCCTGTCTCTAAATAAGATTTAAAAAGGGTTGGCGATGTGGCTCAGTGGCCGAGTGCTCCTGGGTTCGATTCCCAGTACCAATAAAAAAAAAAAAATACATTTTTTTCTTTGCCCCTTCCTTCACCCTGAAGGCAGGCATGTGAACTTGGAGAGCCTAGAAGCCCTGCAATGCCACGGTCAGTTCAGACACAGGGGCAGTGGTGTCATGCTGTCAGGGAAAGAGGTGGGAATCAATCCAAGGCAGTCTCTGGAGCACTCAAGCTGGGAGGATCAACTTTGGTGGCAGATACTCCGAGGTTCAAGTCCAGATTTTGCCACTTGCAGGCTGCCTGGCTTTGGGCCAGTCAGTTGGCCTGAAACCCCTGGTTTCCCCATCTATAAGACAGAGACAATGGTGACCTCCAGTTCCTGGCCCTTGTGTGTGGCCTTGCTTTAGCTGGTGCATGCCACAACCTAGACCACAGGGAGGCCCCTTGGAAGTCAGCTGTTCTTACTGTGGGAATGGCTCGGCCAGGCCAGGGCCCACAGCCCTCTTGCCTCCTTTTCTTCACTCCTGCTGTTGTCATGGATGCAGTCTGTGAGTCCTGGTGTTCTCGAGATCTCCAGGAACAGAGGCAGGAGGGGGGCAGGTGCTGTGGACAGGGTGATTTCTGCCTGTCTCCCCAATCCATGTGATGGTATTTGGAGGTGAGGCCCTCATGAGGACATTGTCACCCTCCTAAGAAGGGACACCACACTAAGGAGCTTGCTACCTCTCTGACATCGGCCATATGAGGATACAATAAGAAGGCCATCTCCAGACCAGGAGGCAGGTTCTTGGCACACTGGGTCTGTCAGCACCATGATCCTAGAGACCCTGGCTTTCAGAACTAGGAGGTATCAGTCCAATGATGGGAGAGAGCCATGGGCAGAAATGGAGATGTGAGGCACACAGGGACCACCAGCTCCTCCTTCTCCTTGTGGGTCAGCCTTGCCTCCAGCAGCTCTTGACCCTGGGGTAGAGGCTCATCTAGGCTGTCATCCAGCGGTGATGTGGTGGGGCCTCTGGCCAGAGAAGGGCTAGGCTGAGCTCTACTGCTCTAGAGAGCCATGCTGTGGGTCTGGGTCCCATCCATCAACACCCCGGGGAATGCAAGCATTGGATTTTGGCACCTGTTGGGAGAGTTACAGGAAAGGAGGAGGCCAGGACCCCTGAGGCTGGGACCAAGCAGAACTGAGTTGGCCTCGCCCCATTTTAGAACCAGTTGCTGAATTTAGCTTTATAATGATAGAGGCAACATCTCGTAAGGGATTACTGCCAGCTCTGCTCCCATGTTATAGATGATAAAACTGAGCTCAGAGATGGCAAAACACTTCCCTAAGGTCACCCAGCTAGTCAGTAGCCACAAAACTGCAAACAACCGCCACAGTACTTCCAGGCAACAGGGTCATCATCTTTGAGCTCACCTCTCTGAAGACCTTTCTGTTGTAACTGTGACAAGGTCAGTCTTTGAAACTGGCCCTCCTCTGGCCTCAAGAAGAACTTAAACATGGGAGAGGGCTTGGAATATGTTGGATCTAATTCTTCCCATTGTACAGTTAGAGACACTGAGGGCAGGAGAGGAGAAAGGATCAGTGTACATTGACCATCACTTCCATGTCACCAGGTAGGATGCAAAGGTGAGTACTGGTCTAGCTTCTCTGGAGATTACAGGTAGAACTAAAAGGTCCATGGGATATAGGTCACATAAAAGGATGAACTTCCCTGCAAGGCTCTATGATCATACAACCTTAGCATGTCCCCGCAGAAAATAACCAGAGGAAGATTCTAAGCCATAGGTTTGAAAGCAACTTGCAGTCACTGCATAACTTGAATCCTATGCATGGAACCCCACTCCAGCATCATTATCAAATAGCTTGTCCTGCACAGAAACTTAGAGCTATGGCTCTGAGTTCATGTCCCTCAAGGAAGCATTGATTAGCCTCTTTGGGTATCCTTCCTAAGTGCACTATGACCTTTAATTGATCCCCTTTGGTCTCCCTCCTGCTGACCTGCCATCTCTCTGAGAAAAACTCTTCCACTTTCTTAAGCATCTCCCTCTAGTCCCTGCATCTCCGCATCCATTGCAAGAGTCTGCATGAGCATTGGGTGGCCGGCCAGTGGGCAGGGGATGGGGAGGGCGCAGGTAGAGCCATGGCCAGGGCTCTGACAGCTGTGGCCATCTGGAGACACGGGCCTGGCTCCCCCTGCAGTCTGGTGCCGAGTCCAGCTAACAGAGCCGAGTCTGGCGAGGGACGGCGGGGTTACGAAAAACACAGGACACCAAGGTTCTTCATCCAGGAGGAAGCATGTGTTTTATTGCCAAATTTGTTCCCCTTATATATCTTCTACAACAGCTGCGGGAAATGACTCGAAAGCAAGGAGGGAGGAATCAACCCTGGGTCACGGCCTTGTGAGTTGGCCACATTGACATGCAGAACAAAGAACTGGGGGTTGAGTCCCCAGCAGCCAGGGCAGGCCTGCTACCAGCAGTCTGGTACTGTGCCCAGGGAACTGCCCTTTGTCTTTAAGCCATAAGGTACACTAAGGCGGGGCATGTCAGTCCACACAGCCACCACCTCTGGGGCCAGCGGACTCCTGCAGTCCCCACATGTGGTGCTGGGAACTGCTGACATGAACAGTGCAAGCAGGAGGCTTTTTATTCCTCATCAAGTTCATTCAATGGCTTTCCCTCCCCGCCCCCACGGGCATCGAACCTAGGACCCCTGAGCATGTGGGGCAAGTGTTCTACCGCTGAGCCACACCTCTTGCCCTAGGTGACGATTTTTCATCACTCCTTCTTGAGGCCCAAGAGTGTCTGGGCCCCTTTCTCAGGGTCATATTTCAGGCAGAGAAGGAGACTAAACTGGACAAACTGAGCACCTAGTATGTGCCAGGTTTTAGGTTAGGGGCTTCTCTTCTATGTTTCTCACTCATCCTCAAACCCATGAGGCAGGTGTGATGTGATGGTCCCCTTTTACAAATGAATGACCCAAAGCCTACAGGGGTTGGGCACTCTTGTCTAGGGCTCCTGGAGCACACAGCTGTCCCCAAGCCTTGCCCCACCTCCACCACCCCCACTAAGCGGGAAGACGCAGCAACCTGAATGGGGGGGAAAGGGGAGAAGGAGGAACAGGTTTGGAAGATGCAGAGAGCTGACCCCAGCCCTGGAACGGCCATCTCAGCCCCCTGCCCAGAGGGGGATGGCCCTGGAGGGACCTTCTGGGAACAGAGAGAAATTCATTAGCAGATGTGCAAGTCCCCGAATGATTAAAGATTGACACTCTGGGCTCCATCAGCAGGGGGTTTGTGTTTATTATCCGACTTGGCCCAAGGGCCCCCAGTCCAACCTCTCCACACTTCTTTCCCCTCCTTCTGAGGTGCTCGGGCCCATTCCGTCTGCCTCCTCCCAGGCCTCTCTTCAATCCACACAGCCTAGGCCAGTTCCCAGGACAGACACACTGGGGATAGAAGGGGTGGGGAAGGACGGGTGGCAGGGTACTGGGATTACCTCATGAACAGCAGGCTCATTGGCTAACCTGAGCTTTGTTCATTTCAGGTACCAGAGAGGACTTCATTTCCATTTTGGGATAGGCCAGAAGGAAAGAGAGTGGGGTACTACAGCAGGAAAGATAAAGGATGGATAATAAGAGGAACTTCCAGTTGCCATCAAGCTTTGACTCCTGGACTGGGGTACATGTCCTGCTTGTCTGTGGGAAAATGGCTGGAATGGAAATGACACAGGCTGGGCCTGTAGCCAATGGGAACTTCCCTGTAGAAGATGCCACTTAAAAGTGTCTTTAAACCCTCAGGACTCTTAAAGTGGAGAGCAAGGGAACTAGGAACACCCTTTAAAGTGATATGGAGAGTTCCCAAGAGACGTCCGTGTCTTTCTCGCTTCCCCCTGCCTTGGGATGGAGACAGGTGTCTCCTGCAACATCCCCCTCCCACCAGTTTCTTCTCTGTCTTCCAGCCCAGCCCTACCCACCATGGGGCCTTGAGCCAACAAGTCCACATTGATTCAGGGGCTTCTCTGGCTCCATCTGCCTTGGTTGGATTCTACCCGTTGAGTGGTTTTGGGGGAAGAAAAAAAAAGCAGTAGGGACCATGGGCTTCCACCTCCAATCAGCAACTTCAATGTTGGGCTGGGAACATTCCTGGGTTCCCTTCTCTCCAGACGAGTAGATTGGAAATTAGGTGCATTGCTACTCCCACCATCTTGGGAGCCAACAGAGAAATGTCACCCCAGCCTCTCCTCGCCTAGCTCTGATGTTACTTCCCCATCCATGGGGCTTCAGGCTCTTCAGTCCAGGAGACTGCAGAGTGCACTTAGCTAGCTGCCTTGGTGGTGAGTCCCACATTCTGGAAGTCTTTCTTGATGTCTGACCTGAAGCCTTCTTGCTGCAACCAGCTCATTTTTTTTTCTCCTCATTCTATCCACAGAAGTGTCAGAGGGAGTCTTCTTGTTGAAGGTCATGCTGTGAATGAAACTGAGAAGACTGGGAAGCATAGGCTGGACTAGGAAGCCTAAAGAACTCAAGAGTCAGACTGGGGCTGTCGCTCAGTGGTAAAGCACTTGCCTAGCACGTGTGACACAGTGAGTTCTATCTTCAGGACCTCATAACAATAAATAAAATAAGAGGATCATGTCCATCTACAACTAAAAATAAAAGTTTAAAAAAATGAAGAGCAGAGTCTGCTAGAGTGGGAGCCTCTTCTTAGCTTAGTGACTTTGAGCAATGCTATGCCTACGGTCCTCAGCATTGGCTCCCGGTTCAGCATGCTGTCACTCAACAGTCTCTCCTGCTGCCATTAGTCCTGTCTGTTAGTCAAATATTCAGCCAAGGGCTGTGTGCTCCTCCCAACCCGTGGCACTACTTGGGGTAGGGTTGGCACTGTCAACGAGGGGACCCATGCGGCCAGGCTGTACCCTTCAGGGGCTCCCAGCCTCATGGTCCTTGCTGGCCTCACCTCTTCCTCCACCCAGGCTGGGGGTGGGAGCGAGAGGTACTTCCAGTGCAGCAGAATTGGGTCATTAAAATCACTCCTCTACCCCTGACAGATGACCTCCAGGTCCGTTCCTGTCCTATGTTTCCGTGATCCCAGCTGGGGGTAACCAGTTAACCCTTGTCATGCTCGGCTGGTGGTGTGGGCTGTAGAGTGGGAAGGGGTGGGGTGGATGAGGCCTGAGGAAGGCCCCTCTCAGCACACACTGTCCCCTTTCTCCGTTCCTCCCTTCTGCAACAGGCCCTGCCAGGGTGCTGTCCTGGGAATTCAAGTGCCAGAGGAAGGAAGGACAGCACTATCAGTTGTTGTGGGTCCAGGCCAGCTCTGGCCATGTGTGGGCTGTACCAGGCCTTTGGATCAGGCTCAGGCAGAGGGTGTCCCCAAAGCTTTGAAGAACAGAGATAGGAGGAGGTGGGGGCTTTGGAAGGAAAACAGAGAGCAAGACCCCTGGCCAGTAAACGGGCCATCCAGGGGACTGGCATCTTGGACCATGTGTCGCCACCCATGCAGTGCGGTTGCCAGGTGGCTTCCTCCTGGTGGAACATTCCACCAGCTCCCCAAGGGCATGATGTTAGGCAAGGTTTGGATTCTTCTCAGGATGCTGGTGGAGCTATCCGTGTGCTGATGGTCAGAGGTGAGGTGGGCCCCAGAGACGGCCATAAACAGGCATCTTATTGGCCACTTAGAACCTTCTGAGTGTCTCCTTTGGCTCCCATCATGCCTACATCAAGAACAAATGATGTGGCATCATTGAAAGGAGTTTTCTACATAAAAATCCAGATTTATAACTTCGAAAAAAAAAAAAAACTCTAACCATCTAGTAATCCTGGGCTCACACTCACAAGGCCATAGACAGCTAGGGCTAAGTGGTAGCTGTCCCTGGCGCCAGGGCACATACTCTCGGCTTCTCCATGGCCTTCACCTGCCTGAGTTGGCTCTTCCTGGGGTGAATGGGGAGATCAAGGCCCACAGAGAAAGATAAAGACTGGATAGAAAAAATAAAGAGGAAGAGGCACATGTCTCTTCCTTTAAGAACATACCCAGAGGAGACACAACTTCCATTCCCATTGCACAGCTCTAAGGGAGAGCTGCAAATGCTCCTTTTCTGCATGCCCATCTAGTAAAATTAGGAAGTTTTCTAGGACCACAGAATTAGGGGGAAGTGAGTATTGGTGTCAACCAGCAAATTTCTGCCATACTCTTCACTACCTGCAGAATGAATCATCCATTTGAACCTATTTTTTCAAACCAAACACCTATTACTTTGCTAGCCAGTTGAGCCATTCATGGTCCATTCATCGTCATATCCCATGTATCCCTTGACTCCTTGATTTTTCTCACATAGTGGTCTTCTCTGAAATAGCCTCCTCTCCACCCATTAAACTTGTTCTTAACATTTAAATCTCAGATCAGCAGTCACTCCTTACATGAAACTTCTTCCCCTGTCCATTGCAGCCCTCAGCAATATTTCCTCCTATTGGCTCAGCATTTGTTACTGTGTTATCTAATTCAGTCCTTGTATTTTTGATTTGATAATATTACTTTTCATTTATATTGTTTTGTTTTATTTTCTTTGCTTGTATGTCTAGATTTTCCTGAAAACAAATATTTGTTTCACTATTTTTTCCACTCACCATTTTGCATTAGTTTAGGCAATATTTCTTAGGTATCAGTTGCATAACTAGTTAATATGGATATAAATTAATATATGCATAAAAAATGAGTCAGTTAAATGAATAAAAAACATTGTCCAAAATGACTCTTATAAGGAGAATCCACCTTAAAGAATGCCATCTATTTTGCTTGACTGGGACAGAGGACAGTGGATTATCATGGGCTAAGTACTCATTTAGCTACAAATGGATGTAGATTGGATCTGCAGAATGTGTTTAGAGATCAGTCAAGTTTTATAAATGTCTGAGTGAACTATCAAATTGTACTGTGGCTTAATAATATAATAGTGGTTTAGATTCATAAAATGCTTTTACTCCTAACCCCAGTTCCTTTAGCTTTAAATATGCATTTGTTTGACTAGTAGTATGCAGAGTAAAGGCTGAATGCACATTGCTAAGGAAATCCCTGGAGAGTGGGAGATTGGAGCAATTTTTAAGGTGGATTATCCTTATAGGAGTCATTTTGGACAATATTTTTTATTGATTTAACTGACTCATTGTTCATGCATATATTAATTTATATCCATACTAACTAGATATGCAACTGAAACCTAAGATATATTGCCTAAACCAGTGCAAAATGCTGAGTGGAAAAAATAATAACTTTGCAATAATAACCTTGCAATTTCTATGGGATTCTAGAATATAACTTAAAAAGGTAGCATAGAAAGTGTTGGTGCAATTGCATCAAGAAGCATTTCATTTACTCTTCTCATAACCTCTATGAAGTCAATTTTGTAAAAACAATGAAATACAAAGATGATAAGGAATATGCTTAAGATTATACAATATTCAAGTAATATTACTGGAATTTTAATCAGGCTTGTTTGAAGTCAAAATCCATGCTCTTCCCAACCTTATAAGAGAGCTACTTTGTTAATAGATTTACAAAACAATTCTTAAGATTATGATTATAGTGTATTGTTATTTTAGTATATTGCTGTGTTTTGCTTACTAGTCTTTATGAATATGATTTATACTCCTTTGTTTTGTGTGTATGAGTAATCTTCAATACTTACTATATAAAGAAAATGCTATAGCCTTGTAAATATATGTTTTTACTTTTATTCTAAGAATTTGGAATATATGAATCCCATTTTCAATTCTACAAGATTAAAAAAAATTCTTGAAATCTGTCTCCATCAATATTAAGAATGGCAAAATGGTACTTTTCTCTTCTAGCCAAGAAGGAATAACAAGGAATAAATAACAACAGCAACAAAATAAATAATAAGAACAAAAACAAACTCATACCAAAATATTTGAAATAATAATTTATAACACACTGAACACTGGGTAACAAAGAACCATATATTTAAGAACCTGATAAAAAAGGGGTGAGTCCTATGTTTTCCCAACTTCATTCAGAGTTTACCAGATGTGGTGAGGGGGAGCATCTAGGTATAGCTTAGAGGACTCCATGGATGAAGGGGTAGAACTGAGAGGACAGGGATACCAGGACAGAGTGATGGAGAGGAGAGGGATGCATAGATAAAAAGCCTCACAGATGTGTTGAGGGTTCCACTGGAGTATTTTGCAGAGTACTGATCAGCACATTTGAACGGATTTGGAGAAAATCTCCCACAGAGGGATGGGAATAATGCCAGTTCTTATCAACCAGAGAGTGGAAAATCTCATAATTCACAGGGCATAGGGTGGGGCACTCAAAACATCTTCTCTCATTAATAGGGAATAACTAATGTTGGAATAAATGTGGCTGTACTGGTACCTACCAAATCAAAAACACAAGACCCAGGATCATTGAACTCTCTCTTGAATAATTTAAAAGCATCTAAAAAGAAGCTTAAGAACATACATATAGTTTCAAGGATGATGTTGAATGAAAGTGGTGAAAGAGAGCATCCCTGTCTTGTTTCAGTTTTTAGCAGGAATGCTTTCAATTTTTCTCCATTTAGAATGATGCTGGTCTTGGGTTTAGCATATATAGCTTTTACAATGTTGAGGTATGTTCCTACTATCCCTAGTTTTTCTAGTGTTTTGAACATGAAAAGGCACTGTATTTTGTCAAATGTTTTTTCTTCATCTATTGAGATGATCATGTGATTCTTGTTTCTAAGTCTTAATATGATGAATTATGTTTATTGAGTTCTGTATGTTGAATCAACCCTGCATCCCTGGGATGAATCCCACTTGATTGTGGTGCACTATCTTCTTAATATGCTTTTGTATGCAGTTTGCCAGAATTTTATTGAGAATTTTTGCATTTATGTTCATCAGGGATATTGGTCTGAATTTTTCTTTCTTTGATATGTATTTGTCTGGTTTTGTATATGAATAATATTAGCCTCATGGAATAAGTTTGGAAAGGTTTTCTCCTTTTGTATTTCATGGAAGACTTTGAGGAGTATCTGTTTTAATACTTGTTTGACAGTCTTGTAGAACTCAACTGAGAATCCATCTGGTCCTGGATTTTTCTTGGTTGGTAGGCTTTTGATGTTGTTTTCTATTTCATTACTTGAAATTGATCTGTTCAAATCATGTATGACCTCCTCGTTCAGTTTGAGTAGGTCATATGTCTCTAGAAATTTGTCAATGTCTTTGATATTTTTTATTTTATTAGATTATAAATTTTCATAATAAATTATCTTCTCTATTTTAGGGGTGTCTGTTGTGATATTTCCTTCTTCTTGTTGTATTTTAGTAATTTGAGTTTTCTCTCTTTTTCTCTTTGTTAGCATGGCCAGGGGTTTATCTATTTTATTTATTTTTTCAAAGAACCAACTTTTTGTTTTGTCAATTTTTTCAATTGTTTCTTTTGTTTTGATTTTATTAATTTCAGCTCTGATTTTAATTATTTCCTGTCTTCTACTGCTTTGGTGTTGATTTGTTCTTCTTTTTCTAGGGCTTTGAGATGTGGTGTCAGGTCATTTATTTGTAGACTTTTTATTCTTTTAATGAATGCACAGAATGCAATAAACTTTCCTCTTAGTACTGCCTTCATAGTGTTCCAGAGATTTTGGTATGTTCTATCAGTGTACTCATTTCCTGCTAAGAAATTTTTTTTATCTTATCCTCAATTTCTTCTACTATCTATTCATCAATCAATTGTGTATTATTTAATCTCCATTTGTTATAGTAGCTTTGATTTTTAATTTATCATTGATTTCTAATTTCATTCCATTGTGGTCTCATATAATGCAGGTATTATAACTGTTCTTTAATTATTTATTTATTTATTTTGTGTTTACTAAGAGTTGCTTTGTGGCATAAAATATGGTCAATTTTACAGAAGGAGTCATGTGCTACTGATAAGACAGTATATTTGCTCATTGATGAATGAAATATTCTATATATGTGTGTTAAGTCTGAATTATTGATTGTATAATTTATTGCTATAGTTTTCTTATTTAGTTTTTGTTTGGAAGATCTGTCTATTAGTGAGAGAGGTGTGTTAAAGTCACTCAGTAATATTGTTTTGTGGTCTATTTGGCTCTTAAAATTGAGAAGGATATGTTTGATGTACATAGATGCTCCATTGTTTGAGGCATAAATATTTATAAGTGTTATGTCCTGCTTATAGAAAAACTACTCCATTCACAATAGCCTCAAAAAATATAAAATACTTGTGAATCAATCTAGCAAAATAGGTGAAACACCTCTACAATGAAAACTACAGAATACTAAAGAAGAAATTGAAGAAAATCTCAGAAGATGGAAAGATTTCTCATGCTCATGGATAGGCTGAATTAATATTGTCAAAATGCCTATACTACCAAAAGTATTATATAGATTTAATGCAATTCCTATTAAAATCCCAAGAACATTCTTCACAGAAATAGAAAAAGCAATCATGAAA
Source organism: Urocitellus parryii (assembly GCF_045843805.1). Classification (NCBI taxonomy): domain Eukaryota; kingdom Metazoa; phylum Chordata; class Mammalia; order Rodentia; family Sciuridae; genus Urocitellus; species Urocitellus parryii. The sequence continues at coordinate 108,871,315 of NC_135537.1, read as the reverse complement.
TTTATTTTGAAACATGAAAAACCAGAATAGCTGAAGAAATTCCTTAACAAGAAAAGTGAAGCAGGAGGCATCACAATACCAGACCTTAATCTTCACTACAGAGCTATAATAAAAAAAAAACAGCATGGCATTACCACCAAAATAGACTTGTAGACCAATGATACAGAATACAGGACACAGAGACAAACCCACATATATATGGTTATCTCATACTAGACGAAGGTGCAAAAAACATTCATTAGAGAAAAAATAGCTTATTCAACAAATGATGCTAGCAAAACTGGAAATCAATATGTAGCAAAATGAAATTAAACCTCTCTCTCTCACCCTGCACAAAACTACTCAAAGTGGACTGAAGATTTAGGCACAAGAACAGAGGCCCTGCAGCTAATAGAAGAAAAAATAGGCCCAAATCTTCACCACTTCAGCCTAGATCTGACTTCCTTAACAAGATTCCTAGAGCACAAGAAGTAAAATCAAGAATCAACAAATGGGATGGATTTAAATTAAAAAGCTTCTTCTCAGCAAAGGAAACAATCAATAACATGAGGAGAGAGCCTACAGATTGGGAGAAAATCTTTACCACATGCCTCTCTGATAAAGCATTAAGGTCTAGGATATATAAAGAACTAAAAAAAAAAAAAAAAAAAAACTTAATGCCCCAAAACCAAACAACTTATTTGATAAATGGACTAAGGAACTGAACAGAAGAAGAAATACAATTGATCAACAACGATATGAAAAAGTGTTCAACATCTCTAGCAATTAGAGAAATGCTAACCAAAACTACTCATCTCACTTTTTGTCAGAATAGTAATCACTAAGAATACAGGTAACAATAAATGTTGGTGAGGATGTGGGGGGAAAGGCACACTCATACATTGCTGGTAGGACTGCAAATTGATGCAACCACTATGGAAAGCAGTATGAAGATTCCTCAGAAAATTGGGAATCTAGCCCCCATTTGACTCAAGTATCCTACTCCTTTAACCAAAAGATTAAAAATCAGCATACTATAGTGATGCAGCCACATCAATGTTTATATCAGCTCAATTCACAATAGCTAGACTATGGAACCAGCCTGGGTGTCCCTCAATAGATGAATGTATAAAGAAAATGTGGTATATATACTCAATGGAATATTACTCAGCTTTAAAGAAGAGTGAAATTATGGCACTTTCCAGTAAATTATTGGACTTGGAGAATATCATGCTGAGCAAAATAAGCCAATCCCACAAATCGAAAGGTCATATGTTTTCTCTAATATGTGGATGCTAATTCACAATAAGGTGGGGAGCACTAGGGAAGAATAGCATTACCTTAGATTAGGTAGAAGGAAATGATGGGAGGGGAGGGGAGAGGATGTGGGGATAGGAAAGATAATAGGATGAAACAGACATTATTACTATATGTATATATGTGACTGCATGACCAATATTATTCTGAAAAATGTACACTCAGAAAACTGAGAAATTATATCCCATCTGTGTATGATCTATCAAAGTGCATAAATGCATTCTACTGTCATGTATAACTAATTAAAACAAATAAAAATTTTAAAAAGAACCATTCATAGAAATACCTACATATCTATAACCCAACAAAGAAAAGTTTTTAATATTAGATATCCAATAAAAGATTACCAGCCATGCCTAAAAACTAGGAAAATTCAAAAGAGAAACATCACTCGAGATAGACCTACAATTGATGTAGGTGTTGAAATTAGGATGAAAACTCTAAAAAATTAGAATGGTATTCCATATTCCCAAGAAATTGAGGGGGGTTAGGGGAGGCATTTTTAAAAGCCTGAATCAATCTTTTACAGATGAAAACTACAATGTACAGCCTGGACAATATACTAAATGAAATTAACAGCAGGAATGTCATTGCAGAAGAAAGGATTAGTTCACTTTTAAGGCATAGCAATATAAATCGTATGTAAGAAGTGAGTAAAAAAATAAGCCATTGATCTGTGACAATTTCAAGTAGTCTCATATGAATGTCATTGCAGTCTTATGGGAGAAGGGCAGAAGAAATATTTGAATAAATGACAGAAAACTGGAACTAGAGATGCAGCTGAGTGGGGGAGGGCTTGCCCAGCATGTGCAAGGCCCTAGGTTCCACCCCCCAGGCCTGCAGAGGAGGGAGAGGGGAAGAAAAGTTCCAAATCTGAAGATTTTAAAGATCCAAGGATGTCATATCAAGGAACCTCCATGTCAAGAAACTTGGTTAAACTGCACCAAGGCAAGATATAATTGATTAGCTCAAAACCAGTGATACATAGAAAATCTTTAAAGAAGCCAGAGGAAAATAATTAAGAAAAGAGGAATAAGCAAGCATAAGCATGACAGCCCCTTTCTTGACAAAAACAGTATGATTACATCTTGTATTGAAAGGGAAAAAAATCTATCTCGAATTCTCTACCCAGTGAAAATATTTTCCAGTAAAAACAAAACAATATTTTTTGGGGGGTGCACACAATAATTATAAAATAGTGCTACTAGAGGTTTGGAAGTGGGTAGAAAAGGAGGATAAAGAGAGATTGTAATTGATCAATGCATGCGTTACTGAAAAATCACACTGAACCCCATTACTTATATCATTAATATATATTAATAAAAGTTTTTATAGAGAAAAAATTAATTGGGAGAATCATTTAATTTTCATGAGCAATTGGATCATTTCTAATTGATGTCTATTAGTGCAACCTACAGTATAATTTACACATAGCTCTGCATGAAATTTTAATCTTATATTTTAGTTGTTCACTTTTTTGAAATATCTGAGTCTTGTTTTATGTATTCATGTAAATTTTAAAGTATATGTTCAGTTTTTCTTTTAGCTTTTAAATGCTCCAAGATGTATTTAATGAGCTCTTTATCCTGGCATGATATCTATGTTCATATCTCAGTCTTGTTTGATATTGTAAATCTTGTTCTCCCAATAATATTCTAGGTCTGGGTGCAGTTACCATTGCTCAGTGTGCTTCAATTAATTCTGCTGTGAGAAATTGCCTGTGGGAAATTCACCTGAAATTGTCAATTCAGTAATATTTTAGATTTAAGGCTTGTTTGGAAAAAAATGAGCTCTTGCAATCACAGTTATTCATACTTAAAATGCTAATGAATTCATTTTTTTAACATGGCATATGTATTAACATTTTGAAAAAAAAATAATTCATATATTAGAGTATGTTATATCATAATTCTTTTTTTTAAAGAGAGAGTGAGAGGAGAGAGAGAGAGAGAGAGAGGGGGAGAGAGAGAGAGAGAGAGAGAGAGAGAGAGAGAGAGAGAGAATTTTTAATATTTATTTTTTAGTTCTCGGCGGACACAACATCTTTGTTGGTATGTGGTGCTGAGGATCGAGCCCAGGCTGCACGCATGCCAGGCGAGCACGCCACTGTTCAAGCCACATCCCCAGCCCCCATAATTCTTAATATAAGTTAAAAATAATTTTAGTTGGATGAATTTGTCTAAAAAGTAATTATTAGTTTTGAATGCTGAGTCTCCTACATTAAAACAATTATAATCCTTACAGAAAATATTTCATAAGTCACAGAAATATGAATGGTGATATTATCATATGTTTCTGAAATGGGGATCACCATAAAGTATTTATCACTCATTTTGACTTAGAGATTGTCTCATGTCATTATATGGTTAAAAGTCTGCAAAAAAGTTGGGACACATTCAGATGATTGATTAGAAGTGAAAAAACATGGTACTTACAAAAACAAAATTGTCTTCAGAGAATCCCTTGGATATCTGAATTCTTTGACTGTTCTCATCTTTTGTCCAGAGGGTGGTGGTCTCTGTTTTTAACAAAGATATTTTGTTCCTTACAGTACCACATCCAGCTCACCTATGGCATATGATTATAAAATCTTTCTTTCATTCAATTTAAATTGTCACTAACATGTTTATTTATGAAGCAACAATAAGGGGTACATAATATCAAGACTATATGTCTGTTTGAATATCTATGAGGCTTGTAGGGAGCATAGCCCTGATCATGTTATAATTCTGTTGGAGTTTTGTTTTCTTTACCTAGGATAAGTTTAGATGAGAAATATCTAAGTGACAGCACAAGAAGCCCTAGTAGAAGAGTGTACTAGTGGTATGCTGAATAGAATTGACCTAGTTTGGACAGAAATTTGCAAGTGGCATAATTTTAATATAAAACCTGTTTTTAGGTATCTGGTTGTTTGTGTGTGGCATCTGAAAATAGAATGTATGTATCAGCAAAATGATTTAAGAATACAAGTGGATTTGGTAGTTGTCATTTGCATGATATTTAGTTTACCATTGGGGGAATGTCAGGGATTGATCCCAGGGACACTTAACCACTAGATCAATACTCAAACTTGTTTACTTATTTATTTATTTATTTTAATTTTTAGAAATGGTTGTCACAAAGCTTCTTAGGATTTTGCTAAGTTTCTAAGCCTGGTTTTGAACTTAAGATTCTCTTCCCTTGACCTCCCAAGTCAGTGGTATTACAGGCATGCACCTGGAAATTTAACAATTTTTTCAGGGTGAGTAGTAGAGATTGAATTCAGGGGCACTAAACCACAGATGCACATTCCTAGTTCTATTTTGTATTTTATTTAGGACAGGGTTTCACTGAGTTTCTTAGGGCCTTGCCATTTCTGATGCTTGCTTTGAGCCTATGATTCTATTGTTTTAGCCTCCAAAGCCACAAAGATTACAGGAATGCACCATCAGGTTCAGCCAGTTTACCAATTGTTTTTAAAACAAAGATTATCTTAGAAGTTTTCCTTCCAATATAGAATTCATTATTTATAAATTGATCTATACATAACCATCAAAAAGTCAAGAATTCTTAAAAAGAATATATAATTACATAGTAAATAGTTATTTTCTAAGCTAACGAAAGAATATACACTAGTTGAAGTTTATCCTCTACTTTTGTAAGAAAAAGAATCATAATTTTGTTGGAAGAACTCTGAATTTTTCAGTGCTAGTGTAAGTGTAAATAAAACCTGTCCTGAAATGTGTGTATTATTACATATTTGTTAATAAATCAATAGTCTCATTTTCTTTCCATGTATGTCATGGAGTTGATTTTTTTAAATATACCTTTATTTATTTATATACAGTGCTGAGAATCAAACCCAGTTCCTCACACATGCTTCACGAGTGCTATTACTCTGAACCACAACCACAGGCCCCTCAGGGAGATTTCATAAACAATAAATAAACCTAAATTGTTATTATCTGAGTAAAGACCAGTGAATTTTTTTAACTATTATGTTTGAGTTTAGGTGGACACAACACATCTATTTATTTATTTATTTATTTATTTATTTATTTATTTATTTATTTATTTATTTATTTATTGTGTGGAGCAGAACATCATATTCAGTGCCTCACACTTGTTAGCCAAGTGCTCTTCCTCTGAGCCACATCCTCAGCTCCAAGTATTTTTAAATTTACCTTTGACCCTCTGATTTTTGGAATAAAAAATCTAAGAAACAATGTAGTGCAAATTTTCTCATTTTGTCAGCAGGAAAAGAGGGACTCAGAGAACTGACCAAATCATTTTGAGTTGCATATAACATTAGTGAAAGATTAAGTTCAAATAAATATAAATAATAGAACCACAATTAAAAAACCATTCTTTCTGAATTTTGGTTATGTTCTCTTACATTTCATTCTAACTGGAAGATGTGTGTTTAATAAGCATTTGACCATGTTTGTACATTTGAAGAAAGTTCTTTCTAATCACTAGGTATACAAAGATAATAAAACAAGGAGAAAACAGGCAGACTGCAGACAATTCCCATGACCACTTTCCTAAAAAGTTGTTAGGTTTTAATTCTTTGATTATTTTGTCTCCCCCTCCCCCAAGCACTCACTAGCAATAATTGCTTCAAGGGAGCAGTAATATACTATAAAGCTCTCTGCATGGTGAGTTTGGGATAAATTCGGGTGCACCCTTCAAAAAGCATATCTTGCACACACATACGATTTCCCCCCCAAAGCTCAGCTTTCCTGGGAAAGGGACTATCCAGTTTTCCCAGACCCCCACTCCACCCAGGGGATGACAGGGTCCTTGGTAATTCTTGCCTTAGGTTTTATTACTCCTTCCTTCAAACATTCAAGCTACCCCCTTCCCCCCACTCTCCACACCACCACTCACACAACAACCAGATTATTGAGGCACACAGCTCTATATGGAGAGTTTACTGTAAAATTAATGGCAAAATAAAAAATATTTCTTTGAATTTGTCACCTCTCTCCCTTTTAGACGGCTGTGCTCCTGCTACTCTGGCCCAGAGCGGAGGATGAGGAGACCATCTCCTGTAGTATTTTCAGCACCACGGCGATGGACAGCACCCTAGGTCCCTGGCCCGCGAGCGCCTGCCAGTCCGCTCAGCATCCAGGTCTCGCCCGGTGCAGCAGTCCCTATCCCAATCTTTCAAGTCGCTTTACTCAAAAACCCAAGCCCCATTTTCCCCACCATCCCCTCTTTCTCTTCATCTTCTGCTCCCGCTGCTCTCCCCATGGCACAGCTCCTATCAGCTTCTCCCCCAAAACCAAGCTTTGCCCCAGCGAGCAGCTCCCCCACGCACCCCAGCTCAGGTCTCCGCTGCCCGAGCGCCTCCCTCTTCGGCGCCCGCCCGCCCGCGGCTCCCTCTCGCCCATCTCCCGCTCGTCAGTCGCCGGCCGATCGGCCGCCCGCCCGCTCCTTCTCCCTGGCAAAGTTGGGAGGGAAAGGTGCACTCACCTTTGTGCATGCCTGTGAACCTGTCCTTCAGAACCATAAGCTCGTAGATCTTGCCGAACTCCTCGAAGAGGGGCTTGAGGTCCTTCTCATCCAGGTTTCGGGGGATCTGCCCAATGAACAGCTTGATGGCATCGTGGTCCTTCATGGGAATGGTCGACGGGTTCCCCGGGCTGTGGCTTAATCCGTTCATGTGCCCGGCGCTGCCTGGGCTGCTGCCGAGCCCGTTGGTACTGAGGCTCGCGTTGTCAGCCTGTCCGTTTGCTAACGTGGCCATCTTTATATACATAGAGAAAATCTTCTTTCCTTTTATTCTTTCTCGCTCGCACTCTCTCGCTCCTCTCCCTCACTCGCTCGCTCGCGCTCACACACGCACACGCATACACACACTCGGGTTCTCTCCCCCTCGGTTTCTCTACACCTCGCTCTCCTCTCGTTCTCTGCTCTCTCTCTCTCTCTCTCTCTCTCTCTCTCTCTCTCTCACTCTCTCTCTCTCTCTCCCTCTCTCTCTCTTTCTCCTCTCTTCTCTCGCTCGCGCTCTCTCTCCTCTCCCCTCCCTCTCTCTCTCTCTCTCCCTCCCTCTCTCTTCTCGCTCTCTCTTTCTCCTTTTCTCGGTCTGATCTGATTCTTTTCTTTCTTCTTTTTCTTCTTCTGCTTCTTCTTCTTCTTCTTCGTCTTTTTTTCTTTTTTACATTGAACAGACAGGATCTCTGTCCTTTCCGTTTAAACAGGCTGGACCGGTTCAAGTTCCCAGCCAGACCAGGGGTGGGGGCGGCGAGTGTGCGCGCGCGGAGGAAGGGAGCGCGGGGGGCCGGGAGTGGGCGCGCTGGTGGGGGGGAGCCCGCACCGCGGCGGGCGGCGGCCGGGGGCAGGGCGGCGTGGGGCGGCGCCGGCCTTGCCGCGCCTCCCCTGTCGGCAGCCCCGCGGAGCGGCGGTGGTACAGTCCGAGACGGCCCCCGGCTATAAATAGCGCCAGGCGCATGGCTCTTCTGGAGGCGCTGAGATTCCGGGCCCGGCGGCAGCGGGCAGCGGGTGCCTGTTAGGAACCGGGCTGCCGGCCTCTTCTCTTTGCCTTTTGGGGCTTCTTTTTGTAATAGCAGCAGGTGCAACTTTTTCTATTTTAAAAACATTGATTTTCATTTTCGTGTGGGTATGTAGGGGGGAGTTATCCACCGAGCTGCGCTCTATTAGGGCGACAGGCGGGCGAAGCGAAGGCATGGATGGCGGGCGGGGCGGCGGCGAAGGCGGCGGCGGAGGTGGAATGGGCGCTTTTTTCTCCCATCTGGCTTTATTTATTTATTTATTTAGACTAGAAAAAGCGAGCTGGCTTGGAGGGAGTCCGCCCAGCGATCCGAGTGCGCATTGATCAGTGTCGAGAGAAAAAAAAAAAAAGCTACATAAATATATATTATGTGGATAAATCTGTAGACAAGAGCTCTCTCGCGCGCTCTCCCTGTTTCTCCCTGTCTGTGTCTATCTTCTCTTTTTTCCTTCTCGCATCCCCAGCCTTCCAGAGCAACCCAAATCTTATCCCTCTCACCTGGCATCTACCGCCACTCGAGCCACCTGGGAGGATGGGGCTGGGGAGCAGACGGGCCATGCCAGGGGTTCGGGGAGTAGAGATTCCCGGTTCGTTCTCCGGCCCGGCCCGCCACCGAAGGCGGGAGGTGGGTGTTGCGGTCCCGGACGGCTTCCCCTGTCCCGGAGAGCAGCGGCCGGTTGGGCCAGCAGCTGGTGGGAGGAAGGTAGGAGCGGAGTGCCCGGGCCCGCTCGCCTGCCAAGGAGCGAGGAAGGCGCTGGGCGCGGTGGCTGGTGAGCCAACGCGGGGGATGACTTAATTTTTGCCCTCGTTTGCTTTACTGGTTCAAATTGGAAAAATTTTTTTTTCTTAACTCACCATCAAAGAAATAAAGCCGCTGACTGGCTAACCGGGCTACAGCCGGACCCTGACTCGCGCGGCGTGCGCTGCCCCTGCGGGTTTCGTTTGCACCACCTCCGGCTCCAGAGGTGCGAGGCAGGGAGTTGCGTCTGTGGGATAAAGCCAAGAGTCCGGCTGCCCTGCCCGAGTCCCGCTGGACTCCCCACGAAGCCCACTGGGGCTGGAACACCCGCTGTGCGAGAGAGGGAGTGGCAGGCGCGGAAGCCCGGCGGAGCAGCCCCGCCTCTGGGGGCGAAGACTGGTGGTGAACTTGGCTGGGGCAGCAGGTTTTCATTTTAATGGTGTTTACCTGCAGCCCTTCTTCTACATTTGCTTTTCCAGGACACCTTTTTTTTTTCTTTTTTTTTCTGGCTTCAGAAGCGGGGGCCAATTAGAATAACGCTCCCGCTCCCCTGCGGGCTGCAGGACTGGGAGCTGGGACGGCTGGGCGGAGCTGCTGGCCTAACCCCGGCGAGTCCCGGCTGGCCACTTTCGGGTATTTAGGGCTTTTCTGTTCTTACCCATGAATTACCTTACGTTACTAGTCAATATGTTTAAAATTTTATTTAAACAAATGAAACCCCAGCAGCCTGAAAACCCAGGCCAACCCGTTTGGTACAACCACAAAGCTGTACTCTCCAGCGCTGGAGGAGGCCGAGGCCCGGAGGTTCCCATACCCTCAGGTTCGCAGCCCCAGAGCCCCAGTCCTCTCCGGAAACCTCTTCCTGATGATGGGGGCCCAAACCAAAGAGCAAGTACTATTCTGAGAACTGTGGAACTTCATCCTTTCATTTTAGATTCTCCTGCCTTTGCTTGATGAAGTCGTTTGTAAGTATAGTTGATTTTGTAACTGGCTTTCCACGGGCTCACATCGTCCAGTATTGTATGTTGGTCCAAGAATCGCCTAAGTTGATGGAATGAAACAGAAACTTCATATAGAGTCTGCCTGGCATAGCTGCGTGCTTGGTGTACCTGTGATATACTGTAGTTAGGTGGACATGTCTCCGATGAGTACACGGAGGGTTTATGTGTGTGGCAGGAGCTGTGTGCATTTGTCTAGTTCCGACTGTGTGCCTGTGTGAATGCAGCCTGGTCATGTGCACAGATGCTGTTTGTATCCATACTCTGTGCTCATTCACGCATGCGTGTGTGTGTGTGTGTGTGTGTGTGTGTGTGTGTGTGGAGGCGCTTACCAGGTTGAGAGCCCCCTTTCCCAGGACACATCAGCAGAGTCTAATAACTATCTAAAATATCTCTTGCAACATCATCTTGCATTGCTGGTGCTTGCAAGGATCTCACAGCAGAGTGGAATATATTTTCTGCCATCACAGGGGAGTTAAGGAGAGTAATTCCTACTTGAGGTTTCTTTTTTCTCTCTGCCTCCCACCCCCTCAAAGCAAAGTCATGACAATGGGAAGAGAAGGCAGGCAGTTGAAGGCAGCTGGAAAAGAGGGGCTGCACAGGAGAGGATCAAGGTTTACCCTCTTCTTCTTGCCATCACCCCCGCCACCTCCAGGGCCAAGTAAATCATTCACAGGTGTTCAATTATTCACATTATTATTAATAATAATAGCCAATACATAAATAAAAGCAGTCCCTGAGCAGGAGTGAATGGGGGAGTAGAGTTGTTAATGAATGGGAGCACCTATTCCAGATGCCCATTCCAGCTCCCTGCAAGACTGTTCCTCTGTTCTGTGCCTCTTCATATGAGGACCCAAGGCCAGGGTGAGCTTTTTCTTTCTTAGGCAAGTTTCCTACCCTCTCCTCTAGCCTACCTGATATTGGCTCATTTTGGATTTAGGTTATCTTCTTTTAGGGGATTAGTACATCCCTCACCTCTCAGCTTTCTGGCAGGTGTATGGAGAATTGTCCCATCTTCCCCCAACTTGCTGGGGCAGAAACAGCCAGGACACCCGTTCTGTTATGACTGAGTTACCTGTGTAAACAGCTGCAGAAGCAGCTTCTGCCAAGGCATTGATCTCTTAAAGGCACAGAGCTGGATCCTTAGGCTCTCACCTCTCCCTCTGCCACAGCAGAGCATTGAGAATGAAATAATACAGACAGGTATCCCAAATGAATGCAGTAAAGGAGCAGGACCCCTGAGAAAATAGTATGGAACATGGTTAGGTTGGATCTTTGGCATCCTTGCCCTTGATATTCTAGGAAGACTTGAGTTAATTTTTTTTAACCTTAGATCATCAAAGAGAAATGTAATTAGGTAAAGATAGGGGCAAAGTATTATTCACTGTGACATTTAAGCAGATTTAAAACTTTTTATCCAAGTGCCACTTCATGGCCACAATTATTCCAACCACTGAGAGAGAGAGGCAGTGGGGAGGGAGGGAAAAGACTGGCAAATGGAAGTGGGAGCTGGGAACAAGTGCTTCTCATTTTCGGTCTGGGTTTGTCAATTTTGTTGCTGATTCATCTCTGGTGGGTGTCAAGATGCCCCAGGTGGGATTGAGGTCTTGGGTTGGAGAGTTAGGAACTCAGGCTTCACTATTGCCTCCTGCTCATCCTCCCCTCCTTCAAAGGGGGTGCCCTTTGTGCATTACTTCCCTCTAGTTGAGCCCCCATCACTCTCTTCCTTCTGGTGCCAACTGAACCACATTCTGCAGCCCTGGCTGTGGCCACACATCCTTGGATGTGCTCTGGCTCTCTTGCCTGTAAATTTCTCTCTCCATCTAGATGGTGCACTTGTGGATAGTAGGAATTCAGTGATCTCTCCTCCTTCTCTGAAGCCCTTTTATGGTGATGGGTGCACAGTAGGCACTCAAGATGGAGTTTATAGATTCCAACAGCTAATCCAACTGGGGCAGGGGTCAATACTGTGTTAATTCATCTAGGCCTTAATGATGGGGGAGCTGAAGGCCTAGGCTGACACTCTCTGGGAAGGAATTTAGATTGCAGATGAAAACAGGTAGTTCAGCCAGTCGTGGAGGCACACACTTGTAATCCCAGCTGCTTGGGAGGCTGAGGAAGGAGAATATTGAGTTCAAAGCCAGACTCAGCAACAGTGAGGTGCTAAGCAACTCAGTGAGACCCAGTATCTAAATAAAATACAAAATAGGGCTGGGGATGTGGCACAGTAGCCGACTGCCCCTAGGTTTGATCCCTGGTATCCCCAGAGCAGGGTGGGCAAGACAGGCAGTTCAGAGGACACACAACTACTTAACCTCATTAGTTTTTGCTGCTTGGCTTGGAGTCATCACCACTCCATCATTCTTGTGTTAACCCAGTCCTTCTGATCTCCCACTGGAAGCATCAGAGAAAGGACAAAGAACTCACTGACTAGTTAGAAAGACCAAAGTCATATCCAGCGAAAAACCTCAGAACGGCCAATGGCAACAGATGGTTAAATGTCCTCCAGGCATGAGAAGTTCCACATAGGAGAAAATAGGAAAAAAATAGAAAACAATTCAAGTTAGGTGTGGTTATCTTCGAGGTGGGTACTGGCCTTGAGGAAATCAGAGCACTTGTTAAAACAAACACAGAGGGTACCAGGCTGCCAGAGAACTGGCTGATGGCCTAGACTTGGGCTAGGAAGTTCTCCAAGGTTATGATGTGACCCAGCTGAAAATAGAGCTGCCATCTAAGCTGGGCTCCCCCTATCAAGAGCCCAGGTCTCCAGAGGTTTCTATGGAGTGACTACTCTCTCCAGACCTGCAGAGGACAGGGAGGCAGCCTGGAGATATGGGTCTCCTCTATTCTCTGGAGTGAGCTTATATGTTTGGGCAAAGAGACCGGCTCAGAGAACCCAGCGGCCACCCAAGGGCATGAGTGAAAGGAGCAGACTCAGTAGATATGAGCCCCCAGAAAGGTGGAGCTCAAGTGAACAGTGGTATCCATAGAAGGCTTTCTGGAGTGGAGAGCCCTGATCTGTCCCTGTAGTCAGGGGCAGTTGAGCTTGGGAAGACAGAAAGGAGGTGGCTTGCAGGTTGAGGCATGTTAGAGTTGCCAGTCTGGGAGTGAGTTCTCCAGTGAAAATGAAGAGGGGTTTCCACGTGGATACCAGTGGGTTGGAAAGATGGGGCTCCGAGGCAGCCTCTGCTCTGTCTAGGTCTTCATTACAATATCAGAGCTTCTCTGTCCTTGAATAATTTGGGAAGACTTAGTAGTATAAAGAACTACTGGAATGAGAACAAAAGAGAAAAACAATTCCTACCACTTTACACTTAATTTTAGGAGTATCCTGCTACCTAGAGTAGACCATGGAAGGACCTCTGGGTCCTTACCTGAGCCCACAGAGAGTCTGCCCAGGAAAGCAAACCTTCTGAGGGGAGGAAGAGAATGAGAGAGAAGGTGCTATATGTGTTTGCAAAATCTAAGGTCTCCCCCAGAAAGACAAGGCTGTCTCCAGGGGCTCTGACAGATACTAAGGCTGGCAGAAGAGGATCCTCTGAGCTGTTTACCTTGCTGGCTGAGCCCCAGCAACATGCTTCCCTGGTCTGTCAGGGCTTCCCTGCCCACGAACTCTGGCTGGCAAGGCTTTTGGGAATCTCTGGGCCTTTGATCAGCTTCTATTCCAGGTTTCCATGCCAAACTTGAGCTTGGCCTCACTTGATGAGAACATGCTGCAAATGGAAGGGCAGTGTGAGAATAAAGGGGCACAAAATCAGCCAGGGAGATCCTATGTGGTGCGATTGGGAGAGCCAGAAGGCAGCAAGAGTCCTGAGCCATTACTTCCTTGGATCTCAGCTTCCCCCACCCCTGTAAAATGGAGACTGTAATCCCTTCCTTCCACCCTCATTTCCTTCCTCACATCACATCCAAGAAGATGACACAGTGGCACATCTATGTTGACCTGTGGTTTCCATGTAAAGAATTACTCTAAGGTGAGTGAATGGGGATTGAGGGTATAAATGGGCTCTAGAAGGGGTACCTAAATTGGATGAGCTTGATTGCATTGAAGGGTTAGAAATGGACTCCTTATCTTCCCCAGAGAATTTACATTTTATGAAAAGGACAGTGCCCGGTTCAACAGAAAAAAAGTGGCTTTGGCTGTGTTCTGGCAAAGCTGGCAGAGCCTGTGCTCTGGCTTTGCCTCTCTAGCTTCAAGTCCTACCTCTCCCACTTATTAGTTGTGGGATTTCAGGCAAGTTATTTAATCTCCTTGTGGCTCAGTTTCCTAATTTGTAAAATAACAGAACCTAGCTCATAGAGTTGTCCTGAAGATTAAATGAGTAAGTGCAGATAGAGTGCTTAGATCAATTTCTGGGCAGCCAATATTATCGGAGCATTGCTAACAGGCTGTGGGGGCTGAGGGTCTGGCTGACTCTCCTCCTGCAGAGGAGAAGGGCAGCCCCCTCCGCCTGTTGGGTCTGGTCCCTAGACCTGAGTAGGACATTTAGGCTGCTTATGTGCTTTGTGCTTCAGGACAGTTTCTCAAGGTGCTCCTTGGGGATGGAGGCCTTGCGGGGCCATAAGGTCTCATGGCCGCCTTCCTCTTCGTAGAGCCTTCCCTGTGTACTGGCTGCTGGTACTCTGGCCCCTTCTTCTTACCTGAGAGGTGTTGCCGCAACAAGTCCTTTTAATTGTGATGTTTTACTAATTAGTTTTTAATTATGTTAATTTATTGTACACGAGCCCTGAGGTTTTCAGACACTGGGCTCACTTTGGAAACTAGAATAGTAAGTTGTATTTATTACACACACAATGCTGTGGATAAATGTCACTTTAGCATGGCCAAGACTTCTCTGATAATGCCACTGGATCGACCACTTCTAACTAGGCTCTCTAATGCCCCCTTGCCTCCAGGCTCCTGCAGTCCAGCCTGCAACCCTTCACATAGTGCAGGGGTTAAGGGACTTAATGTCTGCAGGCTATGCAGGTGATATGAAGGGGTGAGGTGGCTAGTTGGGATGGGGCAACCTTAACTGGATGGGATTGCAGGAAGAAGAGAATGCAGGGTGTTTCACCAGGCCAGGTCTTTAAAGGGATGTTTTCTGGGGACCTCAGACTCACCCACCTGGGTGGAGCCCTCCTCAAGCATTCTGAAGCTGGGTGTTGATGACAGTTTGACAAGAAGGTTGTGGCTGTGTAGTCTGAAGAGAGGAGGCAGAGGCTGAGGATGGAGAGGGTGCTTATGTAATTAGGTTGGGCTGAAGGCAGGCTTATGTTCTTTTTAAAAAAGTATTTATTTTTCAATTGTAGTTGGACACAATACCTTTATTTTATTTATTTATTTTTATGTGGTGCTGAGGATAGAACCCAGGGCCTGGCATGTGCTAGGCGAGCACTCTACCACTGAGCCACAATCCCAGCCCTAGGCAGGCTTATGTTCTAAGGGTGGCAGGTGGCCACAGGTCGGAGTGTTCAGCTGGGCTGGCTCTTAGGAAGGATGAGGGTGGCATTCAATGAACACATGCTGACGGTTGACAACACAGAAGTGTGTAATTGGTGGCATAGGACCAGATAAGGAAGGTACCTGGGTGTTTAAGGATGGGTACAAAGGGAGAAATCACCCTCTCCCCCAACACACATGTGCTGAGAAGGAGAGTCACCATATGGGGCCCATCTTCTATAGATCATTTCTATTCTCAGTGGATGAGGATTTGATGCCATATTTCAAAGAAGATACCACAGGGGTTCAAGAAAGTCACCCCCCAATACTTTCCAGATGGCAGCCTTCTTTTAGTAAGTTTAGTCTTCAAAGTGTACATGTAGAGTTGTATTTAAAAATTCTGGTCCCCTATTAAACAGACACATTAAACATAAATTTAGCTTAAAGAGTACCATTTAAAAAAATATAGTCTATAAATACAACTGAACATTTATTGCTTAAAAATAATATATAAGACTTAAATTTCTTCCCGCAGACACGTGTTTCCATTGTGTTTAGAACAAGTTTGGATTTTGAGAGCAGACAGTCATGCTCTCAGAGTCTCAGTTTCCATATCTGAAAGACAGGGATAATGATATTGCATATAATTGTCATGAACATTAAGAAAGGAAATAATTGTATAGTGCCTGCCACATAGCAGGTGCCCAACAAATGTTAGCTATGATTATTAAGAGTATATTCATTAAAAAGTAAACAAAACCTCTCCTTTCCAGGCATAAACTGTTGCAGAAAATAACATTTAGAATCTCTTAATGGCACATGGAAATTTGCAAAGAAAAGATACTCGGGGCTGCTTCTCAGTGGTCCTTCCAGAATTGTTGAGTAGATGAGAGGGATCCATAGTGGGAGTTCAGTCTACCCTCTTCTAAACTGGAATAAGAGGGTGAAGTCTCCAGGTAGGAGTGTGTGTGTTGGGGGGAGACATGACAGGGTGGGACCCCCATGAGGTTTTCCCAGACCAGTGGTTCCATGATGCACACCAGCACTCAGGCTCAGAGAGGTGTTCATCCTGCAGCACACACGTGGAGGGGAGCCTGTCCACACACTCCTGCACACCCAGACCCAGGGAGGCTCCCACACAGGCCTGCACTGCCCCCACTCTGGTGGGTGGGTGAGCTGCTGTGACTCATTCCCTGGCCCTGTGCCCTCTCCCTGAGTCACAGTGTAATTGATCCTTCCTCGAGCCAGGTTTCTGTTCTCATGTGATGCAAAGCAGAGTCACTGGGCTAGGCTGAGTCCACACAGATTGGGAAGGTCTGGCTGGAGGGAGTCCATCCCAGGAGGGAGGGGCAGGCTGGCAAAACCTGAAGGAGGCCCTGAGTCTTTTATAGGATGCTCCTGAAGATGTGTTTTTGCTGCTAGGGCTAGCCCTCCCCCTCCACCATCATATATGTTCCCTCGTTGGCCTTCATCACCGTCCGCATCAGGGTCGGGTTGACTCCCTAAAAGTTGCTTCTCTTAAATAATGAAGGGCATGGTTTTGCCTCTGATATTCTCCTCTAAGAATCCCCTGGCCTGTGTTTCTGGTGTGATGGTGCCTTTCTTTACTTCCAAAATGACTTGTGGGCTTAGAAGAGCTGAGAATATGGGGGTAGGAGAATGTTCCATGCACACATTGTATACACGCAGTGACATGCCTTGGGGCTTGACCCTAAGCCATCTGTATCCCAGAAAGAGAACCATCTTGTGTACTGATATGGGAAAGTCTGGTTAGCAGAGGAAAAACAACACAAAACAAAACAAAAAACCCCATAAATCCTCCTAGTCTGGTGGCAGAATGGAGTAAAGGTCACCTCTGACAAGGTCTCCAGGTGTGGGTTCTACAGGCTCTGGTCACAGCGTCACTGCCCTGCTGTCCTCAGTTCATGTCATTGTTCCCGGTTGGTGTATCCTCATCTGTAAAATGGACATGAAATTCTCCCATCCCAGAGTGGTATCTCATGAGGAAATGGAACTTGGAGAAATAACCAGCTGCATTATTATCCTGATTCTCCCCCAATTTCCAGTCCCTTGCCCTGGAACTGTCTGCTGGCCTGGTGCCCATGTGGTAGGATCTGTGCCCTTTTGGTTCCTTGATTGCTGCCCCCAGTTCCGAGGGCTCTGTGCTCAGTCTCATGTCCACCTACGAAGGCCAAAGCCAGAGCCCAGTTGGGAGGACTTTATGCCAAGAGCTGCTGCTGTGTCTGGCCATCACCTAACAAAGGGGCTCCATGTGGTTCCTGTGAAGGGGTTCAGTGGAGACTTGCTGTGTGCTCTTGGGTCCCTCATTGCCCTCTCTGGATCTGAGTCCCTGAGTTGTGGAATGGACACTTTCATCCTCACTCTGCACACCTGGCAAGAAGAGGAGAGGATGAGGTGTGAGGATGGAATCCCTTCCCTCGAATAGGGTGTTGTGCTATCAATAAGCTCCTCTCAGCACCCACCCCGTGCCTGTCTCTGTACAGTCCCTGGCCTCAGAGCAGCCCTGAGAACAGACAGAGCCGCCTGGTCCTCACATCCATCCTCTTCCTCTGGATTATTTCTCCCAATCACACTTAATAGCCGCCTGGCTTTGGCTGAAGCCCGGTATATAATAACCTGCAATTATTGTCCACTTAAGCTGTCCCCAGGGCCTTGTCTGTTGCGCTGCCCAAGCCTGCGCGGCTGGCCTGCCGATTTCCCCTTCAGAGTCACGACCAATGGGAAGAGGGCCCCTGACAGGGCTGGACTGACAATGTGTTTGGCAGGGCCACCACCTTCATGGCTGCAGCTTCCTCAGAGATGGGGCCTCAGAGATGGCCCCTTCAGCCATAGCCTCTTCCAGCCTGTGAGCCCTGCCCTTCTGGAGCCTGTGAGCCCTGCCCTTCTGGAGCCTGACCCTCGGGCTCTTCAGTCTTCCTTGTCCTCTGGCTCCTACCCCTGTGCACACAATACCCTCATCTGACATTTGTGCCTTTGTTTTCCTTACTAGTGGTCAACCTTTTTATAGGCTATGTTCTTCCCCTCTGGGAATTTTAAGGGGGGCACTGGCATTTTAAATACCAGAATCCTTAAGATCAGAGAGATTAGGTGTCTTTCGTAGGGTCACAGAGCCAAGAATTGACAGTGAATATTCACAATTAGGGGGCCTACTTTTAAAAACCCTATGCCATGCAGTCT